>NC_059157.1:150136872-150821038 GCF_019923935.1 Bubalus bubalis
AGGAGTTTATTGAAATAGTTTAGGGCATTCTAGCAATAGGAGTGGAAAATGGATCCAATGACAAAATAGCACAGAAGTTAGACAAAATTAGTACTTGGTAACAAATCTGATGAAAGAGTGAAGAGAATAGATAACTAAAACATAATTTTCTGTTTATGGATATGAATGACTTAAATATTAGTGACACTTCCAACAGAAAATCAGAATTCACAAGTAGAAGCTGTTTTTTTTTTTTTTTTTTTAAATGGTAACTTGTGCTTTGGGCTCATCATCAAATATCTCAATGAGAATGAAAAAAAATTTACTCAAATATTTGGATATTTTCTTTTTTCTAAAATGTGCACTTAGAGGGTTTTCATATATGATTATTTTATATGACATTTTTATAATATTTATATTATAGTATAGGTATTTGACAACATGGGCTTTGTTAGCTTGAATTCACCTTCTAAATACCCAGCCTAGTAATTTCTTAACCATGACTGAGATACTAATGGAGATTGCCAATTGAATCTGCAGATACTTTAACAAACATTAATACTTAACTTTTTTTAACAGTGAATATGTTTACACTGTTTAGGAAAAACAGTATCCTGAGATAATTTTAGCAATCTGAGAGCTACAAAGAATAAGCCTACAAGTATTGGTATGCAGCAAAACATTCAGTTACCTCAGTGCATCTAAATGCACAAGTGTCTGGTTGACCCCTAGACATACCATGCATGCATATTGGCCAGGCTGGTGAATTTGTTCATTGATAGTCCTAACATAGAGCTGTACCATTTTGTGATATTATTACAGTCAACTTGTACATACTAATTAGCCTGGGCATTGCTTTATCTGGTCACATATGAATAATATTCTCTAGCTTTTTAGAATTAGTTTATAACTTTTTAGAGGATATTTGAAATACAGAATATCAGAAAACTGAAAATACTTCCAGTTAAATTTATTCTTTTTTCCCTACTATTGTCATTTCTTTCTAATTCTAGAGTCAAAAATGGAATTTGAACTACTAATATATAAGAAATAGAAAGGCAATATTTTCTTTAGCTAAGCTGGTTTCAGTTTTGAAAGAACTGTCTCATGACAAAAAGAAACATAAAGAAACAGCAGGTAATCTCTCAGACATTCTAAATTGTCCCTAAATTAGAACACTCTTATGATTGTTTTAATATATTATTTTATATTTGTTTGACCCCTGGGATGGATATTTACTTGAGTGCAACAGAGATAACATCATCATCAACTAAAGTACCATCCTCAACAGGGGAAAGAAATCAATGCCTTTCCTTTTATTAATCATTAAATTTTAGTTTAATTCTTCTGATGCTATTTGTTTATGTGAATATCTGCAAAGTAAAAACTCAACATTGAAATTCTAATACTCACTATTCATTAAGAGTTCAGAGTCACAATAGATTATAAAATATCCCTCATATCTCTAGCTAATGACTCTGACTCAAGTTCTATCTAATAGTATTTAAATAATTAAATGGATGTAAAACTTTTAAAATTAAAAAATGCAACTTGTGAAGATATTGCCTACATTAATAGCTTGATGCTAACTGAGAATAAAGCAGGTTGCCTTTATAAGAACTTCTTAATTCATTCTTCAGTATATCTCAGATATATATCAAGGTTGAGAATATACAAAACACAGCTAGGGAAACACTGTGTAAAAATTAAAATTAAGTCATTCTATAAACATATTTTCAATTATAACTTACTTCAAAGAGAAGTCTTTATGATTCATAAAATAATTCAGCATAATTGAGATATAAATAATATGGTTTGATTAATTTCCTATTAAGATAATGTTTCTTAACCTTCAGCTTGAGAACATAGTTTATTCATTGCCTTCTAATCTTGTGCCTATATTAAGCTAATGTGTAATATCGAGATCACCATTTTGCAGAAACTATATAAGAGAAATCAGTATGACATGAAGCTCAATGATATTCTAAGATAATTTTCATTGTTTTTCAGTCCATTATAATTAAGCCTTTTGTTTACTGGTGAAAAGGGCACTTTGCTAAGTTATATGAAGGATTCAAGTTAAAGGTGTGGTACAGGACATGAGTTCACAATGTGAGCAATATTAGGTAACAGTGAAAGAGGCAAGTAGTTGATGTAATTTAGTAACTCAGTTCAGCAAAAGCATCAAAAGCTTTAAAAATCTGTATAACATTAAACTTAGTCATTCTACTTATAAAAACTGATACTAGAAACTTAAATGTACAATAGAGTAAAATTTTAGCAAAAAAGATTTTCATTGAAATGTTTCTTTAGCGAATAATTTTTAAAAATTAAATATATAACTGGGGTACAGATTAGATATGCATATTATATTCAAAAATGAAATAAGTATATAACATTTAAAAATATATCACATGGGACTATTCAAAACTATTAAGTTGGAAATAGCAGGTTGTTTACATTTAGATACAGATAGATTGGTAGAAATACACAGACAGTGGCATAGTGGTAAAGAACCCGCCTGCAATGCAGCAGACCCAAGTTCAATCCCTGGGTTGGGAAGATCCCCTGGAAAAGGAAATGGCAACCCACTTCAGTGTTCTTGCCTGGGAAATCCCAAGGACAGAGGAGACTAGCAGGCTACAGTCCATGGGGTTGCAAAGAGTCAGACACCAGTGCACGTGTGCACGCACGCGCACACACACACACACACACACACCTGACAGACAGTGAGGGACTTCTCTGGTTGCCCAGTGGCTAGGAATCTGTCTTCTAAGTCAGGGGATGTGGATTGATCCCTAGTCCAGGAAGATTCCACATGCCACAGGGCGACTAAGGCTGTGTACCACAACTACTGAGCCCACCCTCTAGAGCTTGTACTCCATAACAAGAGAAGCCATCACAATGAGAAGCCCACAAACCACAACTAGAGAGTGGTTCCCACTCGCAGCAACTAGAGAAAGACTACGTGTAGCAGTGAAGACACAATGCAGCCAAAAATAATAATAATAATAATAAAATTGAAAACAAAATACTAACAATTAATAACTCTGGGTAGTGATAATAATATAATTTTTTCTTCTTGCTTGCTTTCTTTCATATCTGTGGCATCAAATTCTTTTTGTTTTTCCATCAAGAGCATACATTTTATCTTTCAATAAGGAAAGACAATTCTCAAAAAAGGATTGAGTCAGCTTTCATAAAATATCAAAAAACTAAAACAGGCTAAATTTTTCAATTAATTTTACTGAAATATTAATATTTTCTACATTATTCTAATTTAAAATAATAATATCACTTTAGATGTTCATAAAGACATGGACTTTGAAGAGTGATTGGTGCTTGGTTATGTAAAAAAATGGAAAATGCATTTTAAGTGGATGAGATTCTTCTATCAAATGACAGAGTTGAGGAGGACACAGATTTGTTCAGGAAATATTGAGCAATATAGTGGAGCATGATGGAAGTTCAATCATACAGGTTGATTGCAGCCATTTATGAAGGGACTTAAATGCCTGACCAGAGATGTTAGGTTTTATCAGACAGGAAACAGTACCTGTCTACCTCAGCCATCCTTTCCTCCCTGACTCCTTGCTCTCAGCTGTATTTACCCCCTTCTGCTCTCTGCCTAATCTCTTTCCTGCCTCAAGGCTTTATGCACCTGCTAGATCTTGCCTGAAGAATCCCAGGGACAGAGGAGCCTGGTGGGCTGCCATCTATGGGATCGCACAGAGTCAGACACGACTGAAGCGACTTAGAAGCAGCAGCAGCAGCAGCAGCAGTGCCTGTCTGGAATCCCCTTCTTGATTGTCATACAACTGGCTCATTTAGTCACTCAGATCATCACAGCTTGCAGTTCACCTTCAGGAATAAGCCTGACCTGACTATCCACCATGACTAGTCATACACTACGTATTGTTGTATTTTAATCCACTAAGAAGCATTTACTATTAAATATTTTTAATTATTTGACAAAAAGTATGGCAACCCACTCCAGTATTCTTGCCCAGAGAATCCCATGGACAGAGAAGCCTGGAACATAGGGTCGCAAAGAGTTAGACATGACTGAAGCGACTTAGCATGAGCACAGTTTTTAATTATTACCTCTCTCTTTTGAATGTAGTCTCTTGTAGGCACACAATTCATACTCTTTCCCAGGACCTAGGGAAATGTCTGTGAAATATCGTGGATAAAGGAATGATTAAACAAATATTGATCTGATATTGACAGACAGAACTGAGACTTAGCACAATATGGAGGACAAAAGAGATTTTTTTTCCCCCAAAAGAAGAATTCATCAAGGCAACAGCATCTACAGTATTCTTATGAGTTTAGCTTATCTATCACAGGAAGATAATTAATATTATTCTCACTTAACAGTGTATATCATTTCCTAGACTCTCTTAAATATATTGCAATATGACTAGTAATATTATATAGTAATATGACTATTACAAGTTTGACACTTGATTATATCTTTCTTTACTTAAATTGAAAATAAACAATCAAATACTGCTTATTTCCTGACACCTCATACATACACACACACACACATGCACACACAATACCACAAACAGAAACAAGGAGCAATTGCTCTTAAATATTCAGGGACAAAACGATACTAAACTGGTGAAGGTTAGTTACATATGGTATTGTTGTTTAGTTGCTAAATCATGTCTGAGTCTTTTGCAACCCCATGAACTGAAGCCCGGCAGGCTCCTCTCTCCTTAGGCTTTCCCAGGCAAAAAGACAGAAATGGGTTGCCATTTCCTTCTCCAGGGGATCTTCTCAGCCCAGAGATCAAACCCATGTCTCCTGCATTGACAAGTAGGTTCCTTACCACTAAGCTATCAGGAAAGCCCCAGTCATATATGACCAACACATAATATGAAATCTGAAAAAAAATGTATATTTTAGGATCAGCTCACATAAAACATTTACATGAAAAATTTAAAGATTAATTTTCGTAACATATTAAGAAGATAATTGCATCAATAATGAGTGGATTTAAAATCTTACATGACGGGATCTTACATGACGGAAAATCTTACATGACAGAAAAATTCATGAACCTACTTTGGATGATCAATGTCAGACAATGTCAAAGCACTTTCATTTTGAGTGTAAAGCATGAGCTTTGGGCTCATGTTAGATATTTTTTGATACTCAAGCTATAAACCACCAATGTTTTGCTTTTTCTATGTTGTATTTATTCACTGTGTGACAAAAGCAGAAGTCAGAACACTGAAGAATTATACTTTTATAGAAGAGTTTCTATCAAGCCTTCAGTTTCTTCCTATTGCAGTATCTTAGTTTTCTAGATTTTGATTAGAATCCTTTCAATTCTAAAGGGACTTTCTCAAAGACATTGTTTTGACAAATTATTATTATATGAAGATATAAAAAATAATGCACCTCTGGAAATACATAGAACTTTGTGCAAATGCTTATTAGGACCATATGTATACTTTGTATATACATATAGTTATCTGAGATGACCAAGTGCTTTTAGAACAAATTTATTATCTAATTATACTATTTAGATTTAAATGCACTAAAAATTATCCTAAACAACCTCTTTGACTATTAATCATATGTTCTAGTTTTCCTGATATTGCACATATATGTACCTATGTATTATACATGGATGCAAAATAATACCAAAATCAGAAGTTTCAAAATGGTAAATAAAAACTCAATTTTAAAAAGTATATTTTCTATGAATTTGCCTATTCTAGACACCTCATTAATCAAAACAAAAAGTATGACAGAGTCCACCATGGCTGGGAGGAGAAGGAAAGAGTTTATTATTTAGTGGTGCAGAGTTTCTACTTGGGACTACGAAAACTTTTGGAAATAAATAGGGTGATAGTTATGCAACATTGTGAATATATTTAACAGTGCTGAATTGCACATTTTAAATGGTGAAATGGTAAGTCTTATGGTATGTATATTTCACCACAATAACTTTTTTCTTTTTTTGTTGTTTTTTTTTAATACAAATTTATTTAATTGGAGGCTAATTACTTTACAATATTGTATTGGTTTGCCATACATCAACATGAATCCGCCACGGGTATACACGTGTTCCCCATCCTGAACCCCACTCCATCCTCCCTCCCAGTACCATCCCTCTGGGTCATCCCAGTGCACCAGCCCCAAGCATCCTATATCATGCATCGAATCTGGACTAGTGTTTTGTTTCACATATGATATTGTACATGTTTCAATGCCATTCTCCCAAATCATCCCACCCTCGCCCTCTCCCACAGAGTCCATAAGACTGTTCTATACATCAGTGTCTCTTTTGCTGTCTCACATACAGGGTTATTGTTACCATCTTTCTAAATTCCATATATATGCATAAGTATACTGTATTGGTGTTTTTCTTTCTGGCTTACTTCACTCTGTATAATAGGCTCCAGTTTCATCCACCTCATTACTGATTCAAATGTATTCTTTTTAATGGCTGAGTAATACTCCATTGTGTATATGTACCACAGCTTTCTTATCCATTCATCTGCTGACGGACATCTAGGTTGCTTCCATGTCTTGGCTATTATAAACAGTGCTGCGATGAACATTGCAGTACACGTTTCTTTTTCAATTCTGGTTTCCTCGGTGTGTATGCCCAGCAGTGGGATTGCTGGGTTGTATGGCAGTTCTATTTACAGTTTTTTAAGGAATCTCCACACTGTTCTCCATAGTGGCTGTACTAGTTTGCATTCCCACCAACAGTGTAAGAGGGTTCCCTTTTCTCCACACCCTCTCCAGCATTTATTGCTTGTAGACTTTTGGATCACAGCCATTCTGACTGGTGTGAAATGGTACCTCATTGTGGTTTTGATTGCATTTCTCTGATAATGAGTGATGTTGAGCATCTTTTCATGTGTTTGTTAGCCACCTGTATGTCTTCTTTGGAGAAATGTCTGTTTAGTTATTTGGCCCATTTTTTGATTGGGTTGTTTATTTTTCTGGAATTGAGCTTCAGGAGTTGCTTGTATATTTTTGAGATTAATTCTTTGTCGGTTGCTTCATTTGCTATTAAACTTTGAAATGGGATAGGAGAGGACAGTGTGTTTTCTTGTAGTGGCAAATAAGATAAACCAAGAAGGCCCGATATGAGTTGGCCTGACATTATCAGAAGGGAAGGAACAAATGAGGCCATATGATTTTAAGCAGGGTCAGGACAGTAAAAAGAAATGGTGAAATCAAGAGTGATGGGGAGAATTCAAGGAATAGGACCTATCTGTGATTGGCCAAGGGAAGGTATGCCTGGTTAGAGAGAGGATGGTACCTTAGTCAGAGGGGAGAACTCCAAATGAACAGCTAATTTGGAGACTTGATTATTTGTTCACCTTTTACTCTTTTCAGTTTCTGATATGGCTGGGATATACAGTTGGTTGATCATTTAAATATGTTGACGATAAAGTGGGTTGGAGTGTAACTGAATTCAGATGGAATTTTGCTCCTGTTTGCATTTCAGAAGATCAGCTTAGGACTTTGATCCTGTTACATAAGGAGCCTGTTAAACAAGAAGCTAGATGATACCTGAAGTCTCTTTTGCTTTCAAGTATGCCTTTCTACCCTTCTAGAATTTGCTCAGCATAAAATATACTAACTCTGTTCTTATGTAGCTTATAGACATGTAAGACAGGATAATGTTAATCAAACAATGGTAAATCTCTTGAATGCTATTTCTTTCCCAACAAAACAACAGTGTGAGAAGCTAAGTTCTAAGGCAAAATCAATCCTGAGAATTTGTGATTCCAGATCTTACCAAGAGGGTAGAAACTGGTTTGCATATGTATAGATTGAAGAGGCCCACATACTCATCTCTCACCACAGTGAACCACAGAGAAGTGGCCACTCCCTTAAGAATAGCAACAGGTCATGTGAAGCTTCCACTTCTGATCTTATCACTGGGAAGGTGAGTTCTATGCACTGAATGTTTGATTCCTCCAAAACTTCATGTTGAGACCCTAATTCCCAATATGGAGGTATTTGGACATATTTGGAGGTGGAGGCTTTGGCGAGTAGTTAGAGTTAGATTAGGTCATGAAAGTTGGGCCCTAATGATAAAATGCATGTCCTTATAAAAAGAATGAATGAGATATGGGAGTTCTCTTTGTAGTATGTAAAAATAAGCCATCTACAAGCCAGGAAGGCTCTCACCAGATATTGAATGTGCCTAGCACTTTGATGTAGGACTTCGCAGCCTCCAGAACCGTGAGGAATAAATGTTTATTGTGTTAAGCCATTCAATCTATGGTATTTTGTTATAGCAGCCTTAATGGGCTAAGATGGTAACCAAAGAGACCTTAAGAAACAAAATAACTAGAAGAAATGCCTAGTATATATGCCAGTATATTCATGCCTACTCTCTCTCTCTCTCTCTCTCTCTCTCTCTATATATATATATATATATATATATATATATATCAGTTCAGTTCAGGTCAGTCGCTCAGTCGTGTCCGACTCTTTGCGACACCATGAATCACAGCACGCCAGGCATCCCTGTCCATCACCAACTCCCAGAGTTCACTCAGACTCACGTACATCAAGTTAGTGATGCCATCCAGCCATCTCATCTTCTGTCATCCCCTTCTCCTGCCCCCAATTCCTCCCAGCATCAGAGTCTTTTCCAATAAGTCAACTCTTCGTATGAGGTGGCCAAGGTACTGGAGTTTCAGCTTCAGCATCATTCCCTCCAAAGATATCCCAGGGCTGATCTCCTTCAGAATGGACTGGTTGGATCTCCTTGCAGTCCAAGGGACTCTCAAAAGTCTTCTCCAACACCACAGTTCAAAACCATCAATTCTTCGGTGCTCAGCCTTCTTCACAGTCCAACTCTCACATCCATACATAACCACAGGAAAAACCATAGCCTTGACTGGACGAACCTTTGTTGGCAAAGTAATGTCTCTGCTTTTGAATATGCTATCTAGGTTGGTCACAACTTTCCTTCCAAGGAGAAAGTGTCTTTTAATTTCATGGCTGCAGTCACCATCTGCAATGATTTGGATCCCAAAAAAATAAAGTCTGATACTGTTTCTACTGTTTCCCCATCTATTTCCCATGAAGTGGTGGGACCAGATGCCATGATCTACGTTTTCTGAATGTTGAGCTTTAAGCCAACTTTTCACTCTCCACTTTCACTTTCATCAAGAGGCTTTTTAGTTCCTCTTCACTTTCTGCCATAAGGGTGGTGTCATCTGCATACATGAGGTTATTGATATTTCTCCCGGCAATCTTGATTCCAGCTTGTGCTTCTTCCAGCCCAGTGTTTCTCATGATGTACTCTGCATATAAGTTAAATAAGCAGGGTGACAATATACAGCCTTGATGTACTCCTTTTCCTATTTGGAACCAGTCTGTTGTTCCATGTCCAGTTCTAACTGTTGCTTCCTGACCTGCATACAAATTTCTCAAGAGGCAGGTCAGGTGGTCTGGTATTCCCATCTCTTTCAGAATTTTCCACAGTTTATTGTGATCCACACAGTCAAAGGCTTTGGCATAGTCAATAAAGCAGAAATAGATGTTTTTCTGGAACTCTCTTGCTTTTTCCATGATCCAGAGGATGTTGGCAATTTGGTCTCTGGTTCCTCTGTCTTTTCTAAAACCAGCTTGATCATCAGGAAGTTCACGGTTCACATGTTGCTGAAGCCTGGCTTGGAGAATTTTGAGCATTACTTTACTAGCGTGTGAGATGAGTGCAATTGTGTGGTAGTTTGAGCATTCTTTGGCATTGCCTTTCTTTGGGATTGGAATGAAAACTGGCCTTTTCCAGTCCTGTGGCCACTGCTGAGTTTTCCAAATTTGCTGGCATATTGAGGGCAGCACTTTCACAGCATCATCTTTCAGGATTCGAAATAGCTTAACTGGAATTCCATCACCTCCACTAGCTTTGTTCATAGTGATGCTTTCTAAGGCCCACTTGACTTCACATTCCAGGATGTCTGGCTCTAGGTCAGTGATCACACCATCGTGATTATCTGGGTCATGAAGATCTTTTTTGTACAGTTCTTCTGTGTATTCTTGCCATCTCTTCTTAATATCTTCTGCATCTGTTAAGTCCATACCATTTCTGTCCTTTATCGAGCCCATCTTTGCATGTAATGTTCCCTTGGTATCTCTGAATTTCTTGAAGAGATCTCTAGTCTTTCCCATTCTGTTGTTTTCCTCTATTTCTTTGCATTGATCACTGAAGAAGGCTTTTTTATCTCTTCTTGCTATTCTTTGGAACTCTGCATTCAGATGCTTATATCTTTCCTTTTCTCCTTTGCTTTTTGCCTCTCTCCTTTTCACAACTATTTGTAAGGCCTCCCCGGACAGCCATTTTGCTTTTTTGCATTTCTTTTCCATGGGGATCGTCTTGATCCCTGTCTCCTGTACAATGGCATATATATATAATGGACTAAGATGGTAACCAAAGAGGCCTTAAGAAACAAAATTACTAGAAGAAATGCCTATTATATTCATGACCTACCATGGATTTTGTCTTATAAAACGGAGAAATTTAAACAGTCAAGTTTTAGTTACAGTAGCAGCAGTTCAAATATCATGCCTTAGCTGTCAAAAGATTTTGCAATTACCTGAATATGTGTACTGAAAGAAGGGCATGCCATTATATTTCTTCATTGATGTGAACTAGTTAAAAAATAGAGATCTTTTAATTTTGTTTCCCAGAATGAAAAGTACATGCCACATGGCATGGTCAAATTAATTAATTAATAGTTAACAGACAAACTTGAGTTAAAGATTTCCACTTATAAAGTAAATAAGTTATGGGGATGCAATGTGCAACATGGTGACTATAGCTAATAATACTGTACTACATTTCTGAAAGTTGCTAAAAGAATAGACCATAAAATAGATCATAAAAGTCCTCATCACAAGAAAAATAATTTTTGTAACTATGTAGGGCAACAAGTGTTAATTATTCTTACTGCAGTGATCATTTCACAGTATATACAAATTATCTAAACATTACGTTGTATGCTTGCATCTAAAGTTAATTTAAATGACAATTCTAAATCAATAAAAAAATAAAGAATGCTATATGGTATGAAACTTGAGATTTGAGACACTGAAATCAGGATAAAATTTAGAACAACTTTTCAAATCTAGTGTTTATTTTTTCTAATAAATTTAGATTCATGCATTTGTTATATAAGCTTTTTTTTTAATTGATTAATAATAAGTATTTCACTTATCAACAGTTGGGTTAAATATCTTTTTTCCCTTTTGTAAGTAAAGCAGAAAGAATGTAATTATTAGGTAATGAGAAAGAAAATTGAAATTCTACTCTCTAGTAAAGAAGGCCAAAGGAAGAAGGAAGTGAAATTTCCAGACCTACGTTAAAAAAAAAAAAGACAAAAAAGTTAATGGTAACTCAAGTGTCTAAATTTGTGGAAATTAAAAAAAAAGCATTGAATGCTGTTTGTTATCTCTGGCAGCTTGTCTGAAAAAATGTTGCTGTAAGTTCTAAAAAGGAAAAGGATTGCAAGTGGAGTAGGGGATGGAGTCAGACCCCCACACTCATCCTACATATGCTCCTCTATACAGCCTTCCAGCTGAATTTCTCAAATGCACTTTTGCCTCCAAGGTTTCAATGATACTCTGCTGATAATAGCAGTAGCTGAAGAATAGAGAGTGTAAGAAAAGGAGATGCCATTTTCCTTGCATCTGACTCCTAAAATGGCAGCAGGGAGAAACTGTGGTCCAACAGAGATGCCTGTGAGCCCCTAACATAGCAGAAATGTCCAAGACAATGAAAGCAGTAGGCCCCAGGGTTTGTTCACAGAGGACATAAGGTCCCAGCACCAACAGAAGTAAATACAGCTCTGTCTGTGCAATTGTGGGCTCCTGCCCTGTGTCTCCAAACCAGCAGGGGTAGAAAGCTCTGGGAGCCTCAGTGGCAAGTATATTGTGACTCTGAATAACACTGCTGCTGCTAAGTCGCTTCAGTCGTGTCCGACTCTGTGCGACCCCATAAATGGCAGCCCACCAGGCTCCGCCATCCCTGGGATTCTTCAGGCAAGAACACTGTAGTGGGTTGCCATTTCCTTCTCCAAAGCATGAAAGTG
This sequence comes from Bubalus bubalis, assembly GCF_019923935.1. NCBI lineage: Eukaryota > Metazoa > Chordata > Mammalia > Artiodactyla > Bovidae > Bubalus > Bubalus bubalis. Next base: position 150,148,941 of record NC_059157.1, read on the forward strand.
AAAAGTGAAAGTGAAATCGCTCAGTCATGTCTGACTCTTAGCGACCCCATGGACTGTAGCCTACCAGGCTCCTCCATCCATGGGATTTTCCAGGCAAGAGTACTGGAGTGGGTACTGGAGTGGCTACTGTTGCCTGGAAAATCCCATGGATGGAGGAGCCTGGTAGGCTGAAGTCCATGGAGTCGCCAAGAGTCAGATACGATTGAGCGACTTCACTACCTTCTCCCTATTACACTCCGCTTTACTAATCCTTTCTTTTTTTTAAATGCCTGCATTTATCAATATGATTAACTTCCCAAAGTCCCTCAATTCAATGTGTCTGCTTCAGCTGGTAAGAATGGATTTAACAATTATTGGTCGGTTGACTAGGACTTGGACTCAACAGTGATTCATATTAAATGAGCTCTAGATGCCAGAACTTCCTGATCATAATACAGATGAAAGAGCAAAAGGCATAAAGAGATACAAATACTGGAGTACATATTTGAACTATGTGCAATCTATCCACCAACCTCTCAATTATCTCCCAATTTTGATAATTGCATTAATGAGGGGAAAGTTTCCACATTCTTAGAAAATTTCATAGTTGTACCTTGCAGATCAGAGATGAAAGTGGGAGATGCTGCCATTGAAATAGGACTTTCTGGGCTGGCAGAGGCCACATGGCAGCACCTCAGCCACTGAGGCAGGGTGGGCAGAGTTACTATAATGAGCAGCAGATCCAGAGCAGTGGTCAGAATATTTTGAACCACAGACATCTTTGGCTGTGATTTGTTGGTCACTAGAAATAAATTAGAAGCCAGCCTTCGAAACAGTTTTTCAATATATAATCACAGAGAAACATGAGGGCTTGTGAGCAGAGGTCTGATTTCATCACCACAGTGGAGCCTCATCCTCTCACCAAGTTTCCATTCCAGAGCTAGATCACAGACCCAGAACCCTTTGAATGAAAGAGAAACCAGGTCCATTTAAAGAAGGACCCCATGATACCATGCCAAGAATGATGTATAAACATTCCTTAAAGTTTCTCTGATGGAACCCCTTTGGCCATTTATAAGCGAAAAGTCAAAGTGAAAGTCGCTCAGTCCTGTCTGACTCTTTGCGACCCCATGGACTATACAGTCCATGGAATTCTCCAGGCCAGAATACTGGAGTGGGTAGCCTTTCGCTTCTCCAGGGGATCTTCCCAAGCCAGGGATTGAACCCAGGTCTCCTGCATTGCAGGCAGATTCTTTACCAGCTGAGCCACCAGGGAAATAAGTGAAGCTAGATGACAAAATGAAAAAAGGAAAACGCACACACCATTCAGAGATTGACAAATTGAGACTGAGTTGATTTAATTAGGCTCCCAAAATACTATTGGGATAATTGGCTAAATTGAGACTTGTAGGAATTACATGATAAATTGTGTTATTGACTGCATCTATCTCTCAATGGATTTGCCAACCCAACTTTGGGTAATGTCCCCAGTTCCTGAAAGCAAAGTGGAATTTATCCATTCTAGATTAGAGAGGGAATGTAGACTCTACAGAATAGAACAGATTGTCAGTCATATGGAGAAACTAACAGGCTAAATTACTGGGACCTATGAGAGAAGATGTAAACTCATTTTGCTGGTTAAAAATCCAGAAGTGTACCTTGGAATGTAGCTGTAAGGAGAGCATGGGAGGTGTTCCCACAGGCAGTCTACTTCATTATTGGCCTTCAACATCAAAATATAACATACCTTCCATAGACAAAGCTCCAAATAACTACCTTAAAAATGTTTGGCAAAAGTGATAAATCTATTTTGCCAAAATCCCCTCTTGGGCAATATTTTATTTCCATTACCAGCTTGTTTTTTCCCCTGTTTTTCCTCAAGGTACATTTAATTTCCTTGAATAAACTCATTGTGGCCACTATGAAGAAAATCCTGCACCATTAACAAATGAAAATAGTATAAAAGGACATATGTCTTGTTAGCCGTGTTCCCTCAAAAGACTTCAGGGCTGAAGATGGAACCCAGAGTATTATTGTGATTAAATGAAAACCAGTCAGAGGAAACAAAACAATTTTAAAATGTCACTCAAGCCATCCCTGTTGGTTTTAATTACTCAGGAATTTAGTTGTACAAAGTTGTGGCATATGGTTTTCACAGTTTGTAGGGCTAATATAATAAGTATCAGTCAGCTATCAAATAAAATACAATATTCCAAATTTTCCAGTGATATTATAGGTGAGCAAAATTTGCTCCCCCAAAATAAGTCTCTTTGGCATGAGGATTACTTTACTCTGATGATCTTTAAGAAACAGAAGACTCCAGAAGTCTTTTTTTTTTATTTAAACCTCTCCCTTAGCTGCCTAAAGATTTAGATAAAGAATCTGCTTTGAGAATAGAGCTATCACCAGAGATAATTGCACAAATACCTGTGAGATGTAGAGGGTGGGGAACTCTGTGTCTCATTGCCTCTGGTGCTGCTGCTGCTGCTGCTACTGCTAAGTTGCTTCGGTCGTATCTGACTCTGTGCGACACCATAGACGGCAGCCCACCAGGTTCCTCTGTCCCTGGGATTCTCCAGGCAAGAATACTGGAATGGATTGCCATTTCCTTCTCCACATTGTCTCTGAAGGCCCCACAAACATTTATTTACCAAATATTTGCTTTTCTATCTTCACATTACTTGCCTTCCTCTCCTTTGAAGTCCTAAACCCCTATCCTCAACATCCTCTTTTGTCTTTAACTGAATAAAGTCTTTAAGGTGAGTGCTTCACCCATCTTGGTGACCTACTTAGTTTAAGTGAATCTTTCCCATGTATACATGTAACACATTAAACTTGTGTTTGATTTTCTTCTGTTAATCTGTTTATGTCGGTTTAATTCTTAGACCAGCTAGAAGAAGCTAGTAGAGAAAAATTTCTTCCTCTCCAATGATACCAATAAATAAATTATTACATATAGACTATGGCACTTAGTTATAATATGCTGTCTGAATTACACCAGATTTTTTAAAAATTTATTGATTGTTTTAATACTAAATACATTTTATATATCATAAGGTTTTTATAGTAAAACATTGATTGCATAATATTAAAAATTGAAATAAAGTTTCTGTTGGATTTATGCAGAGTCTTCAAAGAATAAAATATTGAAATGAAAATTCAGAAAGAAAATTATAAATTCAACCAACTAGGAAAAACATGAACTTCTTAAATAATAATGATAAAGCATCTCAGAAAGTTTAAAACATATAGTATAAAGTGTGTGCATATAACTACTTCATTTTGGGTGATTTTTCTTGATAAAAATCTAAACTAAAATACATTACTGTGGAAAATATTTAGACTTGAAAATAATAAAATGTTTAATAAACTATTTTAAACATGCAGTATCTACAGTCTAAGTGTCCAGCATCTTATAAACTTGTCCTTATTAGAAAGGTTGTTAGCCTATCTAATCCTAGCAACTCTATGAGGTAAGTATTATTTTTTGTATTTTTCAACTATTAAACTTAAGTCTGAGAAAAATACAATAGCTTAAATAACCTGCTAGAGACAGAATTTTCCACTGAATAGACAATATATGGACTCAAGTTTCTTCAGAAAACAGTGCTGTTTATATGACGCTGTTGCTTCTTTTTTGAATCTTTATATTCCAAACATACATATATACATACACACAAAGTTAGCACAAGAAATTGTGTGTATTTCTATATACATTTTTAAATCTCCTTGAAATGTATCTCATACAGTGAATTACATTATTAACTATTCATATGCCAATAATATTTATTGACATGTGGATAGTTAATAATGGATACTTTTGCAGGGATATTTTCCTAGCACAGCTATTAATTAAAATTTGTACACTAGCAAATTTAAATATTACACATTATGCTTGCATATTACAAATTACTCCTTTGTTAACCAGAGCTGTAAATATTCAATTAAAAATACTGTGTTGCCAACTTTTATTTTAATGTCTTCAAATACATTAATATATTCTGAAATATACTAGGGTATAAGAGTGAGTTCTATGATATTTTGTACATTACACTCCATTTCTTAAGTAAAACTTCATTTTAAAACTTATGACTCATGTCGTATATAATAAGTTAGCAATACAGATATAAATCAAGTGACTTTTATCAATTTATCCCACACTGAAAGATAAAAGAAATCTTTTATTCTATATGTAAATATTTATGAGGCATCCAGAAATACTTTCTTCATATTCACTATACTTTTGATAACATTGCTTTAAATTTTCTACACAAGATAAATAAGGAATCACCACATATTACATAATATATTGGCTTAAATATATTTGTTTTTAGGTTTTTAAAGTTGGATTAGCCACTATAAAAAGGAGCAAGAGCTTTTAATAAATCCATGAAATTAAGGTATTCCTCTATTTGTCCCACTGCCACTATAATTTCTTGTTTCCTCTCCATAACACATTTTCTATTTTAACCATTTCTGGAAAAACACACAAGCCTACAAAAAAATTTCTGGTTGATGATGTGTAAATCAAATTGGAAACATTTATGTGATGTAAATGAACTGAAAATAAACTGAAGGAACAAGAGACATTTAACAAAAGATATTCTCTGGAATTTCAAGCATACACATGAAATGGTCTAAAATGTTCAGGATCTGCCAAATTCATGTAAGAGATGACACTTGAATTGTCAGGTGTTGCCTTATCCTGAATTCTTTACTGACTGAGTCATTTAAGAATCTCTGTGTTTGCTCTTCATTCCCTTCTTCATCTTCTAGGGTATAGAAATAAATAGAATTGGCTAACATAAGTAGCCAACTCACCACAAGCAGAGTTGGCTTGCATGTAGAGTATTTTTATTATCTTATGAGAACAAATGTTTTGATCAGGAAATAGATCAACTGGACATCTTTCCTTGAAACACTGCCAGGAAGAGTTTAAAAAGAAACATGCCCTGCTCTGTACCCTCCAGTCACTGTCCTGTTTGGAATAGATTGTAAAATCTCTTAAAAGATTACGTTATAAGAAATGCTTTATAATTTTAAAATGCATTTAAAATCACAGAAGTGATGTACTCTAAACATCACACACAGTATTATTACTTTACTAAAGACGTCATAAGAAATAACTTTTTAATATATTAAATAAATATTAAATTACCTCTTAGTAATAGGCCTATCAGATCTGAGCTGCTGCTGTGTTGTGTGTAAGTTGCTATGCATTGCTTTGATTGCTTTCCCAAAGATGATTCTCACATAAAGGATAATAACATGTGCCTTTAGTTATAAGCAGCACACAAAAAATACTCATTATACTGCAAGAATACCTGTCATTACCCTCTCTTAGACTATTATTAGTGAATAGTCCCTAGTCACCAGAATAAGTTTCTACTCTTCACCACGGTGACAGCTTCAAACTGCGCATTCTCAGTAGGTATCACAATACAAGAAGCTTCTCATCACTGTGGCAGGATAATGTTTACTACTTCATGGCAGGTAATGAAAGAAGGATGTTTGGTCAAGACCTGCCTTTGCAGCTTGTCAGTTGTTCTATTTGAATATAGGATGCTTTGGATCAGGCGCTGAGTGTCACTAGGGCTTGGAGGACATAACTAACAAAAAAAATCAATGGCCAATTGTTTTTGAAATGTCAGGGAGAACTAAAGAAATATCTGAAATGTCAAAATGCACTTGAAATAGGATATAATGAACCAAAGGCACTGATGTAATTTAGGGGTTCATACACAAAAGCCCTGGAGCAGGGCGGTGGAAGTCCTTCAATAATTTGTAGGTCTGTATTCTATAAACTACTGCAATTGGTTTGGTTCTAAAAAAGTTCTTAAGGACACAGAAAGGCGTTGAAGAGGAGGAGCAGCAGTAATTTACAGTGGAATAATCAGTAGTCTGGAATAAGACAATTTAAAAAAGTGATTAAGCCTGAAATCATAAAACTTCTAGAATAAAACATAGTCAATAAGATCCTTGACATTGGTCTTGGCAATGAGTTTTTTTGTTGTTGTTTTTTGGATTTGACACCCAAAGCAAAGACAACAAAAGCAAAAGTAAGCAATGGGGCTACCCCAAATTAAATAGCTCCACACAGCACACAAAATAATCCAAAAAATGAACAGGAAACTTGTTGAATAAGATAAAATATTTGTAAATATAAGGTCTGATAATGTGTTAATATCCAAAATATGTAAGGAAATCATACAACTTAATAGCCAACCTCCCCACCAAACAATTTCATTAAAAAATGGGCAGAGGATCTGAATAGATGTTTTTCTGAAGAAGATGTACAGATGGCCAAAAGGTTCATGAAAAGATGATCTGATGATCAACATTAATCACCAGAGAAATGTAAATCAAAATCATAATGAAATATCATCTCACACCTATTATCCAAAAGACAAAAAATAACAAGTGCTGGCAAGAATGTGAAGGAAAAGAAACCCTGGTACACTCTTGATGGGAATGCAAACTTATACAGATACTATGGAAAACATCATGGAGGTTCCTTAAAAAATTAAAAATAGACCTAGTGTATGATCCAGCAATTTCACTTCTGGGTATTTATTTGAAGAAAATGAAAACACTAACTCCCAAAGATATATGTACACCCATGTTTACTGTAGCATTATTTATAATAACCATGATATGGAAACAACCAAAGTCCCCATCGACAAATGAATGGACAAAGGTGTGTGTCTGTGTATACTCACACAATGGAACATTATTCAGCCATAAAAACTAATGAAATTTTGCCATTTGCAGCAACATGGCTGGAACTTGAAAGCATTGTGCAAAATGAAATAAGTCACACAGAGAAAGTCAAATACTGTATGACACAACCTATATGTGGAATCTAAAACATAACAAAAAGCAAGCTCTTTGATAGAGAAATTGATGATTACCAGAGACAGGGGTTAGGGAAAGGAAAAATAGGTGAAAGGAGGCCAAAGATACAAACTTTCAGTTATAAAATAAATAAGCCTTGGGGATACAATATACAGCATAGCAACTATAGTTAAGAGTACTGAGTTGCATATTTGAAAACTGCTAAGAGAATAAATTTTAAAAGATCTAATTACCAGAACAAAAGTTCCATAACTTTGTAGTGGTAAATCATAGTTAGACTTATTGCGGTGATCATTTTGCAATATATAAAAGCATCAAATCATTATGTTGCACACCTGTAACTAGTATAACATGTGTCTTTAAAAACAAAAAGAAGAAAAAATGTAGCCATGCATTCTTCAACTCTTCTATCCAAGTCTCTTTGAAATTCAAGGAATAGAATTCCTTTCAACTAAGCCTAACTGAAAAGGAGATTCTAGGGCATGATTGAAGATATCTCAGAATTCAAAGGAGAGGCAGGTTTCCTGGGAACTGGAAAAGGAATGTTGCAAGACCAACCAAGGATTATGTTTGACAAGAAGGAGGTCCTGGTTCCCCCTTTGATTTTCTCAGTAAATCTGCTCCATTCTCCTAACCACTCAAGAGCTTCTCTGCCTGGTCGGCTGGCGTGCATCTCAGCACTGTCATTCCAGCACAAAATCTACAGGTCTCCTCAGGAACACACTAACTGTTAAGTGGTCACATCACAGTATTTGAGTATAATTATTTTAATGGTAGATAATCTGATGAGTTTAGTGTAGTCTCCAAATGAGTCTTTCTTTAGTCAGCTGAGGCAGGAGAGTGTTCTCCTTCCATTGTCCCTAAGAATCAGCTTTGAGAAAGGAAACAGAAAGCATCTCCCTTGCAGGGTCCTACAGCTACAGCATCTGTACATCATCCCAGGTGTTTCAACTCAGTGCTGAGCATCATCTGAGTGTCAGACACTCACTCCTATAGCATCTTGTGTCAGGTACACGTCCCTGTTCAAAGACAATTTTCCACAGATAAGATTCTTATACAATTTGCTTCTATTTTCATTCTTGGGAATTATATGCATTGAAAGCCAAACCCAGGTATATATTTCCTGCCATAACCTATATCAGAGCATCCAGCTAATCAAAATTTAGTTAACAGCCTCAGCTGACTAGAGATGATCGGGTCTTTGAATTTGAAGCCTGGCTTCCCACACACAGAGATCCTCCTCAGACTTCCCTAAGAAGAGATTCCCAACAACACAAGAAATCCTACTCATGCCAGATACTCAACTGTAATTACCGATTTCTTTTCTTTTATTTCTTTTTTCCAATGGAAGTACTGTGCTTAGTCGCTCAGTAGTGTCCGACTTTTTGCTATCCCATGGACTGCAGCCTGCCAGGCTCCTCTACCAATGGGACTCTCCGAGCAAAAGTACTGGAGTGGGTTGCCATGCTCTCCTCTAGGGGAGCTTCCCAACCCAGGGATTGAACCCAGCTCTCCCTCACTGCAGGCAGTTTCTTTACCATCTAAGCCACCAGGAAAGCCCAGCAAAAGCACTGATTTAATCTATAATACAATACACTGGGGATACCAGCTTCAGATGACAAGCTGAATTTTGTATCTAAATCCCAATGGTTCCACAGTACCAGGAACAAGAAGAAAGGGCTTCATATAGCAATTTCCAAAGCATAATAATATATTTATATCAAAAATATCATTGGCTTCATTTTTCATCATCTGGCTCTAGCCAGACACTGCAAACAGGAGTATACTTGTGTTCCCAACATTCTTAGAATTATAAGGAATAACCAATAAATACAAATAAATATAATCAACCTGATCTTTCTCTAAATTTTCAATTCTCCTCCCTAAGTAGTTGTATGTTCTAGATTCTGAAAGTTTGTGTGAACTCGTTTTCTGTCATGAATTCATGAATAGCTCTCTTCCTAGGTGAAGGATTGTAAATGCCTTCTTCCCAGCCACCACATCTTAACCTGCCTTGCATATTTTCTATACCCCATTGCTTAATAATCACACTTAGCTCAAAAAATTTCCTTTCAATATAGAAACTTTTTTTTTTAATATAGAATCTTTGGAATACAGAAACCAAAATTCCACTAAACTTGGGTGAAATGAAAAGTAAGATTTCTGTGTGAAAGTAGATATTAAAAATAGTCCAAAGTATGGAAATGCCAGGACACTGCAAACTGAACTTAAAGAACAGGAAATTGATTGGGAAGTGAGGAACTCCCACCCTCCAACAGGGAGAATCCACATGGTGCCTGTCACCTCAGTCTGAGTTTATGTGCATTTGCTCCATTCTCTCCTCTCTCTTGAACTAGTTTACTTAGCTTTTTCACTTTGCAAATGGTGGACATCACTGTCCCGTGGTCTTTTAGACGAACTCCTTACTCCTGACTCTAATATCTGTGTCTTTAGCCTTAACAACTAAAGACGCGATGTGACTGTGAGACAAAACTGCTAGAAAACAAGTTTGCTCAGAACAGTCCCCAAATGGGCTCCTCTTATGTCACTTCTCCACTTTGAATCAATCTGATATGATAAATCTTTAATCATTTTGGTTTTTAAAAGGGCTTAGAAACTTAAAGAAGGGTGATATAGAAATTTATCCAGAGAGTTCCTGAAAGTCACCACCAAAGACCAGAAGCTGAGAGAACCCACATGTCAGAATAGCTCTTGATTTATCCACTTTGTTCATTCATCTATAAAATATTTCATTTGAATGAAAAATTCCACAGCTACAAAAAGCGTTCAAAACACTCAATCTAGTCTCACCCTGATCCACTCAAAAGTGTCTTTAAATAATGGAACTTTGAGATACTTTGTGGAAGGACATGGTTATCTATGTTTCCTCTGACAGGCTATCGTTCACAAATCTAATTTCTTAATACATATATTTTATATGTTTACAACATATCATCTAAGTAAATACTTGATTACATTCCTTCTCAGGTAACTTCCTAGTAATATAATCCAAGCTAGATACACCAAGGGCATTTTATTTATTTGGTTTCCAACTTTGTTGCAGATGATAGAGGTCAGGCCCTTATACTGGGATACTTTATTAATTTATAAAGTGGGCCTCTTCATCTACTGGCTAGCTGTTTTAAAAAGAAAAAGAAAATTTCCTTCTATTCTAAGTTCTTGGTAAAATGCATTTAGCTGAGTTGAATTAGAAGATTCATACATTAAATTCTGCTATGATATCTGTGATGGTAATTTTATGTTTCAAGTTAATTGCATCATAGGGTGCCTAGATATTTGTAAACATAATTCTGGATGATGTGTCTGTGATGGTATTTCTGAATAATATTAACATTTGGATTGATTAACTCAGTAAAGCAGATGGCCTTCCTCAAGTGGGTCATTCAATACGCTGGGGCTTGAATAAAAAAAGCGTGAGAAGAAGGAGTTCTGGGCCCTTCAGGTTCTGCCTGAATGACTGAGCTGGGACAGCCTGTCACTTGTCCTCAGACTAGGATTTACATCATTAGTAACACTTGTCCTGAGGCCTTTAGGCTCAGATTAAATTACAACACTGTTTTCCAGGTCTCCAACTTGCAGATGGCATATCATGGGACTTCTTACCCTCTATAATTACTTGAGCTTACTTTAAAATACACACACACACAATCTCCTATTGGATTCTATTTCTCTGGAAAATTCTTAATACAATATCATTAAACACAAAATACAGCAGTAGTATGGAGAAATTAAAGCCAGAGTGTACTGCTAAGACTCTATGAGAAAGACAGTCTGGTCTTGCACCACTGGGGATGTGGAAGGCTTCAAGTGTGAGAAAAGGTAGAGAATGGGCCTTTCAGACACAGGTGATAATATAACTGAATATAAGTCGCATGTTTAGAGGACCCCAAATAGTCCAGCGTGTCAAAATGAAATAATATATAAAAAGGCTAGAGGGGTATATGATGGGAGTATACACTGAAGAAGAAGATAAAGTATCAGTCAATAAAGTTTTTAAAACTGCAATTGCAAAGAGTGTAAAAATAATTGCCATTCACTAGCTAACTACTGTATTAGTATTATTTGCTATGGTGACTGGTATCTAAAGCTTTATTTAAACCTCAAATATGAGAGTACAAGCACTATTATCCCTGCTTTGCCAATGAAGAAACTGAGGACCGCATGAGTAAATGGTAAATCTGGGATATTAACTCAGGCCAATCTAGTTTTAAAACACAGCAAATTTCTGTAATCATATGTGAGTAATTTGAATCAGTCTAGTTGAAAAGTAACATTTTTACTTCATTTGCATTTTATTTTGTATTTCACTACCCACTTACCCCAAGAGAGCTCCTCAAATAGCCTGAGAAGAAAACAATTCATGATTTAATTTTTGTGAACCCTTGAAACAATGAACAACAACAAAATGTCTTCAACATGAAGCCATATTACAAAAAAAAAAAAATGACTAAAATTTTAGAACTTTTGGGATAGGAAAGTGATCATTATGATTTTTAGTGTATAATCTCCAGCAGCAATTTGCAAAGGAATGAAACATAGCCTTCATTTACTGCACCCAACACCAAGACACCTGAGTGTGACATGGACACGAAAGGTAGGTGAAGGGAAGGAACAGGAATATCCTTTGAGGACATGCCCACAAAGCCTGTGCACATGGATTTGTGCTATTGGTACACTGACACCTGGAGCACACACGTCAGCATTGCCTTCGCCCAAGGAAATGACAGGAGGATAAGCCATTCACTTTCGCCACAGCAAAGAGAGACAGGAGCTGATGAAATAGGGCAATGAATGAAAACATTCTGAGTTCAGGAAGAGACACTGAGTTACAGAAATTTTTAAAATACACATGGCTTCTACTATGGCAGCCCACTTTTTATAATTCAAGAACAGTAATAAAATTAGATTATGAAACCATCTCATGCAGCATGAGATTGGAAGTATCCATCAGAATGGAATAAGTTGTCCAAAGTCTTCTCAGTAAAAGTTCTCTTCCACTACTGGCTCAGGAAGAAAAGTCAAAGACTATGAGATTTGTAATTAAATGAAGGAAAGAACATCATTAAGAAACAGAAATAGTTTATTTTAAGGAATCATTTTTCTATTTATCTGACATCACAATTAAATTTAGATTGTCATCATATAAGTATAGATTCATTTGGTTTGATTATCTTCCATTATAATCTAGAAATCATACCAATATATACATTTTCACTGTATTTTTAATATTAACATTCAATACTTAGCTTCTATGTTATATACAATTAACTCAATATGATTCTCAAATTATAATAACTATATTTCCATATCCCTCTTTTGTTTTAGTGGACATGTGTTGTGTTTTTGTTTTTGTTTTTGTTTTCAGCCCAGCATCTCTATTCTTTGAGAAACTTTCCCCACCTCCCCCACTTTTCTCTAATCCCAGAAGTGACCCTTCCTGTTACCTTGGATGAAAGTTCTATCCAACAGTGATGTAATTAGGACATTTTTTACCTCAGTGACATTTTTTTGCTCCACATGCAGAATCAGTGTAACATTTTTGTTAGAATGAGACTGCTGTGCTCTAATCCTGGCTCTGGCACTTATTAAATATGCAACTTTAAACTTTCTGTGTCTCAACTCCCTCATGTGCAAAAAAAGAGAGATAATAATAGTACATCCCTCTCAGAGTTTTTACAAAATTAATTGAGTTAATATTTTCAACATTTAGAAGAGTGCTTAGAATATAGTATGTGATATATAAATATTTGTTAAATAAATGTGCTTGTTTAAAATCATGAGGAATTATTCAGTGTTCTACTCAAGACTGATGTATGGACATGTGGAAATAAACATGCTATTTTTCACTATAGGGCATCACAATAAATAAAAAAGAGGTGTCTTATTCCACTAAGGCTGCTGCTGCTGCTAAGTTGCTTCAGTCGTATCCAACTCTGTGCGACCCTATAGACAGCAGCCCACCAAGCTCCACCATCCCTGGGATTCTCCAGTCAAGAACACTGGAGTGGGTTGCCATTTCCTTCTCCAATGCATGAAAGTGAAAAGTGAAAGTGAAGTTGCTCAGTTGTGTCTGACTCTTAGTGACCCCATGGATTGCAGCCTACCAGGTTCCATGGGATTTTCCAGGCAAGAGTACTGGAGTGGGGTGCCGTTGCCTTCTCCGCCACAAAGGCTACTATAACAATATACCACAAAGTAGGTGACTTAAAAACAGCACAAATGTATCTGTCACATTTCTGGGGTCTGGAAATCAGATATCAGGGTGAGGACATGGTGAGGTTCTATGTCTGGTGAGGCCCACTTCCTGTTTCTTGGATATCTTTTTGTCATGTTCGCACATGGAGGAAGGGGTGAGGAGCTTTCTCACACAATTTTTATAAGGGCACCAATCTCATGGATGAAGGCTCTGCTCTGATGACCCAGTCATCTCCCAACAGCCTTAACCTCTTATTATCACCCTGTGTGCTAAGTCACTTCAGTTGTGTCCAGCTGTCTGTGACCCTATGGACCCTCCTGTGTCCAAAGGATCCTCCAGGCGAGAACACTGAAGTGGGTCACCTTGCCTTCCTCCAGGTGATCTCACTGAGCCAAGGATCAAACCCATGTCTCTTAAGCCTCCTGCATTGGCAGGCAGGTTCTTTACCACTAGGGCAACCTGGAAAGCCTATTATGACTTTCAGGGTTTGGTAAATTCAACATGCTAACTTGGAAGAGACACAAACATTCAACCATAGAGAGATAAGTTTAAGGAGTCAGCAAATTTCCTGGTTACCACATAGGGAAATTAAATGAAGTCAGCAACATAACTAGCAGCAGAACCAAACTTTGGAGGCAGACAGAGCCCCAAGCATCATGTGAGTCCTTTAGTTCAAATGGAGCTTGATATTTGGTAAAACAAATACAATTTTGTAAAGTTTAAAAATAAAATTAAAAAAAAAAAAAAAAGATTCCTCAGATACTGAAGCCAATAATTTCCTCTTTCTTTCTTTGCTAAAGTTTTTTTTTTTTTTTTTTTTTTCAAATGAGTTTCTGTTACTTGCCACTGAAAGACTCCTGACACATCTTACCTCATGTAAGATTTTAATATATTTTTAAGGGAACTTCAGCAGGTTTCCAAATAGGAAAAGGAGTACGTCAAGGCTGTATATTATCACCCTGCTTATTTAAATTATATGCAGAGTACATCATGAGAAACACTGGGCTGGAAGAAGCATAAGCTGGAATCAAGACTGCCAGGAGAAATATTGATAACCTCAGATATGCAGATGACACCATCCTTATGGCAGAAAGTGAAGAGGAACTAAAAAGCTTCTTGATGAAAGTGAAAGTGGAGAGTGAAAAAGTTGGCTTAAAGCTCAACATTCAGAAAACTAAGACCATGGCATCTGGTCCCATCATTTCATGGGAAATAGATGGGGAAACAGTGGAAACAGTGTCAGACTTTATTTTTGGGGGCTCCAAAATCACTGCAGATGGGACTGCAGCCATGAAATTAAAAGACACTTACTCCTTGGAAGGAAAGTTCTGACCAACCTAGATAGCATATTGAAAAGCAGAGACATTACTTTGCCAACAAAGGTCTGTCTAGTCAAGGCTATGATTTTTCTTGTGGTCATGTATGGATGTGAGAGTTGTACTGTGAAGAAGGCTGAGCACCGAAGAATTGATGCTTTTGAACTGTGGTGTTGGAGAAGACTCTTGAGAGTCCCTTGGACTGCAAGTAGATCCTACCAGTCCAATCTGAAGGAGATCACCCCTGGTATTTCTTTGAAGGGAATGATGCTGAAGCTGAAACTCCAGTACTTTGGCCACCTCATGCAAAGAGTTGACTCATTGGAAAAGACTCTGATGCTGGGAGGGATTGGGAGCAGGAGGAGAAGGGGACGACAGAGGATGAGATGGCTGGATGGCATCACTGACTCGATGGATGTCAATCTGGGTGAACTCTGGGAGTTGGTGATGGACAGGGAGGCCTGGCGTGCTGCGATTCATGGGGTTGCAACGAGTCGGACACGACTGAGCGACTGAACTGAACTGAACTCAGCAAGTTTACATTTAAAGAATCATCTCAACTTGTAACTGTCAAAAGAGAAACATCTGGCTTTTAGCTGTTCAAATAAGTCCACCCCCTACCTACTAATATATATTCAGTATTTCATTTGGCTGAATATTATGCTACTTCAGTTTTTGAGAGCTAAATTTTATTTCTTCTTAAATATTTATTGAGCAGGAATTAATTTCTTTGCACTAACTAGTTTGCTACCACATCTTTTTGTCACCATAACTCCATTCACAATATGTTACATTAAAGAAGTACTAACTGTCTAATGCCACTAGCAGCTTTACCCCAGCACACATGCCAAGAAAATGAGTGATTTGATAAGGCTACATAAAGGTTATCTAAAAGAACTTGAAATAATCAGTGCTAGTAATATAAGTTTGTACTTGGGAAAGTGATCTTGGAATTATCTTAAAGAGATTTTTTAAAAATCTAGCTTCTGTGGATGACCTATTATAAAAAGAAGCAAGACATATTTAAAGTGTAAAAGATTTTAAGTCACAAAAATATAGGTCAATTCCTGGCTCATAAGGTTCCAGTTGGTTTTGGAAATGTACTTAACCTCTCTAACATGTATATATTTCATTCCTAAAACTAGAGAATATAATGTCCACTATTCAAATCTGTAACATGGACTGCATATTACATCAAATCATACAGCATCATGCTAGATATTACAACAAAAACAGTAACAAACATGTGAACAAAATATATAAAGATTCTCAACACTACTGCATCAGTCAAATACCAGTTGGACAAACATTACACTATAGACATTCTCAAGAAGAATTCATTTAAGGCAAGGAATTGGTTACTCAAAACACTGTGGAAAGGACAAGAGATTCAAAGATTAGTGAAAGATTTCAGGAGAAAAGGAAGTTTCAAGAATATCAATAAAGCACCACTGATAGCTCAGTTAATGCACCAAAGCAGGAATACCACTGGTAACCTATTTGACCCCTTTCTGTTACTAGAAAAATGATTCTGCTTCAAGACACTATACCCCCAATCAGTATAATTACCACAATATAAAGATTCTGTTAGAATAATTGCTTTAATTTCATCTGTTAAATCTACTTAATTACATCTGTTAATTAAATTGCAATAAAATGCATTTCCATTTACAATATGAAGTTTGACCCCTTAGATGAAATGAAATGTCATTGTGCAAGTATGCAAACTACAGGCCTCTAACTGGCTTAACTATGTTCCTCTTGATGAGGCTCAAAATAAAATTTTACTTCTCTACTATTAACTAAAAGCTGTTAATAATATTAATCATGTCAGACACCAAGATAATCTATTTCCTCATTGTGTATGTGTTAATCACTCAGTCACGTTTGACTCTTTGCAACCCCATGGACTGAAGCCTGCCAGGCTCCTTTATCCATAAAATTCTCTAGGAAAGAATACTGGAGTGGGTAGAAATTACCTTTTCCAAGGGATCTTCTCAACTCAGGGATTGAAGCCAAGTCTTCTGCACTGCAGCAGATTCTTTACTATCTGAGCCACCAGGGAAGCCATTTCCTCACTGCTTCATCCTAATTAGTAATACAAGAATTTAGAATGATTTTGCTTAAGATTTTAATTTTGAATATATGAATTCACAAGGGTTCATGATTTTTTCTTCTACTCATTTATTTTCCTGTGAGACCTGTCTTCTATTTTTTTCCCTTAGTTAGATCTCATATTTAGAAAACTGAATATTTATATGATATATTCTCTGAATCCTTGTATATCTGCACATATATGTATATGCATATATATGTACAGAATTAATGCCAAAGAATGCTCAAACTACCGCACAATTGCACTCATCTCACACGCTAGTAAAGTAATGCTCAAAATTCACCAAGCCAGGCTTCAGCAATATGTGAACCTTGAACTTCCAGATGTTCGAGCTGGTTTTAGAAAAGGCAGAGGAACCAGAGATCAAATTGCCAACATTCACTGGATCATCGAGAAAGCAAGAGAGTTCCAGAAAAACATCTATTTCTGCTTTATTGATCATGCCAAAGCCTTTGACAGTGTCGATCACAATACACTGTGGAAAATTCTGAAAAAGATGAGAATACCAGACCACCTGACCTGCCTCTTGAGAAATTTGTATGCAGGTCAGGAAGCAACAGTTAGAACTGGACATGGAACACCAGACTGGTTCCAAATAGGAAAAGGAGTACGTCAAGGCTGTATATCGTCACCCTGCTTATTTAACGTATATGCAAAGTACATCATGAGAAACACTGGGCTGGAGGAAGCACAAGCTGGAATCAAGATTGCCAGGAGAGATAGCAATAACCTCAGATATGCAGATGACACCACCCTTATGGCAGAAAGTGAAGAAGAACGAAAGAGCCTCTTGATGAAATTGAAAGAAGAGAGTGAAAAAGCTGGCTTAAAGCTCAACATTCAAAAAACTAAGATCATGGCAATCAGTCCTATCACTTCACGGCAAATAGATGGGGGAATAGTGGAAACAGTGGCTGATTTTATTTTTCTGGGCTGCAAAATCACTGCAGATGGTGATTGCAGCCGTGAAATTAAAAGATGCTTACTCCTTGGAAGGAATGTTGTGACCAAACTAGACAGCATATTTAAAATCAGAGACATTACTTTGCCAACAAGGTCTGTCCAGTCAAGGCTGTGGTTTTTCCAGTGGTCATGTATGGATGTAAGATTTGGACTCTAAAGAAAGCTGAGCACAGAAGAATTGATGCTTTTGAACTGTGGTGTTGGAGAAGACTTTTGAGAGTCCCTTGGACTGCAAAGAGATCCAACCAGTCCATCTTAAAGGAGATCAGTCCTGGGTGTTCTTTGGAAGGACTGATGTTGAAGCTGAAACTCCAATACTTTGGCCACCTGATGTGAAGGGCTAACTCATTGGAAAAGCCCCTGATGCTGGGAAAAATTGAGGGCAGGAGAAGAAGGGGACGACAGAGGATGAGATGGTTGGATGGCATCACCGACTCAGGGGACATGGGTTTGGGTTGACTCCAGGAGTTGGTGATGGACAGGGAGGCCTGGCATGCTGCCATTCATGGGGTCACAAAGAGTCGGACATGACTGAGCGACTGAACTGAACAGTGAAATGTTTTCTTGGCTTGTATTTGATTGTTATATTTTCAATAATCCAAATGTGATACAGATGTAAGCTCCAAGACTAGCTTTAATCATTTCTTCTCCCTTTTAAATTGTATTATTTTAGTGTGGAACTAGTATGATTTCTGTTATTTATATAATTTAATGTTACTTCAGGATATGGCTTTTTATTGCTCTTCTAATCAATCTTGCCTAAGCTTTAGTGTACATTTTCACCTGCTTTCCCCAGTCTGCTAAATTTTTATTATATTTAACTATTGCCTCAAAATCAATTCTTTCAATTTCTCCTTCTATAGCAAGTTATTTCCAATTTAACCATTCTGGACCTTCAAATTCTCTCATCTTTTCCCTCACATTTCTGTCACTGTATTTTACCTCTGTGCTTTGAGATAATAACCCCACTTCTTCTCAAGGCCACATATTCAAATTTCAAGAGTAAATATACTCATCATTTTACCTCCTGGGTTTTCTAATTTGAAAATCAAATTTTACATTCCAGAAAGCAATTTGTATATTATGTTCAAATCTCTTTCTGTCACTTGTTTTTTTTTTTTTAATGTTATCAGTTGCTTTTAGCAACACCATTTCATTAAATTATAACTGCTAAGATTATTTTTATAATATGTGAAATTATCATTCTCTTTCTCCCTCTTTCCCTCAACCCCACATTTTCTAGGAACCACAGGTGAGTGCTGTACTTCCTCTAAGTCTGCCATTTTGTTTATTTTAGGGGTATAGGACCAACACTTGTGCTGGCCTACATGGTGATAGCACTGTTCAGTTCAGTTGAGTTGCTCAGTCATGTCTGACTCTTTGAGACCTCCCACAGACTACAGCACTTGAGGCTTCCCTGTCCACCACTTTCCCGGAGCCTATTCAAATTCATGTCCATTGAGTTGGTGATGCCATCCAACCATCTCATTTTCTGTCATCACCTTCTCCTCCCACCTTCAAACTTTCCTAGCATCAGGGCTTTTTCAAAAGAGTCAGTTCTTCCCATCAGGTGGCCAAAGTACTGGAGTTTCAGCTTCATCATCAGTCCTTCCAATGAATACTCAGGATTAATCTTCATTAAGACGGACTAGTTGGATCTCCTTAAAGTCCAAGGGACTCTGAAGAGTCTTCTCCAACACCACAGTTCAAAAGCATCCATTTTTCAGTGCTTAGCTTTCCTTATAGTCCAACTCTCACATCCCTACATGACTACCGGAAAAACCATAGATTTGACTAGATGGACCTTTGTGGTCAAAGTAATGTCTATACTTTTCCACATGCAGTCTAGGTTGGTCATAACTTTTTTTCCAAGGAGCAAGCTTCTTTTAATTTCATGGCTGGAGTCACCACCTGCAGTGATTTTGGAGCCCAGAAAAATAAAAGCAGCCACTGTTTCCACTGTTTCCCCATCTATTTGCCATGAAGTGATGGGACCAAATGATGTGATCTTAGTTTTCTGAATGTTGAGTTTTAAGTCAACTTTTTCATTCTCCTCTTTCACTTTCATCAAGAGGCTCTTTAGGTCTTCTTCGCTTTCTGTCTAAGGGTAGTGTCATCTGCCTATCTCAGGTTACTGATATTTCTTAGTATCATGAGTATTTGGCTTTCCTGGTGGTTCAAACAGTAAAGAATCCATCTGCAATACAGGAGACCCAAGTTAAATTCATGGGTCAGGAAGATGCCCTGGAGAAGAGAATGGTTACCCACTCTAGACATTCATGACATTGTACAGAAGGCAGTGATCAAGACAATTCTCAAGAAAAAGTGGCAAAAAGGCAAAATTGTTGTCTGAGGAGGCCTTACAAATAGCTTAGAAAAGAAAAGAAGCTAAAGGCAAAGGAGAAAAGGAAAGATATAAGCATCTGAATGCAGAGTTCCAAAGGATAGCAAGGAGAGATAAGAAAGCCTTCCTCAGTGATCAATGCAAAGACATAGAGGCAAACAATAGAATGGGAAAGACTAGAGAACTTTTCAAGAAAATTAGAGATACCAAGGGAACATTTCATGCAAAGATAGGCACAATAAAGGACAGAAATGGTATGGACCTAACAGAAGCAGAAGATATTAAGAAGAGGTGGCAAGAATACACAGAAGAACTATACAAAAAAGATCTTCATGACCCAGATAATCACAATGGTGTGATCACTCACCTAGAGCCAGACATCCTGAAATGCGAAGTCAAGTGGGCCTTAGGAAGCATCACTACAAACAAAGCTAGTGGAGGTGATGGAATTCCAGCTGAGCTATTTAAAGTCCTAAAAGATATTGTTGAAGTGCTACACTCAATATGCTAGAAAATCTGGAAAATTCAGCAGTGGCCACAGGACTAAAAAAGGTCAGTTTTCATTCCAATCCCAAAGAAAGGCAATGCAAAGGAAATTGAAACTACCACACAATTGCACTCATCACACATGCTAGCAAAGTAATGCTCAGAATTCTCCAAGCCAGGCTTCAACAGTACGTGAACCATGAACTTCCAGGCGTTCAAGCTGGATTTAGAAAAGCCAGAGGAATCAGAGTTCAAATTGCCAACATCCGCTGGATCACAGAGAAAGTAAGAGAGTTCCATAAAAATATCTATTACTCCTCTATTGACTACGCCAAAGCCTTTGACTGTGTGAATCAAAACAAATTGTGGAAAATTCTTCAAGAGTTGGGAATACCAGACCACCCGACCTGCCTCCTGAGAAATCTGTATGCAGGTCAAGAAGCAATAGTTAGAATCCAACATGTAACAACGGACTGGTTCCTAACTGGGCATGGAGTACATGAGGCTGTATATTGTCATCCTGCTTATTAACTTATATGCAGAGTACATCATATGAAATGCCAGGCTGGATGAAACACAAGCTGGAATCAAGATTGCTGGGAGAAATATTAATAACCTCAAATATTCAGATGACACCACCCTTATGGCAGAAAGCAAAGAGGAACTGTAGAGCCTCTTGATGAAGGTTAAAGAGGAGAGTGAAAAAGCTGGCTTAAAACTCAACATTCAAAAAACTAAGATCAAGGCATCTGGACCCATCACATCATGGCAAATAGATGGGGAAACAATGAAAACAGTGAGAGACTTTATTTTCATGGTCTCCAAAATCACTGCAGAAGGTGATATTAAAAAATGCTTGCTCCTCAAGAAAAGCTATGACAAACCTAGACAACATATTAAAAAGCAGAGACCTTACATTGCCAACAAAGGTTCATATAACCAAAGCTATTGTTTTTTCAGTAGTCACATACAGGTATAAGAATTGGACCATAAAGAAGGCTGCACACTGAAGAACTGATGCTTTCCCACAGTGGTGTTGGAGAATACTTTTGAGAGTCCCTTGGACTGCAAGAAGATCAAACCGGTCAATAGTAAAGGAAATCAGTCCTGATTATTCATTGGAAGGACTGATTCTGAAGCTGAAGCTCCAATACTTTGGCCACCCAATGTGAAGCACCGACTCATTAGACTCTGAAGCTGGGAAAGACTGAAGGCAGGAGAAGAAGCCTATGACAGAGGATGAGATGATTGAATGGCATCACGGACTCGACGGACTTGAGTTTGAGCGAGTTCCAGGCGTTGGTGATGAACAGGGAAGCCTGGCCTGTTGCACTCCATGGGGTCACAAAGAATTGGACACAACTGAGGGACTGAACTTAACTCCAGTATGCTTTCCTGGAGAATTCCATGGATAGAGGAGACTGGTGGACTATTCTTCATGGCAGTCTCTCCTGTTAGGTTGTGTAGCAGCCTGTCAGGCATCTTTTTAGGCTTCAATCAACTTACAACCAAGAAAAGATCAGGTTGTACCTTGGCACCTGATATCGATATCAAAAGATCCTCATCAGAACTGTTCATGATTCCATGTCATTTTCTCTCATTATCCTCTTTTTCATAGGACAAGTTCTCTACATGAATCCCTGATAAAATATGCTGATAGCAATCAGAAGAATAGTGGCTTACATGAGGGGCAGACTGATCTGAAGGAGACATGAGGTAAATTTCTGGCTTTAGGGAAACATTCTATATCTTGATTACAGGATATATGCATTTTCTCAACTCACAGAATTTAACACCTAATATCTGTGGGTACCACCATATGTAAATTATACCTCAAAAGAAAGTAAATAGTTCTTCAAAAGTACTAGAAGAAAATAGCAAATACACTATTATATGTTTAGTAAGATATATACCTAGCTATCTTATGCATCTGTGTGTACGCGCAGAGATGTCTTGAATGTTGTTTTTGATTTTTATGGGCAGTTGCATTTTTAAAAATTTATTTTTGGTAATTGTATGTGTTTGTTATTGATTGAGAGAGACTATTGAGAAAGACAGACTTAAAAGAATGGAGTGATAATGTTAAAATCTACTTCTTTTCCAGTGTAGGGTGAACTGACAACTTTGCTGCATGTTTGCTGGTCTCTAGTCAATGAGTCATATAATTTAAGAACACCCTTCCCCTGGCTTTCACAGCTTTATTATTTTTCTCCTCTGAATTTTTCTTCTTTTTTCTGGTATGCTAACATCTTCTCTGTCAGTTGGAAGGAAGGTGGCTTTTCAGATACTCTCTTAAGAACTGCTTCTGAATTGTGCTGCCTCACATTTTTCCTGGCATTTTACAGAATTCATTAACAACTTGGCTGCCTTCTTATGTCAATCCGATTCATATTTATAGGCACAGCTTGTAGTCCTTTGGTAGATTAAATTGTATTTTAAACAATAAAAATGTACAAAGGAAACAATTTCTGATTAAATGCTCTGAAAACCATTGAGCCAAGATGACTACTTATTCTAAACCTATTGACCTAAGCGTGTCCTGTTAGGATATTAGATAAAACAAGAACAACAAGAAAGCTTATAGTTTATTAGCTTATTTTGTTTTTGGTTTGTATTTATCTTGAATTTGTAAAGAATTACATATTATTGTGCTAAATGTGAATAAATGATACATTTGTGAAAGACAAGCTTCTATTTATAGTCACTAATCCTCTCTCCGGGGGCTTTCCCAGTGGCTCAGTGGTAAAGAATCCACCTGCAAGGCAGGAACTGGAAGAGATGTGGGTTTGATCCCTTGGTTGGGAATATTCCCTGGAGAAGGAAATGGCAACACACTCCAGTATTCTTGCCTGGATAATCCCTTGGATAGAGGAGCCTGGGGGGTTACAGTCCATGTGTTTGCAGAGAGTCAGACACACCTGAAGCAACTTAGCACACATGCATACAACCCTATCTCAAAATGGTAAACAGCCAAAAGACTTTCAGAGATTTGTATTTTGGGGAAGAATTACTTGAGGTTTTTTTCTAGATTGAAAATTATAAAGTTAATAAAGTAATCTATTTTTATGTCAATATTTCCGTACTACAAATTTTAATTGGAGACTTTTAGATTTAAAAAGCTGAGGAAGTAATTGGCAAATAATGCCTATAAGTTTTCAAATATTAATTCAAATATTTATCCACAATCTGCTCCCACCCATTGGAATGAAAGGAGAAAGCCTCACACACTACAAAATATCTCTCTAACTTCCATTAGTAAAATATTATTATCCTGTGCAAATACTGTGTAGCATTACTGCCCAGAGGCTAAGATTATTAAAGCATTACTATAGAAAAGCTGGTGCTATGTTTATGACAGAGAGTATACAGATGTCAAGTGTAGTGGTGTTGGGTCTAAAAAGATTTTGAAAACTGTGTTTTTCACTTCTCTATTAGCATTAAAATGCTACAAAGAGAAAAAGGAATCTGACAGCTACATTATGGTTTTATGCAAATTACTTACAACAAACTAAACAAAATAGCAGACACCTTTGTACAAGAGGAAAATGTTCCAAAGCAGGTGCACTAGAATTCTTTCATGACTGTCAAAAACCGTACCCTGTGAACTCATCCTCAAATTAATTTAGAATAATTTCCTCCAAATATAGAAGTCTTCATTCAGACTATCAATTTATAGTAGCCTTCTAAATGCCAAGAAATCTTTAATATACTGACCATCAGATTATAGCACACAATTAACTGAAAAGAAATTCCTTCCACAGTTTCAAGGATTTTTAGTATTAACAATTAACAATGTTGAAGTTTCAATTGTTTTTTTCCTTCAATCACTATTTGGCTATCTCACATTCTGTGTATTAAAAGAAAAGTTAATATCTATATCTATCTACCTCTAACTTATTGCCTTCCACTTTAGAATGTCCTCATGATATGATACAGAATAAATTAAACCTCACTGATTTCCATTATAATCATAGCTATTGTGTAATTGTCTGTCATTTGCTTTATTTTCTCTAGCAGGTAAATAATGACAATATTTCCAATTGTTTTTTAATAAGTTCTGAATAAAGGGCAACCTACACTTTATTGGGGTTATTTGCAACTTCTTAAATCAACCTTTAAAAGTTAATATAAACAAATTTAACTGTTACATTCAAGATGAAAACACTTTGACACAGAATTTTTATTATTATTATTATTATAATATAACAGAAGGTTTCAATTTTCTATCAAATTAGTTAAATTAATAAAATTTCCATTTAAAAATTCAACTTGTAAATATTAAAAACAAATCAAATCTTAGAAAATTAAGTACACAATTTTAAAAGCTCCTATTAATGTCCCTTAGTATATAAGATTATCTGTTTATGTAAATAAGCCCATAGAAACTTCTCACTATAAGTTTTGTAGAAAAAATTACCATTTGCATTAATATAGAATAAAGTGGTACCATGCCAATTATTCTTCAGTAGTGAGAAATTCTGAGTAATGAATTAAGCTAGACACATGCAAACTAATTTGAATAAAAGTGCTACAGCATTTATTTCATCATTATTAACTGCAACTGGTATTTCACTGTATATTCAGCTGTGGCTTTTTTTGTAATAGACGTTGGCAAACAATGTGATTTAAATAAATATTCACAAAATACAACTTACAAATCACTAAGAAATATACTTTCAAATGTTCAACACCAATAGTATCAAATATGTTATATAAAGACAGAATATTAATTCACTTTTGTCTCATCAAAATAATAAATTATTGTAAATACCCATTTCCTGAAGTCAAACATTATAGTTGGTGAGTACGTACATTGTTAAAGATCTGGAAGACAGTATGGGCTGTCATATAAAATACATCAAAACCCCTGGATGGGAGGGAGGTTTGGGGGAGAATGGATACATGTATATGTGTGGCTGGGTCCCTTTGCCGTTCACCTGAAACTATCATAGCATTGATAATTGTCTATACCCCAACACAAAATAAGAAGTTTATTAAAAAAACAATACATTAAAATAAAATATCATATATAAAATAGATGGCAAGTGGGAATTTGCTGTGTGACACAGGTGGGGTGTCAACTTAGTGACACTAAGTGACAACTTAGTGACACTAAGTGACAACTTAGTGGGGTGGGATGGAAAGGGAGATGGGTGGGAAGGAGAGGACATATGTATACCTGTGACTGATTCATGTTGATATGGGGCAGAGGCTAGCACCATATTTGAAAGGAATTATCCTCCAATAAAAAGAAAAAATAATAAATTTAAATATATATATATGTATATATACATATATATATATATAAAGTGAAAGTCTCTCAGTCATGTCTGACTCTTTGTGACCCTATGGACTGTATCAGTTCAGTTCAGTTGCTCAGTCATGTCCAACTCTTTGATTGCAGCATGCCAGGCCTCCCTGTCCATCACCAACTCCCGGAGTTCACTCAAACTCACGTCCATAGAGTCAGTGATGCCATGCAGCCATCTCATCCTCTGTCATCCCCTTCTCCTCCTGCCCCCAATCCTTCCCAGCATCAGAGTCTTTTCCAATGAGTCAACTCTTCGCATGAGGTGGCCAAAATACTGGAGGTTCAGCTTTAGCATCATTCCTTCCAAAGAACACCCAGGACCGATCTCGTCCATGGAAATCTCCAGGCCAGAATACTGAAGTGGGTAGCCTTTCCCTTCTTTGGGGGATCTTCCCAAGCCAGGGGTTGAACCCAGGTCTCCTGCATTGCAGGCAGATTCTTTACCAACTGAGTCACAAGGGAAGCCCAAGAATACTGGAGTGGGTAGCTTATCCCTTCTCCAGTGGATCTTCCCTATCCAGGAATTGAACCAGGGTCTCCTGCATTGCAGGCAGATTCTTTACCAAATGAGCTAAGAAAACCTTTTACAAAGTACCTATGCAGCAATCTCATTCCTGGGGATTTATTCCAAGAAAATAAATACAATTTTTTTTGTATTTTTGTTTACTACAGTAAAAATATGAAACTGCATTAAAAGTCCACCAACAGATTTGTTAAATAAACAATGCCTAAATCTGGAAACAGTATGTGTATTAAATATTATAAGAGAATGATATTTCTCATTATTGAAAGATGTTCATATATTAAAAATTAAATAGAAAACAAGCAATAACAAAATAAAACTGAGAAGAAAGAGTTAACCGACCAGGCTTAACTGTTATTCTTTGAAAGAATTACTTATAAAGTTGTCTCTTGGCTAGCATCTGGAAACTTAGATATTAAGAAGGTTCCCAACACCGTTAACTGAGAAGAGCATTTCTGCATAGCTTAGCTATACCTGCTTTTCTTCTGGAAATCTGGAATTTGATTATATTCCAGGCAGAGGGTGCCTACTAGATCATCACCCAATAAAACCCTGGGCACTGAGTCTGTTATGAACTTACCTGGTTGGTGACATTTCACATGTGCTGTCACACTCATTTTTGATGGAATTAAACATGTCCTGTGTGACCCTTGAAGTTTGCAGCTAGTTTCCCTAGACTTGCCTATATGCCTCTTCCCTTTGCTGATTTTGTTTTTTATTCTTTCATCAAAATAAATCATTATGACTATATGCCAAAATTGCAGACTCCTCCAAACCTGGGGGTGGTTGGTGACCCTCAACACTGTCTTGCCTGGAGAATCCCATGGACAGAGAAGCCTGACAGGCTATTGTCCATGGGGTCAAGAGAGTCGGACATGACTTAGTGATTATACCAATAAGAAAAGAAAGAAAGTGAAGTCGTTCAGTCGTGTCCGACTCTTGGCGACCCCATGGACTGTAGCCTACCAGGTTCCTCCATCCGTCCTCCATCCGTAGGATTTTCCAGGCAGAAGAACTGGAGTCAGTTGCCATTTCCTTCTCCAGGGAATCTTCCGAATCCAGGGATCAAACCCAGGTCTCCTGCATTGCAGGCAGACTCTTTACTGTCTGAGCTATAGCGGGCTTACTTGGTAATAACAGATACTTACAAATGAATTTATATGGGCGTCCCTGGTGGCTCAGATGGTAAAGAATCCGCCCGCAATGGGGGAGACCTGGGTTCGATCCCTGGGTTGGGAAGATCCCCTGGAGAAGGGAACAGCTACCCACTACAGTATTCTGGCCTAGAGAATTCCATGGACAGAGGAGCCTGGCGGACTATAGTCCATGAGGCAGCAAAGAGTTGGATATAACTGAGTGCCTTTCATTTTCACTATCATAAATGAATAAGAAAAAACAAACCAGCATGTTAAGAATATAAGCAGTAAACTATATGTATTTATATATATATATATATATATTTCTTTCTTAATATTAGTTATCAGTAGCGCTATCTTGTCTACAATGAGTTCTGTAATTAATGAAAAATAAATACCACAGTGACATAAATGATTGAATTATATTCCTTCTGTTCCTAAAATTAAGAAACCTAAGCAAGTGCAATATTTACAAAAGTTATAATCAGAAGTGGTGAGACAGATTATTACCACTAAATGCACAGAATGAATGTATACAATATTGATTTCCTCACTGCTTTCAAAAGCTTTTTATTTGCTAGGATATGTAAAAGTGTCCTACTGTTAAGTTTGTTTCTCAGCACCTTCAGAAACCAAACATATTGAATTTTGCAAAATCCAATCTATTATTGTGTTTGACATTTAAAAAAAATTAAGGTGTGATATGGATTTGAACACTATAAGTTTAGTTTCCTCCTGCACTAATTTTCTCAACAAGAGTAATTTCTATTGAGGTCTGAAGTTTACTGATTTATTTACTTGTTATTTACTCATCTTAATGTACTTATAGCAGATAATTTGAGAAAATCTTTAGGGAAAAATTAACGAATACAAAAGTGAAGAAATTTATAAAGACAGGTGAATTTGTTTCTAAAAGAAACTGCATGAATACAAAATCTTAAATAGTGCTTTAAATTTATTTACGACCAACTCTTAGTCTGATGAATATTAATTACTAATTAATGTCACCTAACAATGAAATAGAATTTTTTCCACTTGAAGTGCATAATCTTCTGTAGTAGAATCTAAATTTTTGTTCTTTGGCCAAGAATTCATAAATTTCAAGGCACTTAAATATTTTACCTTCAAAGTATTTTATGTTTATAGATCAGAAATATAGAATCTTGGACTTCCCTGTAGAGCTCAGTGGTAAAAAATCTGCCTGTCAATGCAGGAAATAAAGGTTCAATCCCTGATCCAAGAAGATCCCACATGCCCTAAAGAAACTAAACCCATGAGACACTACTGAAGCCCATATGCCCAAGACACCAAGCTCTGCAACCAGAGAAGCCACTGCAGTGAGAACCTGCACACCACAGGCAGACAGTAGCCCCCACTCACTGCAACTACAGAAAAGCTCATTCATCATCAAAGACCCAGTACAGCCAAAAATAAATAAATAAAATTATTTTTAAAAAAGAAATAGAGAACTTTGAAAACAGGTTTAAATTTATTATAATTTTTCATTTGGTACAAGAGAAGAGGATAATGTTCATGTTCAGAAATATGAAAACAGCGTGAATCTCAAAACTTTAAGAACTCAAGTGTCAAAAGTTCCCATTAATTTAGATCTCTTTTATTGTAAAATGGTACATGATACTTCATATGTCATAAAGCAGAAAGAGGAAATAGAAAACTCTAGTTAAGCATATTTTGCTGTTTCTAAAAAATGTTAAATAAAATCTGCTCATATGTATCCTTCCAATCTAGAGGCTCACATTCTCTTTCAAACATATTTGTATCAACCTTGAATGAACCATGTTGGTCACTCAGACTCTTATGTGACCCCATGGACTATATAAACCACCAGTGGCTCAGACTGTAAAGAATCGGCCTGCCATGCAGGAGACCCAAGTTAAATCCCTGGGTTGGGAAGATCTCCTGTAGAAAGGAATGGTTACCCACTCCAGTTTTCTTGCCTGGGAAATTCCATGGACAGAGGTGCCTGGCAGGCTAAGCAACAGTCCCAGGTCATAGGGTAGCAAAGAGCTGGACAAGAGTGAGTGACTAACACTTTCGCTTTCACTTTTAATAAATCATATTGCATTTCAAAGTGTAAGTTCTTGCCTGTTAAACTACAGTTCTGATCTGGTGTATAGCAAGAAGATTTTCATTGTTACTGTTATTTATTAGCAATTTTTGGTTTTGATGGGGCACAGTGTGGAAAAACTGCAGAGAATGCTTTTGTTCTATGTTTTAAGGTGTCATTGAAGATTCCTACCCCTTCTTACTTAATGGAAATTTTCTGTGCCACTTTATTAAGGCCTCTGATGAAATCAAATGCTCTTCAGTGTTTGTTTATTAAGTTTGGCTGCCACTGTGGGAACAATTTAGATTGTTGAAGAATGTGCCCAAATGATGAGACTGTTTGATAGCTGAGTGAGATTAAAAATCCCGTAAAAGTAAAAGGGAAATGTATTTTTTATACCTTTAGGCTTTTCTTTCCTTTTTTTTTTTTTTTTTTACATTTTGAACTATTATATATTGAATTATCATCTAGTCTTTAATTAGTTGGTTTCTCATTTTATATTAACAAACCATAGAATAAAGAACAAAAGCCAAATTTCTAAGAAATATTTATGCCTTCATATCCTTGTTTTAATGGTGAAGTATTGAGCTTTATTCTAATACTAACTTACCAAATAGTTTTGTTTCTTTAAAAAAATTCTCACCATATATAAATTTCAAAAAAATAATTTCATGACTTTTAGGTGATTTACTCATTTTTGCATACTAAGTCGCTTCAGTCATCTCTGACTCTTTGCAACCTCATGGACTGTAGCCCACCAGGCTCCTCCATCCATGGGATTCTCCAGGCAAGAATACTGGAATGGGTTGCCATGCCCTCCTCCAGGGAATCTTCCTGACCCAGGGCTCAAATCCATGTCTTTTAAGTATTCTGCATTGGCAGGTGGGTTCTTTACCAGTAGCGCCACCCAAGAAGCCCCTTACTCATGTCTAACATCCTTAATTTTTCCATTGGTAACTGAGGATTTCACAATTAGGCCTTTCAGAGTTGTTATACATGACTTAGTCTGATGGTAAAGAAGGATTTATAGGATCCCACTCACTTCTATAGAAATCCACTCCCTCAAAAAGCCAGGAATGAACCAATGTAGGGCAAAGAACAATTTTCCAGACTTCATATTAAAGCCATGATAACATGGGATGATGAAGGATAACTAAAGAACTGGATGGAAGGATAACTGGACTTAACTTCTAACCAAACTAATATTCTTTTATCAAGTCTTGTATTCTGAAAACATGTTTAAAGAGACCATAGGAATAAATTAACAGCTCCTTGAGAATAATATTTACATATCAAGTTTCCTGGACCAATATAATGACTCCGCTTTTCATCTCTCTTTTCATCACTTCTCCATCAGTAATACCTGCTCTGCATAAGGGATACATGTTCTGGAATGGCTAAAGTTTTCTTTGGATAACTGTATGTCTATGATGAGCAAATTCCTCAGCACTGTCAAGACTGTCTTCAGAATCTATGCCAAGTTTGGGGAGGGACTGACATAGGCATAGCCATGTCAAAAAAGTCAAGATAATTTTTTAGGTACTGCATTTTTTGATCTTGAGAAACACAGTAAGTGATTGATTCTCCCCAGTCCACAAACTTGCAGAATTATTCTAAGTCAATTTAAAAGAAAATTGTTAGACCTGCTGATTAATACATGTTGCTTTTGAAACAAATATTATAAAATCTTAAGGACAGAACAACTTTTATGAAGAATTTATAAGGCAAATCTATATTACAAATCAGGGTTGTCAGTCCTTGAATAAAACTAAATTGTCTACATGAAACTGCAGCTTGTTTCTAAGCTGAAGTTTGGAGAGACTGCGCTTTCAAGATACATGCCAATATCTCTATTTGACTTTCCAAGGTAGATTATGGCATCAAAGTTTGTTGTCTTCCAAAAATGAAAAAAAAAAATATATATATATATATGTCAGTTCATTCACTCAGTCGTGTCCTACTCTTTGCGACCCCATGAATCACAGCACGCCAGGCCTCCCTGTCCATCACCAACTCCTGGAGTTCACTCAAACTCATGTCCATTGAGTCGGTGATGCCATCCAGCCATCTCATCCTCTGTCATCCCCTTCTCCTCCTGCCCCCAATCCCTCCCAGCATATATATATAGCATATATATATATATATATATATATATATATATATATAATCAGTTCAGTTCAGTCGCTCAGTCATGTCCAACTCTTTGTGACCCCATGGATTGTGGCATGTCAGGCTTCCCTGTCCACTACCAACGCCTGGAGCTTGCCCAAACTCATGTGCATCAAGTCGGTGATGCCATAAAACCATCTCATCCTCTATCGTCCGCTTCTCCTCCTGCTTTCGATCTTTCCCAGCATCAGGATCTTTCCCAAGGAGTCAGTTCTTAGTATCAGGTGGCCAAAGTATTGGAGTTTCAGCTTCAACATCAGTCCTTCCAATGCATATTCAGGACTGATTTTCTTTAGGATGGACTGGTTGGATCTCCTTGCAGTCCAAGGGACTCTCAAGAGTCCTCTCCAACACCACAGTTCAAAAGTATCAATTCTTTGGTGCTCAGCTTCCTTTATAGTCCAACTCTCACATCCATATATGACTACTGGTAAAAGATAGATTTGACTAGGCAGAACTTTGCTGTCAAAGTAATGTCTCTGCTTTTTAATATGCTCTCAGTGTGGTCTTAGCTTTTCTTCCAAGAAGCAAGTATCTTTTAATTTCATGACTGTAGTCACCATCTGCAGTGATTTTGGAGTCCCCAAAAATAAGTCTCTCACTGTTTCCGTTGTTTCCCCATATATATATATATATATAGGGAATATATATATATATATACATACACACATAATATATATAATCTATTTGCTATGAAGTGATGGGACCAGATGCCATGATCTTAGTTTTTTGGAGCTTTAAACCAGCTTTTTCACTCTCCTCTTTCATCAAGAGGCTCTTTAGTTCTTATTCACTTTCTGCCATAAGGGTGGTGTCATCTGTATATCTGAGGTTATTGATGTTTTTCCCAGCAACCTTGATTCCAGCTTGTTTCATAAAGTCCATTTCATATGAGGTACTCTGCATATAAGTTAAATAAGCAGGGTGACGATATACAGCCTTGATGTACTCCTTTCCCAATTTGGAGCCAGTCTGCTGTTACGTCTGGTTCTGACTGTTGCTTCTTCAGCTGCATACAGATTTCTCAGGAGGCAGGTCATGTGGTCTGGTATACCCATCTCTTGAAGAATTTCCCACAGTTTGTTGTTATCTACACAGTCAAAGGCTTTGGTGTAATCAATAAAGCAGAAGTAGATGTTTTTCTGGCATCTTGCTTTTTTGTTGATCCAACAGATGTTGGCAATTTGGCCTCTGGTTCCTCTGCCTTTTCTAAATTCAGCTTGCATAACTGGAAGTTCATGGTTCACAAACTGTTGAAGCCTGGCTTGGAGAATTTTGAGCATTACTTTGCTAGCGTGTGAAATGAGAGAAATTGTGTGGTAGTTTGAATTTCCTTGCATTGCCTTTCTTTGGGATTGGAATTAAAACTGACCTTTTCCAGTCCTGTGGCCACTGCTCAGTTTTCCAAATTTGCTGGCATATTGACTGCAGCACTTCCATAGCATCATCTTTTAGGATTTGAAATAGCTCAACTGGAATTCCATTCCCTCCACTAGCTTTGTTTGTAGTGATGCTTCCTAAGGCCCACTTGACTTCACCTTCCAGGATGACCAGCTCTAGGTTAGTCAGCAAACCATTGTGGATATATGGGTCATGAAGATCCTTTTTGTATAGTTCTATATATTCTTGCAACCTCTTAATATTTTCTGTTTCTATTAGTTCCATACCATATCTGTCCTTTATTGTACACATCTTTGCATGAAATATTCTCTTGGTATCTCTAATTTTCTTGAATATATATATTCAAGAAATATATTTCATGTATATTAAAAAATATTCCTAAACAAGTTGAACCCTTCTGTCTGAACAAAGGAAGTGACTAGAAGAGTCTGGCATTAGTATTCACATAATCAGAAAAAAAAACAAAACAAAACAAAATAAAACTGTGGCTATCCATTTGCATTGACAGCATAGGTATGTTTTTGACTGAACTGACAAGATTTTCTTTGGTCCTGCATATTAATTTAAATAATACTAACAACATTTATTGGAGAAGGAAATGGCAACCCACTCCAGTATTCTTGCCTAGAGAATCCCAGGGATGGGGGAGCCTGGTGGGCTGCCATCTATGGGGTCACACAGAGTGAGACATGACTGAAGCGACTTAGCAGCAGCAGCAGCAGCAGCAACAGTTATGACCAACCTAGATAGCATATTCAAAAGCAGAGACATTACTTTGCCAACAAAGGTCCGTCTAGTCAAGGCTATGTTTTTCCAATGGTCATGTATGGATGTGAGAGTTGGACTGTGAGGAAGGCTGAGTGCTGAAGAATTGATGCTTTTGAACTGTGGTGTTGGAGAAGACTCTTGAGAGTCCCTTGAACTGCAAGGAGATCCAACCAGTCCATTCTGAAGGTGATCAACCCTGGGATTTCTTTGGAGGGAATGATGCTAAAGTTGAAACTCCAGTACTTTGGCCACCTCATGCGAAGAGTTGACTCATTGGAAAAGACTCTGATGTTGGGAGGGATTGGGGGCAGGAGAAGAAGGGGATGACAGAGGATGAGATGGCTGCATGGCATCACTGACTCGACGGACTTGAGTCTGAGTGAACTCCGGGAGTTTGTGATGGACAGGGAGGCCTGGCGTGCTGTGATTCATAGGGTTGCAAAGAGTTGGACACGACTGAGCGACTGAACTGAACTGAACAACAGTTATCATTATAAAATATACAAATCTGGAATATAAAGCTAGACAAGATCTAGCAACTCAAAATTCCCATTCATTTATAACCATAAACCTGGAAATCTTCCTTGACTTTTCCCTTTCTTTCCTCTCCCTGATTAATCTCTCTTCTATATCTATCTTGAATTTATGCATGTTTTCCCCACCCTTAATAGTATTACTTTGTTCTAGACTATCATAATATTGTACCCTTTTGCAGCTCACACAAATAATTTCTTGCCCTGATTTTGTATTTGTCATGATGTTTCACTTCCCTCACTACACTGGACTAACATTATCAAAAACGTTACCAGCCTTCTCCATCCCCTTATGATGTATAAAGCAGCAAAGAATGTTATTTCCACAGTAACAGTGAGAAAAGTTGGGTAAACCACAAGATTATAACTTTGTTATGTCCAATCAGGCAATTGAGATCATAAGACAACTAGGTAATCTGAATTTGAAAGGGAAAGAACTCTCTAAGGAGAAATGGGAAAATGAGGAGAGTTAACATATAAGAGGCTGAGAAGAAATTGAACAATTTGCTAATGATCAAAAGTGCATTAGCTTGTCAGTCTAGAATACCCTGGAGACCAAGACACGAGGGGAATTTTACACACTTGTAAGATCTTTTCCTTGGATTTCCATTGGGTGCTCAGGTAGAAGATTAGGGGCAATGGAACAAAGACCAGAGAGCCCACATTATTGATGAAGGCATGTAGGAGATAATTAGCCCACATCAAGGGCATGACTGATGGCAAGAGATAAATTTCTAGGGGAGGTACACCAGATCTACTGCTCTTTTCCTTCCATAACAAAGCTAATTTTTCCAATCATGTTAGACTTCCTTCAGTTACTTGCATGGCATATGTTATGGCCTATGTTATGTCTTATTTTAAGGCATCTGAAGATGCCATTCACTCTACCTCATAAATCTCTACCTACTCTTTCTCCTGGATAATTTGCTTGCTGATTTTTTAAATATTCACTTCATTTGGACATACTTTTCCTCAGTAAGTTTTCATTACCTCATTCCATCATTCCTATAAGAAGATGTAAATTCATCCTTTGGATACTTCATCTCTCATATTCCTTTCTACACTTTGCATGTTTAGTTTTACTGACTTTTTCTTCCAGAGTCTAAGCTTCTTGAGAACAGGGAGCAACTCCAATGTGTGCAAATTTTTATTCATAGCACCTAACACAGAAATACTGTTCAATACAGACTATTGATTGACTAAAATATCAATACAACTTTTGTGGGAAAATTGCTTGCAGATACTTCAATCTGACATACTTTGTGTTCTTGCTGACTCATATGTCTAGCCCTGATTATTTTCTTTTCTTCATTACTTCTGGGTTTTTGCAGATTAATATATAATCTGCCAAATAAGTGCACTCTGTAACAGAAATGTGCTATTTTTAAAATAAACAGCACCATAATAACTCCTTTGTAGACTTTAATTGCCCACCTAAATATCATGCAAATATAAAGCCTCATTATCAACATCAGTATCCTTGCTTCCTATTAAGACTTTTCATTTACAATGGTATTAATAGCTTACATTGGAGGATACCAGCTAACAGTCAAGTGTTCAGGTTTGATGATATCTGTGACCAGAAAACACAAATATCAGAAGAAATGCAAGGTATTACATTTGGAAAATAAATTATTATCAACACGAGGAACTGAAATAGCCGAATTTCATTTACCAACAGTTTTATCATAGTTAGTGAACTATATCCATAAAATGAAATAGATTCTTTCCCTGAGAGATTCCTCAAAAAGCACAAATATAGTCCATACTCAGTGCTTTTTAAAGACATAACAGAATCTTGGAATTGGTGTCTGGAAAGAATAGGTGTTATGTATTTTCATATTTTTTATTTTTATTGTGAAATGTAACCCATTTTAAGAGAAAAGTTACATATGTTATATATAAACTTCATATATTCCAATATCAATTTACTTATTTCTGTAAGAAAATAGTTTATTGAAAAAATTGTGTCTTTTTCTACTTCTGCTGAAAGTTAAATCAATAAAATACAAATATTTTCCTCCTTTACTAGTTTAAAGATCACTGTTAATCTCTACTATATTTCTCTTTCTGTTGCTACTGCACAACTTGATAAAAACAGAATATAACTACAATTCTAAATACCTTTTGCTTCCCTGGTGGCTCAGACAGTAAGGAATCTGCCTGCAATGTGGGAGACCCAGGTTCAATTCCTGGGTCAGAAAGATTCTCTAGAGAAGGAAATGGCTACCCACTCCAGTATTCTTTCCTGGAGAGTCCCATGGACAAAGCAGCTTGAGGGGCTACAGTCCATGGTGTCACAGAGAGTTGGACACGACTGAGCAAGTAACACTTTTAACTTTCACTTCAAGTGCCTTTTGCAGTAACCCTTTGATCATTCTCAGGTGATGTCCTTATATTAGCTACTATATTTCGAGGCTCTGTGAAATACAGTATCAAAATAATCATTTAGAGCTCAGTTTTAAGTTAGAAGAATCTTTATTACTCAGAAAGCTTTTCACTTCCTTAGTTTTTTAGGAGCTTTCTTAGTTTTTTAGGAGAAATTCTACTAATAACAAAAATTAAAGTCTATCAATAACTAAAGCAAAAGCTTGTCTTACAATAGATCAATCTTCCAATTCACTGAAATCTACACTTAGTAATTACAAGTTACTTCTAATATAATTGATTGCTTGAACTTTTCAGTATTTCATTTGTAACTAAGTTGACATAAACATTGCTACAGCCAAGATTGTTAATGGTAAAAGAGCAGCTGGTGATATAAAATTGGTCTTTTAAACATGTCTCTATATCCTTCTCACTAGGCCTTGAATTCTGTTTTATTATGGGAGCACACATGTTTTTTAGTTTATTACTATTTCATTTCACATTTATATTACAGCCTTGAGCTTGAAAGAATTATTGCACTGACATTTATGGAGAGTCAACTTACACTTTAAGTATTGAACAATATTATTTTCTCCAAAAGAATGTTTAGTTTCCTATCCCTCAAATTAATTATAACTAGAGGACAATTAAGAGCACAGGGTCTTAATTGTCTGACAGAATGAGGTCCACTGGAGAAGGAAATGGCAAACCACTTCAGTATTATTGCCTTGAGAAACCCATGAACAGTATGAAAAGGCAAAATGATAGGATACTGAAAGAGGAACTCCCCAGGTGGGTAGGTACCCAATATGCTACTGGAGATCAGTGGAGAAATAACTCCAGAAAGAATGAAAGGATGGAGCCAAAGCAAAAACAATACTCAGTTGTGGATCTCTGTTCATTTCCAAGGCAAACCATTCAATATCACAGTAATCCAAGTTTATGTCCAAACCAGTAACTCTGAAGAAGCTGAAGCTGACCGGTGCTATGAAGACCTACAAGACCTTTTAGAACTAACACCCAAAAAATATGTCCTTTTCATCATAGGAGACTGGAATGCAAAAGTAGGAAGTCAAGAAACACCTGGGGTAACAGGAAAATTTGGCCTTGGAATACAGAATAAAGCAGGGCAAAGGCTAATAGAGTTTTGCCAAGAGAACACACTAGTCAGCAACCACCCTCTTCCAACAACACAAGAGAAGACTTTACATATGGATATCAGCAGATGGTCAACACCAAAATCAGATTGATTATATTCTTTGCACCCAAAGATGGAGAAGCTCTATACAGTCAGCAAAAACAAGACTGGGAGCTGACTGTGGCTCAGATCATAAACACCTTATTGCCAAATTCAGACTTAAATTGAAGAAAGTAGGGAAAACCACTACACCATTCAGGTGAGACCTAAATAAAATTCCTTATGATTATACAGTGCAAGTGAGAAATAGATTTAAAGGACTAGATCTGATAGATGGAGTGCCTGATGAACTATGGATGGAGGTTCGTGACATTGTACAGGAGACAGGGATCAAGACCATCCCCATGGAAAATAAATGCAAAAAAAGAAAAATGCCTGTCTGGGTAGGCCTTACCAATAGCTGTGAAAAGAAGAAAAGCTAAAGGCAAAGGATAAAAGGAAAGCTATAAGCATCTGAATGCAGAATTCCAACGAATAGCAAAGTGAGATAAGAAAGCCTTCCTCAGCAATCAATGCAAAGAAATAGAGGGAAACAACAGAATGGGAAAGACTAGAGGTCTCCTCGAGAAGGCAATGGCACCTCACTCCAGTACTCTTGCCTGGAAAATCCCATGGTTGGAGGAGCCTGGTAGGCTGCAGTCCATGGGGTTGCTAGGAGTCAGACTTGACTGAGCGACTTCACTTTCACTTTTCACTTTCATGCATTGGAGAAGGAAATGGCAACCCACTCCAGTGTTCTTGCCTGGAGAATCCTAGGGACAGGGGAGCCTGGTGGGCTGCCGTCTCTGGGTTAGCACAGAGTCAGACACGACTGAAGCAACTTAGCAGCAGCAGCAGCAGCAATCTCTTCAAGAAAATTAGAGATATCAAGGGAACATTTCATGCAAAGATGGGCTCGATAAAGGACAGAAATTGTATGGACCTAACAGAAGCAGAAGATATTAAGAAGAAATGGCAAGAATACACAGAAGAACTTATAAAAAAGATCTTCACGACCCAGATAATCATGATGGTGTGATCACTCACTTAGAGCCAGACATCCTGGAATGTGAAGTCAAGTGGGCCTTAGAAAGCATCACTATTAACAAAGCTAGTGGAGGTGATGGAATTGCAGTTGAGCTATTTCAAATCCTGGATGATGATGCTGTGAAAGTGCTGCACTCAATATGCCAGCAAATTTGGAAAACTCAGCAGTGGCCACAGGACTGGAAAAGGTCAGTTTTCATTCCAATCCCAAAGAAAGGCAATGCCAAAGAATGCTCAAACTACCACACAATTGCACTCACCTCACACGCTAGTAAAGTAATGCTCAAAATTCTCCAAGCCAGGCTTCAGCAATACATGAACTATGAACTTCCAGATGTTCAAGCTGGTTTTAGATAAGGGAGAAGAACCAGAGATCAGATTGGTAACATCTGCTGGATCATGGAGAAAGGAAAAGAGTTCTAGAAAAACATCTATTTCTGCTTTATTGACTATGCCAAAACCTTTGACTGTGTGGATCACAATAAACTGTGGAAAATTCTGAAAGAGATGGGAATACTAGACCACCTGACCTGCCTCTTGAGAAACCTATATGCAGTTCAGGAAGCAACAGTTAGAACTGAACATGGAACAACAGACTGGTTCCAAATAGGAAAAAGAGTATGTCAAGGCTGCATATTGTCACCCTGCTTATTTAATTTCTATGCAGAGTACATCATGAGAAACGCTGGACTGGAAAAAGCACAAGGTGGAATCAAGATTGCCGGGAGAAATATCAATAACCTCAGATATGCAGATGACACCACCCTTATGGCAGAAAGTGAAGAGGAACTAAGAATCCTCTTGATGAGAGTAAAAGAGGAGAGTGAAAAAGTTGGCTCAAAGCTCAACATTCAGAAAACTAAGACCATGGCATCCGGTCCCATCATTTCATGGGAAATAGATGGGGAAACAGTGGAAACAGTGTCAGACTTTATTTTGAGGGGAGGTGGGGTCCAAAATCACTGCAGATGCTAATTGCAGCCATGAAATTAAAAGACGCTTACTCCTTGGAAAGAAAGTTATGACCAACCTAGATAGCATATTCAAAAGCAGAGACATTACTTTGCCAACAATGGTCTGTCTAGTCAAGGCTATGGTTTTTCCAGTGGTCATGTATGGATGTGAAAGTTGTACTGTGAAGAAAGCTGAGCACCAAAAAATTGATGCTTTTGAACTGTGGGTTTGGAGAAGACTCTTGAGAGTCCCTTGGATTGCAAGGAGATCCAACCAGTCCATCCTAAGGGAGATCAGTCCTGTGTGTTCTTTGGAAGGACTGATGCTAAAGTTGAAACTGCAATCCTTTGGCCACCTCATGCAAAGAGTTGACTCATTGGAAAAGACTCTGATGCTGGGAGGGATTAGGGGCAGGAGGAGAAGGGGATGACAGAGGATAAGATGGCTGGATGGCATCACCAACTCAATGGACATGAGTTTGGGTGAACTCTGGGAGTTGGTGATGGACAGGGATTCCTGGCGTGCTGCAGTTCTTGGGGTCGCAGAGAGTCAGAAACGACTGAGCGACTGAACTTAACTGAACTGAGAGGGCAATTTTCAAGACATAAGACCTTATAGTTTTTTGGGGTTTTTTTAAGCTAACCACTTGCGGTTTTTTTTTTTTTCCTACAAGAACCACATATTAATTTTATTAACTAAAAAAAATTTACTTACATTTCTGCAACCTATGTAACTTGAGAAACTTAGCATTCTGAAATAGTCTATTCTCAATTTATCCTAAGGTATTTGATAATAAATGCTGTTTAATGTCTTGATGGCATTTTCTCTTTAAAAATAAAAAAGATAAAGAGTAATTAAATTATATTATTAGCATTGGTTGAATTAAATGAAATACTAATCTAAAAGAAAAACAATGATAAACTTAGACCAGTTTTATAAAATGTATTCAATTTTTACATAATAACAACAATATAGTATTCTTATGACAATGATTTGCTTTTTTGTTTGGCTTTGTGCTATATTTTACTGTTCTCTGGAACTTGAATATACATTTATCTTTGACAGTTACAAGGAAAATGTTTCAAGATTGTTGGTTTTCAAAGATGTTTTACAAAATGTTCCTAGTTAAAAGAACAACAAAAAATGTAGTGGAAATGACAGCCTGATATTCTATGCACTTCTTTATATCTTCAATAACAGAATGAATCAGTCTGTTTACTAATGTAGATAATTTCTTTCCAAACTTCAAGGTCAGGTATATTTTTGTAAAGTAAAATATGTCTTATGCTGGATGACTTTAAATTAGAAGCAATAAAATCTTTAAGAAAAAATGTGTTGATTGTTGAGAAAATGATCAACTAAAAAGAAAATATCAATGTAGACAAAATGTTAAGGCTAAATAGGGTAAAAGAAAATCTGCAAAAGCATCTCCAATAATTGCCCATGAAAATCTTCATGATTGTGATTTGTAATACTGAGGCACATTATACTTCCCATAATGACACTTAGACACTTTAGGAGCCAATGCACTTAAAAGCAAAATGAAGCATTTAAGAGATAAATTATTTGCTTTACTAGAAGGTATAAGTAAGATTGAAACATTTAGGAGTTTATGAAATTCTTTAAACAGGATCCATGATTATCCTTTTCTACCCTTACTACCCTTTTCTACCTCTTCAGTACCTCTCATACCTAAGTTTCTGGTACTTTAAAATAACTGTGTATTTAAAAGTAATACGAGAGTCCTCCAGAGCAAATATCTATTCCTAAATCCAGAGACTTATTCTTTCTGAGACAAATGTGATTCACATAATTTATTCCATCTGTTTCATCATTTTATTAAAAATCTCTTTTTAAGTTTTCATGGCACAACTTGAGAAGTACTATTATAACCTTCTCAAGACTATTTTCCCCTGTCATCACCCCTTTGTTATGTTCAAGCAGGATTGGTTCCTTTGGTTGCACTGACTTTTCCCATCAAATATAGTAAGATTCAACCTGGTGAATCTCTTCTGAGATTGGCCAGTTCAATGTAGATTTCTCAACTTGTCTGTATTATCCATGACTCATTTACGAGAAACGGATTGTTAACTTTCTCCATTCTATGGACCAGAGAATACATGCATCTTTAATGGCAGTATAGGACTATAAAACCTTTTTTGGTATATTTTGTGCTGTTTTCACTTTACTGTATTTGCTAACCTTCTTTACAATATAAATTACATGGTACTTTTACAAGGGTTATGAATGACCTCAGGAAAACAGATAACAGAATTCTGGCACATTAAAGACTCCTCCAAGTGTCAGTTTTTCAGAGTAAAATTATTATTATATCATTTTTGAAAAAGAAACAACATACAAAGTGTGAAAATTGTGTAAAAAACTGCAAAAGGAGATAAAGCAAAGAAATGAAGTATTTGTATTATAAATGTTAAACATTTTAATATTGCTATAAACATAAGTAATCATTTTCTGAGTAGTCTTTCAATAGCACTATTGAACTTAGTACTTTAAATTCTTTGCCAAGGAGAGCATATTTATAATTTTTTAAAGTTTATTCAATTTTTATTTAATTTATTAAGTATCTACTCTATATGAGGAATTACATAATATAGTATTACATAAAACACATAAATAAGTAAATAAATATAACTATTATCTGGTATATTGAACAGCATTTCTAAATTATTTTTTAAAAGCTTTACCTTAGAATGAAAATTCCATATTTTATCTCTTTAAAAAGCCCTAATTCAGAGATAATTTTAATTATACTCTAATAAACAGGAACCAGTCATTTTTCTCTTTATATGACTATAATTCTTCAATGTTTAGAAAATGCAGTATCTAAAAGTACCTAGACTTCTTAGATCCTTTATATATAACTGAAAATAAACATATAAAGAAAATGAAAAGATATAAAAACACTGAAGTGAATTTCTCAAATTTTAAATAATTTTAATATAAGGTAGGTTAAAAGTTATAGCAAACTCTACTTTTGAAAATAAATTTAAATAAACTTCAATTCTGAATTTAGATAATTTGCCACATACGTTTAAATGAAGTGTTGTGGTGAGAGATTTATCTTTATTACAATAGCAATAATAATAATTTAAGAGATAGCAAAGATAAATTGTACAATTGATCTTTATTACAATAATATTATAATATTACAATTATGATAGGACAATGATTCAAATCCAAACATGATATAGTTCCAAGATTAAAGCAGATGGTATCATTAAAACTTGTTTGCAACCATTACAAACATATATTCATACTCCAAACAATTATTTTTCAAATAAATTGGATAAAATAGTTTTTTTTTCAATAATTTATAAGTAGCATATATGGCAAATTACTCAGAGGTAACCATTGTTATCCATATTCCTTGATTTTTACTGAGAACAATGTATCAAGCTCCAGAAAATGTAAAGATTACTTTGAGACATTCACACTCATTTTTCCTGCTATTTTGGAATTACCTGCTGCTTGGGTACCCAGTGGACTCAGTTTTAGGCAATAAGACTAAAGCAGAAGTCTGACAAGAGATTTCTAGAAACGTTTCTCTTTCCTGCTAAATGGTAGCAACAGTTCTGACACTGACTTTTCTCCTCATGCCTGGAGATGGAACAGGCATTTTGAGGCAAGAAACAAAATGCCAGCCTATAATGATGATGTAATAGGAAGCCAGAAGGATGAATCCGAAGCTATTTATCAATGCCAGCAACCAACCAACCTCCTTGAAGTTTTCCTACTATAAAAAATAAATGGGCTATCCACGCTGGCTTAGCGCTAAAGATTCCCCTTACAACGCTGGAGATGTGGGTTTGAATCCCTGGGAAAAAAAGGCAACTCACTCCAGTATTCTTGCTGGAAAATCACATAGACAGAAGAGCCTGGTGGACTACAGTCCATAGGGTCACAAAGAGTGGAACACGACTGAGCACATATACATAAATAAGAAATAGATAAATGGCAAATGTGTGAGACACATCTTAAATAGTGGTTCCCGATACTTGTAAGTAGATTCAAATAAATATAATTTTTAGAATATATGAAAATGCAGTGTGTGTTAGTTTCTCAGTTGTGTCCAACTCTTTTTGACATCAAGGACTGTGGACCGCCAGGCTCCTCCGTCCATGGAATTCTCCAGGCAAGAATACTGGAGTGGGTTGCTGTTTCCTCCTCCAGGGGATTTTCCAGACCCAGGGATGGAACCCAGGTCTCCTGCATTGGGAGGGATTCTTTTCGTCTGTACCACCAGGGAATCCCCAGTGATATTATGCAAAAACAAATAAGTCTATAACCACAAAAGATAAAATCAGTGAGAATCTAATATCAATTAGCTGGGCAGAAAACAGGCAGTTCAAGAGTGTTTTTATATGAATGAATAAGAACATAAATGGTCCAAAATAAAAGCTTGTTTTTCATGAAACTATTGTCATCTTTGACAAGATTAAATCAAAGATTTGCTTTAACTTGAACAGATAGTTTTCAAACAAAGTACAGAGTCCTTTATATCACTAGCAATTCTGTGATAATGGCAATCTTGCATCTATAAATAAATCCACCCACTCACTCCTCCACCAAAAAAAAAAAAAAAAAAAAAGGTGCTGAAAAGAACTGAGAAGTAAATATAAAAAATAAACCCACTCAATGCTGTGAACCTTTATCTTATCATATGGTATTCTTCCCTTTAACTGCTATGAACTATAAGATCCCATAACTCACCTCCAATCCCAACCTCATTCTCTCTCCATCAGTGTCTGTTATTCAAATCAATTCCTTTTTATAAGTTATTACCTATCAAAGTTATATTACTATTGCTTTTTCTCTTATTCTTTCTCTCTTTTTTTAGCTTACTGGTTTATTTCTCCTCCTCACTATTGAAATAAAAGCTACATCAAGATATAGTTGAGATCCATATGAAAACAGAAAGACTTAGAAAAGTTCCCAAAATATTGGAGGCAATAAATAATGATGAATTAAGAAATGATGGAAGAAATGATAATGATAAATAAGCATAGTCCTCACACTATCCAAGTGTCTAGTATAGAACTAGGATTGATGAATATGAAATAATTTTAAGAAAACACTCATATGTTCTTGCTGTCAGAATACTGCAAATTCACTTGCAGTTCAATGCAGGATTTCTACAGAATAATTAGGGTTTGTATTATAAATGTACAGCTAATTTATTAGGACAATCACAATAGGTTTTTTTTATTATTC
The DNA here is from genome assembly GCF_019923935.1 of Bubalus bubalis. Classification (NCBI taxonomy): domain Eukaryota; kingdom Metazoa; phylum Chordata; class Mammalia; order Artiodactyla; family Bovidae; genus Bubalus; species Bubalus bubalis. The sequence continues at coordinate 150,193,903 of NC_059157.1, forward strand.
ACGATATGCAAATATTGGGTTGGCAAAAAATTTCATTTGGGTTTTTCTCTAAGATCTAAGGAAAAACTTGAACAACCCTTTTGGCAAATCCAATATATAAGAATAAAGAACCAATTAAATTGTTGCTCACTGTTCATAGAATAAAGTCTTATTTTGAATTACTGAAAATAGTACACTAATGAAAATAATACAGAGTATCTTCAGCTTCTCCCAACTCTCAACCATCTTCAGGCTTGTGCCATCAATTGCCAGTTTTCAACTAGAGATGAAACAACATTCTAAAACAATGATGGAAAAGAGACCTCATCTAATAGGTTTTTTTTGTTTTTGTTTTTTTTTACTTTAAAATATTGTATTGGTTTTGCCATACATCAACATGCATCTTCCACAGGTGTACACATGTTCCCCATCCTGAACCCCCCTCCCACCTCCCTCCCTGTACCATCCCTCTGGGTCATCCCAGTGCACCAGCCCCAAGCTTCCTGTATCCTGTATCAAACCTGGACTGGCGATTTGTTTCATATATGATATTATACATGTTTTAATGCCATTCTCCTAAATCATCCCCTTCTCCCTCTCCCAGAGAATCCAAAAGACTGTTCTATACATCTGTGTCTCTTTTGCTGTCTCACATACAGGGTTGTCATTACCATCTTTCTAAATTCCATATGTATGCCTTAGTACTCTGTATTAGTGTATTTCTTTCTGGCTTACTTCACTCTGTATAATAGGCTCCAGTTTCATCCACCTCATTAGAACTGATTCAAATGTATTCTTTTTAATGGCTGAGGAATACTCCATTGTGTATATGTACCACAGCTTTCTTATCCATTCATCTGCTGATGGACATCTAGGTTGCTTCCATGTCCTGGCTATTATAAACAGTGCTGCGATGAGCATTGGGGTACATGTGTCTCTTTCAATTCTGGTTTCCTCAGTGTGTATGCCCAGCAGTGGGATTGCTGGGTCGTATGGCAGTTCTATTTCCAGTTTTTTAAGGAATCTCCCCACTGTTCTCCATAGTGGCTGTACTAGTTTGCATTCCCACCAACAGTGTAAGAGGGTTCCCTTTTCTCCACACCCTCTCCAGCATTTATTGCTTGTAGACTTTTGGATCGCAACCATTCTGACTGGCGTGAAATGGTACCTCATTGTGGTTTTGATTTGCATGTCCCTGATAATGAGTGATGCTGAGCATCTTTTCATGTATTTGTTAGCCATCTGTATGTCTTCTTTGGAGAAATGTCTATTTAGTTATTTTGGCCCATTTTTTTACTGGGTCATTTATTTTTCTGGAACTGAGCTGCAAGAGTTGATTGTATATTTTTTAAATTAGTTGTTTTTCAGTTGCTTCATTTGCTATTATTTTCTCCCATTCTGAAGGCTGTCTTTTCACCTTGCTTATAGTTTCTTTTGTTGTGCAGAAGCTTTTAATTTTAATTAGATCCCATTTTTTAATGTTTGCTTTTATTTCCAATATTCTGAAGGTAGGTCATAGAGGATCCTGCTGTGATGTATGTCAGAGAGTGTTTTGCCTATGCTCTCCTCTAAGAGTTTTATAGTTTCTGGTCTTATGTTTAGATCTTTAATCCATTTTGAGTTTATTTTTGTGTATGGTACTAGAAAGTGTTCTAGTTTCATTCTTTTACAAGTTGTTGACCAGTTTTCCCAGCACCACTTGTTAAAGAGATTGTCTTCTCCATTGTATATTCTTGCCTCCTTTGTCAAAGATAAGGTGTCCATAGGTGCATGGGTTTATCTCTGGGCTTTCTATTTTGTTCCATTGATCTATATTTCTGTCTTTGTGCCAGTACCATACTGTCTTGATGACTGTGGCTTTGTAGTAGAGCCTGAAGTCAGGCAGGTTGATTCCTTCAGTTCCATTCTTTTTTCTCAAGATCGCTTTGGCTATTCGAGGTTTTTTGTATTTCCATACAAATTGTGAAATTATTTGTTCCAGCTCTGTGAAAAATACCGTTGGTAGCTTGATAGGGATTGCATTGAATCTATAAATTGCTTTGGGTAGTATACTCATTTTCACTATATTGATTTTTCCGACCCATGAACATGGTATATTTCTCCATCTATTAGTGTCCTCTTTGATTTCTTTCACCAGTGTTTTATAGTTTTCTATATATAGGTCTTTTGTTTCTTTAGGTAGATATATTCATAACTATTTTATTCTTTTGGTTGCAATGGTGAATGGGATTGTTTCCTTAATTTCTCTTTCTATTTTCTAATTATTAGTGTATAGGAATGCAAGGGATTTCTGTGTGTTGATTTTATATCCTGCAACTTTACTATAGTCATTGATTATCTCTAGTAATTTTCTGGTGGAGTCTAGGGTTTTCTATGTAGAGGATCATGTCATCTGCAGACAGTGAGAGTTTTACTTCTTCTTTTGCAATTGGGTTCCTTTTATTTCTTTTTCTGCTCTGATTGCTGTGGCCAAAACTTCCAAAACTATGTTGAATAGTAGCGATGAGAGTGGGCACCCTTGTCTTGTCCCTGACTTTAGGGGAAATGCTTTCAATTTTTCACCATTGAGGATAATGTTTGCTGTGGGTTTGTCATATATAGCCTTTATAATGTTGATGTATGTTCCTTCTATTCCTGCTTTCTGGAGAGATTTTTTTTTTTATCATAAATGGATGCTGAATTTTATCAAAGGCTTTCTCTGCATCTATTGAGATACTCATATGGCTTTTATTTTTCAATTTGTTAATGTGGTGTACTACATTGATTGATTTGCAGATATTGAAGAATCCTTGCATTCCTGGGTTAAAGGCCACTTGGTCATGATGTATGATCTTTTTAATGTGTTGTTGGATTCGGATTGCTAGAATTTTATTAAGGATTTTTGCATCTATGTTCATCAGTGATATTGGCCTGTTGTTTTCTTTTTTGTGTGGCATCTTTGTCAGGTTTTGGTATTAGGGTGATGGTGGCCTCATAAAATGAGTTTGGAAGTTTACCTTCCTCTACAATTTTCTGGAAGAGTTTGAGTAGGATATGTGTCAGCTTTTCTCTAAACTTTTGGTAGAATTCAGCTGTGAAGCCGTCTGGACCTGGGCTTTTATTTGCTGGAAGATTTCTGATTATAGTTCCAATTTCTGTGCTTGTGATGGGTCTGTTAAGATTTTCTATTTCTTCCTGGTTCAGTTTTGGAAAGTTGTACTTTTCTAAGAATTTGTCCATTTCTTCCACGTTGTCCATTTTATTGGCATATAATTGCTGATAGTAGTCGCTTATGATCCTTTGTATTTGTGTGTTGTCTGTTGTGATCTCTCCATTTTCATTTCTAATTTTATTGATTTGATTTTTCTCCCTTTGTTTCTTGATGAGTCTGGCTAATGGTTTGTCAATTTTATTTATCCTTTCAAAAAACCAGCTTTTGGCTTTGTTGATTTTTGCTATGGTGTCCTTTGTTTCTTTTGCCTTTATTTCTGCCCTAATTTTTAAGATTTCTTTCCTTCTACTAACCCTGGAGTTCTTCATATCCTAGTTGCTTTAGGGGTAGAGTTAGGTTATTTATTTGACTTTTATCTTTTTTTTTTTTTTTTTTTTTTGAGGTATGCCTGTATTGCTATGAACTTTCCCCCTAGCACTGCTTTTACAGTGTCCCATAGGTTTTGGGTTGTTGTGTTTTCATTTTCATTCATTTCTATGCATATTTTGATTTCTTTTTTGATTTCTTCTGTGATTTGTTGGTTATTCAGCAGCATGTTGTTCAGCTTCCATTTGCTGAAATTTTTAATATTCTTTCTCCTGTAATTGAGATCTAATCTTACTGCACTATGGTCAGAAAAGATGCTTGGAATGATTTCAATTTTTGAATTTACCAAGGCTAGATTTATGGCCCAGGATATGATCTATCCTGGAGAAGGTTCCATGTGCACTTGAGAAAAATGTGAAATTCATTGTTTTGGGGTGAAATTCCCTATAGATATCAATTAGGTCTAACTGGTCTATTGTATCCTTTAAAATTTGTGTTTCTTTGTTAATTTTCTGTTTTAGTTGGTCTATCCATAGGTGTGAGTGGGGTATTAAAGTCTCCCACTATTATTGTGTTATTGTTAATTTCCCCTTTCATACTTGTTAGCATTTGTCTTACATATTGCGGTGCTCCTATGTTGGGTGCATATATATTTATAATTGTTATATCTTCTTCTTGGATTGATCTTTTGATCATTATGTAGTGTCTTTCTTTGTCTCTTTTTTCAGCCTTTGTTTTAAAGTCTATTTTATCTGATATGAGTATTGCTACTCCTGCTTTCTTTTGATCTCTACTTGCATGGACTATCTTTTTCCAGCCCTTCACTTTCAGTCTATATGTGTCCCCTGTTTTGAGGTGGGTCTCTCATAGACAACATATATAGGGGTCTTGTTTTTGTATCCATTCAGCCAGTCTTTGTCTTTTGGTTGGGGCATTCAACCCATTTACGTTTAAGGTAATTACTGATAAGTATGATCCCGTTGCCATTTACTTTATTGTTTTGGGTTCGAGTTTATACACCATTTTTGTGTCTCCTGTCTAGAGAATATCCTTAGTGTTTGTTGGAGAGCTGGTTTGGTGGTGCTGAATTCTCTTAGCTTTTGCTTGTCTGTAAAGCTTTTGATTTCCCCTTCATACTTGAATGAGATCCTTGCTGGGTACAGTAATCTAGGCTGTAGGTTATTTTCTTTCATCACTTTAAGTATGTCTTGCCATTCCCTCCTGGCCTGAAAAGTTTCTATTGAAAGATCAGCTGTTATCCTTATGGGAATCCCCTTGTCTAATAGGCTTTTAAATTAAAGAGTTTTTAAGTTTCATTTTCTAATAATTTTACTATGTACAAAATTACAAAAGTGTGATAAAAATTCAAATGAGAGGATACACAATGAAAAATGTCTTTCTCTTACTTCAGAATATTTTCCTACTTGAGAGAGGCAACAGTCATCAACAGAATCTTATGAATCCTTCTTTTGTTTTTTTCCAAACACACACAAATAAATTATATATATATATATATATATGTTCTTATATATATTGAATCAGACTTAAGGCTTTTCTATTCCATTTTTTTTGTGTGCTTACCCCATATAATGGTTAGCCACATATTCTGGAGCTCTAACTCACTGTGAAGTCTTCCACTCTATGGCTACAGTGCCTATTGATTATCATGTTGGGTATACCCAGATTTTACTATGTCAGCAAAGTTTTAATGAAGATGTAAATGCATACATCTGTGAGCATCACAAAATACATGCCAGAGAAATTTTCATATATCTTGAAAAAAAACCATATTTGTTGTACCAGAGTATATTTTTCCCAAAAGGTATTTAAAAAAGAAAAAAAAATCTTCCTACAATCTTTCTAATATTGTACTTGATAAAAAAATATTTTATTGATGACAAGCTGAAAAGTGGGAAATGTTTTTTCATTACTGTCTTAATTTTCAGTATTTAAAATATGAAATAGCTTAGTATGGGTGACTTCAAACATTTTTTGGTCTACTTATAAACCCTTAGTATTTTTTTATTCCATGTTTTGGCAGTCTATATGTGCCTTTGTTTCTTTTCTTCCTTCTCCCACTCATTCTCTTTCCTTCCTTTTCAGAGATTTAGTATTAACATTACTGATTTATAATAATTATTTTGGCAAATTAGTCTTTTATCATAATCAATATAAAGTATATTTAATTATTCCCTTTTATTTCTTATTGAATGTTTTTGCTATGCAGAAGGATTTGCATTTTATGTAATAAAATTTATCACCTTATACCTCTTGACTTCCAGGTGTTCTATGTTAGATAATGTGGTGACATGATGTCTTGACAAATTTATAGTTTTCAATTCTCTTTTCTCATTGCCATGTCCAAGACCTTACTCCTATTTATCTACCATGTAGATAAATAGGATCTTTTGAACAGAAATGGGAGAATGAAAATTAATGTTTAAGGTTTCCAACAACCCTCCACAAGAAAAACTGAGCTCTTCAGCATTAAAATGGAATAACCAAAGTGAAACTAGAGATCAGTCAGTCAGTTCAGCCACTCAGTCGTGTTCCACTCTTTGCAACCCCATAGATTGCAACACACCAGGCTTCCCTGTAAATCACCAACTCCCAGAGCCTACTCAAACTCATGTCCATTGCTTCAGTAATCCCATCCAACCATCTCAACCTCTATGATCCCCTTCTTCTCCCACCTTAAATCTCTCCCAGCATCAGGGTCTTTTCCAATGAGTCAGTTCTTTTGCATCAGGTGGCTAGAAACTAGAGATAGAGCTATGCAACTACAATAAATTGGAGAGGAAGTGAAAGGAGATGAGACATTGCCTTCCCCAAAGTGGTCTTAAGGAGACCCAGATGTTACAGCCTTCACAAAATTTAACTTAAAATAGATCACAGACCTAAATATAAAATGTGAAACTATAAAATTCCTAGAAGACAACATAGGAGACAATCTAAGTGACTAAGTATGGGGGTGCCTTTTTAGATACAACATCAAATACATGCCCTATGAAAGAAAAATACTGACAAGCTTAACTTAATTAAAACTAAGAACTTCTGCAAAAGACAATATTGAGAGAATTAGAAGGAAAAAACACAGACTGGAAGAAAATATTTACAAAAGACATACCTGATAAAAGACTGTTATCTAAAGCATATTATAAAACTCTTAAAACTCAACAATAAGAAATCAAACAACCCAATTAAATAATAAACCTAAGGCCTTCCCTGGTGGCTTAGAGGGTAAAGCATCCGCCTGCAATGTGGGAGACCCAGGTTCAATCCCTGAGTCGGGAAGATCCCCTGGAGAAGGAAATGGCAACCCACTCCAGTACTCTTGCCTGGAAAATCCCATGGATGGAGGAGCCTGGGAGGCTGCAGTCCATGGAGTCGCAAAGAGCTGGACACAACTGAGCAACTTAAGACTTTAACAGATACCTTGACTAAGAAGATACACAGATAGCAAATAAGAATGCAAGCAGATGTTGCACACCAGAATTCATCAGGGAAATGTAAATTAAAATAAAAACAATGTAATAGGTATGTAGTGTAGAAATACCACTACATATCTAATACAAATGGCCAAACTTCAGAGTACTAATAACACAAAATATTGACAGAGGTGTGGAGCAATTAGAATTCTCATTCATGGCTGTTGGGAATGCAAAATGGTACAGCCACTTGGAGGATAGTTTGGCAGTTTCCTATAAAAACTAAATATAATCTTGCCACATGATCCAGCAATCATGCTCCTCACTATTTACCCAAAGCAAATGAAAACTTAAATCTACATAAAAAGCTGCACATGGAAGTTTGTAGCCGCTTTATGTTAAAATTTGGAAGCAAACAAGAGGTCAATGGACTGGAACAAAGGACTGGTTCAAAATTGTGAAAGGAGTATGTCAAGGCTGTATATTGTCACCGTGCTTCTTTAACTTCTATGAAGAGTAAATCAGGTGAAATGCTAGGCTAGATGAAGCTCAAACTGGAATCAAGATTGCTGGTAGAAATATCAATAACCTCAGATACACAGATGACACCATCCTTATGGCAGAAAGTGAAGAGGAACTGAGGAGCTCTTGATGAAATTGAAAGAGGAGAGTGAAAAAGCTGGCTTAAAACTCAACATTCAAAAAACAAAGATTATGGCATCTGGTTCATCACTTCATGGAAAATAGATGGGGAATAAATGAAAACAGTGGCAGACTTTATTTTCTTGGGCTACAAAATCACTGTGGATGGTGAATGCACCCATGAAGTTAAAGTCGCTTGCTCCTTGAAAGAAGAACTATAACAAACCTAGACAGTGTACTAAAAAGCAGAGATATCAATCACTTTGCCAATAAAGATCCGCAGAGTCAAAGCTATGGTTTTTTCCAGTAGGCATGTACAGCTGTGAAAGTTGGACCATAAAGAAGACTGAACACTGAAGAATTGATGCTTTTGAACTGTGGTGTTGTAGAAGACTCTTGAGAGTCCCTTGGACAAGGGACAACAAATCAGTCAATCTTGAAGGAAATCAACCCTGTATATTCATTGGAAGGACTGATGCTGAAGCTGAAGCTCCAATACTTTGGCCACCTGATGCGAAGAGCCGACTCACTGGAGAAGACCCTGATGCTGGGAAACATTTAAGGCAGGAGGAGAAGGGGATGACAGAGAATGAGATGGTCAGATGGCATCATCGATTCAATGGACATGAGTTTGGGCATATTCTGGGAGACAATGAAGGACAGGGACTTCTGGCATGCTGCAGTCTATCGGGTCACAAAGGGTAGCACATGACTTAGCAAATGAACAACAAACGTCTCTCAGTAGGTGATGGCTCAGCTGTAGTACATTCTGACAATGGAATGATTTCAGTGCTAAAAAGTAATGCACTATCAAGCCATGCAAAAATGTAGAGGAACCTTAAATGCATATTGCTAAGTGAAAGAAACCAATTTGAAAGTGCTACTTACTATATTATCCCAGCTATATGACATTCTGGAAAAGGCAAAACTATGGAGACAATAAAAAGACCAGTGGTTGCCAGGGGTTGGAGTGAGGGAGTATGGATAAACAGGTAGAAGGATTTTAAGAGCAATAAAAATATTTTGTATACTATTACAAAGATGAATATGTGTCATCATACATTTGTCAAAACCCATAAAATATACAGCATCAATAATGAATCCTAAAGTAAACTATGGACTTTGGGTGATTATGATGTGTCAATTTTTTCACAATTCTTAGTAAAAAAAAAAAAAAAAAAATATATATATATATATATATATATATATACCATGCTGGTGAGAAATGTTGATATTATTAGAGGTAATACTAGGGCAGGAAGTATATTAAAAACCTCTGTGCTTTTCTTTCAATTTTGTTTTGAACATAAAACTGCTCTAAAAAAAACTAAGCCTTACAAAAAAGAAAAAAGATAACCAGAAGAGGAAGGCAAAATGGGAACTCAGAGAGATTGGGGCATGAGAAACTTGCAATCCATTCCTGCTGACTTTGAAGCTGAGGGGTCCAAGTGTAAGGGTTAAAAGCCAAGAAAAACAAAGAGACCCCTGGTGAAAGCCAGCAAAGAAATAAAGACTTCAGTCTTATGACTACAAACAACTTAACTTTCTAATGAGCTAAATGGATTTAGCAGTGGATCCCTTTTTACAGCCACCAGAAAAAAGCCCAGCCTAGCTAACACTGAAGCTTCATGAGACCCCAAACAGAAAATTCAGCCACATCATTCCAAATTTGTGATTTAAAAAACTGAGAAAATAAGTAGATATTGATATCACCATCACATTTGTGGTAATTTGTTATTTAGTAATATAAAACTAACACGCATTTCTTGCACACTAGGATAAAAATAAAATATACAATATATACACATACAATGTACACATAAATGATCCTTCCAATGCAGTGATTTAACAGCTCTTTGAGTCTTTTCTTTCAATTTATCTTGATCTCCACTTCACCTTTGCCACTCAAATTCATGGCCATACTCTATGCATTGTCATTATTAATACTTTTTTGTTTTATTTTGTTTTGTTTTAAATCTGCATATAAGTGGACCTGTACAGTTCAAATCTGTGCTGCTCCATGGTCAACTGTGCTCCACTTATAAAACCTTAAATTCCTTAAGTAAGAAGTATTACAATCACTCCTTAAAATATATCTTCAACTTATTTTCTCATCTTTTGTTTCTCTGTGCTCACTTAAATAAGAACCATGGGTTAAAAGTGGTGTCTGCACCCAAGCATCTAGTCACTGCTGGAGATAACTACCACAGCATTGATGTTTTTAGATCCTCATCACTTGCCTCAAATAGTCCTTCACTGTTACCAATAATTCCATTGGATTTCTTATTCCAGCCACTTTCACTCTCAAAATCTTCTATTCTAGACCAATGGCCTTCTTTTCAAATTTTTTTAAATTCTAAAGATGTTTTCAAAAAATAGAGTGCCCTACTCAAATATTTTTAGGATTGCATCTAAAACTTTCCATCACAATTTTAAATATGTTTATATCTTATTCATAGGGAAGTAAAATATTAAATAATCTGTAAGGTAAATGAAGAATGTCATTAGTTTAAATAAACATTTTCTGTTTTTTTTTTCCTTTTTTTAATAATAGATGCTACATCAGTTCAGTTCAACGCTCAGTCGTGTCCGATTCTGTGACCCCATGAATCGCAGCACGCCAGGCCTCCCTGTCCATCACAAACACCCGGAGATCACTCCGACTCACATCCATCGAGTCAGTGATGTCATCCAGACATCTCATTCTCTGTCGTCCTCTTCTCCTCCTGTCCCCAATCCCTCCCAGCATCAGAGTCTTCTCCAGTGAGTCAACTCCGCGCATGAGGTGGCCAAAGTACTGGAGTTTCAGCTTCAGCATCATTCCTTCCAAAGAAATCCCAGGGCTGATCTCCTTCAGAATGAACTGGTTGGATCTCCTGGCAGTTCAAGGGATTCTCAAGAGTCTTCTCCAACACCACAGTTCAAAAGGATCAATTCTTCGGTGCTCAGCCTTCTTCACAGTCCAACTCTCACATCCATACATGACCACAGGAAAAACCATAGCCTTGACTAGACGGACCTTTGTTGGCAAAGTAATGTCTCTGCTTTTCAATATGCTATCTAGGTTGGACATAACTTTCCTTCCAAGGAGTAAGTGTCTTTTAATTTCATGGCTGCAGTCACCATCTGCAGTGACTTTGGAGCCCCCAAAAATAAAGTCTGACACTGATTCCACTGTTTCCCCATTTATTTCCCATGAAGTGATAGGACCAGATGCCATGATCTTCATTTTCTGAATGTTGAGTTTTAATCCAACTTTTTGACTCTCCTCTTTCACTTTCACCAAGAGTCTTTTGAGTTCCTCTTCACTTTCTGCCATAAGGGTGGTGTCATCTGCATATATGCTGCTGCTGCTAAGTCACTTCAGTCGTGTCCGACTCTGTGCGACCCCAGAGACCTCAGCCCACCAGGCTCCCCTGTCCCTGGGATTCTCCAGGCAAGAACACCGGAGTGGCTTGCCATTTCCTTCTCCAATACATGAAAGTGAAAAGTGAAAGTGAAGTCGCTCAGTCGTGTCTGACTCTTAGTGACCCCATGGACTGCAGCCTACCAGGCTCCTCCATCCATGGGATTTTCCAGGCAAGAGTTCTGGAGTGGAGTGCCATCGCTGAGGTTATTGATATCTCTCCTGGAAATCTTGATTCCAGTTTGTGCTTCTTCCAGCCCAGCGTATCTCATGATGTACTCTGCATATAAGTTAAACAAGCAGGATGACAATATACAGTCTTGACGTACTCCTCTTCCTATTTGAAACCAGTCTGTTGTTCCATGGCCAGTTCTAAGTGTTGCTTCCTGACCTGCATATAGGTTTCTCAAGAGGCAGGTCAGGTGGTCTGGTATTCACATCTCTTTCAGAATTTTCCACACTTTATTGTGATCCACACAGATGCTACATATCTCGTTGAATAAAGCACAGAAGCACTGAAAATATTATAAGAAATGTCACCTCTGGGTTTTATAAAATGCATCCCCTCTCCCAAAATTTGATGTCTCACAAAACATTCCTCAGTTCAGTTCAGTTGTTCAGTCATGTCCAACTCTTTGCGACCCCATGAACCTCAACAAGACAGGCCTCCCTGTCCATCACCAACTCTTGAAGTCCACCCAAACCCATGTCCATCGAGTCGGCGATGCCATCCAACCATCTCACCCTCTGTCGTCCCCTTCTCCTCCTGCCCTCAATCTTTCCCAGCATCAGGGTCTTTTCAAATGAGTTAGCTCTTCCCATCAGATGGCCAAAGTATTGGAGTTTCAGCTTCAACATCAGTCCTTCCAATGAACATCCAGGACTGATCTCATTTAGGATGGACTGCTTGGATCTCCTTGCAGTCCAAGGGACTCTCAAGAGTCTTCTCCAGCACTACAGTTCAAAAGCATCAATTCTTCGGTGCTCAGGTTTCTTCACAGTTCAACTCTCACATCCCTACATGACCACTGGAAAAACCATAGCCTTGACTAGATGGACCTTTGTTGGTAAAGTAATGACTCTGATTTTTAATATGCTGTCTAGATCGGTCATAACTTTCCTTCCAAGGAATAAGCATCTTTTAATTTCACAGCTGCAATCACCATCTGTAGTGATTTGGAGCCCAGAAAAATAAAGTGAGCCACTGTTTCCACTCTTTCCCCATCTACTTGCCATGAAGTGATGGGACTTGATCCCATGATCTTAGTTTTCTGAATGTTGAGCTTTAAGCCAACTTTTTCTCTCTCCTCTTTCATTTTCATCAAGAGGCTCTTTAGTTCTTCTTCATTTTCTGCCATAAGGGTGGTGTCATCTGCATATCTGAGGTTATTGATATTTCTCCCGGAAATCTTGATTCCAGCTTGTGCTTCTTCCAGCCCCAGCGTTTCTCATGATGTACTCTGCATATAAGTTAAACTACTAGGGTGGCAATATACAGCCATGATATAGTCCTTTTCCTATTTGGAACCAGCCTGTTGTTCCCTATCCAGTTCTAACTGTTGCTTCATGACCTGCACACAGATTTCTCAAGAGGCAGGTCAGGTGGTCTGGTATTTCCATCTCTTGAAGAATTTCCACAGTTTATTGTGACCCACACAGTCAAAGTCTTTGGCATAGTCAATTTAGCAGAAACAGATGTTTTTCTAGAACTTTTCCTTTTTCGATGATCCAGTGGATGTTGGCAATTTGATCTCTGGTTCCTCTGCCTTTTCTAAAACCAGCTTGAACATGTGGAAGTTCATGATTCATGTATTGCTGAAGCCTGGCTTGGAGAATGTTAAGCATTACTTTACTAGCTTGTGAGATGAGTGAAATTGTGTGGTAGTTTGAGCACTTTTTGGGATTGCCTTTCTTTGGGATTGGAATGAAAACTGATCATTTCCAGTCCTACGGCCACTGCTGAGTGTTCCAAATTTTCTGACATATTGAGTGTAGCACTTTCACAGCATCATCTTCCAGGATTTGAAATAGCTCAACTGGAATTCCATCACCTCCACTAGCTTTGTTAATAGTGATGCTTTCTAAGTCCCATTTGACTTCACATTTTAGGATGTCTGGCTCTAGGTGAGTGATCACACCATCGTGATTATCGGGGTCATGAAGATCTTTTTTTGTACAGTTTTTCTGAATATCTTGCCACCTCTTCTTAATATCTTCTGCTTCTATTAGGTCCCTACCATTTCTATCCTTTATTGAGCTCATCTTTGCATAAAATGTTCCCTTGGTATCTCTAATTTTCTTGAAGAGATCTCTAGTCTTTCCCATTCTATTGTTTTCCTTTATTTCTTTGCATTGATCACTAAGGAAGGCTTTCTTATCTCTCCTTGCTATTCTTTGGAACTCTTCATTCAAATGGGTATATCTTTCCTTTTCCCCTTTGCTTTTCTCTTGACTTCTTTTCACAGCTATTTGTCCTCAGAGAGCCATTTTGCTTTTTCGCATTTCTTTTTCTTAGGGATGATCTTGATTCCTGTCTCCTGTACAATTTCACAAACCTCCATCCATAGTTCATCAGGCACTCTATCAGATCTAGTCCCTTAAATATATTTCTCACTTCCACTATATAGTCATAAGGGATTTGATTTAGGCCATACCTGAATGATCTAGTGGTTTTCTTCACTTTCTTCAATTTCAGTCTGAATTTGGCAATAAGGAGTTCATGATCTGAGCCACAGTCAGCTCCTGGTCTTGCTTTTACTGAGTATAAATATTCATGCTGCTAAACTATCCTGGGTTGTTGTTCTGAATTCAGAAGATACCACCATAGGGCAAAACATCCTCATTTCTAATAATGTTAAACTTCATACCTATTCTCTCCAATAAGTCAAAACCTTATTTCCTGGCATCACTCAACTTCATCATCTAGGTAAGTAGCAATTCCATTTGTCTAGTTTTTCAAACCAAAATCCTCAGAGTCATCCTTGATTTCCTTTTATCAAACTCTACATTAAATTTAACAACATGTCCTCTGAGTCTATCCTTAAAATATATCCAGAATTAGACTCTGTAGCCTTCCCTCTGCTGCTGCAAACCTTATTCAAGACATTATCTCTTGTCCAGACTTTTTCAGACCTTCATCATGGTCTCTATTCCTCTGTCATGGTCTACCTCCATCTATTCTTAATACAGTGCCAGAGTGAGGTCACTAAAATGTCAGTCAAATTATTTCACTTCTTTGTTCAAACTTTTTTTTATTTGACTTATAAGGCTCATATGCTCTATCACCTCCCTTTCCACCTCTATTCCATTCTCAGCTTATTTCCTCATCTTCCTTCTCATTCTGCTCTAAGTCCAAGGTTGCATTTGCTGCTGCTGCTGCTGCTAAGTCGCTTCAGTCGTGTCCAACTCTGTGCGACCCCAGAGACCACAGCCAACCAGGCTCCCCCGTCCCTGGGATTCTCCAGGCAAGAACACTGGAGTGGGTTGCCATTTCCTTCTCCAATGCATGAAAGTTAAAAGTCAAAGTGAAGTCGCTCAGTCAAGTCTGACTCCTAGCAACCCCATGGACTGCAGCCTACCAGGCTCCTCCGTCCATGGGATTTGCAAGAGTACTGGAGTGGGGTGCCATTGCCTTCTCCATGCCAAGCACAATTCTGCCTTGGGCTTGGGGCTTTGCACTTGCCCTTTCTTCTGCTTGGGACTCCCCTCCTCCAAGATATTTACAAGGTTTCAAACTTCATCTACTATAGATTTTGTTCAAATGACACTGTAAAACAACTGTATTAAAGATGGTAACTGTACAGGAAAAATACACCATTGCATGCTCTCCTTTACTTATATGCTCACAATATTTCATCAAATGTGTTGAAGTTTTCCCACATCTAGAAGTTCTCTGTGACATCAGCTGGCTGTTGTATGATTTAACACAATTCTGGTACAGTTGCACAAGACTGCCCCTCCCTTACTTCAGATACCAATTGCAAGTCCCAGGTTGTCACCTATACTTGTGCTCAGTTAGCTATAAACCAAGATTCCCTTGAGTTTGATAATTTGGCAGAATTTCTCATGGAATTCAAGGAAAAATAAATATTTATCAGTTTGTTATAAAAGTATGTGATTAAGGATACAGATGACCATCCAAAAAGAAAAGATGCTGAGCACGAAGCATGGGAGAAGGGACTCAGAGGTTTCATGTCCTCACCAGATAGCCCACACTCAGTACTTCCATGTGTTCAGCAATGCAGAAGCACTCCAAATCCTATACTTTGGGGATTTCTATGGAGGCTTCATCACACAGGCATACTTGATCATTAACTCCACTTCTAGCCTCTCTCCCTTCCTGGAGGATGGAGAGTAGTGCTGAAAGTTCCAAGCTTCTAGTCATGACTTAGTCTTTCTTGTCTTTTAGGAGCTATTTAGGGTTTGCCTGGTAGCTCAGCTGGTAAAGAATCTGCCTGCAATGCAGGAGAACCTGGTTCAATTCCTGGGTCAGGAAGACCCTCTTGGAGAAGGGATAGGCTACCCACTCCAGTACTCTGGCCTGAAGAATTCCATGGACTGTATAGTTCATGGGGCTGCAAAGAGTGGGACATGATTAAGACTTTCACAGGAGCTGTTTAGGAACTGTCTTATTAGAACTAAAGATGCTCCTGTGACCCCAGAAATCTCATAGAATTTAGTAACTATGTGTCAGGAACTGGGGTCAAAGACTAAATATGAAAACAAAAGCGGCTCCTAGTTCCTAGTGCACTTATCTCTTAGGAAACTATGAGAGTTTTAGCTCTGCATCAAGAACTGAGGAGCGAGACCAACGTGTTTGTGAATGTGTGTATTTCACAGTAACATATTTTAACATTTGGTAAAACCAGTCTCCCTATCCTTCTCTTCTTATATAATTGCATATGTTTATTTATGCATATGAGCTTTAGAATACTATTGTTACTTTCACAGGTATCACAATGAGTCTCAAGATTAACTGATAAGTTAAAAATACAGTGCCCTCCAGTGAAAGAATAAAGCTTTACTCCTATATGTTCAAGTTATTTTATTATCCTTCAGTAAAATTTTGTCTTTATAATCTCATAGATTTGGTTGATGCCTTGTTCAGTTTATATTGAGGTTTTTCACTTTTGCAGTTCTGTCGCAAACTGGCTTATTTTTATTACTATATAATTTGTATTGCATACTATTGTATGCTCTGGCTAATAATAGCTAGGAAAACTTTTGTTTGCTTTGTTTTAGTTCTGCAGCTATTACCTTATGGATTTTTCTTATTGAAGTCACAAATTTTTGAGTGTTAAGGTAAAGAATTATATAATGTGTTATAGTATTTGCTGCTATTTAATATAAAATTTTAAATCTTGTTTCTTATTTCCTAACTTTATTGACTAGTACTTCAAGAAGAATGTTAAATAAAGAAAGTAGTAGGATTCTTCCTGCTAATTACTGATTATAGTGGGAATTCCTTCTGTGTTTCAAAACTAACTTGATTGTGACTGTGGCTGAGTACATAGTTTCATTATGTTAAGGTTAATATATCATTCCTATTTGATTAAGAGACCTAGTATTACTATTAGATATGAATATAAAATTGTATATAATGACTTTTCAACAACAATGGCAGGAACACACATTTTTTTTCTACTTGAGCTTTTCATATATTGAATTATATAAAGCCCCTAACATGAATCCATCTATACATTTAACCAACTTAGTTTAATGGAACTATGTATTGCTTGGCTGAATTTTATATCGAAGTGTAAATCTTAATTTAACAGATAATTTTGAACTCAATTATATTTACTTCTTAATTTTTCTCTTTTTAATTGTTTTATATGTTTTTATTAAATATTTTATTTAATAATCTCTGGTTTTGTTTTTTGTCCTTTTTTTTTGGCATGGAAGAATATTTCTAATCTGTTCTTAGTACATATAATGATTAATTCTATAATTCCCTATATATAATTCTATATAGCATTTTCTAAGCTCAACAAATATTATGAAGTTAATTTCCATATGAACTATTTGCCATATAAATATTTATTGAAAGCCCCTGATGAAGATGCCTCTTAATAAGGCACATTTCCTGGTTTTAGGCAGCCTCCCCCACCTAACACAGGGCTTGTTTAGTGGACTCAAGAGCAGAAGGTCTACATTCTCCAAGACATGGAGGCCATGCCTGGGCTCAGAAGCATGAATTAACCAGACCAAGTATGACTTGGTATGCAACCACTGCTGTAAGACTATTTTGTCAGTAAATTTAACATACTTTGGGTCACCATATTTTAGGCACTATAGATATTTTGCTGACATATGGGTTACATATGTGGCTGCATAGCACTGGACTGACCGTGAGAGATACCCCAAGTCCGAGGGCAAAGAAGCCCCAGAAAGATGTTAGGCATTTGAGTGGTGTCTGCATGGTGCTGGAGTGGCTGTGAGGAGATACCCCACACCCAAAGGCAAAGGAGAAGACCCAGAAAGATGGTAGGAGGGGCGAATTTGCATTTAGAATCAAACCCCATTCCCGCCAGAGATGCTCAGAGAGCTCAAACTTACCTTAAGTGCACCAGGACCCAGAGACTCCACAGGGACTGAGACAGAACTGTGTTTAAGTGTCTCCTGTGGAGGAACGGGTCAGCAGTGGACTGCCACAGGAGCAGGAACTCTGGGTGCAACAGACTTGGGTTTGGTATAAGCCCTCTTGGAGGAAGTTGCCATTAACCCACCATAGAGCTGCCAGAACTTACACAGCACTGGGAAATAGACTCTTCTTGGGCACGAACAGAACCTTCTGGGCACCAGGACCCAGGAGAAAGGAGCAGTGACCTCATAAGATACTGGCACGGGAGTGTCCAGGAGTCTCTGGCAGAGGCATGGGTCGGTGGTGGCCTGCTGCAGGGTTAGGGGCACTGAGTGTACCAGTACATGCATGGGACCTTTTTAAGGAGGTCACCATTATCTTCATTACCTCCAGGATAGTCTGGCCCCAGGTAAATAATAGGGAGGGAGTTCAGTTCAGTTCAGTGGCTCAGTCGTGTCCGACTCTTTGCGACCCCATGAATCGCAGCATGTCAGGCCTCCCTATCCATCACCAACTCCCAGAGTTCACTCAGACTCATGTCCATCGAGTCAGTGATGCCATCCAGCCATCTCATCCTCTGTCGTCCTCTTCTCCTCCTGCCTCGAATCCCTCCCAGCATCAGAGTCTTTTCCAGTGAGTCAACTCTTCGCATGAGGTGGCCAAAGTACTGGAGTTTCAGCTTTAGCATCATTCCTTCCAAAGAAATCCCAGGGCTGATCTCCTTCAGAATGGACTGGTTGGATCTCCTTGCAGTCCAAGGGACTCTCAAGAATCTTCCCCAGCACCACAGTTCAAAAGCATCGATTCTTAGGTGCTCAGCCTTCTTCACAGTCCAACTCTCACATCCATACATGACCACTGGAAAAACCATAGCCTTGACTAGATGAACCTTTGTTGGCAAAATAATGTCTCTGCTTTTGAATATGCTATCTAGGTTGGACATAACTTTCCTTCCAAGGAGTAAGAATGTTTTAATTTCATGGCTGCAGTCACCATCTGCAGTGATTTTGGAGCCCAAAAAAATTAAGTCTGACACTGTTTCCACTGTTTCCCCATCTATTTCCCATGAAGTGATAGGACCAGATGCCATGATCTTCGTTTTCTGAATGTTGAGCTTTAAGCCAACTTTTTCACTCTCTTCTTTCACTTTCATCAAGAGGCTTTTTAGTTTCTCTTCAATTTCTGCCATAAGGATGGTGTCCTCTGCATATCTGAGGTGACTGATATTTCTCCCGGCAATCTTGATTCCAGCTTGTGTTTCTTCCAGTCCAGCATTTCTCATGATGTACTCTGCGAACACCCAGGTAAATAATAGGGAGGGAACACAGATTCACCCATCAACAGAAAACTGGATTAAAGATTTATTGAGCATGGCCCTGCCAATCAGAACAAGACCCAGTCTCTCAATCAGTCTCTTCCATCAGGAAGCTTCGATAAGCCTCACATCCTTCTCCATCAGAGGGCAGACAGACTGAAAAACACAATCACAGAAACTAACCAATCTGATCACAGGGACCACAGCCTTGTCTAACTCAATGAAACCATGAACCATGCCCTGTAGGGCAACCCAAGATGGGTGATTCATGGTGGAGAGTTCTGATGAAACGTGGTCCACTGGAGAACGGAATGGCAAACCACTTCAGTATTCTTGCCTTGAGAACCCCATGAACAGTATGAAAAGGGAAAAAGATAGGACACTGAAAGATGAACTTCCCAGGTCAGTAGGTGCCCAATATGCTACTGGAGATCAGCAGAGAACTAACTCCAGAAAGAATGAAGAGATGGAGCCAAAGCAAAACAACACCCAGTTGTGGATGTGACTAGTGATAGAAGGAAAGTCTAATTCTGTAAAGAGCAATATTGCACAGGAACCTGGAATGTTAGGTCGATGAATCAAGACAAATTGGAAGTGGTCAAACAGGAGATGGCAAGAGTGAACATCAACATTTTAGGAGTCAGCAAGCTAAAATGGACTGGAATGGGTGAATTTAACTCAGATTACCATTATATCTACTACTGTGGGCAAGAATTTCTTTGAAAAAATGGAGTAGCCATCATAGTCAACAAAAGAGTCTGAAAAGCAGTATTTGGATGGAATCTCAAAAATGACAGAATGATATATGTTCATTTCCAAGGCAAACCATTCAATATCATGGTAATCCAAGTCTATGCCCCAATGAGTAATGCTGAAGAAGCTGAAGTTGAACAGTTCTATGAAGACCTACAAGGCCTTCTAGATCTAACACCTAAAAGAGACGTCCTTTTAATGATAGAAGACTGAAATGCAAAAGTAGCAAGTCAAGAGATACTTTGAGCAACAGGCAAATTTGGCCTAGGAGTACAGAATGAAGCAAGACAAAGGCCAATAGAGTTTTGCCAAAAGAACACACTGGTCATAGCAAACACCCTCTTCCAACAACACAAGAGAAGACTCTACACATGGACATCACCAGATGGTCAATACCGAAATCAGATTGATTATATTCTTTGCAGTCAAAGATGAAGAAGCTCTATACAGTCAGCAAAAACAAGACTGGGATCTGACTGTGGCTCAGACCATGAACTCCTTATTGCCAAATTCAGATTTAAATGGAAGCATGTAGGGAAAATCACTAGGCCATTCAAGTATGACCTAAGTCAAATCCCTTACGATTATACAATGGAAGTGAGAAATAGATTCAAGGGAATAGATCTGACAGACAGAGTACCTGAAGAAATATGGGTGGAGGTTCATGTATGGAGACAGGGATCAAGACCATCCCAAAGAAAAAGAAATGCAAAAAAGCAAAACTCTGAGGAGGGCTTACAAATAGCTGTGAATAGAAGAGAAGCCAAAAGCAAAGGAGAAAAGGGAAGATATACCCATTTGAATTCAGAGTCACCAAAAATCGCAAGGAGAGACAAGAAAGCCTTCCTCAGTGAACAGTGCAATGAAATAGAGTGAAAGAATAGAATGGGAAAGACTAGAGATCTCTTCAGGAAAATTTTAGATACCAAGGCAATATTTCATGCAAAGATGGGCACAGTAAAGGAGAGAAATGATGCGGACCTAACAGAAGCAGAAGATATTAAGAAGAGGTGGCATGAATACACAGAAGAATTATACAAAAATGATCTTCACTACAAAGGTAATCATGATGGTATGACCACTCACCTAGAGCCAGAAATCCTGGAAGGTGAAGTCAAGTGGGCCTTAGGAAGCATCACTACAAACAAAGCTAGTGGAGGTGATGGGATTCCAGTTGAGCTATTTCAAATCCTTAGATGATGCTGTAAAAGTGCTGAACTCAATATGTCAGCAAATTTGTAAAACTCAGCAGTGGCCACAGGACTGGAAAATGTCAGTTTCATTACCATCCCAAAGAAAGGCAATGCCAAAGAATGCTCAAACTACTGCACAATTGTGCTCATCTCACACGCTAGTAAAAAAATGCTCAAAAATCTCCAAGCCAGGCTTCAGCAATACGTGAACTGTGAACTTTCAGATGTTCAAGCTGGCATTAGAAAAGGCATAGGAACCAGAGATCAAATTGCCAACATCCGTTGGCTCATCAAAAAAGCAAGAGAGTTCCAGAAAAACATCTATTTCTGCTTTATAGACTATGCCAAAACCTTTGACTATGTGGATCACAATATACTGTGGAAAATTCTGAAAGAGATGGGAATACCAAACCACCTGACCTGCCTCTTGAGAAATTTGTATGCAGGTCATTAAGCAACAGTTAGAACTGGACATGGAACAACACACTGGTTCCAAATAGATAAAGGAGTACATCAAGGCTGTATGTTGTCACCCTGCTTATTTAACTTATATGCAGAATACATCATGAGAAGTGTTGTCCGGATGAAGCACAAGCTGGAATCAAGATTGCCAGGAGAAATATCAATAACCTCAGATATGCGGATGACACCACCCTTATGGCAGAAAGTGAAGAAGAACAAAAGAGCCTCTTAATGAAAGTGAAAGAGGAGAGCAAAAAGTTGGCTTAAAGCTCAACATTCAGAAAACTAAGATCATGGCATCCTATCCCATCACATCATGGGAAACAGATGGGGAAACAGTGGAAACAGTGACAGGCTTTATTTTGGGGGGTTCCAAAATCACTGCAGATGGTGACTGCAGCCATGAAATTAAAAGACACTTGCTCCTTGGAAGAAAAGATATGACCAACCTCTACAGCATATTAAAAAGCAGAGACTTTACTTCACCAACAATGGTCCATCTAGTCAAAGCTATGGTTTTCCAGTAGTCATGTATGAATGTGAGAGCTGGTCTCTGAAGAAAGCTGAGCACCAAAGAATTGATACTTTTGAACTGTGGTGTTGGAGAAGACTCTTGAGAGTCCCTTGGACTGCAAGGAGATCCAACCAGTCCATCCTAAAGGAAATCAGTCATGAATATTCATTGGAAGGACTGATGCTGAAGCTGAAACTCCAATACTTTGGCCACCTGATGGGAAGAACTGACTCATTTAAAAAGCCTTTGATGCTAGGAAAGATTGAAATCAGGAGGTAAAGGGGATGACAGAGGATGAGATGGTTGGATGCCATCACCGACTCGATGGACATGAATTTGTGTGAACTCCAGGAGTTGGTGATTGATAGGGAAGCATGGCGTGCTTGAGTCCATTGGATCTCAGAGCGTTGGACATGACTGAGGGACCATACTGAACTGATAGGTTACATGTCATCCCTCCCAAGGCAAATATATATATATATATATATATATATATATATATATACACATACATACATATATACATATATTTTTCCCCTCATTGGAATATAGACTTAACCAGGATTTGGATTTGCTGCTCTTATTATGCACCTATACACAATATCCTCTCTCAACTCACTAGTGCTATGTTATCATGCAGAGTACTGCTTCTTTTCTTTGACAGTCCATTTACAGAGACATACAACAGTTTATAAGCTGATGAAAATAAGTTACAAAGACAACTACTGATACCATGCGACATCTAATCTGAGAATACGATATACACATGGTACTATTTTTTCACAAAAATGGAAGCCCTAAACTCATGAATCAAGAGTTTTCTCCATCTCATTATGCAAATCTGATGATTCATTCAATTAAAAAATGTTTTTCCCTACACAGACCTAGTGATTGCAGTACACGAGAGTGAAAAATTCTCTAAGAAAGTGCAAAACTACGTGCATATGACATACAAGTGATTAATATTTTCTTTCCTTTTTCTTCTAATAGTGCTAGTAGTAATTAACTTTGCAACGTAATTAATATATGGCTGAAAAGCACTGTTAGTGGGACAAACTTAAACTAGAACATAAATGGACATTACTCAGAGATCCTAAACTTGGAGATATTCACAGAAAACATTCATAATTTGAATTGGCTCCCATTAGAAATGGTTTCAGCAAATTTGGATTATATAAAGAAAAGTTGCAGTGTGTTATATAGAAGTTTTTCTGGTTTTTTTTTTTTTAAGTAAAAATGTAGGGCAAGTATATTTACACACACACATATGTGCATGTTTTTAGAACATATTGGGCATGGCAAAAGGTGTAAATGTAATAGAAACTTGTTGTTATGTGTTCACTCAGCATCCAAACAACCTTCCAAATAGTTGAATCTCCATCCCTTTGTATGATTGATGACAGGCAGGAATTCAAGAAAGCAAATGGTTTTTCTATGCCCTCCAGGTTTCCAAGATACGGAAACATGATCTAGAATCTTACCTTAAGAATGTAATGTACAGCCTGGTATTAATCATGATGACAACTAAAAAGTCCACAGTATAGCAATGAGAAAGCTTTATTCCTGTAATGAAAGTAAGGGGTAACAAGTGTCCTGTAGTAGAGGCAGCAACAATAGCATCATAACAGTTGTTTCTTGGCTACAAAGACTGTTCTGGCTTATGTTCATTATCTGCACTGGGTACCCCTGAACTACCACAGATTGGTTAAGTTACCCACTTCTTCCCAACCAATTTCATTACTTGTGACCAAGATGTTGAGTTAAAAATAGTATTAAAGTGCTGCGGATGTTACATTCATTATAGCCCACAGCCGAGAGAGAGAGAGAGAGAGAGAGAGAGAGAGTGAGTTAAGAGATAGAAATAGAGGTATAGATACAGAAAGAAAGGGAGGGAGAACACAAGAGAAAAAGGAGAAAGAAGGGGAAGAATAAAATCTATTCAATACATGCTTCTGCCTCTAAATCCAAAGAAAAAATTCCTGCAGTGCTAAAAACACATCGGTTGAGAAGTATTAATACTAGCATTTCCTTTGTACTTTTTTAAGATCAAGGAAGAAAAATATAGAAAGAAAACAACATTTATGCATTTCTATAACACAATAGAAAAATAATCAGTTGTCAAAAAACCTAAAGGGGTTACACCCCTCTATGAAAACACAATTATTCCCTTACTGGGTCAAAAAGGGCGACACCATTAAAGATCACAAGGACAACAGATACTTTTACTGACTACATTCTTGGTTTGTAACCAAGAAAATTTTAATACTTAGAAATCCATATGTTCCCTAAATAACTCCTGGATCAAAATTAAAACAAAAGTGAAACCATACACAAAATAATTAAAAGCAGATTCATACCAAAATCTATGCTATGTAATATAAGCTACAAGGAAAATCTATAGGCATAAATGATATAATTATTGAAAATGAAAAAAGATGAAAAGAAGAGAGAGGGAAGGAGGAAGGGAGGAAGAAAGTTAATTAGATTCATTTAATGTAAAGAAGTAGGATAAGAAAAAAAATTATACCCCAAAAAAAGACTGGAATAAAAATTTTAAATCAAGTGAGAATTTTTTTTTAAAGAAAAAGAAAAAAAATAACAAAAAGGGGAAAAAGCTACTAAAACCTAAGGTTGAAAGTGTGAAAGTGTTGCTTGCTCAGTGGAGCAACCAGGCTCAGGGAGCCTGGTAGACTCCCCCATCCAAGGAATCCTCCAGGCAAAATTACTGGAGTGGGTAGCCATTCCCTTTTCCAGGGGATCTTCTCAACACAGTGATTGAACCCAGGTCTCCCACATTGCAGGCAGATTTTTTACTATCTGAGCCACCTCTAAGGTGTTTTGTTTTTGTTTTTGTTTTTTAATGAATAAAATGGATACTTTCTGAAAAGACTGATTAATGGTAAAAGAATAAAAGTTGTACATTAAAATAATATTATGAGAAAATTCAATATACAACTCAGAGAAAATAATGTTAAAATATTAAAAGAAATGGCTCATCTTCTAATGAAATATTTTGTATGGAAATGATGGTTTGTCAAGGTGAAAGAAAAAAACCCCAACAGATACATGACCATACATGCTGCTGCAGAATACATTCCTGGGGAATAGACCTTGTGCAACTGTGTGCATGGTGGAAGAAGGGCAGGGTGGCCAAAGCCCTGCCTCATCTATAATGGAATCAACACCAAGGACAATGGAGACACTTCTGTGGATCCCATGGCTCATAAGAACATAGTATGTAATCACTGCTGGGGATGATGAGAAATCAGAGGAATTCTGTGTAGGCAAGCATCACGAAAACCGGTGTGCTTAATCTCTTCAAGGTGATGACAACAGCAATGCAGGGTGGAGAGGAAAAGGCTCCAACCACAAAGAGGGAGCTCTCTTGCTGGGGAGGGCGAATGTGAAAATAGCAATGGGGAGTCAGGGACACAAAGGATTCGTGCTTTGCAGGTAGAATTGATAACAGTGGATTACATATGGGAAGGTGTAATTAACGGATGTGAAGATTTCTAGAATTGGCTCCAGGTTTAGGTCATGTGCAGCTGGAGGGCATGCAAAATAAGGAGAATAGAAAGAAAAGAATAGAGTTACAGCAGATTGAGAGAAGGGCCTACAAAATGAACAAAGGGACAAAGCCCGCTTGTGCTCTGTTGCTGGAAATTAAAGGAGGCCTTTCTGAGCTGTTTACCTACTGTAGTATTTTCACAGTGATGTGTCTCACAGTACAGGAATACAAAGACAAATTAAAGAAGTGGAACTTCAGTTCAGTTCAGTTGCTCAGCGGTGTCTGACTCTTTGTGACTCCATGGACTGCAGCACGTCAGGCTTTTCTGTCCATCACCAACTCCTGGCTGCTGCTGCTGCTGCTAAGTCGCTTCAGTCGTGTTCAACTCTGTCCCAGGCAAGAACACTGGAGTGGGTTGCCATTTCCTTCTCCAATGCATGAAAGTGAAAAGTGAAAGTGAAGTCGTTCAGTCATGTCCGACTCCTAGCGACCCCATGGACTTCAGCCTACCAGGCTCCTCCATCCATGGGATTTGCCAGGCAAGAGTACTGGACCAACTCCTGGAGCTTACTCAAATTCATGTCTATTGAGTTGGTGATGCCAACCAACCATCTCATCCTCTGTCGACCCCTTCTCCTCCCACCTTCAATCTTTCCCAGCATCAGGGTCTTTTCAAATGAGTCAGTTCTTCCTATCAGGTGGCAAATGCATTGGAATTTCAGCCTAAGCATCAGACCATCCAATGAATATTCATGACTGATTTCCTTTAGGATTGACTGGTTGGATCTCCTTGCAGTCCAAGGGACTCTTAAGAGTCTTCACCAACACAACAGTTCAAAAGCATCAATTCTTCAGCGCTCAGCTTTCTTTATAGTCCAACTCTCACATCCATACATGATTACAGGAAAAACCATAGCTATGACTGGAGAAGGGAATGGCAAACCACTTCAGTATTCTTGCCTTGGGAACCCCATGAACAGCATGAAAAGTGGAACTTATCTACACAAAATATTCCAAAGCAAAATAGTTTAAAAATGCCAGTTTTTGCTGTGAAAAGTAACAGCTTATATTTGTTAGAATTAAGTTTATCTGAAAGCTACAGAAAACTAAAAATGAGAAATAACTTAAACAATGTAGAAATGTATTTACTTCCTGTATAACCAGAACAGTCTTCTGGTTTAGCAATTCCAGAATCACCCAGGATCACAGCTTATTCTGTCTTGTACAATTAACCTTGATGACTTTCACTTCATGGTCCAAACTAACTATTCCATAGCCAGACAACAGGAAGACACATCTTTGTAAGTACACCTTTCAAAAGTTGCCTAAACCAGTTTCCCTTAAATCTCATTATTTGTCATGGATGGACACCTGATTCTGCTTCCCTAAAAGGGCTAATATTGTTTATATTTGTGGCAGTCATGTGTCTATCTAAAGATGGAGGGTTCTGTTATGGTACAAGAAATGAATATTGGATTTTGAGGGTATAATCAGTTAATTGAAATAAAAAAGTTTTGCATTTCAATATGTGCATAAATAATGCTATGCTTTGTTAATGCAATAGAAACTCCTCTGTAATGCTCTCTTTGCATGGAAGTGTTTAGATCTAGGTTTCTTGAATTGACAGATTCACCTTATTCCTATAACATCTATTATTGGTTTTTAACCTTCATGACTTTTTATTTGATACAAACTGCCACAGAAACTCATGCTTTTGGGTCTCCTTGGCATCTTTTAGTTTTTATCTATTAATAATAGATGCATCAAAGTCTTTTATTGTCTGTTGTGCTATATTGCAAATCTGAACAAAGAAATTGAATGACACTCACACAAGTTCTTAGAGCATAAGCAGAAAATCTGTAATCAAAGACGTGCCAATGAAATAAAAGAGGACTTTGAAAAACAAGAGCTTAAACCCAAGAAAGAGAAAAGAATAAATCAAGTGAAAGAGAAAAGAAAAAAAGGAATTTTCTCTGAAAGGAATAAAAAACACAAGAAATAACATATTGAAGAAGTCAGAAAACATAAAAATGAGCCCGTAATTCCAAGTGATATAATTAGAATTTTAATGGTATCAAAGCCTTTCTAATCATAACAGTATTAATAGTAGTATATACTATAAAACATAAGTCTAGAAATATTGCTAGAAATAAGGCTATATCTAAAAATATGATGGTTAAATATTCTGTCAATCACTTAGGTTAACTGATTTGTTTTATTGCCCTAGACAATTTAGTCAAAACAGTTCAAGCAGATCGATCACTTACAAAAATTTGAATACTTTCAAATGATACCTTCCTTCAACTGGAGGTGAAATAAGAAGGAAAGATACTAAGAGTAGTTCTGTTATTCTTGGTTCTCCTAAACTGTCTTGCTTTTAAATACATTTTTTTCCTAAGTGCATGAAATTTAAAACAAATATTACCCAATGCATCCTGGCTTCTTATGGAACTGAGTGAAGGAATGATGAATTATCACCTATGTTTATTTCAAGGCAATAGTGATATAAGTTTAATTAGATTCTCCTCATGTAAGAATGAATGAAATATAACACATGAAATAGCTATGTCCAGAAAAACATACCACATCTGAATTTTTTTCAACATATACAATTTACAATTCAGGAAGAAGTTCCTTGCACAGACAAAATAATTGCAATTCCTTCCTTTGAAAAGAAAATTATAAGTAAGACTAGAAACAACATTTAATTAAAATCAGAGATTTTCTGCAATAAAATTTCCAGGAAGAAAACATGTAATTCAGACATTCATTTTTAAAAACAGCTGCAGAAACCTCTTTCAAAAATGAAGTTTCTTGGCTGGAGAGAGAGAGAGAGTGTGTGTGTGTGTGTGTGTACATGCATTCATGTGTGCATGCTGCTGCTTCAGTCATGTCCAACTCTTGTGAACATATGGACTGTAGCCTGCCAGGCTCCTCTGTCCATGGAATTCTCTAGGCAAGATTACTGGAGTGGGTTGCCATACCTTCCTCCAGGAGATCTTTCCAACCCAGGGATCAAACCCACATTTCCTATGGCTCCTGCACTGCAGATGAATTCTTTACTGCTGAGCCACCAGGGAAGCCCATATATATGTTTATGTGTATACATACATACATACACACACACACACACACAGAATCCGAAATGAAATAAGAAGGAGACAAGGGGAAGGACAGGAAAAGAATTATTAGGGTCAACAGACCCTGTTTTCTATTTTGTATAGCACAGAGTACCTAAACTCAATATCTCCACACTTGGCTCATATATTTGTTACTCATGAGAATTGTTTTGACTTTTGAGAAGTCTTTCATTTTGTACATTGACACTGTGAAAAATGTTTACAGAAATGCACATGCCAATAGTTCCAACACTAAGAGCTAAACAGCTCCTAAAGCAGTATTTTATAAATAACATATTTCATAGCTATAAAAAAATTGAAAGAAAAAGATGTACATGCTAGATGATGAAATACGACAGAGAAACAGAATAAAATGCAAACTATACATTTTAAAAGCTGAGATTAAGATGAAGATAAAGAACAAAACTAGGTCATTTGTAGTACTATGGATGAGCCTAGAATCTGTTATATAGAGTGAAGGAAGTCAGAAGGAAAAGTAAATATTGTATATTATGAATATAAATGGAATCTAGAAAAAATGGTATTAATGAACCTATTTGCAGGGCAGGAATAGAGATGCAGATGTAGAGAATGAATTTGTGGACAAAAAGAGGGAAGGAGGAGAGACTAATTGAGAGTACCACTGACATATATACACTGCTGCTGCTGCTGCTAAGTCGCTTCAGTCGTGTCCGACTCTGTGCAACCCCATCAGGCCCTGCCGTCCCTGGGATTCTCCAGGCAAGAACACTGGAGTGGGTTGCCATTTCCTTCTCCAATGCATGAAAGTGAAAAGTGAAAGTGAAGGCGCTCAGTCGTGTCCGACTCTTAGGGACCCCATGGACTGCAGCCTACCAGGCTCCCAGCCTACCAGGCTCCTCCTTCCATGGGATTTTCCAGGCAAGAGTCCTGGAGTGGGGTGCCGTTGCCTTCTCCCATATATACATTGCTAAGTCGCTTCAGTCATGTCTGACTCTGTGCAACCCCATAGACGGCGGCCCACCAGGCTCCCCCGTCCCTGGGATTCTCCAGGCAAGAACACTGGAGTGGGTTGCCATTTCCTTCTCCAATGCATGAAATGGAAAAGTGAAAGTGAAGTCGCTCAGTCGTGTCCGACTCTTCGTGACCCCATGGTCTGCAGCCTACCAGGCTCCTCTGTCCATGGGATTTTCCAGGCAAGAGTACTGGAGTGGAGTGCCATTGCCTTCTCCAATATATACACTACTATGTGTAAAATAGAGAGCTAGTGGGAAGTTGCTGTATAGATAGGGAGCTCAACTGAGTTCTCTGTGATAACCTAGAAGCGGGAGATGCGGGTGTGGGAGAGAGGCAATATATGTATACATATAGCTGATTTACTTCACTGTACAGCAGAAACTAACATATTATACTCTAATTAAAAACAATTTTTAAAAGATGAAGAAAATTTATTTTATGTTGAAATAGACCATAAGAAATAAGTCATTTCAATAGCTTTAAACTTAAGTGTCAGTTTTCTTTTTTTTTTCCAATTGATATATATAAGCATTTACTTGGGAGGGCCTCATGCGCTACTATCTTCATTTTCTGGATCTTTAAAAAATTCTCTTTATTATTATTTTTTTTGAGTAAGTCCTAAGCTTTGATTAATAGTAATAAAATTAAATTATTCTAAATAAAACATGCTTATAAATGATGGATAATAAAAACTTACATTTTGGGGGTAATAAAGAATCACGGCTCAATACTTTAAACAAGTAAGACATAATGGGCTTGTATTCACATTGTGATTAGTTACTAGAAAAAGTAATTTACTAATATGTTCTCATGTCACAAAATTACTCCCTGATTTTGATGATGTTTGTGGTATAATGGAGATTACTCAAGAACCTTTACATTCATGGATTTAACATTTATAATTTCAGCAATTCCCACGGGATAGTGATTCATAGCCTGTACAATTTAAATTATTGCTGAAGTACCCATTTGTGTGTGTGTGTTAATTGTGAGCAAACATTGCTCTAAAACTAGAAGTGTCCTGAGTTAAAATCATAATAGAGGAGCATCAGAATTTTTCCAGAATCAACTCAATTTTATCTTTTTGTTTAACCTTAATTGTCTTAACCTTAAAGGGCCAATCTGGCAATGATGATTGTGATGTTACTTCACTTAACCAATAGATCTATGTAGCTGTATCATCTACACTTACATTTATTTATCCTTTTTTGATTCATGATTTAAGTAAACCATTTCACACATGTGACAAGCAAATTGCATATTGTACATTGCTAATATTTCAGTTTCAAGCAATCTCTGGTTCAACAAAATTCCATAGATATATACAAATTGTGTATCCTTTAAAAGTTAGGGCAAAAAAAAAAATTTACTTGCATATTTTACTTAAATTACATGTGTAAATAAATAAAACATTCCATTAAACTAGAAAAACAGCTACTGAGGCCAAACATGATATTTCATGTACTCCAGAGACTAAGCAGCCTCCAAATTTAATAAGATGCAATGACCCTGGAATCACATTGTCTGGGTTTGAATTCTGGCTCCTCCACTTACCCTTGTGACTTCAAGCAAGTTATTTACCCTTTCTGTGCTTGCGCCTTCTAGACTGTAACAGTAACAACCTCATAAGTTTGTTTTGTGAGAATTAAATCAGATAACACCTAGCAGAGTACTTGGCACATTCTAAGGGCTCAGTAAATTTTAACTTTGCTGATGCTGACTCTTGGGCTGGGGGTCTAATTTGAGAGAGTGGGTTAATCAGGTTCTTAAGAGACTTAATTAATTTCCCAGACTATATCTCAGCACAGTATGAGGTTTTTTATTTTCTCAGTTATAATTCAATCTCATTCATTCAACTGGTAGGCATTTATTTTCCCCTTCCTATGAAAGTGAAAATGAAAGTCGCTCAGTCATGTCCGACTCATTGCAACCCCATGGACTGTATAATCCATGGAATTCTCCAGGCCAGAATACTGGAGTTGGTAGCCTTTCCCTTCTCAGGGGATCTTCCCAACCCAGGGATTGAACCCAGGCCTCCCACATTGTGGGCAGATTCTTTATCAGCTGAGCCACAAGTGAAGCCCAAGGATACTGGAGTGGGTAGCCTTTCTCTTCTCCAGTGGATCTTCCTGACTCAGGAATCGAACTGGGGTCTCTTGCATTGCAGGCAGATTCTTTACTAACTGAGCTATGAGGGAAGCCCTATAAATGAGGTCAATAAGAAAAATATGTTTTAGAACAGTTATAGCCAGAAAAAGAGGAAAGAAAGAGAGATAGATAGAAGACAGTGAAATAGAAACAGTGATAGATAATAGGACACTAGATAGGTGTATTACTAGGTAAGTAGGTAGGTAGATAAAATGGATGGATGGATGACAGGAGAGAGCGGTGATACACTGATGATATAGTTTATGTTTACATTTCAGTTAAAAGGTGACTGCAAATTTTATGAAGAAATGGCTCTGATATTTTTTTAAACGCCAATTTAATAAAAATAATGATATACTTAAAATTTGTCCCCAAACTAAAATGCTTAATGTGGAAACTTGTCATGTATACCCAAGAGAACAGAACATACAGTTTACAAACCTATTTCAGTTTCCAGTTTGGACAGTATTAACATATGGTATTAATTGCCTAATTATATTGGCTCTGAACTTTGAAATTTAAATAGGTAAGATTTAATATATTATTCCTTCAACTATATAAAATGAATCAATGTGGGAAATCTCTCTCCATGTCCCTCTCTCCTTTCCTCATTTCCTTCCTTTATACATTAATTACATCTGTGTACAACCTCCCTTTTATAGAAGCCCATCAGCACCTGAAAAACAGTTTGAAGTCAGAGTCACTCAAAAAGTGACACTTCTTTATTCATAGGACTCTTGACTCTTTGAGAAGATTACAAGTATTATTTTTTTTAATTTTATTTTATTTTTAAACTTTACATAACTGTATTAGTTTTGCCAAATATCAAAATGAATCCGCCACAGGTATACATGTGTTCCCCATCCTGAACCCTCCTCTCTCCTCCCTCCCCATTCCATCCCTCTGGGTTGTCAAATAGACTTGAGCACAGGGAACTTTACTCAATACTCTGTAATGACCTATATGGGAAGAGAATCTGAAAAAAGAGTGGCTATATGTATAACTGATTCACTTTGCTATATAGAAGAAACTAACAACATTGTTAGTTAGACTTCCCTAGTGTCTCAGGTGATAAAAAATCCACCTGAAATGCAGGAGACCTGATCCCTGGGTTAGAAAGATCTCCTGGAGAAGGGAATGGCTACCAACTCCAATATTTTTCCCTGGAAATTTCCATGGACAGAGGAGCCTGGTGGGCTACAGTCCATGGGCTGCAAAGAGTTGGATACAACTGAGTGACTAACTCTTTCACTTTTCACTTTCAACAATATTGTAAATCAACTATACTCCAATAAAAATTTAAAAAATAAAACAATAGAATTGAAGATAAATATCCCATAGGAATCAAAGTACTAAAAATCAATATAAAAATTAGCCTTGAATAACTTATTAGCAACTTTGTATACAAAACAAAAACAAAAAATTAACTTCTTCAGAATCTGAAAGATGGTGTCATAAAACATTTGAGGAAGTATTTACCTTCCTAACCCTTTTCTCTAGTTATAATTTCTTTGTAAATTGGGGATAACCTAATAATAAAATCTGTTGCTTCAAAGTTTGTTCTTAGAACACTCTGTTTGCAATTCTATAATAGCAGTTACTATTAATATGTTTTATAATTTATCAGTGTGCCCTTTGAACTCCCCCATAATCAGGCTGTCCAGTCCTTAAAATATATTGACTGTATCTTATTCATGTTTGTGACTCCCATGCTTAGTCTTCTATTTCCTACATAATATGTGCTCAACACACTGGATGATTATTAGGGCATATGAGTAGACTTCACCAGTATTTAATTACCCAAATACCAATAATCACAAACAATTATAGGATCTTCTTGAGAAATACTCAAAATAAATTATATGAAAATATTTCACATTGGAACAATTTTATACAAAATGGCCATACGATGTGATCAACTTACTTTCAAATAATGAAGATTAGACAGAAACATTCAACTTGGGTTTATATTTTCATTGCATATGGAAATTTCAGTCACACAGAATATGTTATTTGCTAGGACATCTACCAGATCAGGATAAACAATTATTTTGCATCCATTTCACATATTTATTTGATAACTTTTTTCTTGAGTGCTAACTAGTTTGTAAAATACACATAGAGTTCAAGTATGAAAGTCACTCAGTCGTGTCTGACTCTTTATGACCCCATGGATTATACAGTCCACAGAATTCTCCAGGCCAGAGTACTGGAGTTGGGTAGCCTTCTCCAGGGGATCTTCCCAACCCAGGGATTGAACCCAGGTCTCCTGCATTGCAGGCAGATTCTTTACCAGATGAGCTACAAGTGAAGCCCAAGAATACTGGAGTGGGTACCAGCTGATTTTCCTGATCCAGGAATCAAACTGGGATCTCCTGCATTACAGGTGGATTCTTCACCAACTGAGCTATCAGAGAAGCCCCAAACTCTTCCCAAATGGATTTTATAGTCAACAACTTGAAACAGGAAATGAACACCTTCAAAGAAGCAGTTACATATTCACACAGGATGTAATGAGAACACAATAGAAAGAATCATCAGTTTTACCTGGATGTGAAAAAAATGTATTAGAAAAAGTAGCATTTAAATAATTGTGGCAAATTTTGAAGTACATACTCCAGGCTATGTTAAATGTACATAGCATCTGCATCACTAGAATGACTAAGTTTCAAATATAAATGACCACAGTGAAAGTGAGTTTTGCTGGCTAAGAAATCTAAGCATCATGAGAATCTGAGGGCAAAACAAAAAACCTGCTACCAAAATCCTGGGCCTATACACCAAACTCTGCTTCATTTTGTTCTCCAAGTACCTATGAGCACATCTCCTATTTCCCAAATAACTCTAAGAATATCACTAGTTATAAAATTGTAGAATCATAGAAATTTATGTAATAGTAGAAACTGAGGTATGTTTGTAGTGAAGAATTTTCTAGAATATTGTTAAATATCAATCAGTGGTGTGCTGGGGCCACATTATTGTTAAAATGTCAGGAATTTTGTGAGCTTTTACTAAGTTAAATGAATAAACAAAGGTATACATATATATATATATAATTTTCTAATAATTTCACTACATTTTGCTATCATCTATGCTCTTCAGCTTATTTCTGCTATTGCATGCATAGGGTGGAAATTCTATATAACACTGGCCACTGTGGAAGTCTAAACACTATGGAAACTATCAAACACTGCAAGTCAGGTCAGGACTCAATTTATTATTTTCCTTATGGTCTCTTCAGAAAGGGATGAATAAAATGTTATTTTAATGCAGATTAAAAGTAGGCATGCTTATAGTCACATTGTGAAGAGCACAAACAGTCAAGGAATAGACTTGCAGTACTCTGAAACTATTAACTGATTCAGCAAAGACATTGCTTAAGTCATTGAAGAACTAATGGCGTTCCTGCTGCTGCTGCTGCTGCTGCTGCTGCTGCTGCTGCTGCGTCGCTTCAGTCGTGCCCACTCTGTGTGATCCCGTAGAAGGCGGCCCACTAGGCTCCTCTGTCCCTGGGATTCTCCAGGCAAGAATACTGGAGTGGGTTGCCATTTACTTCTCCAATAATGGAGTTCCTACATAAGTTTTATTATTTCACTTTTGACTTAATTGTCAATTTAAATAAAAATATCAACCGATATTTATGTTAAAATTATACTCATTTCTCATTTACAACCATACTTTAGCTATATAGACAAGAGAACACCAAAATCATGGAAAGGATTATGAAAGAATCAATTGGTTATATAGAATTTACTACAAAGAATATTTTAAATTTATTTGCAAACTATGAGCTACATATCCTTATACGTCTAAAATTTATAACTATACTTATACAAACATACATACATAAATTCTGTCTATATTCTCAAGTTTATCAAAAGTGTTGAAAGAATACATTTAAGCCTAAAAATGTATGTACACAGGTTTTTTCCAGGGTTAGTTGAAGTGAATGGAATTGATGATAACTAAATTAGTTCTATAAACCTTACCCAAGTTTCCAGTTTCAATCTCTAGCCTGCCCTCCTTTTATTTGTTCACTTTGTACTTCTTTTTCTGTCCCAATTATAACAATTGTTATTGGTCTGTATAATTTTTGGTTTAATGTTTGTCTTTCCACACACACACACATAAGCCATGTGGAGTTGGTCTGTGTCTACCTTGTTCCCTCCAAAATACACAGTGTCAAATCACAGCACCTGAAATTGTCCATGGTGGGAGTATTTACATCATGATTCATTGAAAATTGTCATTAAATACTTGCCTTATAAACATGTAAGTGAATGAATAGAAGAATGAATACCCCATCAATTACCTTATATTATTGTTATTTGAGCCCTGGACACTGATTAGAGCATTCAGAAAAAGTCTGAACCTGTCACTAACGTGCAGTAGAAGAGTAAATAAGTCACTCTTTTAGTTGAACACTTCCATAGCATTTAAACACTCAGAACTTCCAGGCAAGGTTTGCTCCCTCTTTCCTCTCCTCACCCCTCCATTAAGCTTTACCTAAATTGAGTAAATGCTAAAAGAATAGAGAGAGAGGGGCATTTGGAATGCAGGAAATGTAAAACATTTTGCAATTTATGTCACCAATACTTTAAAGGAGGGCACAGCAACCCACTCTAGTCTTCTTGCAGGAGAATCTTATGGACAAGGAGCCTGGTAGGCTAAGGTCACAAAGAGTAGGAAACTGACTGAAGTGACTTAAAAAGACCCCCAAAAAACCAACAAAAAAATAAGTGCTTCTCTCCATTTTTCTTTTCCTAAACTCTCACTTCTGCATGTATAGACCAATAGCTTTGTTATGAGGAGAAAAAAAAAGCGGGGATGGGAGGGTGGGTTTTTATGGTTCTTTCAAGTTTTAGAACAATCAGTGTGTTTATTGGAGCTGTCTCCCTAATGACTTTCTTAGGTCTGAAGGGGGTTCTGGCTTAGACAACAGTTCAGAAACCAGTAAGATTTTCCTTTTTTCTTTATCAGAGTTATCAATCAATGATAGGCAGTATTGAATGTAACAATTACCTTTTTAAGTGAGGATTATAATTTGAAACCACTTGTTTTTTACAAATTGTAGGACATTTAAGAATTGCTTTAAACACTTGTTGTTCAGTTGCTAAGTCATGTACAACTCTTTGTGACCCCATGAACTGAGCAGGCCAGGCTTCCCTGTCCTTCTCTGTCTCCCAGAGTTTGCCCAAGCTCATGTCCATTTAGTCAGTGATGCTATCTAACCATCTCATCCACTGCCACCATCTTCTCCTTTAAAGAGGTTTTTAAATAGATGTAAAGAGATCCAGTAAAGAGATTTTTAAATAGATGAATAAAAACCAATTATGTCAAATTACAATAGTATGATTTGATATCAGATTTTAAACAGGACCTCTGGGCATTTAACCATGAGACATTTTCATGTTTGGGTAAGCTGTTCATTACTTGAAAAACAAAAGAGAGCACATGGTTTTTTTAAAGTAAAGTTTCTCAATGAAAATTGCTAAGCACAATAATAGATACCCAAGGGAAAGTCATTATGTCATGAAGCAGACTTCTAGAAATCAAGATGTAAGTATTAAGGTGCATAAATGTGCATGCTCAGTCATGTCCAACTTTTTGTGACCCTGTGGACCATAACCCTCCAGCCTCCTCTGTCCATGGAGTTTTCCAGTCAAGAATACTGGAGTGAGTTGCCATTTCATGCAGCAGGAGAATCTCCCTAACCCAGGGATCAAATTTGTATCTCTAGCCTTAGCAGGAAGATTGTTGACCATAGTGCCACCTCGGAAGCCCAAGTGTTAATGTACTGGAGCTCTTAAAGAACTGTAAAGTGAAAGTCACTTAATTTACAAAATTCTTTTCTACTTCTTAGACCTTAAGTTTCTTCTTTCCCAGACCTAACACGTAGAACCATGACATTCCAATTTCTAAACTGATAGAGCTGAAAATAAGTGAATTCAAAGCCTCCTGTGTGAGAGTCATCATAGAAGACTCCTGAACAGTGAAAAATCATCTAGAAATATATATAACTAAAATAAATGAGGAAAGGGAGAGTTTATCACTGAGCAGTTTTGAGAGGAAAGGTAGGGTTTCCTTCTGCAGAGTCTCCAGGCATCCATGTAAGTGTAATGTCATCACTCCATTAAAAACAAGCAAAAAATGAAAAAAAAAAAACAAAAACAAAACAAACTTAACTTTGTAATTACATGTCTGTAAGTTCCAAAAGCATTTTTTTTCTTTCCAAAAATTTCCCATGACAATGTCCACTCCCTGTGGAATGACCATTATTTCAACACTTTGTCCCTCAACATCAAATGTGCCCTCCAAAGCTTTGTTAAACTCAGCTTCCTAAGGAACCACAACTAAATGAGCATTGTTGCACCTACTTATGATTCATGGCTTAAAGCTTTCTCAGTTAACAAATTAGAATTAAGAAATTTTAGTCTCTAGACATTAGATGAGATACAAGTAGACAAAGGAAGTAAGAACTCATTGAATGGCAGAATATCATCTACTAGGAACTTCTACAGACCCAATGATTTGACCTACAGCCATCAACCCAGTGGGACACTTGAAGTAACCATCTATCATTGGATGCTCTGTGTGTAAAATCTTCCACTTCATAAATACATAAAAAAGGACATGTTGCTAGGATTAAAATATGCATACACTATGGGTGGGGCTCAAGCCTAAGAGGTTTTAGGTGGGAAAGAAAGTGAAGTCACTCAGTCATGTCCGACTCTTTGTGACCCCATGGACTGCAGCCTACCAGGCTCCTCTGTCCATGGGATTCTCCAGGCAAGAATACTGGAGTAGGTTGCCATTTTCTTCTCCAGGGGATCTTCCCGACCCAGGGATCGAATCCAGGTCTCCCGCATTGCAGGCAGATGCTTTAATAAAGTCTCCTTAAGTTAGTTTAACTCACAGCTAAAAAAATTTCCTTTAGCTTTTTCAACCTTGGATTTGTAGCTTCATGTTTTGAAACAGCTATTGAATTGAAGGCTATTGGAATTAATGAGGTTATAAGCAGTCAACACATGGCCTTTGTGAAATAAAAAGATGTTTATACTGCAAAAGTAATGGACTGTAGCTGAACTAGCCAGACCACCCAATTCATCTCATTAAGAAACACACACTGGAATGCTGTCAGGAAGTATAATTAAAAAAAAAAAAAAAAAAAAAAAAAGATGTGTCCCTCCCTCCAGCTACTCATATGACCAGCCATACTGTCTTTTCATGGTCCGTAACATTTTAAAGTGGATAGTTTATGTTTTTTAAAATAAATCAATAATCTGTTTCTCAGTTTTTGCTGAATTAGCCTTATATTATAATGCATATACATATTTGAAACATAAAGGTAAGTACAATGTTGTTCAATGAGCTGAGATAAATGAAGTAGTTGATCTTTTCACTGTTTTGTGGTAATACATAGGTGTTTAGGAATAGATGTCAATTCTAGGAAAAGCTGATGTGGCTAAAATGAAAAATAGCATTAGTGAAATACAGAAGCAAATGTGGTCAATAGCCTGCTATGGCAGTATTTTTCACACATCTTTTGACTACTTAGTCCAGTTAAATTCATGATCCATAAAGCATAGAGCAATAAAATCCATCCCTTGTTCTTCTGTTGAATAAAAGCATTGCTAATCATGCTTGAAAAGCCATTGCCTCTGTAAAGACACTGTAATTCCAGTTAGAAAACTAAAATAACTACAGATATTTTGACAAGCAGTTGATGAAAATGGCACTGTGAATCTTCTTCCAAAATTCTTCAAAGTAACTAATAAAAAAGATCATGTTTATTCATGCTCCTACTCTGATCAAATGCCAAAGGAAAATGTCCACAAAAATCAATTCATTTACAGAATTCCTCTTTTACCTATTTTGTTTTCTATGAATATGATGACCCATAGATGGGACAGGAGAAAATGCTAATTTTGGATTAGTGCTAGGACGTTTCATATTTTTCTCTACAAGTTCACATAAAAATAAATGAACTTGAACATAAACTGCTAATATATACTAAAAAAGCATTTTAATGCATCATAATAAGTTATATTTAGAGCTTTATTTTTCCTAATTCATCTCCTTCCACACATAATTAAATTCCTGTGTGGATCACAAAAACAAATTTGTAAACACATAATTATTTATCATAAATTTGGGAGTCTTCATCTTTTAATTAAACTTTCTCAGATAGCTTTGTCTTATCTTAAAAAGCTATCATTGGAGTGTGACCAAAGAATATGAATGTAAGAAAATGGTAGGGTACATTCCTAAGTACATTTAACACTTACAATAAAATTTTGAATATTCATTTAGGGGAAAATTGTTTTGGAGGCTTTAAATGAAAATGTGAGGAGAAAAAAAATTATTAAATTCTTCCCAGTTTAATGTAACGCCTCCAAAAATTAAAATGTAATATTTAAATGTTTATTAATATTATTCACATTTTTCTACAACTGATATCTGCTGTGGCTACTTATTTATATATGTAATGGATTCTCTTCAATGGAATTTCAAGTGTAAGTCATCACTAGAAATAAGTCAAGGATTGAAGGGCAGAGGCCAAGTATATGTAGGTGGTCACAGATTTTCCATTAAGTATCTCAAGCCACAGTTCACAAAGGTGAAGGTAGTTCCCCTTTGAGGGCCTTTATGGGGAGGTGTTGAGCAAAGAGAAGCATTTCTAACTCCAAGCTTGCCTTGATGGTAATAATAATGCAATTTGACATCACTGAGCACCAACTATTTGATAGATGCTATTTGAAATGTTTATTGACTCAAATGATTCCTCACAGCAACCCTACACTCAGTGTTAATATACTCATTTTAGAAATGAGAAAACAGAGTAGCTCATTTACCTCAGAACTAATGAACTGTTTAGTAAAGTGAAAGAGTCAGGACAGAGGGTCCCTGTTCTTGTCTACACATGTCAGTTAATAGAAGTTGTGGGTCTGAGTTTGTCTGGTGAGCTGATACCTTAGGCCACAAATTCAATTTTCATGAGGAGTGAGTGTCATCTTGGGAAAGGATTTGACCTAAAGAAGTGGGGACCCAGGTGGACCAGCCTGACTTGGGAGCACAGCCTTGGTTCTAAGGTGTAAGGAAGAAACAATTCTGATCACCTTAAGAAATCTGTCATTCAAATTTACCTCCTGATCCAGCCTGAATGAACACTGAAGCCTGTGGAAGGAGGATATAGTTATAGTAAAAACTGACCGAGTTGTCTCACTAGAAACTCCTCAAGGCCCTGGGACACTGCAGTAGAAACAGTGCAACTAAAATCTACAGAAATCATCTAAGGCAGGAAATTCACTCATTTAACTTTGGTAACAGTGCTTCTCCATGAACCTTCATTTCAGTTCAGTTCAGCCACACAGTCATGCCCGACTCCTTGAGATGCCATGAATCGCAGCAAGCCAGGCCTCCCTGTCCATCACCAACTCCCAGAGTTCTCTCAAACTCACGTCCATTGAGTCGGTGATGCCATCCAGCCATCTCATCTTCTGTCGTCCCCTTCTCCTCCTGCCCCCAATCCCTCCCAGCATCAGACTCTTTTCGAATGAGTCAACTCTTCGCATGAGGTGGCCAAAGTACTGGAATTTCAGCTTTAGCATCAGTCCTTCCAATGAACACCCAGGACTGATCTCCTCTAGGATGGACTGGTTGGATCTCCTTGCAGTCCAAGGGACTCACAAGAGTCTTCTCCAACACCACAGTTCAAAAGCATCAATTCTTCGGTGCTCAGCCTTTTTCACAGTCCAACTCTCACATCCATGCATGACCACTGGAAAAACCATAGCCTTGACTAGATGGACCTTTGTTGGCAAACTAATGTCTCGCTTTTGAATATGCTATCTAGGTTGGTCATAACTTTCCTTCCAAGGAATAAGCGTCTTTTAATTTCATGGCTGCAATCACCATCTGCAGTGATTTTGGCCCCAAAAAATAAAGTCTGACACTGTTTCCACTGTTTCCCCCTCTATTTCTCATGAAGTGATGGGACCAGATGCCATGTCTTCATTTTCTGAATGTTGCGCTTTAAGCCAACTTTTTCACTCTCCTCTTTCACTCTCATCAAGAGGCTTTTTAGTTCCTCTTCACTTTCTGCCATAAGGGTGGTGTCATCTGCTTTTCTGAGGTTGTTGATATTTATCCCGGCAATCTTGATTCCAGCTTGTGCTTCTTCCAGCCCAGCGTTTCTCATGATGTACTCTGCATATAAGTTAAATAAACAGGGTGACAATATACAGCCTTGACGTACTCCTTTTCCTATTTGGAACCAGTCTGTTGTT
Source organism: Bubalus bubalis (assembly GCF_019923935.1). NCBI lineage: Eukaryota > Metazoa > Chordata > Mammalia > Artiodactyla > Bovidae > Bubalus > Bubalus bubalis. Next base: position 150,235,755 of record NC_059157.1, read on the forward strand.
CCATATCTGGTTCTAACTGTTGCTTCCTGGCCTGCATATAGGTTTCTCAAGAGGCAGGCCAGGTGGTCTGGTATTCCCATCTCTTTCAGAATTTTCCACAGTTTATTGTGATCCACACAGTCAAAGGCTTTGGCATAGTCAATAAAGCAGAAATAGATGTTTTTCTGGAACTCTCTTGCTTTTTCGATGATCCAGTGGATGTTGGCAATTTGACCTTTGGTTCCTCTGCCTTTTCTAAAACCGGCTTGAACATCAGGAAGTTCACGATTCACAAACTGCTGAAGCCTGGCTGGGAGAATTTTGAGCAGTGTGAGATGAGTGCAATTGTGTGGTAGTTTGAGCATTCTTTGGCATTGCCTTTCTTTGGGATTGGAATGAAAACTGACCTTTTCCAGTCCTGTGGCCACTGCTGAGTTTTCCAAATTTGCTGGCATATTGAGTGCAGCACTTTCACAGCATCATCTTCCAGGATTTGAAATAGCTCAACTGGAATTCCATCACCTCCACTAGCTTTGTTCATAGTAATGCTTTCTAAGACCCAATTGACTTCACATTCCAGTATGTCTGGCTCTAGGTGAGTAGGTCTCTGAATTTCCCAAAGTCTAAATTACCTGTGTGTTTCTTATGCCTATTGTATCCTACACAATGTTGAATACATCATTGCTAAAATTACCCATTCAATACCCATTTCATTACTATCATCCAAAAGAAACATGGGAGAAAGTTATGTAAAAAAAAAAAATGTACAAAAAATTATGAGACTGTTCCTTATACAGTTACAAAACCACTGAGCAACCTGATTCTCAAGTGTTTATCCCAGATAAATGAAAAAGTATGTTCACACAAAAATATGTGTATGAATGCTTACAGTAGCTCTATTAATAAAGGCCACAAACTGGAACAACCCACATGTCCTCTTGGGCAAATGAGAGTATACAAATTGGTGTAGGCAGTCAATGAAATATTACTCAGAAATAAAAACAAAAGAATGAATTAGTGGTAAACACACAATTTCAATGACTCTCAAAGGCATTATGGTGAATAAAAGAAAGCAGTCTCAAAGGTTACATATTACATATGCTATTTAACTGACATCCTCAAATACCACCATTGTGGAGAAGAAGTTAGTGGTTGTCAAGGGTTATGGGGAGGAGGAAGCAAGTATAAGAGAATTTCTTGCAATGACCCAATTGTTCTACATCCTGATTGTGGTTATGTTACTCAAATATCAACATGTTAAAATTTATAGAACTGTACACCAACAGAAAAACTGTAAATTTTACTAAATGATACCTTTAAAAATGATGAATAAGCAAATAAAAATACTAGTCAATGACCTCAGCATATAGGCTGTGGTATCAATAAAATTATTTAATTTTAGATAAGAATTCAAAAAACAACTATAAGAGAATTGGCATCTGGTCCCATCACTTCATGGGAAATAGATGGGGAAAGAGTGGAAACAGTGTCAGACTTTGTTTTTTTGGGCTCCAAAATCACTGCAGATGGTGACTGCAGTCATGAAATTAAAAGACGCTTACTCCTTGGAAGGAAGGTTATGACCAACCTAGATAGCATATTCAAAAGCAGAGACATTACTTTGCCAACAAAGGTCTGTCTACTCAAGCCTATGGTTTTTCCAGTGGTCATGTATGGATGTGAGAGTTAGACTGTGAAGAAGGCTCAGTGCCAAAGAATTGATGCTTTTGAACTGTGGTGTTGGAGAAGACTCTTGTGAGTCCCTTGGACTGCAAGGAGATCTAACCAGTCCATTCTGAAGGCAATCGGCCCTGAGTGTTCTTTGGAGGGAATGATGCTAAAGCTGAAACTCCAGTACTTTGGCCACCTCATGCAAAGAGTTGACTCATTGGAAAAGACTCTGATGCTGGGAGGGATTGGGGGCAGGAGTAAAAGGGGACGCCAGAGGATGAGATGGCTGGATGGCATCACCGACTTGATGGACGTGAGTCTGAGTGAACTCCAGGAGTTGGTAATGGACAGGGAGGCCTGGCTTGCTGCGAGTCGCAGAGTCAGACATGACTGAGTGACTGAGCTGAATTGAACTGGTAGGAGAATTAAAGAAAAATAATTACAAACTACACCTCTCAATATCAGTTATCAGCTGTGAGTCAACCTAATATTAAGAACAGAATAGGAAATAGGTGTAATTGCTAAGGCTCTCTTAAGAGCAAACACCTTCTGTTTCAGTTCCAGAAATAATATATTCAGCTTGTCCTGCACCCTTAAGTCCTGAGTGGCACCAGAGACACCAAACAAAAAAAGTGAGGTTATTCACTTCAATACACCTAGTTTAGTGGAGAATTCACTAAATGAGTCACCTCAGTTGGGTTACTGGGACAGCATGTAGTTCAGTAGATTTTATACCTAGAATAACATTTTGCACTATTTGGCTGAATATCCTATTATGAGGCATATAGAACTCATCTGGCATTTTCACCCTTCTCTGGCATGGTAATTATCTATTTATTTGCCTCTGCACCATAAAACTCTAAACAGCTTCAAAGCCAAAGACTGTTCTCAATGTAAATCTTCATGCTTGGCCCTGTTCTGTGCATTTCACATAGAAGGTATTCACACAGAAGTAACTACACAGGACTTCCCTTGGTGGTCCAGTGGTTAAGAATCTGCCTGACAATGTAGGGGACACAGCTCGATCTCTGGTCTGGGAAGATCCCATTTGCTATGGAGCAAGTGAGCCCATGTGCCATTAACTACTGCACCCACATGCTCTGGAGCCCATGCTCTGCAACAGGAGAAACTAATGAGAAGCCGATGCACCACAACTAGAGAGTAGCCCCTGCTCAGCACAACTAGAGAAAGCCCACACACAGCAATGAAGACCCAGAGCAACCAAAAATAAATGAAATCAATCAAAAAAGAGAAATAACTACAGTATTTAAAGAGGCTGGGAAGAGAGCTTTATTTTAGGATTCCTTTCTTCCACTGAAAGCACACATTCTGCTTATTCCTTTAACTCACCTTTCCTACATTCTAGAAGTCACATTATAAAAGCCATAAACTGTAAAAACAAGATTGATCTGTTGACAACCATTGAAAACTCACTTTGATGAATTTCATAACTTCCCAAAATTATTTTAGAAATTTTCATGTAATTACATCTGGACAAGTACAGAGTAGGATGGGGTTCCTGTTAAAAGAATTTCAGAGAGGACCTCTAAGTCTTGTGCTTGTGTATTTGCTTGATTTTATCACCATTCTAACTCTTAGAAGTTAAGATTCTTTTTCTCTTTTTAAAGATACTCAATTATGTCTCAAATTTGAATAAGATCATCTACACACACATTTATTTACTCTTGAAAATTTAAAGAACACATCAAAAATATTTTTTAATCTGAAACAGAGCTGAATTTGTTCGCCTGGGAAGGCAGCACACTTTCAGCTGGTGTCTCCACACAGGACTTGAAAGGATCAGAATAAGGACAAAGAGGCAGAAATACAAAAAATCTAGTAAGATTCTGAGTTCAAATGTCTTATTGGTTCTCAAGGCTGAGTGTAAATTCTTCTTTGCAACTGGTCATTGCACTGGTTCACTTTTTAAAAGTGCAGGGATCATTCCCTAAGATGCCCAGGTGGGCTACATAAAGCTCTATTGGGTTTGAGCCAGTGACAGAGATCATGATTTGCTTGCCTACTCTATCTTGTTCCTCATCTTCTTCTTCCTCCTCAATATCCCTGGTAGAAAATATGGGTCATACTTTAATTCACACAAAGAAGGCTTTTTACTGAGAGCTTATAGTGCAGTCATGTACTCCCAAATCTCTTCTTAGTTGAATCCTAAGTGATCTGATTGGATTGACAAACAAAATCATTTTCTCCTATAGTACCTTTGTTCCCAAGGGGACACCATTTTTAAAGTGCTTTCCTCGGTCATGTAGCACTAGCTGTGATGTTCTCACTTGCTTTATTAAGTCTGTAGAAAAGACAGTGAATCAGGAGGCAGCTGGAACCTAGAATTATTGCTCTCTTGGGCAGAGGAGTAGGACTGTCATCTGTGCTGGATGAACTTTCAGAACAGGCCAGAAAGGAGAAGAAAAACTAACAGTCCAAAATCCTTCACAATTCAGTTACTAACCAAGTCCTGTTTTATATTAAGGTTCATGGTAGTGGCTTTTATGTAGCTCTCTTTGTCTCAGTTGAGAAAGTAATTTGACCAAAATTTCTATTTAATTTTCTATGGGGACTAAAAGTACACACAACTGAGATTTTTAACTGAAACAGGACCCCTGAGCTAGTGAATCATCCTTTAAATAAGGGTATACTTCCCCCCACCCATTATCTTGACCCCCTAAGTATTTAAGATGGTATCATTCAGGCTAGGAAAGCTTGGCTTCCTGCAGTTCCATTCATTCATGTCCCTCCTTTGGGCATTACCATGAAGAAATCCACTGGCCAACCCCATGTATCTCTGGCATTAACACCTCAGTGGAGTGTAAATGGAAGGTAATAACTTATTCATGAATAAAAGTGGATTGATGAATCACACAGGCCAACAGGCAGGACTTATGAATGGCTCTGAACTGGAGTGGCTGAAAAATACTGTTCTGTCTTTTGCCTTACCTTCCTTCAAAGTTTTAAATCATCACTCTTTAGCATTAGCAAAATAAAAGTGAGTTCACCACAGAATAGACAGTAATTTGGTAATACAAAGGATTATCCAAATCACAAAAGGTGTGGAAACAAACATTATACAGACCCTGCCATTCTTCCATCCTCTCTGGGTCTTAAGGATCTTCGCCATGAAAACAGTTAACTAAGGCACAACAGCCATTCACCGTGCATGTGGTGTGCTTGCTCTGCCACTCGCTGCTGGAGCTTCTGGCTCTGCTATACTTGAGAGAGAACTTCAGTTTTCCATCACAAGGTTTTACTATCTGAGTTTACAAACAAAGCCTCTGCTTTCAGAGGCATTTCTCACCACTGCTGGTACTAACCAGCTAACTTTGTAAGTTACAACTAACTTTGTTAAGTTCACAAGGGCCAATTGGTTGCAAATACTTTTGGGGTTTTTTTCTTGCCAAAAAGCAGGGATGTGGTAATGAGCATCTCTTATTAGTCACTTCATTATTGTTTGAGGTTCATTTCACACAGCTCTAGCCTCTTAAGTCATATTCACCATGCTTTTCATTTTCTGTGTTCAGAGGTTTTGACATCTTGGGGCCTTGCTGACCCAAAAGAGGCTGTCCTTCCAGGGTTTAAAATTTACTAAATTTTTAGACAGTGAACTGCTGACTTGTGAGCGTACCTTTTTTATTTAAACTAGTCAACCTAGGGTCCCATAACCTAAGTGCCTTCCTTTATTAGGGTCTCTTAGTCCAAGCCATTATCTACCTGCTCTTATCATCCCAGAATCAGGAAACAGACAAGCAGCTCCTATGCTCCAGGGTCTGCTGAAATTATTCCAACTAGTCATTCCTAAAATTGCTCATCCTGCCTTGCTGTTTCCTTCTAAGGAAACTATAATAAGGCTCCTGTCCACAATTCTTCTCACTCCCTCTGCCTCCTGACTCATTTTGAAGTCTGCCTGTGTGGTTCCTTTACACTGTGGTTCCAGTTTCTAGGGAACTATCCAAGTATAATAACCTTCTTCCTTTTTAATAGTCATTTCCACATCTGAGCATCTTACCATACCAAAAAAAGCAAGAAAACCTTAAAAGACTGATTTAAATCTTTTATTTTTTTTCCTTTTAAAAATCCTTAAAAATTTTTTTAATTATTATTATTATTTTTTTATTTTGCAATATTGTATTGGATTTGCCATACATCAACATGCATCTGCCACGGGTGTACAGATGTTCCCCATCCTGAACCCCCCTCCCACCTCCCTCCCCATACCATCCCTCTGGGTCATCCCAGTGCAACAGCCCCAAGCTTCCTGTATCCTGCATCGAACCTGGACTGGCGATTCATTTCTTATATGATATTATACATGTTTCAATTCCATTCTCCCAAATCATCCCCCCCTCCCTCTCCTACAGAGTCCAAAAGACTGTTCTATACATCTGTGTCTCTTCTGCTGTCTCGCATACACGGTTGTTGTTACCATCTTTCTAAATTCCATATATATGCGTTAGTATACTTTATTGGTGTTTTTCTTTCTGGCTTACTTCACTCTGTATAATAGACTCCAGTTTCAAATTGCTGAAAAATAGTTCTACAATTTTTAGTTGGTTTCTTCCACACAACAATGCAAATCAGCCATAAATATGTATGTATGTGCATATATAAATCGGAGAAGGCAATGGCACCCCACTCCAGTACTCTTGCCTGGAAAATCCCATGGACGGAGGAGCCTGGTAGGCTGCAGTCCATGGAGTCGCTAAGAGTTGGACACGACTGAGCGACTTCACTTTCACTTTCATGCATTGAAGAAGGAAATGGCAACCTGCTCCAGTGTTCTTGCCTGGAGAATCCCAGGGATGGTGGAGCCTGGTGGGCTGCCATCTATGGGGTTGCACAGAGTCGGACACGACTGAAGCAATGCAGCAGCAGCAGCAGCATATATAAATATTTCCTCCCTCTTCAGCCTCCCTCCCCTCCCCACATTCCACTCCTCTAGGTCATCACAGAGCACCAGGTTGGGCTTCCTGTGTTATTTAGCAAATTCCCACTATCTATTTTACACATGATAGTGTATATATGCCAATGCTACTTTCTTAGTTGGTCCCACCCTCAATTCAAAAGATGATGGTCAGTCAAAACTTTTCCTAAGTGTAATTATTATTAAGTCAACCATTTAGATGAACTAATTTAAGGTGGCACTAGTGGTAAAGAAACTGCCTGCCAATGCATGAGACTTAAGAGACATGGGTTCGATCCCTGAGTTGGGAAGATCCCCTGGAGGAGGGCATGGTAACCCACTCCAGTATTCTTGCCTGGAGAATCCAATGGACAGAGGAGACAGGGGGGCTACAGTCCATAGGGTTGCACAGAGTCAGACACAGCTGAAGTGACTTAGCATGCATGCATGCACAATTTAACTTAGCAACACCTGTACTTTAGTGAGATTCTTTGGCTTTTGTGAAAAAGCCACCATATTCATAATTGCATCCCTGTTTTAAATGCACACTGCTCTTTTGTTAACTTTTATTACTTCATCACTGATGCTTCAGTCTCCTAATCTGTAAAATCTAATCACTCATTCTATCATTCAACACATATAAAGTGAAATGCATACTATCGAGTATATGTCAGTAAATATATTACAGTTACAAAGATAAATTTATGTATCTTCTCCAGAGATCTCAAAGAGCTGAAGAGGGAGGAAACTTACTTCTGAGTAACCACCCAAGTTTTATAGAGAAGGGAATTTAAATAAATCTATCCCTTAAATATTGGAGAAGAGCAGACTGATATTCAAAAGGGCTACAAAGATATCAAAGCTTGAACCATCATTGGATTTACTTAAAATAGTGAAGATTCCAGAGTGTCTGCAACAGCTGTCCCTGGATGCTATACAGATAAGGTGTGATCAAATAATAAAGAATCTTAAATGACAAACTAAGGAATTTAGACTTTATCCTGAGGTTAAAAAAAAAAAAAAAGCAGAAGAGTATTACAACATTCTAGATTTCTACTTTAGAGTGATAATATTGTTAGCAATTTGAAGGACTGTTAGGAGAAATAGGCCAAAAGTAGTGATATTGGTTAGCAGGTTATCACTAGTGTCCAAATGGGAAATAGTGAGTGTCTATATCAGACAGGGGCAGAAAAAGTATGATTTCAAATGATAATTAGAAGATTGAATCTAAAAAAGAACCATGATAATCTAATATGGGAAGAAAAGGGAAGTCTAGAAGGTTTCCAATTGCTTTTACATGGATAACTAGCAATACCATTACTGACAGAGAACAAAGAAAATGTCAATACACAACTCTACAATTCCATTATTTACATGCTGAACACATTATACGAAAAGACAAAATAAATTTCAAGTATGTTGAAATTTCTGATACAGACCAGAAAACTGCTAGAAGGAATTATAAAAAAAATTAATTTTAGAAAACAGTTATATATTACATCTTCAATTTTATATAAATATCATTATAATTGCACCTCAAAAATCGATTGTAACAAAAGATAAAACATATTCATTAAGCACTTTGAAATGCTTTTAGATTAGACCTATTTTTAAAGTCAAACTTTTAGATTAGCCCATGTTACATTTTTACTTATTAAAGTTTCAATAAAAATTATTGACTCACACTTAGTCCACATTATTTCACTAATATCTCCCACTATTCAACTACACTTTTAGAAACAAAGATTCATAGGCAGGTTTGATTGTCTCATATCAACAGTTAAAATAATTTTGAGTCACTAAATGTTAATATCATAAAGAATTCTAACCCACTGACTTTAATATATCTGAATGCCTTTATTGTGACAATATTTTAAGTAAATTGGAGCATATAAATGAAAAGATTTCACAAATATCTGCAAAATAAAATAAACAAAATCCAGTGCTTAAAATCTGTTATGAGTAATGTTTTACCCCAAGAAGCTCTAAAAAAAAAATCAAAGCTGTAACCTCAATACCACAGATAATACCATCATTATTATAGTACATCTTTAAATATTAGAAACAGACAATTTGTTTTAATATTATTACAAAGATTTTATAGATAAACAGTCCAAATTGCTTGTACTATAGTCAGAGAATATTTTTACAGAGAATGATCTTATGAGAAAAATAAATTATTCAGGAAACAAAATCCCAGTGAGGAAAAGGACCTAAAATGTGAATGTGCCTGTTTGGCAAAAGGCACTGGGTCAATGTCAGAGAACAATTACACACAGCACACCTCCAAGCTCTGCATGCCTGGAAACACTGTCAAATGTAACTCAGTATTATTAAGACTTAATATCAAGAAAAACATAGACATATCATATATCATATGAGGCATAAATTTGGATAAATCTACCCATTAACATCTTTTGGAAAGAAAAATGGACACACAAATTTCTAAAAAAGTGAGTACACTGCTATCAAATATCAGTCCCAGTTTAAATAATGTCTGGAATGTGGGGAATTTTTGTTTCTCTGTTGAGTTTTATAACTTTTAATTTGGTATTAAGAGTATAGCCAATTAACAACGTTGTGATAGCTTCAGGTGGACAGCAAAAGGATTCAGCCATACATATAGATGTATCCATTGTTGAATACATGTTGATTTTCTTGATCATTTGTTTAGTTATGCAATGGCTTATTATTTCAACTTATGATGGTAGGGATTATAAAAAATGATTATCAATAAATTAGAATCCTGTGTTAAAGAAATGCTTCACATTACATAGGATTGATAAAATGTTAATGAAAAAATTATGAAAGAAAAACTTTTCAAGAAAATCCTAATAGACATTTCCATGTAAGACTTGCCCTCATTCACATATTTGCAAAATGGATAATAAATGATTGTAAAATACAATGCATAAGATGATTTCTATATTAAATATACATGGATTAGTGTATAGGTATCCAAATATAGCATACAGAAACTTAAAAACTAATAAAGTTCTTAAAATAATGCTTGACATTGTATATTTTTATGTGGTTTTAAACATTATAACTCCTATCAATTCTATAATAATCAAAAGTCAAGAATAATTTGGTGGAGTTTAAGATTTCCTACAGTTCTTACTTGTTTGTATGTTTGTTTTTTGAAAATGTCCATCAGAGCATGTAAAGTTAGTCTGATTAACTTTTCCTCTGTGAAGTTATGCTAAAAATTTGATATGTTTGCTTTTGCTTGTATTCAATCTTAGTTTTAATTTCTCCATCTTTGCTATTTCTAGTTATCTTTCTGTATTATAAATCATCAACACTTTTGTAAGGTCAAAACTATGTAAGAACTTATACTCACAAAAAACATTGTTTCTCGTCTATTTCTTTTCCCAATCCCATTTTCTCCTACAACTAATTCATTAGTTTCTGATTTGTTCTTACCATATTTCTTTACTAATTTTCACAAACACAAACAGATAACTATATTTTATTCCCCCCTTTTTACACAAATGTTAGTATACTGTATATAATATTTGTACCTATATATTTTTCATGTACAATGCAACAGTGAGAACTAGAGTTCCTACTCATCCTTTTTTATAGTTGCATAGTGCTCTATTAGTTGGATGTGGTATAGTTCACTTAATCTCCTATTAATAAACACAAATATGGAATCAAAAATTAAGCTGCATCAAATCCAAAGCTCCTTATATTTCAATTTAGAAAAGTTTCACACACTGTATTCCAAGTAGGATTGTTTTCTAATGAGTTATTTTTAATGCATATTTAATACTGTATTAAATGAAAAGTATTTTTAAAACTTAAGAGAAAAATACAATTTTAAAATTAATAATAAATTTGGAGAAACTGTACTATTCAGTTGTAAAACTTACAAAGTCACATCAATGAAGACAGGTTGGTATTGATAAGACTACACAAATAAATTATTGAAGAGTATAGAGGGTCCAGAAATTGACACACAAAATAGATGAACATTTAATTTTTGGAGAGGTTATTAAAGCCATTCAATAGATAAACAATTCAATAAAAGTTGGAGGAAAAATTGGACATTTACATGTAAAAATGAACCTTACACTTCACATACAAAAATCATATATAAATCATATGCAAAAATTAGTGCAAATGAAAAATTTTTAAGTTTTAGAAGAAAATGTAAAAGAAAATACTTATATCTAGGCATTAGGCAGAATATTCTGAGACATGACACTAAAATCATAATGTATAAAATATAAAATGATAAATGACTTTATCAAAATTTCAAAAAAAATATTTTGCTGTGCAAATAACTTCTAAGAGAATGAAAAGACAAGGTAAAAACTAGGAAAAATATTTGCATATTACATATTCAACAAAGTATCTGCCCCCAGTGTATAAAAGAACTCTCAAAAACCAACAGCAAGAAAAGAAACAAACAAGCCATTTCAAAGGAGCAAAAAGAATTAAATAGATATTTCACCAAAGATATACTCGTGTCCATATAAGTACATGAAGAGATGTTGAACACCATTCAATACTAGGTAAATAGCAAGGAGATTCCTCTACATGCCTTTTACATGACTAAGATAAAAAATACTGAAAATGCTAAGTGTTAGCAAGAACATGGAGCAACTGGACTGTAAAGTCTGGCTTTTGGAAATGCTAAATGATTTGGCCACCTTGGAAAAAATGTTTCACAGTTTCTGAAAAAGTTAAACATATACCTACAAGGAACACAGCAATCCTACTTTTGGACATTTACCTTAGAGAGATGAAAGCGTATGAACACAAGACCTATACATGAATGCTTCAGTTCACTTCAGTTCAGTCGCTCAGTCGTGTCCGACTCTTTGCGACCCCATGAATCGCAGCACGCCAGGCCTCCCTGTCCAACACCAACTCCCGGAGTTCGCTCACTCACGTCCATCAAGTCAGTGATGCCATCCAGCCATCTTATCCTCTGTTGTCCCCTTCTCTTGCTGACCCCAATATTTCCCAGCATCAGAGTCTTTTCCAATGAGTCAACTCTTCACAGCAGTGGCCGAAGTACTGAAATTTCAGCTTTAGCATCATTCCTTCCAAAGAACACCCAGAACTGATCTCCTTTAGGATGCACTGGTTGGATGTCCCTGCAGTCAAAGGGACTCTCAAGAGTTTTCTCCAACACCACAGTTCAAAAACATCAATTCTTCGGCACTCAGCTTTCTTCACAGTCCAACTCTCACATCCATACATGACCACAGGAAAAACCATAGCCTTGACTGATGGACCTTTGTTGGCAAAGTAATACCTCTGCTCTTTAATATGATGTCTAAGTTGGTCATCACTTTCCTTCCAAGGAGTAAGCGTCTTTTAATTTCATGGCTGCAGTCACCATCTGCAGTGATTTGGGAGCCCAAAAAAATAAAGTCTGACACTGTTTCCACTGTTTCCCCATCTATTTCCAATGAAGTGATGGAAAAAGGTGCCATGGTCTTAGTTTTCTGAATGTTGAGCTTTAAGCCAACTTTTTCATTCTCCTCTTTCACTTTCATCAAGAGGCTTTTGAGTTCCTCTTCACTTTCTGCCATAAGGGTGGTGGCATATGCATATCTGAGGTTATTGATATTTCTCCAAGAAATCTTGATTCCAGCTTGTGCTTCTTCCAGCCCCGTATTTCTCATGATGTACTCTGCATAGAAGTTAAATAAGCAGGGTGACAATATACAGCCTTGACGTACTCCTTTTCCTATTTGGAACCAGTGTGCTGTTCCATGTCCAGTTCTAACTGTTGCTTCCTGGCCTGCATATAGGCTTCTCAAGAGGCAAGTCAGGTGGTTTGGTATTCCCATCTCTTTCAGAATTTTCCACAGTTTATTGTGATCCACACAGTCAAAGGCTTTGGCATAGTCAATAAAGCAGAAATAGACGTTTTTCTGGAACTCCGTTGCTTTTTCCATGATCCAGAGGATGTTGGCAACTTGATCTCTGGTTCCTCTGCCTTTTCTAAAACCAGCTTGAACATCTGGAAGTTCACAGTTCACATATTGCTGAAGTCTGGCTTGGAAAATTTTGAGCATAACTTTACTAGCGTGTGAGATGAGTGCAATTGTGCAGTAGTTTGAGCATTCTTTGGCATTGCCTTTCTTTGGGATTGGAATGAAAACTGACCTTTTCCAGTCCTGTGGCCACTGCTGAGTTTTCCAAATTTGCTGGCATATTGAGTGCAGCACTTTCACAGCATCATCTTTCAGGATTTGAAATAGCTCAACTGGAATTCCATCACCTCCACTAGCTTTGTTCGTAGTGATGCTTTCTAAGGCCCACTTGACTTCACATTCCAGGATGTCTGGGTCTAGGTGAGTGATCACACCATCCTGATTATCTTGGTCATGAAGACTTTTTTTGTACAGTTCTTCTGTGTACTCTTGCCACCTCTTCTTTATATCTTCTGCTTCTGGTAGGTCCATACCATTTCTGTCCTTTATCAAGCCCATCTTTGCATGAAATATTCCCTTGGTAGCTCTAATTTTCTTGAAGAGCTCTCTAGTCTTTCCCATTCTGTTGTTTTCCTCTATTTCTTTGCATTGATCACTGAGGAAGGCTTTCTTATTTCTTCTTGCTATTCTTTGGAACTCTGCATTCAGATGTTTATATCTTTCCTTTTTTCCTTTGCTTTTTGCTTCTCTTCTTTTCACAGCTATTTGTAAGGCCTCCTCAGACAGCCATTTTGCTTTTTTGCATTTTTTTCCTGTGAGGATGGTCTTGATATCTGTCTTCTGTACAATGTCACGAACCTCTGTCTGTAGTTCATCAGGTATTCTGTCTATCAGGTCTAGTCTCTTAAATCTATTTCTCTCATTCACTGTATTATCATAAGGGATTTGATTTGGGTCATACCTGAATGGTCTAGTGGTTTTCCCTTTTTTCTTCAATTTATGTCTGAATTTGACAATAAGGAGTTCATGATCCAAGCCACAGTCAGCTCCTGGTCCTGTTTTTGCTGACCTTATAGAGCTTCTCCATCTTTGGCTGCAAAGAACATAATCAATCTGATTTTGGTGTTTACCATCTGGTGATGTCCATGTGTAGAGTCTTGTCTTGTGTTGTTGGAAGAGCGTGTTTGCTATGACCAGTGCATTTTCTTGTCAAAACTCTATTAGCCTTTGCCCTGCTTCATTCTGTATTCCAAGGCCAAATTTGCCTGTTACTCCAGGTGTTTCTTGACTTCCTACTTTTACATTCCAGTCCCCTATCATGAAAAGGACATCTTTTTTGGGTGTTAGTTCTAAAAGGTCTTGTAGGTCTTCATATAACCATTCAACTTCAGCTTCTTCAGTGTTACTGGTTGGGGCATAGATTTGGATCACGGTGATATTGAATGGTTTGCCCTGGAAATAAACAGAGATCATTCTGTTGTTTTTGACATTGCATCCAAGTATTGCATTTTGGACTCTTTTGTTGACCATGATGGCTACTCCATATCTTCTAAGGGATTCCTGCCCACAGTTGTAGATATAATGGTCATCTGAGTTAAATTCACCCATTCCAGTCCATTTTAGTTCGCTGATTCCTAGAATGTCGACGTTTACTCTTGCCATCTCCTGTTTGATCACTTCCAATTTGCCTTGATTCGTGGACCTAACATTCCAGGTTCCTGTGCAATATTGCTCTTTATAGCATCGGACCTTGCTTCTATCACCAGTGGGATACAAAAGCAACAATAAACATGATCTATTGATAAATGCAACATTTTGGATTAACCCCAAACACATTATGCTGAGTAAAATAAATGAGACTAGAAATTTACATCTGGTATGATTACATTTCTATAACACTCTTTGAAAGATAAAACTATAATGATGAAATTCAGGTTAGTGATTTACAGAGATTAAGAGTGGGAGGAGGGAGTGATAACAAAGGGGTAGCACAAGAAGACTTCTTGGGATGATGTAACTGTTCTATCTCTAATTATGGTGGTAGTTATAGGAATCTATTCATATTATAAATTCATAAGACTGCATATTTAAAGAGTCAGTTTTACTTAATGCTAATATAAAAATTAAAAACTGAACAAAATGATAAATAAAACATGGTCCCAGTAATTTATGTAAACAAAAAATTAAAAGCTCTCTGTTCTGCCCTATTCTTCAAGTGGGAAAGGTCTGAAGGGGAACAGTAGAAGAAGGCTATGTGCCTTTTTATGCTTATATGTTTTATGTATATATTATTTTTCAGAAAATAATTAATACTTTATTCCTTCAAACTGAGCATTTGCTATTTTACTTTGGTTCCTCTCCCACAATTGTCATCTTTACACCATGAATTAAAATAATAACATACAAAAGTAGTCCAAGAAGGAAAGGTATTTTTATATCCAAACAGGAAAAGATACACCCTGCTTACTATCTACATGACATATTAAATGATAGCACTATATTTTAGTTCACAGGGGCTTTTGGAATTATGGTGTTGAAATAGGTACTTTATATGCAAATGTTTTCAAAGATCAATCTTCTGTCTCACAGATTATAAACGGCCATATTTCACTTGGTTTGAATCTGGCATATGTTAAAGTATTCCCTGTCGTGCTTTTATCATCAGAAACAGTTAATTATTCAAAGCTCAGAGGAATGGAACTAACAGCATGTTTATGGAGTTTCATCAAAACAGTTAGGGAGAATACAAATTAGTTAATTCATCAGTTTCATTTGTCTGTGTAATTGACTCTGCTTTTTGAAACTGCAATCATAAGATTTTGAAAAGGCTAAATACATGGTTCAGGAAAGGTATGATACAAGACTGGCTTATTTTATTTTACTTAAAATGGTGATGTTGACAGATTGGACAACATAATTTTCTCCCTAAGAATTTGGTCCCAACAAAAAGCTAAGCTACTTTGTTTTGTGTTTTAGTTACTACCCATTAGTATTTTTAAAAAAAATAGTATTTATTCTCTGTGTTATTTATTCTCTAATCTATCTGCTAACAAATGAAAGGATAGTTCGATTGCAAGATAACTGTCCTTGATTTAGTCAGTAGCTATTTTATAGAACTCCAGTAAATGTACTGTAGTTCCTTCTTTGAAGTTTTATTTTTTTTTTCACTGAAGTTTTATTTAACTGTTCAGAGATTGAGTTTTTCTTTTATATTTGGTGTATATGGAGACAGAAAAAACTTTTAAATAATGAAGTATAATAGTACCAGTGGCAATCAGGTTGCTTTTTAAAAATTAAATATATATATATATATATATATATATATTCTACAACAGAAGAATAAAATTTTCTTTAAGACAAATCACATTCCCCAGTAAGAAACTCTGGCTGTCCCTTTGCTTCATTTTCAATACTACTGAATATTCTAAGAGAGGGAATCTTAAATTTTACCTGCTGCTGCTGCTAAGTCGCTTCAGTCGTGTCCAACTCTGACACATGCAACCCCATAGATGGCAGCCCACTAGGCTCCTCTGTCCCTGGGATTCTCCAGGCAAGAATACTGGAGTGGGGTGCCATTTCCTTCTCCAACGCATGAAAGTGAAAAGTGAAAGTGAAGTCGCTCAGTCGTGTCCGACTCCTAGCGACCTCATGGACTGCAGCCTACCAGGCTCCTACATCCATGGGATTTTCCAGGCACGAGTACTGGAGTGGGGTGCCATTGCCTTCTCTGTAAATTTTGCCTAGTCCAACTCAAAGATAAGCTCTCCACAGGACTACAGTTTTATCTATTTTGTTCAACAGTGCACAAATGAAATTAACCACTATTTTACAAAATGAAGAAAGCCTAGTCCCAAGAAAGGGAAAGAACAGAACTAGGTTGTAGTAGATTGGGTTTCTAACAATAACCACAACACTTTCCTACACCATATGCTCATTTACAAAGTGATCTTGCTAGTCTCCCCTCAAGGGATAAGCATCTACTTTGGATCTGACTGACCTTATGATTTGTTTTGACCAATAGAATGCAGCCAAAATGATGCTGTTCAACTTCTGAGTTTGAGACTGAAAAGATCTGCAGTTTTGCCTCTGCTACTTAGAAGACTTGCTCACAGGGCCTTCCTAGTTAAAGAACCACCTAGGCAGGCTATGTGGAGAGAGCCAAATGGAATGTAAGAGACAGGCTCAGCCTCCAGACCATCCTTATTAAGATGTGAGATAAGTGAAACCATACCAGATACTCAGGACCAGCCTTCATCTTACTACAAATATTAATACCTGGGAATTGATGACATATGGAGCAGGAAAGAATTAACCCAAGTTTTACCTGATGCTAGCAAAGACAATGGTTGATGCTCTAAGCCTTAAATTTTGAAACAATTTCTTAGATAGTAATAAAAAGCTAAAATGTAGGTCACATATCTAGTTTTGGTGGAACTCTCATAGAAACCAAGTTGTTTTCCCACTCATCAAATCCAAAGCTTATTATTCTCACATTTACTTTTGTTGTATAAAATTTAAATCTCTCTTCTTAATTTTAAAATAATAGGACATAATAAAAGCAATTTCTAGAGTCAGTCTCAATTTTATGTGACTTATTAAGAAGAAACAAAAATAATACTCTCAGAACACTTAACAAGATGTAATATGTGAATAATTAGCACCTGAACACATAATAAAGATGATCCTTAAACTAGAATCAAAATGTGGGCAACAAGGAATTTCAAGGTATTTTTTTAAGGTAAATACATTTATATTTTCCTATAATATGATGAAAATAGGAAAAGTGCCTGAAGCATTGCCTCTGGATAAAGAAAGAGGGCTGCCGATTCCCATAAATTTAAAATAAGTATGCAGAACAAATTTTCTGCAGCTCAACATACTTTCTGTAGCAGAAATGCAATCTTTTGTTTTTGAAATTCAATCTCTTCAAATGGCTTATAAGTAAATATATTATTAGTGTTTCAAAGTTGTAAAATTTGAATAGATTATAAAATCTGAATGTAAAATATTAAGGAATGAAATTAAAGACAAAAGAATTTATATATTCAGTTGTAAATATGACCCCATATTTTCAGATACAATATAATACAAAATAAATTTATGAGTATTTATTAGTAGAATGTTATGTTCAGTTTGGTTAAAAAAACTATAAGGTAAAGGAAGGAAGAGATGAAGGAGAGGGAGGGAGAACAAAGAGAAAGAGGGAGGGAGTAAAGAGGAGAAAAAGAGCATGTGCTATATGATTGATTACATTGAGGATATTATAATAGAAGTAGAAATATAACATGATCAGGAACCAATGTGAGAATACTAATTCCCATAACTACAGTTATATATGTGCAATCTGTAAAAACAGCTTTTTTTTTTAAACTCCTCCCGCTCCACTTCTCATGTCCATATAGGCTCTCTAATTCTATCCCGCACATTCAATCCTCAATCCACAGAAGTTAAGACTCCTCCTGTAATACCCACTAGTGAATGCAAATGAATTCTCTCAGTTCTTACATTACATGAGGTCTTTTACATGTGTGAAGCTGTTTTGGCACACTGTCTCAATTTCCTCTTCATTACTCTTTTTTAGCCTGAGTTAGGGTTCACCTCACCTTTTATGGGTAGAGGATTTTTAGGCCTGAAACTTGTTATCTAGCAAGATCTGTGAAGCTAGAGACAGAATAGCAAAAAGTAGCCAAGCTCCATGAGTTTCTTTCATAAATATGAGAAGTTCTTAAAAGGAAAAGCTATTATGAGGGGGCTTTACATCAATCCATCTTAAGTTTGTTTTGAACTTCATCTGTTTCTAAGTCCCAGTGAAGTAACTATAGAAAGGCAAATTTGGATTAACTGAGAATGTTCATGGATTCCTGGGGTCTCTGCTCTATCTACCCCCTTTACAGGTCTTAAGTTGTCTCTGATTTGTCAGATACACATGTCTTGGTAACAGGTTTTATTTCAAAGGTCAAGACAGAGATACTTATTGATGGGCTTATGACAAGAAATGGGAGTCCTGAGACAACAGTGTCTCTCAAGAGTATGTGCCTGACCTGCTATGCTTTTCATTCTTGATCATATTTCTGAGTGATTTTATCCATTTCCACTCTAAAAACCAAATCTACATCCTTCTGATAGTTTATGGTGAACAATGTTGGATTCATGGTCTCCAAAGAAGATGGTTTAGCTCTGGGACCAGGGACTAGGCTTGATCACTCAAGAGCTTTTGTGTAACAGAGTTTTATTAAAGTATAAAAAGGGACAGAGAAAGTTTCTGACATAAACATCAGTAAGGGGATGGAGAGTGCTCCCCTTGCTTGTCTTAACAAGGGAGTTATATACTTTTCAATTGTTTATTAACAATAAATAAAAAGAATGTCTCAAGGTTGTAAAGGCCTTCCAGACCCACTCCCACAATATAAAATTTAAGATAACAGGATTAGAACTAACAATAGAAAGATCTTACCAGACCCACTCTTATAATATACATTTTAAGATGACAGAATTAGTCAGAAGGTTCTCAAGAAAGAGGGACATGTCCTCAAGCAGGATACATTGTTGCTATAAAATCGTTGGTACAGAGATTAAGGACAAACATATCCTTGAGCAAGATGAGCTGTTCTGTTGTGTAATCATCAGCTCTGGGCTTAAAGAAATAAAAAAATTTGTCCTTTTCTCCTCCTTGAGAACTCCAGACTCTTCTCTCGTCCTTGGGAACCCTGGACTTCTTATCAACCTACCTAGGAACTGACTCTCTCATTCCCCTCTTTTTAGAAGAATTATGTTGCCAAGGAAAAGGGGCATTGTTTCCATTCCATAACTACTTCCTGCTGTTGAGAGGCATTGTCCCTAAATTGTTGAGGCAACATATTTTCCTAACTTCCACATTAAGTGTTTCTAATCCAGGGGCCCCAAGTAATAGTTGGAGGAGTCTGTGGCACTTGTAGGAGCCTGGACAACCATTTGTAACTTTAAAACTTTCAGATAGTTAGAAACAAATCCAGTTACACAGTTATAGATGTAAGGCAAAATAGTCATTAAACCAAGTTAAAACATAATCAAAATTAAAAGTCACATTATGTCCATAGTGTGGGTACAGTATATTATACCAGTTCATCTTAGGATTGTTAGATGTCATCAGATCAAGAAGAGGCGTCACACATGATTGTTGTTGGTGAAGGTATTCGCAGAATTGAAGAAAGTATTTTCCTTGAAGCAGAGAAACCCACCATGGGCAGTCTTCAATTGATAAGGAGGTTGAAAAGCTGAAAGCTGAGTCACATAGTTAATGCTAAGGCTTCCTGATCTATGACAATATCTGTGCACAAAAACGGTCTGTCATTGAAATAATCCCATTTTGGTGAGCAGTTAGAGCCCTCATTAAAGGTATGGGTAAAACTTTAAGCCAACTGTCTTGTGTGTCCTGAGTTAGTTTACACAGATGCCTCTTAAAAATGTTACTAGCCTTTTCCACTTTCCTGAGAATTGGGGTCTCTAGTAACAATGTAAGTGGTATTATATTCCTAGAGCTTTCTACACCCCCTTGAGTTTCAGTAGCTTTAAAGATGGAGCATTGTTGCTCTGAACTTTGGAGTTTAAAATCCCACTTACATCATAAAAAGTCAGTGCAGGAAGATTTCGCCCATTCCTTAACCATCGTCTTCAGCGGATACTGCTTTTGATGTGAAAATAGGTGAGGGTCTTTGAGCTTGATAGCAAAAGGAACAGCGTTTTGCACTAAACCCAGTTTTCCATCAGCCCACACACTAGGATTTATATTTTGCTCACTTAAAGAGTGGGTTCCATATTCATGAAAACAGAGGCCTGAACCTTGTTCAGTATATCCCTCCCCAGAAGGGGTGAGGGAGACTCTGGCATGGTTAGAAACTCGTGAGAAAACAGATCAGAGTCCCAGTTGCAGCTTAAAGGATGACTGAAATAATAGCATTTGGCTCATCCAGACAGCCTCATTATGGTAGTAGATCAGGAGGAAAGCGGGTCAGGGGCTTCAGTAAGCACATAGAAAGTTGTCCCATTGTATAAAAGAAAATCAGCTGATTGCCCTCCACAGTTGTTAATACCCAGGATTCCTCAGGTGTTGTTCAGACAGGGGCTTGCATGGGGACCCCCAGGTACCTTCAGTCCTGATTGTCCTGAGAGTCTGACCCCTGGGGCCTAAACCTCAGAGGGCAGTCTCATCTCCAGTGTGGTCTTCTGCAGACCAGACATGTAGCCAGGGGCAGCTTAGATGCCCGAGATGCCCCTTGAGATGTCCCCTCCTCCCACAGTAATAACAAGCCCATCCCTTCACCTGGGTCCCTCTGGGCATTTTTTCTCAGGCTATTTCAGAATGGATCTAACAGCTATGCTGGGGCTTCAGTCTTTTGCCTGGTTCTTTTTTGCCTCTTATTTTCCTCCTCATATTCTCTACCATACTATACCATCTGAGCCAGCTGCAACAGTTTTTCTAAAGACTGATTTGGTCCAAATGCCTGTTTTCATAACTTATGGTGGATATCTAGAGCCAACTGAGTGAGAAATCTATCTTTTAAGGTCATTTCTCCCTCTGCATTTTTCGAATCAATGTTAATAAACTTGTGGAGAGCCTCCAGTAGTCTATCTAGGAATTTATCTGGTGTTTCCTTCTCTCCCTATTCTATGTCAGCCAACTTAGCATATTCTAAAGTCTTAGCATGTGCTCATTTGAGTCCTTCAAGGATGCATACAGCAAATTGGCTCTGTTATGGGTACTGCTTGGCTCCACAGTAGGGAGGAGGGCTATTTCATGTTCCATCTTTCCCCTTGTCTTACATTCAAACCATTCATCTCCAAAAGTAGTAGCTTCCACCAAAACTCGAGCTCTTGAGTCAGGAGTCAGTGTCTGTCCCAACACATACATTACATTTTTCCAAGGAAATTCATAAAGTCAAGTTAGTCCTGTAAAGGCTTCTATGTACTTTTTGTATCCTCTCGATAGTCTCAACCGCAATTGGTACTGTTTGAATTTCCACCAAGACTGAGGCAACCCCTCCTGGAAGGGTGCCCTGATTCTCAGCCTGTTCAGTTGGGAGCCCCAGACATAGGGGCAAAGTAAGAGGACAGGAGGCAGCTAAAGGTTTTATAACCAAATCTGCACCCTTAGGACATAAGTCTGGCATGTCTTGTGGAAAGATAAAGAGCAACACTTATGTCACTTCTACCCATTTCCCTTGTTTTCTACAAAACCAGTTTTAGTTGTAAAACAGTATTATAACTAAGTGACCCTTCAACAGGCCAGTGTCCCCTGTCTTCCAAAGGATACCATGACCATTTGGTATCACAGAAGAAGTTCAGGTGAGTCTTTTAAATTTGGGAGGTCAAACTTGTCCCCGTTTTTTTTTTTAAATTCATTGTAAAAGAGTGGTTCTGGAACTGTTAGCTCCCATCTGTAAAAGAGAAAAAAGTGGCATCCATAGCCATGGCTTTTTTACACTGAGGGTGTCTCTCCCTGCTCTACATGGGGGTGAAGACAGACTTTCCACCGAAGCTTTGCTTCCCTGGTCGGACTTAGTCTGTCCCTTACTGATGCAGACACCTTACTCATTTCTTTGTCCAACATATCTACTCTGAATATGCCACTCACCTATTAGTCACTCAGTAGCTGCCTCTGTTATCAGACTGACTGTTGGGTATCTCAGGACCTATATTCAAGTAACCCTTATTTTACTTAATAGTAGGCTCAAAGCACAAGACCAGTTATGCTGGCAAATTGGATCTTCTCTCACTGTGCCTGATTTATAAAATAAATTTTATCATGGGTATGTTTGTGTAGGAAAATGCAAAATAAATATAGTAAGTCCCCTACATATGAACATTCAAGCTATGACATTTCAAAGATATAAAGCTATATTCCCAAGACCAATCACATAAGTTAGTTCACACGTCTGATGTATATTGTCACGTGTGCATCCTCTACAAGTGGTTGTGCTTTTGTGTACTTATACTGTACAGTACTGTATAGAGTACATTATTACAGCTTATTTATTTCAAGCCTAGGATGTCCAGAAACATGCATAAAAACAACAGTGATGTAGCTGGTACTGCTAAGTGCCAAACAATAACAGTGGAAACAAAAGTAAAAACAATTGAGAGAGTGGAGCAAGGCAAAAAGATGGTAGATGTTACTCATTCTTATAACATAAATTGTTCAACCATGAACATAATGCTAAAGAACAAAGACAAAGTCACAGAACATGTGAAGTCTGATTTGCCAATGATGTGCACAATAATATCAAAGAAGCATGGAAAAGTGATGGTGGAGATGGAGAAACATCTCACTGTGTAGATGCAGGATAAGCATCAGCATCAAGTCCCATTTAGCTTAATGCTGACTGATGAGAAAACTAAATGGTCTAGGAAGACTTGAAGAAGGAACCTGGTGAAGAATCAGAGGCTACATCTTTTAATGCCAGCCATGGCTTGTTTCATAGGTTCAAGGCTAGAGCCAACCTTCATAGTATAAATGTAAGTGGTGAGGCAGCAGATGCAAATATTCCAGCTGCTCGGGAATTTCCTGAAATGCTTCAAGAAATTATTGATGAAGGCACTTATTTACCCAAGCAAGTTTTTAATGTGGATGAGACAGGACTGTACTAGAAGAGGATGCCAAGCCAAAGTTACACCAAAGGAGGAAAAGTTGATGTTAGGCCATAAAGTAGCAAAGGATAGGCTAACTCTATTGTTTGGTGGCAATGCTTCCAGCAATATGAAACTGAAGTCTCTCTTAATTTAGAGAGTTCTCATACAGAGAACCCAAAAATCCTTAGAAATATAGTCAAGGGCTCTCTTCCTATTGTGTGGAAGTATAACCCCAAAGCCTGGGTTACACAAGATTATTTCCCAGAACCGGTTTTTCTACCACTTTATCCCAGAGGTAAAGAAATATTGAATAAAGAAGAACTTCACATTCAACATTCTTCTGCTACTTGATAATGCTCCAGGCCATCCCCTATCCATGGACAACTTTCATCTCAATGTCGAAGTACTGCATCTGCCACTGAATACAATGCTGCTCATCCAATCTATGGACCAGGGATTTACAACAATTTTCAAGAAATATTACTTGTGTCACACATTTTGTTATGCAGGGCTCCCCTTGTGGCTCAGCTGGTAAAGAATCTAACTGTAATGCGGGAGATCTGGGTTTGATCTCTGGCTTGGGAAGATCCCCTGGAGAAGGGAAAGGCTACCCATTCCAGTATTCTGGCTTAGAGAATTCCATGGAATTTATAGTTCATGGAGTCAAAAAGAGTCGGACATGACTTAGCAACTTTCACTTTTTACTTTCAAAGGTGAGTGATGAATTGGGAACAACCTTGAAATTAAAAGACGCTTAAAGTGTCAGACTTTTTTTTTGGGGGGGGGGCCTCCAAAATCATTGCAGATGGTGACTGCAGCCATGAAATTAAAAGACACTTTCTCCTTAGAAGGAAAGTTATGACCAATCTAGATAGCATATTCAAAAGCAGAGACATTACTTTGCCAACAAAGGTCCGTCTAGTCAAGGCTATGGTTTCTCCAGTGGTCATGTATGGATGTGATAGTTGGACTGTGAAGAAAGCTGAGCGCTGAAGAATTGATGCTTTTGGACTGTGGTATTGGAGAAGACTCTTGAGAGTCCCTTGGAGTGCAACGAGATACAACCAGTCCATTCTAAAGGACATCAGTCCTGGGTGTTCTTTGGAAGGAATGATGCTAAAGCTGAAACTCCAGTACTTTGGCCAACTCATGCGAAGAGTTGACTCATTGGAAAAGACTCTGATTCTGGGAGGAATTGGGGGCATGAGGAGAAGGGGATGACAGAGGATGAGATGGCTGGATGGCATCACTGACTCAATGGACGTGAGTTTGAGTGAACTCCGGGAGTTGGTGATGGACAGGGAGGCCTGGCGTGCTGCGATTCATGGGGTCGCAAAGAGTCAGACATGACTGAGTGATTGAACTGAACTGAACTCCTTGGAAGGAAAGTTATGATCAATCTAGATAGCATATTAAAAAGCAGAGACATTACTTTGCCAACAAAGATCCATCTAGTAAAGGCTATGGTTTTTCCAGTAGTCATGTATGAATGTGAGAGTTGGACTGTGAAGAAAGCTGAGTGCCAAAGAATAGATGCTTTTGAACTGTGGTGTTGGAGAAGACTCTTGAGAGTCCCTTGGACTGCAAGGAGATCCAACAAGTCCATTCTGAAGGAGATCAGCCCTGGGATTTCTTTGGAAGGACTGATGCTAAAGCTGAAACTCCAGTACTTTGGCCACCTCATGTGAAGAGTTGACTCATTGGAAAAGACTCTGATGCTGGGAGGGATTGGGGGCAGGAGGAGAAGGGGACAACAGAGGATGAGATGGCTGCATGGCATCACCAACTTGATGGACGTGAGTTTGAGTGAACTCCAGGAGTTGGTGATGGACAGGGAGGCCTGGCGTGCTATAATTCATGGGGTCGCAAGGAGTTGGACACAACTGAGCGACTGAACTGAACTGAACTGTATTGAACCCTCACCTACTTGGGCAACAGCTACTAAGGCAAAGCAGATAGTGGAGACTTTAGGACACACTGGGGAGTAGTCCCTGCCAGAGTCCCTCAATAGCACCCACTGCTGCTTGCCATTTCACAGGGGGTTCAAGGAAACAAGAAACAAGAGATTGTAAAGAAATTAAAATTATGTTAGCCATGTGTTCTTTCAGCCATAGGGGTGAGGACCTCCTACCTTAACTGGAGGTCTTCTGGAATCTGAGACTGAGCTGTGTGAGATTTCTGCCGAGTTTGGTCTTGCTGTCCCACTTTCCAGCATGGTAGGCTTCTTGTCACTTCCACTGAGCTGGGTTTCTTTCACATTCAGCTTCTACCATGTGAGCTTTTACCAAGTTGGGCTTCTGCTGTTCTTGGTCTCTACCTTGCTGGGGTCAAGCTGAGGTTGTTTCAGCCAGGTTAAATCTGAGACTCAGAACCAGATATGTCCGGGGAGTGTGAAATTTCCTTGGTTCTATCTTGCTGCAGCAAAGATTTGAAATGGCAGACTGGTGTTACAGCTTGGTTACAGCTCAGTTTTATTTGGAAAGCAAAGGAAAATACATCCTCAAGGCTTGAGGGCGGGCCAACCCAAAAGAAGAGAGAGGCCCAATCTTGGTTCCTCTTCTTATTTTTTTTTCCTCCACCTGAGCCTGCCCTATGTAATTTGGGCTAGCCAGGAGGGCTGTTTGTTTCACCTGAGGTTCTCACTCCACTCCTCAGATTTTCTTTTGTTCCATTTTTGCGGACTTTTTCCTTTCTTTGTCTTTTAGCCACTGCCATTTAGGAAAAACCTATTCTAATCACCTAATAGTACTATAAAATTGATTATACTAGTTGCATACCTAGGCTTACTTCATTGGACTTATTAACAAACTGGACTTTGAAGAATTCACTCTGTGGTGGTGGTTTAGTCGCCAAGTCATGTCTGATTCTTTGTGACCCCATGGACTCTAGCCTACCAGGTTCTTCTGTCCATGGAATTTTCCAGGAAAAATACTGGAATGGACTTCCATTTTCTCCTGTAGGGTATCTTCTGAACCCAGGAATAGAACCCAGGTCTCCTGCATTGCAGGCAGATTCTTTACTGAATGGAATTCATTCATACTTACTATATAGGGCTTCAGTACTCTCTGTGGTTTCAGGTGTCCACAGAGTGTCTTAGAACATATCCTTAGCAGATAAGGGGGAACACTGAACCATCTTTTGGTTCCTCTCTTCCTTTACTTGCTGTATCCAATCAATCACAAAATATTGTCTATTACACCTAAAAAATACTTTCATCCTTTTCTCTCTTCCTGCTACTAATCATAAGGCCCTTCTTGGACTACTAAAACAGATCCCTAACTTTATACTGTGCCTTTTATTTCTTCTGTCTTCTATTCATTTTCCACCATTCCACAATGGTAATATTTTGAATACACAAATGTGACCCTGGTACTTTACTGATTAAATCCTTCACAAATGCCCCTTCAAGTTCAAGATAAATGCCAAACTCCATTGCAAGACTTCAAGGCCCTAGTCAACCTTATTAGTCCCATCTTCATGCTTCCCTTATTCCTAACATTAATATTCAACTATACCACAGCATCTGAATCTCCCTAATGTGTCTTCTCTGCTCTTTAAAGTACACTACTTCTCTCTAGAAATACAAATGTAAAACACCACATTCCTCACAAACCTATACACATTACTCCTTTCTATAAAGTGTTTGCTGAATTTCACTACCTAAATCCCCATATCAACCCACAATGGATGAGTTTCTATTTTCCACCATTGTGACTTTATCATATACATAACCCCCAAATTTGTTTCAATATTTAGCTTCCCCATTAGACTCTAAACACCTTCTAAACAACATGAACCATGTTCACTTCTGATCTTCAGTACCTGGAAAATGCCTTTGGACACAATAATTACTTTAAAACTGAATGAACAACAACAAAAATGCACAAAGTAGTCATTAGGAGATCTTTAAGAAGTTTCTTAGTCTAATTTTGTCTGTAAAATGAAAGATGATGTATAAACCCCTGAAAGCTTGATTTTATGAACTATAAAATCAGAGAAGAAAAAAGACAATGCACAAAACAAAAAGATGGGCCATCAAGAATATGGTGCTATAAAATTGTTTCCAGTAGAGGTTGGAAGACTTATGAAAGAACAAGTATGAAGTTTATTCTTAGTTAAGTTTACTCAAGTTTATTTTTAATTAAGTGTATTTTTAGTGGCTATCTTACATGTGAAGAGTTGAGAGGAGAGCAGAGTGAGCTCATTTCCTGGGAGAACAAAAAGTGAAATTTTGTTCTCCCTTCTCTTTGTTCATTCCTTCTCACAAATATCCTTACCCTTCCTGAATATTCTCAAGTGAACTGCTTCAAGATATGAAAAATTTCCAGAGTGCCTAACATGCAATGTTAGAGACATTACAGAGGTGGTTTGTCTGGACAAATTGTTGAACATATTTGAGGAGTTGTGAGACATGAAATTAGAGGAGACAATTATGGCTATTAGAAGATTTTAAATCATTCTTTAGAAGGTACCAATTATAATCATCAGGATATTTAAAAATAATTTGCTACAAAATTGGAGTAATTAAAAGAAATAATCAGATCTTGAATTCCTAATTATAAACATACTTTTTAAAGCAGCTTGTCAAGGCTGAAATAGTTTATTATGATTAAATAGTGATTTCATTTATTAACATTTCATCCTAACACACAAAAAGATGACTCTTCATGCCTTGTTATAATCTTTCCTGTTGCATCACTTGTAGTTTGTTCTAACAACTACATTCACTCAATGGCTTGAATAAAAATTTAATTTCTTTTTATCATTCCTTTTGTTTCACATCTCTTTACTCTGGTTTTTCTCTGTGTATGTCCTAAAATATTCTACTTTGCAAATCTCTATTCATCCATCAAGATGAAGTGCAAATGTGATCTCCAGAAAGTTCTTTAAGACCACACAGGACAGAATGAAAAGCTCTTCAGGGCTCAAAAGTAACTTTTCATTCCTATCCTACAACTCATGATCCAGTGTCCTCACTGCTACCATAGAGCTTTCTTCAAACTTCCCGAAGCACCAAAGTGGGTCTTCATCTTGAACTTGATAACTTTGCAGAGTTTCTAATAAATGGAATGAACTCACTAAAGACTGAACTAACTAATAAGTATCGATAAGAGAATTATATATTGAGAGTTTTGTTAATTGCCAAAAATTAATGTTTTTATTTTTGTTTCATACATAGTATTCTGCTTCAAAGAATATCCATCAAGAAAAGAGAAATGTATTGCCTTTCAAGTGAGCCAAACTATAAAAAATACTTATTATGGGCCCGACAGAAATAAAAATAATATTTTCACATACTGCTGGTAGGAGTATAAACTTCTATAAACAGACTGGTAGTATTTATCAAAAATCTTTTAAAAAGTTGATTTCTTTTAACTAGTAAATACTGTTTCTAGAAACATTTATGAAAAACTTCAAAATGATTAAGAAAATGTATGTCTAAATGATAAAATGTTATGTAACCATTTAGTTTTGTTTTTTCAGATATTATACAAAAAATAGTAATTCAAAAAGTTATCTTTTTGAAACATTTTGGAAGTTAATGAACTTTGACTTGTATTCAAATCCTATTTTTGCCCCCAAGTTAAGTGACTTTGACCAAGTTACTTACATTCTCAAACATAATTTTCACATCTATAAATTGAGCTTAAGAATAGTAGTCATTTCATGTGAGAAACGGATGAGACTTAAAAATGTAAAAGACTCAGAACAATGACTAGCAGAGGATAAGTGATCAACACTTAGTCTACCATACCAATGACAATAATAATGATATAAGTGACTCATAAAAATAAAATAGGACTTGTTTTTGCAGGAATTAGTAAGACATCAAACTGTCCTGGTAGACTACAGTCCAAAGGGTCATAAAGAGTTGGATATGACTGAGCAACTGAGCACACACTCACAAGATGTGGTAATTCAAATTTCATGCAGCTCAAGTGCTAGAATGGCATTTTATAGTGAACTGAAGAATAAGACACATAGAGAACAACTTCAGTATTTTCTTTATGAGAATTTTCTTGAAAAATACAGAATCCTATATTTAGTTATTATTCTGCATAGTCAATCTAGATGGCTTTCATTAATAGGAGTCCCTCTTCAGATATTTTAAAATACTTTATTTTTGACAAGATAATTCTTCCACCTTGCTAACTAATCATCTCAGAGCTTACACAATTATTTACATTGTGCCATTAATGGGGACTTTCTTTTTTAAAGCTTAGGCAATCATTGTGACAATAATAAGCCAGGATTTTAGGATTATTTGAGCTGCCAGTTTCTTTTGTTCTTCCTTAAAAGAGATGTCACTCAAATCCACGCACATCTGATTGGTACTTCCCAAAGAACAAGGAGGAAAATTTGCACTTGTCATCAAGTCACTTATAATGATGTTAGAAAAGACTGAAACATTTGTAAATTTCTTTAGAGGTGCTCACTATGCAAATGTGCTACGTGGGAAGTTTTTTTAAAAAGAGTTCTTTAAAATTGTATCTTTTTTTAAATCATTTTAAGGCCTCAATTAACTGTAGGTGAAGTGTTAAAAGTCATGTGATAACTGAAAATAAATTTAAAGTGATTGTTGCATATCAATCATTTTATGCCAAAACATTTACTTGGAAAGTATTTAGAATGAGATTACCTATCCAGTTAAAATTGTAACATTAGTGAAATAAAATTAAGCTAGTATATAATTATCATTGGGAAAGGGGTGAAAAAGTGCAGGAGAATCAAGTGTGGTTTATTTAAAATCACACAGGTACAAAGAGAAACTTAAGCAATAATGAGTCATTTTCATTGTTGACTAGATTTCCCTCTTTTGTTCTACATCTGTGAGTGTGTGAATGTGTGTGAAATTCCTATGGAAAATATATATATGTATCTGCATGTATATAATTCTTGCAAGAACACAATTCTTGTGGTAACTTTAACTAACAACTTTGCATATTTAACAACTTTGCATGTTATAATCTAGATGATAATAGCAAAACTGGACTTTGAGTATTTAAACTTCAAGAATTTTGAATTTAAACTTCATAAATTCCTCAAATTTATATAAACCTGGCAGTCTTTATGTAAGTCACTTAGTATAACTGAATGATTCACTATTTCAGGGCTAATATTTGCAAAATGATAGTGCAGTGCTGGGATTTATGACATTTTCTAGCTCTGAACCCTCTGAAGGCACCAAAGTCCCCACTGAAACAAAAGTGGGTTCTCATCAATACACACAGTACTGTTTATATAGAACTTGGATAAAATCATCCAAAAGGATGAAATTATTTGAATCAGGGTAAAGATATGATGCAAGTTGTTAGTACTTATTATGCAAAGTTGAAGAGGACTTCTGAAGTCTGAGAATATGGAGAATGGGGAGAGAGGGGAATAGTTGTATCTATTTATTATTAGCTATATTTAGTTAATATAGTTCACTGAGGAAAGTGAGGCCACTTTATTGTAGCCAACTAGAGAGCACTGTGATCAATGGAAAAAAACAGAACATAAATAATGGATGAATAAATATAGTAAGTCAAATCAGAATCCAAAGATGACAAAAACCAGGATGCTAAGGAAAGGTAATTTTGAGTAAAAGCAAACAAACAAACCTTAGAACTAGAATAACAACAAAAAGATCTTATGACTTCTGTAATCATCAATAAAATATAAAACAATAATTCAATATGGATTGGAATGTAATCAAGAATTAAATAAGTACTTTGGTAAAATACATTACTACAAATAATAATAGCTATCATTTATTAAGAACTTAGTGTATTCTAGCAC
Source organism: Bubalus bubalis (assembly GCF_019923935.1). Taxonomy (NCBI): domain Eukaryota; kingdom Metazoa; phylum Chordata; class Mammalia; order Artiodactyla; family Bovidae; genus Bubalus; species Bubalus bubalis. Next base: position 150,266,601 of record NC_059157.1, read on the forward strand.
TAAGATTCATATTTTCTGAACCATGTAACTTGAGCATGGGAATTTTCCCAGGCATAGCTAGTCTGATTAAAGTGACGAAAGGATTATTAAAAGGGGGAACAATCTGAATCATTGCAAGGAACTAAACAAACGTAGCAAGAAACTCTGTTCTGTAATACTTTTGAGGACAAAGGGTAAACTCTTGAGCTCTACTTCATCCTCAATAGGAAATCTTCTGCCAAATTAGGCAGTTAATTCACCTAATGGTATTTTCCACAGAATCAAATACATTTCTTCTCAGATCAACTGTGTCAACAATCAAAAATTAAACAGCTTAAAATCTGAGAATAAGATCCTAAGATACAAGGGCAATCATCCTCCCCAATTTGGATGTAAATAAAAGCTCTGAATAAGAGATTCTTTTGCAAGGTTTGCTGCTGTCACTTCAGTCATGTCTGACTCTGTGCGACCCCATAGGCTCCCCCGTCCCTGGGATTCTCCAGGCAAGAACACTAGAGTGGGTTGCCATTTCCTTCTCCAATGCAGGAAAGTGAAAAGTGAAAGTGAAGTCGCTCAGTTGTGTCCGACCCTCAGCAACCCCATGGACTGCAGCCTACCAGGCTCCTCCATCCATGGGATTTTCCAGGCAAGAGTACTGGAGTGGGGTGCCATTGTCTTCTCCTTAATTAAAAACAAAACAAAGCAAAACAAAAGAAAATAACATGAAATATTTTTAGAAACTATAAAACATATAGTAATGTATAGCATTAAATAAAGAATATACTGTATTTAATACATATAAATAAAATAACCAAATGTGATTTATTTTAGGAAATAAATCATGAAAGCCTCAGCTTTTTGGCCTTAGCAAAATACTTAGACACCATGAAATAAAAATTTGAACATAAGATGAAAATATAGCACATTGAGGTCAAAGAGATAAGGCAGGTAGATATAGAAGTAATAGAAACATTCTAAGAGAAAAATTTTTTAATAAAATGTAAATATGAATGTATTTACACGAGGATAAAGTGTTCATGCATATTCAAGTGTAGCTCCCTTGGGAAAAATTACATAAACATATATGAATATAAACACATATATATATATGACCTGCCTCTTGATAAATTTGTATGCAGGTCAGGAAGCAACAGTTAGAACTGGACATGGAACAACACACTGGTTCCAAATAGGAAAAGGAGTGCATCAAGGCTGTATATTGTCACCCTGCTTATTTAACTTATATGCAGAGTACAGCATGAGAAACGCTGGGCTGGAAGAAGCACAAGCTGGAATCAAGATTGCCGGGAGAAATATCAATAACCTCAGATATGCAGATGACACCACCCTTATGGCAGAAAGTGAAGAGGAACTAACAAGCCTCTTGATGAAAGTGAAAGAGGAGAGTGAAAATGTTGGCTTAAAACTCAACATTCAGAAAACGAAGATCATGGCATCTGGTCCCATCACTTCATGGGAAGTAGATGGGGAAGCAGTGGAAACAGTGTCAGACTTTATTTTTTGAGCTCCAAAATCACTGCAGATGGTGACTGCAGCCATGAAATTAAAAGATACTTACTCCTTGGAAGGAAAGTTATGACCCACCTAGATAGCATATTGAAAAGCAGAGACATTACTTTACCAACAAAGGTCTGTCTAGTCAAGGCTATGGTTTCTCCAGTGGTCATGTATGGATGTGAGAGTTGAACTGTGAAGAAAGCTGAGCGCTGAAGAACTGATGCTTTTGACCTGTGGTGTTGGAGAAGACTCTTGAGAGTCCCTTGGACTGCAAGGAGATCCAACCAGTCCATTCTGAAGGAGATCAGCCCTGGGATTTCTTTGGAAGGACTGATGCTAAAGCTGAAACTCCAGTACTTTGGCCACCTCATGCGAAGAGTTGACTCATTGGAAAAGACTCTGATGCTGGGAGGGACTGGGGGCAGGAGGAGAAGGGGACGACAGAGGATGAGATGGCTGGATGGCATCACTGACTCGATGGATGTGAGTCTGAGTGAACTCCGGGAGTTGATGATGGACAGGAAGGCCTGGCATCCTGCGAATCATGGGGTCACAAAGAGTCGGACACGACTGAGCGACTGCACTGAACTGAACTGAACTGATATAACATATATGCGTATATTTACACACATACATATACACATAAGACTGTTTACATAGATGCTGAAAAGACATTTGATAAACTCAACAACCATTTTTATTTTGAATCAAGTTATAAAATAGGAACAGAAAAAACTTCCATAAACCTTCAAACTCAGTATGTTTCATGGAAAAGATAATAACATCATTCTTACTAAAATTAGAAAAAAGACAAGAAAGGCCACACACACTACCATTATTTAACACTGCCCTAGAGGTATTAGCCATTGCACACAGAGAATGAAATATGATGTCTAAAATTGCAAAGGTGTTAAAGATGTCACTATTTATTGAGGAAATACCTGAAAACTCTTGAAAAGCAGGTGCAAAAATTATTGAGAGCAAGATAATTCAGTGAGATTATGGAATACAAATTTAATATGAAGAAATAAACAACTTTTATATTTAGAAGGAAGAGAGAACTTGTACTACTTTCAATGGCAATAACAACATATAATAACAAAATACCTTAAAGTCACCAAGAAATACATAGAACTTTATTAGACATTTTAGAAATATTATGAATAACTACAATTGAAAAAATCTTTTTCAGGTCTTCCTAAATTTACCTATAAATGAAATTCTATCCTATGAATATACCAAGAGAATGTTTTTTAAATAAAAAAAGCTATATAATTTCTTATAGAAAATTAAACGGAACAACTCTTTGAACACCCAGAAAGAGGAGAAAGAAGAAAAGGAAAGAGGGAAGGAGAAGACTAATGATGGGAATCAGGCCTTCCAGAAAAAAAAAAAAATATATATATATATATATATATATAAAATGTGTAAGGATGGCCCTGGGTTCCTGACATCATTATGAAACAGCATAGATTTGGGGATCTTCTCCCCCAAAATCAACCTGAAAAAAAAATGTATGTATGAGAGATGAATATAGGATCCAGGTTACTAAAACAATAAAATAAAGACTAGAAATGGGCAACAATTGATCAACTCACTAATAAAGTAAAAACTCATCAAGGATAAAGGATAAAGTAAAAACCCATGAAGTACAGATAGATACTGCTTTTAGCTCAAAGAACTACAATACCACAACTCACTAAATAATAAGTTATTCCTTTTAGTTCTGCAAGCTTCCTGTAAAAAGTATTCTGACAGGATCACCAAGAGTGTGAGTTCTCTTTCAATTTTGTTATCACTTTTAATTTTTAATGTTAAAAAAAACCAGCTCATTTTGTAATAATATAGCTACCACAATGCAAACAAAGACTACATTTAACATTTTCTCTTCAGCAATATCTATTCTATGAAGCATGAAGAATTATGACACAGGCCTCTGATCTCAAAGAGCCTAAATTATAATAGAAGCAATAAAATTTGACATTAAACATTTAGAAGACAGTATGAGATAGTATCTAAGAGCAGAGTTGTGCAGTTTAAGCTCATAATGCAACCCCATTGTGAACAACCAGAAGACAAAAGACTTTTTTTTTTAATTGACCAGTGTCATTCACATTATCAGTTCCAACAATAATCGGCAACTCAAACCCGGGGCTAACTGCATCTCCTCTCTCTTGGAAATAATAGATCTGTGGTTCCAGCATATTTTTACTGCCCATTTATTTTACTGATATTTTATATAATGTATATAATTTCTGACAATATTTAAGAAGGTTGCCATAGCAGAAGAGGTCTTTGGCAACATCTTATAATCTTAGCTCTAAGAGTCATCAGGTCAGCAAAACCACAATGAGACAATATGATACCTAACCATTAGGATGGGTGTTATTAAGTTAGTAAGCAGGAAATACATAAATAAACAAATGTTAGAAAGAACGTGGAGACACTAGAAACTTTGTGCATCAATGGTGGGATTATAAAATTCTGCAGTCATTGTGAAAGATACTGTGGTGATTCTACCAAAAAATCAACAGAATCACCTTATGATCCAGCAATTCTACTTCTGTATATATGCCTAAAATAAATTAAAGCAGGGACTTGAACAAGTATCTGTATAACTGTTCACAACAGGATTATTCATTCATAAAAGTAAAAATGTGGAAGCAACTAAAGTGTCCATAGATAGATGAATGGATAAACAAGATGTGACATATACATACAATGGGATACTATTCAGCTTTAAAAAGTAAGAAATTTCTGACCCACGCTGCAACATGGATGACCTTGAAGACATTAAGCTAAGTGAAATACTATTTCACTTATATGAAATGCCTAGAATTTGGTAAACACAGAAAGTAGATGGTAGTTTCCAGGACTGGGGCAAAGGAGGAACAGGGAGTAGTTTAATGAGTTTTATAGAGTTTCAGTTTTGCAAGATGAAAAAAAGCAATCTCTGGAGATTGCTTGTATAACAATGTGAATGTGCTTAATATCACAGAACTTAAATGTTTAAAATGGTAAATTTTATGTATGCATTAAAAGTGAAAGTGAAAATCAATCAGTCGTTTCCGACTCTTTGTGATCCCATGGACTTTATAGTCCATGGAATTCTCCAGGCCAGAATACTGGAGTGGGTAGCCTTTCCCTTCTCCAGGGGATCTTCCCAACCCAGGTATCGAACCCAGGTCTCCCGCATTGTGGGCGGATTCTTTACCAGCTGAGCCACAAGGAAAGCCCAACAATACTGGAGTGGGTATCCCATCCCTTCCCCAGCAGATCTTCCCAACCCAGCAACCAAACCAGGGTCTCCTGCATTGCAGACGGATTCTTTACCAACTGAACTATAAGGGAAGCTCTTATGTATGCATACTTTATTATAATAAAAATACTGTCAACAGGCTAAAAGCTTTACTAACTATATCAAGTGATAACGTTTCTAAATAGTTCATGGAGGAATAAGGCCACAGCTGACCCCCATGCTATAGTCCTTTGGGTAGGTCCTGTTGTTTTACTGTCTCCCTTGCATCTGCATCTTAAACCACTATTCCCTAGCTCTAGCACTCTTCAACAGGTCACTCTGAATTTGGGATAAGAGAGTCTTGTTGTCTCCAGCCCTCTGAGGGGGGTGGCGGTGTTCTCTCATCTTACTCTTTTTACCCATTTCCCAAAGGCTGGATGATTCTTAGTAATTCAACCCTTGGTGAATGGATGGCCCTAGAAATTACTGGCATCCTTTTTTGTGGCATATCTGAAGTTGCAACACATTCTTATTCTCTGGATTAGATTCCTATGATCTCAACATTTGTCTGAAGCTTGACTGGATTTTTCATGCACCTATTTAATACCTGTGACTTTTTAAAAATTGAGGTACAGTTGATTTACAATATTACATCAGGTTCAGTTGTACAGTGCAAGTGATTCAATTTTTTATAGATTAAGCTCCATTTATGGTTATTATAAAATATTGGCTATATTCCCTGTGCCATATGATATATCCTGGTAGCATGTTTATTTTATATACAATAGTTTGTACCTGTTATTACCCTGCCTCTATCTTGCCCCTGCTCCCACCTGTCATGATAACTTCACTATGACTCCAGCTCCTTTTGCTTCTTCTTTGCTTTATGGACTTTGTTGGAATGTACCCTGCAAGCCTGTAAGCCTTGTAGTTGCCCAGTCTCGAGATGGAAGAAATAACCCAGAGACAGTGACAGAGACGTCAATGCTTACGGGACAGGGGTCTTACACAAAGGGCACTGGAGGACACAACACTGTGTGCTGCAGGCAGGACATGGCACCAGTCTTTGCTACTCCGGGGAGAAGGGTACCATTTACAGGAGAAACTGAGGTCAGGAAGGCTTGTCAGTGACCGGAGACTGACTAAGCCCTCTAATTAAGAATACTGAATATTTATATGAGTGAAAAGGGCCCAGTTGAGTAGGGGAGGTACAGAGAGCAAGAGAACAGCCATTCTGAGTGGCCTGCCCACACAGGTCTATCCAAGGGAGACTTGCATTTTAACAGCCCTCCAAGAACCTGAAATCAAGAGCATCTAGTATTTGAGAAGGTGGGAACCAAAGAAAGGAATATTTACTATATGACAAAAACAAAAGTGAGATAAGAGTTTATATCAAATTTTAATATGGAATAACATTGGGTTTGTGAGATCTGATGAGATTCCTTTTTATATTACAGCAACCACTACAATTTTAACCCAGAGGTTCAATTTATAAGTTTCTACTATGGAAAAGAATTGATTAAATTAGGGCAAATAGCTCTCCCAACTTCCTACACCATAAAGCCAAGCCTCTCATTTATTCTTGACAGTAAGATTAATCTAAGCATGTTTTTTAAAATTTATTCAAATGAAAGTGCCAGAAGTTGAGAACATAATGGCTGATACCTGAGCCCTGATGCTAAGTCCATCCTTACGCATTGCTGAGAGTAGCCACCTGGAGGGGGCAGAACAGAGAGCCTTCAGGTTAAGGATGCTCGACTGTCTGACAGCAGGTGGCCTTCCTTCCGCTTTGTGTGGAGAAAGGATGCTGAGACTCAACAGGGAGGGGAATACAGAAAAGCAGACAGGTCTGAAAAGAAGACCACACAGAAAAAATTAACCAGATGGGCAGCTGTGTCACAGCCAGAAACCAGCAAGTGCACAGGAAACTGAAACTATGAGACAATAAAAATCATTATTTTTAAAAAATTCATCAGGATTAAATCGAGACCTCAGCTATCAACAAAACACAGGATATAAGGGAAGGTTCTAGGGCTGACTGAGAAAACTGAGGAGATTGGATTGATGAGGAAAGTCTCCTTGAGGCAGTTTCCTAAGTTTCTCCCTTAACCTAAAACAAGCTTTCTACTATTCCTCATGTCATTAGATTCCTGATCAGATGACATTTCTGGAACAGTAACAGGTCCAAATGATAATGCTCATTTGCCAGTCACCTGGAAACATGGTTTAATAGTCTTTTTCTTCTTTCATTTTCTAATGCTAAATAAAATAAAATGAAATAAAATAAATTCTGGGAGGCAATTTTTCCTGATGGGAAATAAATGATAGATATTTCTCATATTATTGAGATTTTGTAAAACTAAATGTAACAAGAAGCTTATATTGTGTTTAGTAGTATGCCTCTGCAGAGAAGGCAATGGCACCCCACTCCAGTACTCCTGCCTGGAAAATCCCATGGGTGGAGGAGCCTGGTAGGCTGCAGTCCATAGGGTCACTAAGGGTCGGACACAACTGAGCGACTTCACTTACACTTTTCACTTTCATGCATTGGAGAAGGAAATGGCAACCCACTCCAGTGTTCTTTCCTGGAGAATCCCAGGGACAGGGGAGCCTGGTGGGCTACAGTCCATGGGGTTGCTAAGAGTCGGACACGACTAAGCGACTTCACTTACACTTTTCACTTTCATGCATTGGAGAAGGAAATGGCAACCCACTCCAGTGTTCTTGCCTGGAGAATCCCAGGGACAGGGGAGCCTAGTGAGCTGCCATCTATGGGGTCGCACAGAGTCGGACACGACTGAAGTGACTTAGCAGTAGCAGTAGCAGTATGACTCGGAAATCACACTGTCTGGGTCCAAATCCTAGTTCCATCCTTCATTAGAAACTGTGTGGCCTTTTACAATTGACTCATCTTCTCTGATCTTCAGTTTCCCTGTTTATAAAATAATGATAATAGTGTCTATAAGATTCTTATGAGGATAAATTGAGCAAATATATGTGAAACACTTAAAACATTACAGGCTGATTAAAAAAAGACTAGGCAAGTGTTTGGTATTACAAGAAGTTTTGAAAAGAAAAACAATCACAATGGAATATTACTCAGCCATTAAAAAGAATACATTTGAATCAGTTCTAATGAGGTGGATGAAACTGGAGCTTATTATACAGAGTGAAGTAAGCCACAAAGAAAAACACCAATACAGTATACTAACGCATACATATAGAATTTAGAAAGATGGTAACAATGACCCTATATGCAAGACAGCAAAAGAGACACCAACGTATAAAAGTCTTTTGGACTCTGTGGGAGAAGGCGAGGGTGGGATGATTTGAGAGAATAGCATTGAAATATGTATATTATCATATGTGAAACAGATCACTATCCAGGTTGATGCATGAGGCAGGGTGTTCAGGGCTGGTGCACTGGGATGACCCTGAGGGATAGGATGGGGAGGGAGATAGAAGGGTGTTCAGGATGGGGAACACATGTACACCCATGGCTGATTCATGTCAATGTATGGCAAAAATCACTACAATATTGTAAAGTAATTAGCCTCCAATTAAAATAAATAAATTTTTAAAAAATTTACTCTCTGATTAAAAAAAAAAGAAAAACAATTATAACCTCAAAAGAAGAAAAGAAGAAAGGGGAGAAGAGATGATTACAGTCTTAAGTCTTCCAGCTATTAATTTACATATCATAATATTGAGTAAACATTAAAATAAATAAAGTATAATTAAAACAGGAAAATGGAAGAGGAATAGGTAGTTATATAGGTGAATTAAACCTTCATTGAAACAGAAAATAGTTACTAACTAGATATCAAATATGTGGAGGTAATACTAAAAGAAACAGCTAAAATAACTCAAAGTCTGGAGAGTGAAACTTAATGTTAAGAAAGCATTACTTGATATTTTAATGTATCCCTTTGATAAACTTCATATATATGTGTGTGTGTGTGTATGTGTGTACATATATACACAAGTTTTAATGGTACTTGAGAAACACAAGTGTTTAAACATGTGGAATCACACTAAAATTTGGTTTGCTATATTATAGTGTATCATTTGTATAAATTTTTAGTCTACAAACAGACATCTGATTTAAAGTATCATAAGACATCATGCCCTAAATTATTTTTAAAAGCAGCTAACCGGAAAACAATGTAGATGTTAAGTAAGCATTTTGGCTTGGGTACCAAAGTCACATCCCGGTCAGTCTCCACGGGCACGTGGCCTTGCTACCGCTTGCTTTTGAGAGGTTCTGCCACAATGAAAATTGGTGACAAGGTTGAAAATGTCCTCTATTTCTTGTAAGTTACATGTGGAAAACATTCCCTTCTCCTAAACACTAGAGAGAAAGGGTCACTTCTCAGCCACATTACTCTTCAACAGTTGCCATACCTTCATATTTAATTTTTTTGGCATTAAATTTAAATAAAAAGTTCATTTTCAGACAATTAAGTCATTTTCAATGACTTGCTAAAAAAAGAGAGAGAACTAGCAATATGACCTTGAGCAGGTTAGAATTCTCTGAACAGTAAGTTCACTTGTGAGATGAAAGGGGGTTAAGTTAGATTTCTGAGGACCCTTCTGTGCTTTAATTCTAGGATTTCTCAACTTCTACTCAGTAGGAATTTCAGTATTCTTGTCTGGGAAATCCCATGGACAGAGGATCCTCGTGGGCTACAGTCTGCTGCTGCTGCTGCTAAATCGCTTCAGTCGTGTCTGACTCTATGCGACCCCATAGACGGCAGCCCACTAAGGCTCCCCCGTCCCTGGGATTCTCCAGGCAAGAACACTGGAGTGGGTTGCCATTTCCTTCTCCAATGCATGAAAGTGAAAAGTGAAAGTGAAGTCGATCAGTCGTGTCCGACTCCTAGCGACCCCATGGACTGCAGCCTAACAGTCTCCTCCGTCCATGGGATTTTCCAGGCGAGAGTACTGGAGTGGGGTGCCATTGCCTTCTCCGGAGTCTATGGGGTTGCAAAGAATCGGACCTGACTAAGGACTAAACAAGGACAACCCAGTAGGAATATCTTTTCTTTCCAGTAACATCATACACTTCTCCATCAGGCATCATAGATTATAATGGTGCTAATGTACCCAGACAAAATACAGTCTAATAAATTTGTTCTCTTTTAGTTTGATGAGAATGTAAGTTTTTATCAGACTCTAAAGTGAAATGCCACTGCATCTTTCTAAATAATGGAGTTACAGTACTCTAAGACACAGTCAAAACATTAGAAACAGTACTGCCTCTCAGTTGACTTTTAGCTCCACTTTTAAGGAAGAATAAGGAAAGTTTCTCATTTGCGATTCAAAAGATAAAATTAAATAGAAGAAGACAAGTAAAAATAAAATTAATCCAAATATTAAAAAATTGAAAATAGCAACAGCTCTTTCATTACTTTTAAAACTCTATTACTCATAATTGTTTAACTGTAAGGTTTCCCTAGTGGCTCACTGGTAAAGAATCCCACTATTCTTTTATTACTATTTTTTAAGCAACATGAAACAAGACTTTGTTAATAGAAAACTAGGATTTTAGAGAAAAATAAAAATCATTTAACCAACAAAAGAAATAAAAAGTCAAATTTTCAAACAAATCATAAATTGGTGGACCTGAATCTATTTTTAATTTTACAGTAAGTCTTAAAATTATATCATCATTAAAAATTAAAAGGAAATTTTATTCATGTAATTACTTGCTAAGCAAATAAATTAATTTCTTTTTTCTAATTACTTTTCAACTGCTTCCAGTAATTCTTTTCCCTATAATAATTGGTCACAAAACATCCAATTTTCTTACAAAGGATACATGCAGTCAAAACTAATGACCCTAAAATAATTTCCCAAATTTGGATAGCCCAGCCATTCAGCCATTTCTCATATGCTTGCCTATCTACAACATATAAATTTTCACATGTTTTATTGGATTTTCTGCTTCTACGCAAGTGTTCTTAGATGGAGGCAAGATGGAAGCGATTTTGATCTCAAGTCCCATGTGCAAAAATTTGAATCCTGGCCTCAATAGCTTATTAGCTGAAATATTATTGTAAGGAAAAAAAAAAAAAAGAAAGAAACACCAGTTGATTTAAAAGTTCAGTTCCCCATCTCCTGCTTATCAAAGAATAATACCTCATTCATATGGATGCATGAGAAATCCTGCTCCTACAAGATGACTCAATTGTACCCTGGGGCCACAATGTACAGGTGCAGGAAGGGTGAAAAAGGCAATCTGAGCCAATCAGAGTCCTTTCCTGGAAACTGAAATTAGGACTGTGATATTAACTGTCTACCATTCCTTGACCTGCTATTTATAGAAGAAGCCTCTTATTGCTTATCAGTTCACACATACAATTCCTATTTTCTTGCATCCTCTAAAAAAATCCAATCACAAAAATTCATAGAGAGAAGTGTGCATTTTACTGAATAACTGTTATACAGATGATGGTAAAGAATATTATTTCACACTACACACAGCAAACAAAAACTACTCCAGCAGTAATTCTGATCACCAAAGCCCTTCCCACCATGGTATGGTCTTATTTTCCTCTGGTCCTTTTTCACTCTGGTCCCTCTTTCCCTATTCATCTGCTAAATACCTGTCTCTTTTTAATATGTAAAACAATCCAGCTTTGCTCTAGTTTTACTTCCAGATTACAGATCCAAATTTACATCCAGGTACATTAAAACAAGTGTATAAACAGTGGCCTGGACATACTCTTTTAAGAAAATCACAGTGTCCCTGTTTATTACAAGGACATAGCTTTTAGCATCTTCCTTCCCCTGCTTTATAAACATATGCTGGAGAAGGAAATGGCAACCCATTCCAGTGTTCTTGCCTGGAGAATCCCGGGAACAGGGGAACCTGGTGGGCTGCCGTCTATGGGGTCGCACAGAGTCGGACATGACTGAAGCGACTTAGCAGCAGCAGGATTGAATTTCATAAGGTAAATTTGAGAGGATAAAATACCCATGCATTTCCATCACTGGGTATAAATGAAGGGTTGTGGGGCTAAAAGGCATGACTTGATGGTACTAAATGATGAAGGGGCTAAGACTTTTCTTGTCTTTCTCCAAACAACACAGTATGGGTACATTGGGTGTGAGGAGAGGCAGTGCTAGGGAGCTTGGGCAGAGACAAGAAAAGGGACTCAACCTTTCCCTTTTGTCATGACACCAAGCTGCTTTAATTAAGAGATGCTGAAAAAGGAATCTCACACAGTAGCTGGTCCATAAAATGAAGTCTCAGTCTGATCTCCATGCTCTTTCCATAGACAAATGAATCTGAACTTGCCCTGTGTAAAGCTTCCTTCACCCCTATTTCACATCAAAGTTTCTCTGTTTTCTCAACGTTCAACCTTTGAAAAGTGAAAGTTAAAGTCACTCAGTTGTGTTCAACTCTTTGTGACCCCATGGAATTCTCCAGGCCAGAATACCAGAGTGGGTAGCCTTTCCCTTCTCCAGGGGATCTTCCCAACCCTGGGATCAAACCCAGGTCTTCCGCGTTACAGGCAGATTCTTTACCAGCCGAGCCACAAACGTTCAACCTTTACTGCTCTTAAAATAAGAAAATGATGCTACTTTTACCAAAGTTATATAAAAATCAGAAAATGAAATAAACAGGAGATATTAGAATACCAAATGGAAAGAAGAAAGCCTTTACAAAACTGTTCCAAATATCTAATGGCAGTAACTCTAGGCTTCGTTGATATTTCTTAACTTCTCTCTTAGGTGATGGTGCTATCACCTTGATTCTAAGGAATGCTAACAATTTACTCACCATTGCTTTTATGTTTTCATTGGAAATGTCAGCATAGTGGACTATTATTATTATTGTTATTATTATGAGAATAGTTTAATCATGCGGGTCCCCTACAAGAGTCAAAGGGACTCCTCAAAGTTCAAGATCTGGTCCTCACTGATTCAACAAAAGCCTGTATGGTAAATAGCTATTTGGGAAGTTCTATTCATCTTTGCAGGCTTCCCTGGTGGCTCAGCAGGAAAGAATCTGTGTGCCAATGCAGGAGATGTGGGTTTGATCCCTGGGTTGGGAAGATGGCCTGGAGAAGGAAATGGCAACCTGCTCCAGTATTCTTCCTGGGAAATCCCATGGACAGAGGAGCCTGGGGGGCTACAGGAGTCAGAAATAACTTAGCAACTAAAGAGCAACATCATTTCACTTTTGTAAATAAAAACCACCATTGTTTTAATGATGCAACACTATGTAGATATTATTACTTACTTGGTAGATAGCCTTTACTTAATTTTATATGTACTGCATTTATATCCATTGTAATATATTCACATCAATTTATATGTTTCTTACAGATAATATCCTAGAATGAAATTTAGTTATTCAAGATCATTCTCAGCATACACTGAAACAATTTTCAATATAAGTGAGGTATCTTCAAAAGGCCCACAATTATTAATAAACCAATACTACTTTCTCAATAGTGAAATTATTCCTTCAGAATGCACAAAAACAAAATTTTTTACTTTTTGACTCCAAGTTTCCTTGAATGAATGAATATTTAATGTACCAGACTACAATAAGTTAAATACAATTACCTCTTCAACCAAAAGCATAAAATGCTGGCAAAAAAATTTTACCTGACTCTAGAAAATTGAATCTGTATGAAATGCAAAAATCAAAATAGTATACTCTTCTCATTTTTAAGATTACATAAGAGTTAATATGGCTTCAATTAGTTTGTGGAATCAATACAGCTTCTCTAATAGTTTAATTAGTTAATTCTGTGATCTCCATAATAAAGCTGAATACTTAGAAACACTGGACTTAGAGCCAAAAATACCTGGCTCTTTCTAAATACCATAAATACCAGAAAGCCATAAATACCTTCTACTTTCTAAAGATGTAATACTGAAAATTCACTTAATCTAATTTAAATTTTCTCATTTATAATATTTTGGCAATCTCATAGATTGAAGTTAGTTTCATATGAGATATGTTAAAAAATCAAAGCAAATGTAAATTTATGCCTATAATTAAAACAGTCACAATCATAATATTATTTTAATTATAACATACTATTGAGCCATAAACTAACTTCTACTTTGAAATCAATATATTTGACAAAGTATGTCTATGTGAAATGCTGGGCTGGATGAATCACAAGCTGGAATCAAGGTTGCTGGGAGAAATATCAACAACCAAAGATGCAAATGATACCACCCTAATAGCAGAAAGTGAAAAGGAACCAAAGAGTCTCTTGATGAAAATGAAAGAGGAGAGTGAAAGAGCTAGCTTAAAATTCAATTTTCAAAAAACTAAGATCACAGCATTTGGTCCCATCACTTAATGGCAAGTAGATGGGAAAAAAATGGAAACAATGACAGGCTTTTATTTTGGGGGGCCCCAAAACCATTTCAAACACATTTCATCACATCAAATCAAGATGGTGACTGAAACCATGAGATTAAAAGATGCTTGCTCCTTGGAAGAAAAGATATGACAAGCCTAGATAGCATATTTAAAAGCAGAGATGTCACTTTGCCATCAAAGGTCTTATAGTCAAAGCTATGGCTTTCCCCATAGTCATGTATGAATGTAAGAGTTGGACCATAAAGAAGATACAGAAGGCTGAGGCTCAAAGAATTTTGAACTGTGGTGTTAGAGAAGACTCTTGAGAGTCCCTTGGACTGCATGGAAATCCAACCAGTCAATCCTAAAGGAAGTTAATCCTGAATCTTCATTGGAAGGATTGAACTGATGCTCTAATACTTTGGCCACTTGATGTGGAGAGCCAACTCATTAGAAAAGACCCAGATGCTGGGAAATATTGAGGGTGAGAGGAAAAGGGAGCAACAGAGGATGAGATGGTTGGATGGCATCACTGACTCAATGGTCATGAGTTTGAGCAAACTCCAGGAGATAGTGAAGGACAAGGAAGCCTTCTATGCTGCAGTTCAGGAGGTTGCAAACAGTCAGATACTACTTAATGTCTGAACAACACAATGTCTGTGCTTTGGGTAATTGACTAGAACAAGGGTGGGCAAACCAAAGACTTTGGGCCAAATCTTGCTTTCAGAAATAAAAGTTTATTGGAACACAGGTATACCTATGTTCCAATAAAACATAATAAACATAATATAACATAATAAAACATGTTATGTATGTTGTCTACAGCCACTTTCCTGTTACAATGGCATAGTTGAGTAGTTGCAACATATGATATAGCCCACAAAGGCTAAAATATTAAGAACAATATTAACTTCCCAAATCAATTTTTTTTCCTGAAAAAAGTAAGTTGAAGTTTTATCTTCCACTAACATTTTCACATTATACCACAAAAACCAGGTCAAGTGAAATCATGGAGAAAACCCAAGAGACTATAATATTTAAGCAACTGGCAGATAATATAGCATAGGATTTCTCAAAATCTGTCCATCCCACCAGTATCAAAATTAACTGGAATATTTGTTAAAACATTATTTGGATGCTGTACTTGAGGGAAATTTTTTAGGCAAAAGTCAAAGGGAGTCTATAGTACCTAGAACCCAGATACTCAAAGTATGAACCAAGCAGTATTAATATCACCTATAACGTATTACACATATAGCATCTCAAGCTCCACACCAAGCCTACTAAGTCAGAACTTGCATTTTTTTTTTTAAGGTTTAGGATTTTTAAAAGACCCTGAGGATGCTATTAAATTGTGAAAGGCTTTGATTTAAAACATAGTTAAAGATCAGCCTGGAGCTGTTAGGTAAAAATAAAAGGACATGAGAAACCTCATTGAAAAAATTTCCCACAGCATTTATAAAATTGAAGCTCACACAGCCGGGGAATCCTGTCTGACAAATTTTGATTTATTCTTCCTCTTAACTAAGATGACTCTTTACAGAGAAATGTGTAGCATATGAAACAAAACACCATTTTTGGAGTTTGCAACAGACCTATGCCCAAAATTATGATAGCTATCTCTCAGTTCTTGAAAGAGAATTCAGAAGCTTGCGTTGGGGCAAATCCTATGCAGAAAAGAGCATCAGTTATACATGCACAAAAGGTAAAGGATTTTAAGGTACAAAAAGTGGCTTAAAACTAATATACCTCAACAAAAGGGGAAAACACTTTACCTC
Source organism: Bubalus bubalis (assembly GCF_019923935.1). Taxonomy (NCBI): domain Eukaryota; kingdom Metazoa; phylum Chordata; class Mammalia; order Artiodactyla; family Bovidae; genus Bubalus; species Bubalus bubalis. The sequence continues at coordinate 150,282,448 of NC_059157.1, forward strand.
AGACCCAGCTTAACTTGACAACTACTATTCTTTAGAATTGCATCTAGTTTCTTGTATTTCTAAAGAGGTTATTATTGAAATGCTTCCATTTCTCAAGAAATTCTGAAACTTTCTGCGCTCTACCTTCCAGTAAAATTTGCAGAATTGCAACATAGTTTTATATACAACTTCAATGTATTTATTTTTCCTGAAATCAAGACAAGCAGTAGTGCAGTATTGTTATGAGGTTTTCTTTTAAAGACCCTATCTATCTTGATCAGAAATAATCTGACTCAGACTTCTTCAAACCTTTCTCTGGAATTATCCATTTACCTTGTTTTTCATACCTTTATTAGCTTTTTTTCCCCCAAAGTATTAAGTAGTTAACATTTCATAGTTACATATATTCATACAATGAAACAAATTATAGCATCTCTATTACTGTCTGTGGAAATTCTGTTTAGGATAAAAATACAGTATGATAGGCTAAAGTTGATATGCAATTAGTCACACAAATTAATTATACAAAAAGAATAATCTCAGTTTTGTTCCTAAATTAACAATTTTTCCTGATTATTTTAGCTATTGATTTTCAATTTAATTATAGATAAACTAGATAACCAATAAATTAAAGCTAGGACCAATTAGTACTTCCACTTCTGGCAATGTGCATTACTTTCTTGCCACAAGCACTGAAAAGGGAAATGATTTGAAGTCACATATTTTTAATACTATTTTGATCTCTAATTAAAGCCACTTAATTAATACTTCTAATTAAAGTCATTCATTAATATAATATAGTTAACTGGTTATTTTGTTTTTCCTAACAAACTTTATTTAAATCTCAGAACTTAGAATTAACTCAAGCAAACTAGATTATAACTTTGACCAGAAAGTTTTCAATGTCAAAACTTGACAGTTTTCTACAGTCATGGAAACTATAGATACATGGTAGAGGAAAAAATTTTCCAACAAACAGCTTATGCATAATCCCAATAAAAAAGAGCTGAATAAGTCAGTGCTGCCGTTCCTCAAGTGTCTGTGTGGAGCTCAAGAGTCTGTGTGGAGCTGTGGTGGGGAGAGGTGGAGGAGGTCTACCTATAAACACTGCTGTGTCCCCTCCCAGTGCCCTGGGTTACTCTTAAAGAACCTCCAAGAATAAAATGAGCACACTGGAGCTGATGGTAACTAAGATCATTATCTACTGGGTTCAATACATCTCCCTAATCCCAGTAGCATACAATTCCTTGGCTACATAAAAGAGAAAATATATCTTCCTCCTGGAATGGAAAGCATGTCTATATTTAGATTTCATTATTGAATGAAAAAAAGTAATATGAATTTCACCTTCTCATTTAGGGAATAGATATGACATGAGTAAGTGTAAATTTAACCTGCTTCCATGTTGATGGAGAATAACTAGAAGGTAGATGAGGAGAATTATAGGTAAGAATAGGATAAAAATAAAACCTACCCTAATTATATATGACAGGTGTCCTTGCTGGATCTGTGTCAGGACTATCGCTCCTCACCTGACTGTCCTGAATAAGGATGAGTAGAGTTGGGCTCTTGAACAGAGGCCTATTTATTAGGATGCATTGATCAAGATAGGAAATACAGGTGGTGGGTTAGTATGTAAGACTATAATGTAGTTCTCTGGGAATTGTTAAGTTCTTAGTGTAATTGGCCACCTCTCTCACTCAAACTTGACTTCATTCACCTTACCCAGTGAAAGAGGAGCCCTTTCAGAAATATAAATAGACATGAAGAGTGTTATCCTGGGATTTCAACATCCAAGAGCCAGGTCCTGACATAAAGAGAACAGGAAGAGTAATTTGCTAACCAGATTTCCTCCCCATAAAGTAAAGTCACAAAATTATCTTATTTGTAGCAGGAGAGAATACTATTTATGGCTTTCCTGGTGGCTCAGAGGGTAAAGAGTCTGCCTGCAATGCAGGAGACCTGGATTTGATCCCTGGGTAAGGAAGATCCTCTGAAGAAGGAAATGGCAACCCACTCCAGTATTCTTGCCTGGAAAATCCCATGGATGGAGGAGTCTGGTGGGATACAGTCCATGGGGTCATAAAGAATGGGACATGACTGAGCAATTAACAGTTTCACTTTCAGAATAGTATTTACACATAAAGCAAGAGTTATTTGTGATTATGGGATAGTCTGGGTAGAGCTAGAACACAGGGGGTTGTTCTTTTGTTCCCTAGATGTGTGCATTTTGGGAGTCAGCCAAGACAAACAGAAGAAGTCTATGTGAAGTGTTCAAGTGCTGGCCTTACAATCTGGGGTATCTTGGTAAACAATGGCAAGGGTAGACACACTTCTGAGGTGATCTTTGGACATCAGCCAAAGAAAGAAAGTCATTATGTTCTTTGTCAAATGAGGCACCTGAGATTTGAACTAGGTCTCAGTCTGTGTCTTATAAATCAGAAAGAGATTTTTTTTTTCCCCAAGGTCCCCACTCACTTGCACGGGCACAGGGGTTTAGGTCATCAAGGCCTTGCTTCCTGATCCCAGAAATGAGAATATTGCCAGACCAGGAAACTACTGCCCTGATCACAAGGAAAATCAGGGGAAGAGGCCTATGTGAGTTTTCACAAACCTTCCTACTCTCCGCTTTCAAAATCTATTTTGTTGTTTTCACTTTTTATTAACAAACATCCTCCTACTCCTTTATTTTTCATGGTTTATCCTAAGGATCTCTGAATTATACTGATTGTTACCCAACCCACAATCCTCACTGTGTTTATCTGGCATGAAGCAAGGATATTTCAAGGCACTTTAATAAGGAAGAAACACAAGAAAAAAGCTCATACCAGAGATAGAATATTCCAGTACCCAGAAAGTCAGCAATCTTTCAAGACAGGTTTTGTTAAAAGAAAGAAGAGAAATAGGTTTTCTAAATTTTTTCATCTCCCTCAACTAACATATGCAAAAAACTGTCTGGTGACAACACATCACAGAGATTAATTTGTATTATGTGTTCTGTAACAAAAAGAGTAAGAGAAGAAAGCTCACACAAATGAGCTTAAGGAGTTACCGGAGCAGATGAGAAATATAAACGAATCACGGAAATCAAAAGCCAAGGATCTTGACAACAATCCTTTTGTTTTAAGGTATAAGATAAGCTGTTGTAACAGAATCCTCAAAATAAAATAGGAATAGGTTCTTCATTCATATAACAACAATTTAAATGTGAATCATTCAAATCTACCAGGGTAGCCCTGCTGTTCTGACCTTGTGGCTTTCATTTCTGGACTCAAGATGACTGTTTCATGTGTCATCAAAGATCAGCTCATGGGTGAGAGGAAACAATAATGGAGGCCAACCAGCTTCCTTTTAAAAGAACCTAAGCCAGAAGTTTTACAAGTCACTATCACTCACATCTCATTACCCAGAATATAGTTACACAACTATACAAAGCTGCAAGGAAGGCTGAAAATGTCTTTAGTTTGTTACTGTATGTCCAACCAAAACTTTATTATTTTAGAAAAACATGGATTTTGGAGTACTTAGAGCAAAATGCCTAATGCTCTCTCTCCCTCTCTCTCTGATACACACATAGAGCAAATCAAAATTTTAGCATTTGTGAATATTTTAATAGGGTGGCCAACTTGTCCCAGTTTGTGAGAAGCTTTTCCCCTACAAACCCATCCAGGGAATGTCACCATCCTAGGAATCCCCTCAGTTTCAAGAAATCTGGGGCATTTAGACATCCTATCAACAGTACTCATGGGTTCTTATAAAGTAATATTATACTATTATAAACTACTCCTAGTGCAGTTCACTCTATAAATTTCATAACTCTTTAGTATTTGTTTTAATGTGCTTAGATTCTAAAAATTCTTAAACTTAGAAATAAAAATCACTGATGCAGTTTATTAAAAGACTGAAAAGAAGCAAGGAATACTCATAATAGTCTCTAAGAGAACATATTAAACAGACTTGAGGAAATGTTACTAAGAAATTCATTAAATTTAAATGGTCCCTAAGCAAATTTTTGTATTCTCCTATAAATTATTTACCTCAGTTGAAACCACAAAAGATAATAACAAATATGGACATTGGGGTGAAGATGCTTACATTACCACTTGGGTTAGTAGAATCTTGGAAACCCACATCCACATTCTTAACTAGCATCTTAATTTTGAGTTATCCACTATGCAATTATCTCTTGTGAGAACACCAGTAAAATGATTGGCATGGCAGAACTCACAGGAAAACAGACCTCCAGAAAACTATTCAGCTGAGAAATATCACTTGAGTTACCTAAGTAAACGCCTTCACAGGGCTGCAACTTCACATTATGCTTTTGGATTTATCAAGAGTTCATAAAATAAATATTCGCAAAAAAAAAAAAAAAAAGAACAGCCAGTCTTCTCAGCCTCCACTGGACTTCTTTCATCTGCTTATTAAATGGTTCCTTGGGTTCCACATCCACCTTCATTTCAGCCCATACTATCTCCCGGGTTTTCTCATTTACTGTCATGGTTTTAACCTCCATCTCCATCTCCTCCACATATACTGATAACTTCCAAATCATTATTTCACATCTATACTTTTCCTAAGATCTAAGTTCATATATCCATTTATTCAACTGAAAGATGAAAATTTCTAAACATCCTACACATATGTCAAAACTCAATGTGTCCACACTTCTCTTTCTCCTCTATTGCCATTTTTGTTTGATGCTAGTTCATTGGACAGTGAAGAAAGCTGAGCGCCGAAGAATTGATGCTTTTGAACTGTGGTGTTGGAGAAGACTCTTGAGAGTCCCTTGGGCTGCAAGGAGATCCAACCAGTCCATTCTAAAGGAGATCAGTCCTGGGTGTTCATTGGAAGGACTGATGCTAGAGCTGAAACTCCAATACTTTGGTCACCTCATGCGAAGAGTTGACTCATTGGAAAAAACTCTGATGCTGGGAAGGATTGGGGTCAGGAGGAGAAGGGGACGACAGAGGATGAGATGGCTGGATGGCATCACTGACTCGATGGATGTGAGCTTGAGTGAACTCTGGGAGTTGGTGATGGACAGGGAGGCCTGGCGAGCTGCAATTTCATGGGGTCGCAAAGAGTTGGACACGACTGAGCAACTGAACTGAACTGAGTTCATTTTCACCCATTTTTCTTCTATAATCTTAGTACGTCTCTTTTTCTCACTCTGACTCCCGACTGTCTGGAAACTTTCCCCCATATTTACCACCACTGGCTGATTTTAGGCCCATTTCATCTACTAATTTGATCACTGTTTTACTAAAATATACCAAAGAGTGGTCTAGGGGAGCTTATTAACTATGCAGATTCCTGGGTCTGCTCCCCAAATCTGAAAACAGTATATTGGGGTTGAGCTGCCTACCAGGGGTTGAGCTGAGCTGCCAGGTAGTTGATTAAGACAAGGCAAAATGAAAGTAACAGTCAATCCTAGAATCTCTCACTGGGTAGTATAAGCAAATCTAAACAGGACCAAGTGCCCACAGACACCTCTTCTGGTCCATACTTCTCCATGGAAGGGCACTGACAGAGAGACAAGTGGAATAGTACAGACATGGGGCTTTTGCAGTTTTATGAATCCAGAGACCTGGGGACAGGAGGAAAAGCTTAGGAGTGAAAGAGTCCTGAGTATTGAATCAGAGTGGAGGAAAGAGTCTTGAAGGAGCTCCTCTTTCCCTGATAAGGAGGTCCTGGCATAGGCATCTGAGGAATTCCTCTGTTGAGGACCGTCAATAATGAGACCTCCAAATGGAGGCATCCAGGCTGAGAATACAGCTTAGTGCAAGAGCACGAATGTCCAAGAGAGCTTAAAGAAAGAAAGAAAGAAAGAAAGTGAAGTTGCTCAGTTGTGTCCAACTCTTTGCAACCCCATAGACTGTACCTACCAGGCTCCTCTGTCCATGGAATTTTCCAGACAAAAGCACTGGAGTGGGTTTCCATTTCCTTCTCCAGGAGAGCTTGGTCCTTGATATAATGCACTGGCTGTGCATAATCTTGGCTGGGGAAGGCAACTTCCTCCAAGGGGCCTTTCAGGTAAACTCCTTTGTAATTGCCCATGCTTAGACCTGGAAAATCACACTAGCTTTCTGGCCACGAGTTAGACATCTCACTGCCTCTTAGCAGCAGATGATTTTTATTCAGGCAACTGTGGTCCGTATTTTGAGTAATATTGGTCTAGACTGTGGAACAGATTTTAAACTGATTTTCCTGATTCCAATTTCCACTTTTATCTAAACAATCCTTTACATATTGCCAGAGTGAAATTATTTTAAAAATTCAATTCCAAGCATGCCTCTTATTTAACATAAAGCTTTTCACAAGTAATCATTACCTGCATAAAAAAAGTAAAGACTAAGGTGTTTGTTTGAGTTGTGGCCTACAGAATCCTCTCATCATCTCCCCCTTCCCTTTCCTTTAAACAACTAATAATACTAAAGTACTGGTTTTTGAGGGCAAGGTCTTCTATATGGTTTTTCTTTATCTCAACTGGTAACCCCTAGTGTGAAAATGGATATGAAGAAAAGTTGGTTAAATTCAATTGAACCCAATTTTTCTACATAGTTTCTTTCTATTAAAAACACGGTTCATCACAAGCAAATGAAATTACTTAAAAACCTCATATGATATATTTCTCTCCAAGTTCAGAGCAACTGAAATGCTTATGGACCCTAAAAAGCTTTAATATTTACCTTTTCTTATTAACTAATGAAACAGGCACAACCAAGAGCAATTATCTTTTCATTTTGACTGTCAGAATATCAGTAATTAAATTTTGTGCTGAAATCACTAAAACTTAACTATGTTTTAATTTTATTATATTTACATCCTGCAATGTAAGGGGCCTCAAACTGATGAGAAAGCATCATTACCTAAGCAATATGTAAAGTTAGATATACAAATACACACACAGACATAGCTCTCAAACTGATTCATCTTTTTATAAAGCAAAATAATATTTCTGCACTTAAAGTTATCTAAAACTACAAATAGTTTTTAAATTTTATTTGTATGGGAATAATGTAGCAAGAGTGCAGCAACTGAATTATAATAGATACTATACACGCTTTACAACCATAGCAGACATAACGGTTTTTAACTTATCTTAATGGCATATGACTCTTGGTTTTAAACCCTGTTAGCGTGCTTAAAGTTTTCCTGACTTAATCATTCAAAATGTATTTGAATATGAAATAGTAGGATATAAAAAACAAAATTAAATCCTGAATTTACTAGAATACAGCATAATATATTAAATATGTATATACCTCTGTGCTATAATCAGAACATTAAAATTAAAATTAAAAAAATTCTCACTCTCTGCTAGCAGATATTTCTGTGCCTCACAGAACTCTGAGTGTATATGTGCGTGTATATATATATATATATGTATATGTACACACACAAATATATATATGAGTGAGGGCATTTATAAGTAATATTTCTCTTTTTTTTTTAAATATTTTTCTTCCTAATTTTATCAGGTTCACATCTCATTCAGACAGTCTTACAAGTATGCCAGAACTTTCCATAATGAAGGTTTTATAAGGAAATTGCTCCACATACACACAGATGTTTTGTAAAGTTCAACAGAATGGAGAGCATTGGAGTTTGTCGATGTCTTGTACCTCACATCAAAGTCATCAAAAAGTCCAACAGGCTTTCTTGAAAATGGATTCAGAATCTGACCTTGGTTCACCACCTACCTCTCTGCTCCACGTACGAACCCTGCCCTACATCATCCACAACTTCCCAATAGTCTACTAACTGGTCCCTCTTTTCCTCACCTGATTCCCTTTTATTCTTAATTTTCAATACAGAAGTCAGAGTGAGCCTTTCAAAACAGGAGTTAGAACATATCATTCCTCTGTTGAAAAATCCTTTAAAACCTTCTTATATCACTCAGAATAAAAGTTAACTTCTCCTTCCTAAAATTTTCCTTTTGTATTTTATTTGTATTTTTCTCCCTAGCCCTTATCATATGTTTGTGTATATCTACATACATGTAGATATACCTAGTACTATACATGACATGGTTCTTGAGAGTCCTTATGGTGGCCTAGAAGGCTCAACTCAATGCATCTGTGATCATCCTGTCACTCCTTCTTCCCCAGCCTCCAGTCGAAATCTCTGGTTCTTGCTCATGTGCTCAAGCACAACAACCTCTCAGATTTATTTGAAACATGAATGCTGAGGTATCTTCCTTCCCAAGGTCTTTACACTTTACTGTTTTTGCTACCCAGAATGCTCTTTCCACAATTATTGGCAAAGCTCACTCTTATATCCTCACAGTCTTTGTTCAAACATCTCTGCTGCTGCTGCTAAGTCGCTTCAGTCGTGTCCCATAGACACATCTATGCGACCCCATAGACGGTAGCCCACCAGGCTCCCCCGGCCCTGAGATTCTCCAGGCAAGAACGCTGGAGTGGGTTGCCATTTCCTTCTCCAATGCCGGAAAGTGAAAATAAAGTCGCTCAGTCGTGTCCAACTCTTCGTGATCACATGGACTGCAGCCTACCAGGCTCCTCCGTCCATGGGATTTTCAAGGCAAGAGTACTGGAATGGGTTGCCATTGCCTTCTCAGTCAAACATCTCTACATTAAGGCATTACCAGGCCACTTTAAGATTATGCAATCTCTCCTTCCTAAAATATTCCTTTTGTATTTTAATTTTTCTCCTTAACCCTTATCTTATGTGTGTATCTACATACATGTAGATTTACCTAGTAGTATACATGACATGGTTTCTCAAGAGTACCTTTGACAGCAAGATCAAACCAGTCAATACTAAGGGAAATCAACCCTGAATAGTCACTAGAAAGACAGATGCTAAAGCTGAGGCTCCAATACTTTGGCCACCTTATGTGAAGAGTTGACTCATTAGAAAAGACCCTGATGCTAGGAACAACTGAAGGCAAAAGGAAAAGGGGACTGCAGAGAATGACACAGTTAGATAGGATTATCAACTCAATGACATGAATTTGAACAAACTCTGGGAGATAGTGGAGGACAGGGGAGCCTGGAGAGCTGCAGTCCATGGGGTCACAAAATGTCAGACATGACTTAGAAGCTGAACAAAAACAAAAAATAATATGTATAGTTATATACATAGTATAATTTAAATTTGTGCATTTATTGACATGACTCAGTGACTGAAAAACAACAAATTAACAGCATTTTCTACTAGAATGTAAGTTCTATAAAGTCAGGAATGTTTTACTATTTTGTTCATTGTCATATTCTGATACCCAGAGTAGTATCTGGCATATAAAAGTCCACGGATATTTGTTGAATAAATAAATGAGTAAAAGAATCCAAAGTATATCACAATATCACAGGGTTAGCAAAGAGCCTAAGGAGACTTGGGGAAAATAGACCTAACTTTGCTGTTTCCTTCATCTGAAAAAACTCTCCAGTAGATAATACAGAGAGACTATTATGCCACCACACAGCATATACATAGAATTTTTAACACAAATTCTACAAATAGCTTTCTAGGATGCCATTCAGAAATTGCTAGTAACAATTTGATCAAATCTGAACTCATTACAGGAGAATCAAGATTAGTCTTAGGTTAAGTACTAGGTTGATGCAAAAGTAATTGCAGTTTTTGCATTATTGAAATTTGCCTTTGACATTGGAATACATTCTTAAATAAATGGTTACATTATGCATCATTTTAATGCACATTTCTAACTTCATTTTTTTGCTAATGACTTATTTGGTGTTTATTCTATATGTATTTTAGACTATGGAAATGATATTAGACAAAAAGCAAATTTGAGCAATTTCTTATTGAAGTTCAAAATGGGTCATAAAGTGGCAGAGACAACTCGCAACATCAACACTGCATTTGGCCCAGGAACTGCTAACAAACATACCATGCAGTGGTTGATCAAGAGTTTTGCAAAGGAGAACAGAGACTTGAAGATGAGGAGCACAGGAGTTGACTTTCAGGAGGTTGGCTATCAGGAGTTGACAGCAACCAACTGAAAGCAATTATCAAAGCTGATCATCTTAAAATTACATGAGAATTTGCCAAAGAACTCAGTGTTTATCATTCTATGGTCATTTGAAAAAATTGGAAAGGTGAAAAAGCTCAGTAAGTGGGTGCCTCATGAGCTGACTGAAAAAAAAAAAAAGTGTTGCTTTGAAGTATCATCTTCTCTTATTGTACATAACAACAACAAGCCATTTCTTGATCAAATTGTGCTATGAGATGAAAAGTGGATTTTATACAACAACCGGCAATAACTAGCTCAGTTGTTGGACTGAGAAGAAGCTCCAAAGCACTTCCCAAAGCCAGACTAACACCAAAAAAAGGTCATGGTCGCTTTGGTGGTCTGCTACCGATCTGATTCACTGCTGCTGCTGCTGCGGCTAAGTCGCTTCAGTTGTGTCTGACTCTGTGCGACCCCATAGACGGCAGCCCACCAGGCTCCCCTGTCCCTGGGATTCTCCAGGCAAGAACGCTGGAGTGGGTTGTCATTTCCTTCTCCAATGCATGCAAGTGAAAAGTGAAAGTGAACTCACTGTGCCCGACTCTTAGCGACCCCACGGACTTCAGCCCACCAAGGCTCCTCCATCCATGGGATTTTCCAGGCAAGAGTACTGGAGTGGGTTGCCATTGCCTTCTCCATCTGATTCACTACAGCTTTCTAAATCCCAGTGAAACCATTACATCTGAGAAGTATGTTCAGCAAATAGATGAGATGCACCAAAAACTGCAGTGCCTGCAGCAGACATTGGTCACTAGGAAGGGCCCAGTTCTTCTCCAAGAGAATGCCTGATGGCAGATTGCACAACCAATGCTTCAAAAGTTGACCAACTCAGGCCACCAAGTTTTGCCTCATCTGCCATATTAACCTGACCTCGCACCAACTGACTACCACTTCTTCAAGCATCCTGACAACTTTTTCAAGGAAAATGCTTCCACAACCACTATGATACGAACAGTGTTTTCCAACATTTTGTTGAATCCTGAAGCATGGATTTTTACACTACAGGAATAAACAAACTTATTTCTTATTAGCAAAAATGTATTGATTGTAATGGTTCCTATTTTGACTAATGAAGATATGTTTGAGCCTAGTTATAATGATTTAAAATTCATGATCTGAAACTGCAATTACATTTGCACCAACCTAATAGAAAAGTGAAAATTAAGTTAATGAAATAAACATTTGCATTTTTAGAGGTATAATTTTAACTCATATCTGAAACTTTGAATTTACTTAAAACTGTTATGTATTTTCACTTGTAAAACTTCATACCAGTCAGAAATTATCAATGACTTATATCAATACTTTTCAAACTATTCTTTTATTTATTTTTTTAATGGAAGGATAATTGCTTTACAGTATTGCATTGGTTTCTACCAAACATCAACATGAATCAGCCAAAGGTTTACCCATGTCCCCTCTCACTTGAACATCCCTCCCACCTCCCTCCCCATCCCACCCTTCTAGGCTGTTATCAAGCCCTGGTTTGAGTTCCCTGAGTCATACAGCCAAACTCTTGTTGACTATCTATTTTACATATGGTAATGTATATTTCCCTATTACTCTCTCCATACCTCGCACCCTTGCCTTCTCCCCGCCAGCCATGTCCATAAGTCTGTTCTCAATGTCTGTCTCCATTGTGGCTCTGCAAATAGGTTCATTAGTACCATCTTTCTAGATTCCTTATATAATCATGGCAGATTCCCCATGATAAAGACTCTGCCTGAAATATGGGAGACCTGGGTTCAATCTCTGGGTCAGGAAGATACCCTGGAGAAGGAAATGGCAACCGACTTCATTATTCTTGCCTGGAAAATCCTATGGATGAAGGAGCCCGGCAGGCTACAGTCCATGGGGTCCCAAAGAGTCGGACACAACTGAGTCACTTCACTATATAATCACACAACATCACCCTCTCCCTGAAAGGACTCACAGTGGGGACAAATGGCTCTGGGCATCAACCTAGATGTTTCAGTCAGATGCTTCAACAAGGGCAGCCATCTGCTTTTTATGTTGACTAATGCTGGCTACAGGTGTTGCAGTTTTCATTGCATCTTGTCAACTTGCAGGGCATAGTTCTCAGATATAATGGTTTTGCCAGGATTCAGCTATCTATTCTCCATCTATTCTGTCATCTGTTCTACAAGGTGGATTCTGTGTGAGAGTTCTTCCAAATTAAGGAAAAAAAACTCAAAAATATGTAATCAATATTGATATTTTTATTTTAAGAAGAATTACAAATTTAGTGAAATGGTATTTCAAAATTGTTTTCTACTTTTTCTCCTACTAAGACCAAGAATAGTCTATGCACTTAGCCCATGTATGAATTAAGAGCAAGTCATGTCTCAGGAGCCACATTTGACTTTGCATTTCCAAAATCATTAACAGCAAATGTGACTTTTTTTCCTTTAAAATGTCCTAGCAGCTTTATGCAGGCTGCATTGGTAACTGATAGCCAATATAAGGATATCAACTAGTGAGGACAGTTTAGTTTCTCATATGTTTATATTCCATTTTAGAAAAACAGTTCGTTCTACCTCCTGTGTCTCTCCTGTATTCTCACAACACTTCTGACACCAGATGTGTGGGTTTTTTCCCCCCAAAAGTGAGAAATTCTCCATGACACCAGCTGGGTGTCTTACTGTTGAGCTCAATTCTGACACTACCTGGAGACAGTGTCAAATTCCACAGGTTAAGGGCTCAGCCCCACAAACACTGCCCCCACTTCAGACACCAATTGCAAGTAGCAGGTCCCCACCTCATCCACAACTCTGGACAACTTGGCTATAAATTGGAGGTTCCAATAACCTCCTCCATCTTGGATTTAATTATTTGCTAGAGGAGTCTACTGAATGTCCCTACATTTACCTGTTTATTAAAGGATATAATAAAGGATACAGATGGATAGCCAGATAAAGAGATACAAATGTTGAGGTCTTGGAGGATCCTGAACACAAGAGCTTCTGCCACATGGAATTGGGGTGTATCACATTCCTTGTATGTGGATGAGATTCCTGACCAAAAAGCTCCCTAAACCACATAGTATTGAGATTTTACGGAAGACCACATAGGCAAATCAAGTAACACCATTCCCACCCCTTCTTCTCTCTCTGGAGAATGGGTGGGGGTGGAGATACAGGAGGACCTGAAAATTCCAAGCTTCTCATCATGGCTTAGTCTTTCTGGTGACCAGCTCCCACCCAGGAAGCAGCCCAGAATTGTTTCAGAAAAACAAAGACACTCCTATCACTCAGAAAATTACAACGACTTCGGAACCCCATCAGGAACCAGGGTTAAAGACCAAATACCAGAACAAAAGATGCCCCCAGTGCTTAGGAAACTAAAAGGCTTCAGGAGCTCTGTGCCAGAGACTTGGGATAGAAACCATTACTTTTTTTCTATCATTTTACAGTTTTAAATAAACTATCATATTTCAGGGATTCCCTGGTGGCTAAGTGGTAAAGAATCGGTCTGCAATGCAGAAGACCCATGCAAGTTCAATCAAGACCCAGGTTCAATCCCTGGGTTGGAAAAGTCTCATGGATAAGAGAGTGGCAACTCAATCCAGTATTCTTGCCTGGAAAACCCACGGACAGAGGTGCTTGTTGGGCTATGGTCCATGGGGTCACAAAAGAATTGGACATGACTTAGCGACTAAACAAAAACAACAAATCACATCACAAGTCATTTTCCAAAAGAAAATGCTCTGGTTGACATTGAATAATAAATAGTGTTTTTACACAGCTTATGATTAGTGTATTTTAATTTATATTCTATAACTGAGTCTACATTTAGGTATGAATAAGCTGTCATAAAACTAAAGAATTCCAAATAAAACAGGAGCATGACACAAATACATAAACTATGTAAAATATATTTGACTGAATTAGGAAAAATATGAGATCTAAAATAGATTTTTAATTGCATCTAGAAGTAGAATTTTTAAGCATAATTTATTAAATACATAAATTGATGCATTTGTTATTTGTTAATATATTTAAGATAAGACAAAGAAAATGTTTGGTTCAGAATTAGAGAAGGAAAACTTTCTTTAAGCAAACAGAAACTAGTCATTTTTCCAAGTAGGATAGAACTAGTATGTGGACCAATGTAACCATAAACTGAAAACTAGTTTCTTAAATGCTTCAACTCAGTTGAGGATATTAGTTGAATTCTATGAATTCTCTGAGGACAACTAGAAAATTATGGACACAGATTTAAACACTTTTAAGCAAACTGACCAACATAAGACAGATTCTAACTGCTCAGATTCTCATGCTAAAAAAAAATGTATCAGTTCATTTCTTGGCTGATTTCCCTATAGCACAAATTTAACTATATAAGTCTTCACAGGCTCAAAAAGAATACAAAGTATAGCCCTGCCCTTGTTACTTCCCTGGGCTCCTGAAGCAGCAAGGAAAATATTCCACAGGAGAACAGAGAGCTGGGAATGACATCAATGGCCTCTTGACTATTGACTAGGCAGGGTCTGGATTGGAGGGCATTTTTTAAATTCAGTTTGTTGATAGTCTAGTGAATTTAGTCTCACCCACTGTAAGAATGTGATGTAGTTTTGGGGAAATGGATCCACATGGAAACTTCATAAAACTCTGGGTATTTTCCTGAGGATGTAAGTATATATGCAAATCCATTCATAAAAATTTAGGTTATTTAAAGATTTAGGATATGCAATCACAGATTATAAATCATGTTCTCACAACACCCCCATGTTACCATCCGGACAACAGATTCCATTCATTAATTATAGTAATGTATATTTTACACCTACGTATTCTCCCATACAGTATTATTCTAAGAGGATGAGGACAGAGGAAAAAAAAAGATAAATATCTCACATACAAAAATTTCACAATTTATTAAGGGAGACATGATTATACAATATTAAGGGTAGAATAACAGAATAAAAATAAAATGATTGCCTGCAGGAACAGCTCATATAGAAAACTGTGGGAACAGAGATGTAAGATCAGCTTTGCTTCTATCTACCTGTATTATGATTTTCCTGAAGGGGTCAGAGGAGACCTCACAGACAAAGTATCTTTTAGATTGAATCTTGAAGAATAAAAAACAATTTAGCCACAGAAATGACAAAGGGGCATTAACAGGAGGAGAAACCACAAGTGACAAGGTGTAAAAAGAATGGCAAGTAATTTCAGTGACTCATGTGAAATGATAACTTGCTGCATATGAGGTCGAATAGACTGGAGCATTAGTGAGGAGGGGCAGGGGCTAGGTTATGGAGAACTAATGGATCTTGGTGAAGAGATTTCTGTGGTCTCCATGGCTAATGGAAGCCTTTAAAGGATTTAAATTGCTGAGTGAGTGAGACTTGCTCTACAGAAAAAACATTTTGGCAGAGGTGTAAAAAACAGCACTAGGAATGAGGGGTAGAGTTTGTGGAGAGAGAGAGGACCAATCCAATGACAGCAGTTATCAATTTGTAATAATACAGACAATAAAAATTCTTATAGGCCTGGAAATGGTTAGAAAAAAAGAATCAGCAGGTCTTGGTAAAGACCATCAAAATTAAATACCTTGCTCAAGGCCACATACTTAATTAGTACCAAAGATGTATCTAGAATTAAGTTTCCTGACTTCCAGCCCATTTCTCTAATACTCTTTACCATTTCTTACTGTTTGATGAATTCAAATAAAGATTTCAAATTAGGAATTGAAAATTGCCTATTAATGTTGATGACTTTCCCTCAAAACCTTCCACTTATCTTTTAAACAAGCAAATTTGGAATAAACACATTGCTATTGGTTTCCTTTTAACAAAAACTTTATTGTAATTAAACTCAATCATTATCCACCCCCTCTTACAAATAAATGAAGTCTGCTAACATCAAGATTAAATTTTGCCTTTGGTTACCAGCTGAGCCAATGGTTTGCTGCATGACCAGAATGCATGTGTGCTACAATTTTGTCAACTAATGTATTTTCAGGAAATAAACTTCCCTGTGAATATCATCTCCTTTGTCTATGCCTTTTTTAAAAAGACAGGTATTGTTCACACATGTCATCATAGGACAACAGAATACCTATGATATATCAGTTCAGTTCAGTCACTCAGTCGTGTCCAACGCTGCGACCCCATGAACCGCAGCAAGCCAGGCCTCCCTGTCCATCACCAACTCCCAGAGTTCACTCAAACCCATGTCCATTGACTCGGTGATGCCATCCAACCATCTCATCATCTGTCGTCCCCTTCTCCTCCTGTCCTCAATCTTTCCCAGGATCAGGGTCTTTTCCAATGAGTCAGCTCTTTGCATCAGGTGGCCAAAGTACTGGAGTTTCAGTTTCAACATCAGTCCTTCCAATGAACACCCAGGACTGATTTCCTTTACGATGGACTGGTTGGATCTCCTTGCAGTCCAAGGGACTCTCAAGAGTCTTCAACAACACTGTTCAAAAGCATCAATTCTTCAGCGCTCAGCTTTCTTCACAGTCCAACTCTCACATCTATACATGACCACTGGCAAAACCATAGCCTTGACTAGATGGACCTTTGTTGGCAAAGTAATGTCTCTGCTTTTGTATATGCTATCTAGGTTGGTCATAACTTTCCTTCCAAGGGGTATGCATCTTTTAATTTCATGGCTGCAATCACCATCTGCAGTGATTTTGCAGCACAAAAAAATAAAGTCAGCCACTGTTTCAACTGTTTCCCCATCTATCTGCCATGAAGTGATGGGACCAGATGCCATGATCTTAGTTGTCTGAATGCTGAACATTAAGCCAACTTTTTCACTCTCCTCTTTCACTTTCATCAAGAGGCTTTTCAGTTCTTCACTTTCTGACCTAAGGATGGTGTCATCTGCATATATGAGGTTACTGATATTTCTCCCAGCAATCTGATTCCAGCTTGTGCTTCCTCCAGCCCAGTGTTTCTCATGATGTACTCTGCAAAAAAGTTAAACAAGCAGGGTGACAATATACAGCCTTCATGTACTCCTTTTCCTATTTGGAACCAGTCTCTCGTTCCATGTCCAGTTCTAACAGTTGCTTCCTGACCTGCATACAGGATTCTCAGGAGGCAGGTCAGGTGGTCTGGTATGCCCATCTCTTTCAGAATTTTCCACAGTTTATTGTGATCCACACAGTCAAAGGCTTTGGCATAGTCAATAAAGCAGAAATAGATGTTTTTTCTGGAACTCTCTTGCTTTTTTGATGATACATCGGATGTTGGCAATTTGATCTCTGGCTCCCCTGTAGTAATCTACAGATACCACTGAGTTCTGTTATCATGTGCCCTCTTTGATATCAGAAAGATTTTGGTTTGGAAAAGGGCATCTTATTGCTATAATTTGAAAAGTCAAAGAACTGAAGTATTAAAGTCCAGTCTTTATTCATTTTGTCTGTGTTGTTCTTAAGAACACAAAATTATATTCTGTTCTATTTGCTAAATCAGAATAATTGTTTTCACTTTGTGTGATAAATTAACATGTCGATTCTTGGTAATGGAAAACCAGTGAATCACTAAATTATTCTGTTGCATGAGGAATGGGGATACTTTCCAATTTAGGTAGAAACACTTTTCAAAATGTATGTCAAAAAGGAATTTGAAGTCAATATAAAATCAGAACACTAAAAAGAAAGGAAAGCTGTTTTTTCTACTAAAATAATTACTATAGGTTACTTAATTAAATAAAACGTTTTCACCAGCTTCCACTCCCTGCAGAGCACTGTGCTAGACACTAAATAGTTAATCATCCTGGTACCAGTCTTCACAAAGATCACAGTTGTTTGGAAAATATAGTCAAGGAATCAGACAATTTCAGTAGAGTTTGATAAAAGACACAATAGGAGTATTGTACAATATCACTTTTTGATGACTCAGATGATGGTATAGAAATAAAATTGAAATAGACAAAGGTTCTAGGCAACAATGGTTGACAATTTCTATTCTCTGCTAAAACCAGAAGTAGGATTTAATTATACTGCCATGCTGTTTTCTAACTCAGGTCTTTTAGAACTCAATATTTGACTCAGAAATCCTCATCTTTTGTCAAGAGAGTAAATCAATCTTTACCAAAGAATAAAGAGTACAGTGGTTAAGGGTGGCGAACCACACAGTTTTAGTTGCACTGTGTGAATAATCATCCTTGTTTACTGAAAAGTAGCTGTGACTGTTTCATAAAGCTAGCTTGATTTTGTCCTTTGCAGCCTTAGTCATCTTCCTCACTCTTTTGAAATGGAAGTTATTGAATAACTAACCTTAAAAATATTCTTGGTGGAAATATCAAATTACCTGAATTGACAATGGAGATATATCCTTTTTCATTAAATATCTGCCTCTCCAGAAGGCTTCATTAATAAATAAATAGAGACTGTGTGACTGACAACATGCTTACTTATTGCACACTAAATGTTATTATTCATCTCTTTAAGGATGAAAGGACAAGAAACTTGTGGTGACATGGGAGGAAAGCAGAGCTCAAGTGAAGGGATATTAGATCCATCAGAGAACAACTGATCTGAGGACCAAGGAGAAGAACTCTGCCAGGTTTATCCAAAAAGGATTTCATTTGATGCTCCTCTATGTTAGATGAAGCAGCATTTTTTTTTTTTTAGGAAGCTGGATTATAATTTCAAAAACCCTAATTTCAGTCTTGTTCTCTGCCATTAACTAGCCAACTAGGTCTAGAATATGTATGTCATTTACGTTGATGTGGCTTCATTCTATCAATTAGTAAATGAAAGAATATCACCAGAGAACATTCAAGGCCCTTCTACCTCTGAGTTTTAAATAATATGAACATTATGATGAGGAAAGAGCCATTGAAAATGGAGGCATTACATTGAGAACAGCTGCAGAGAGGAACTTGGATTAATACAAATTTGGCCAAGGACCTGCCCCTTATTCAAGGAAGTTACTGCATTTTTTTTTTAAACAATTCTACCAAATCCTGTTGGGTTCTTTCTTCTTTATTGAATTTTTTTTTTTTTTACAATGATGCTCTTTTTTAAAATATCAGGTTAAAATAAATATTTAATTAAGCAAAATCAGCCTGGCCAACTCCTTTCTATTCTAATAACAGAAACTTCTCTATTTACATTCAATTGGATTTTATACTCATACCAGTAACTATATATGTGTTGCTGTTTTCTATGTTAAATGTTCTTATGGTTAATGTGATTTTATTATTTCAAGTTAAGAACAGAGGAGAAAAACTGAATCATGCTTATTTTAAAAAGAAGAAGAACATTATGGAAGTTTTAAGAGTGCCACTAACTCCCAGCACTGGTTTGTCTTCATTTTGAAAAAACTTCCTTTTACATTCAATTTAACGCATCTAGGAGTAAATTATTCAGGAAGTCGATAACGATTCATTACTAAACTACAGGAAAGTCTAAAGGAGTGGTTAGCAGCAGCTGTGTAGATTTGCTGCTCATTTATTCCAGATGCAGGGCATAATGTACACCCAGCAATCTGGGAAATGCAGCATTATCTGTGTTGATTGTAGATATTCCAGCAAGATACTATGTTTTTCAAGACTGCCTTAAAATGAAGCAACTATGTGATGGTAAGGGGACAGTCCCAATCTAGGAGTAAAGTTTTCTTTAAAAAACTTCAAAATTTGAGTAGAATAAGAGGCATTTGGAAGTGTCTTCTTCGAGAATAGTGTTCAGGATAGGCAGGACCCAACGACACATTTTTTCAAGTGAAATGCACCACCTTCACCTCCACAAGCGGTAAATATGGAAGCAACCAGCTGTTGTGCATACCAAATTGACAGCCTGTGTTGATTTTGACTCAGAATTAGTTCTGCTGTTGGGCAAGGTGGTGAATGCGGGGGAAATGTTTACATGAAGGAGTGGGAGGATTTTCAAGTTGCCAAAGAATGGATACTATGAGAGATGAAAATCTTGCTTAATATTTATCCTTCATCCACCTATAAGAGAGCATGAATTCACATTTAAAATAATTCAACATAAGGTTGGGTTTGCAGTCTATGATAAATTTAGATTTAGGACTTAAAACATGGTTATTACAATGTAAATCAAAATTTGGACCAAACATTACTATAAGCAATTTACCACCTATCAACAAGGATCGATCTCTTTTTTTCCTTGAATATTTTAGAAATGGAGTTCTATGGGGTTCTTTATGTGCCAGTACTGACAGCTGTTATTTACTGACTATTAAGTTTCACAACTCTGTGAGATCAGTATTATATTTCATCTTTACAGATAAGGACACTGAGGCAGAGATCAAAGAGATTGACTAAGAGTGTATTTTGGTGGCAGAGTTGAGACTTGAACCCAGGCAGATTGACTTCAGACTACACACACACACACACACACACAGCCCCTTTTAATAAGGCTTTTGATTTCATTTGACAAGCATTCAATAAACACCTTTAGGTTGCAGTTATTACAACTACAACTAGGAATAGGGATAAATACTACACAGCTTTCATTAATGCTTTAAGACTTCTCTCAACAATATCAGTACATAACATCAAAAGATCAATATATCACAATTGTGTCTTACTGTCACAGACTTTGTTGTTGGCCTACTCCCCATCAATTCAGCTCAGCTGTGAGTTCCTATTCAGCTGTCATGGACAGAAGCAGATATTTACATTTGTGACATTTGGCTAAGACACGTAAACCCAGATATTATAGGAATCAAATAATAATATTAAAGAAAATATGTATTTCTGATATCTAAGCCACATCTCCTACACTTATAATATTCTCATTCATGTTGATTTAATCCTTCTAAAGACTCATTCAATTTACTGAGCACCATGATGTGGATAGGGAGAAGGCAATGGCACCCCACTCCAGTACTCTCACCTGGAAAATCCCATGGACGGAGGAGCCTGGTAGGCTGCAGTCCATGGGGTCGCGAAGAGTCAGGCACGACTGAGCGACTTCACTTTCACTTTTCACTTTCACACATTGGAGAAGGAAATGGCAACCCACTCCTGTGTTCTTGCCTGGAGAATCCTGGGGACGGGGGAGCCTGGTGGGCTGCCATCTATGGGGTCGCACAGAGTCGGACACGACTGAAGCGACTTAGCAGCAGCAGCAGCATGATGTGGATAAAACTTTTCCAAGAAATAACCTAAGTTTGGGAAGAATCTACAGGGAAGAAACTAAGTAGCATTGTGGAGATTTTGCTCTACTTAAGTACGTTTTATAGTGTGGAGGGGAGCCAGAAGTAGTAGAATTTCCACCAGATTAAACATGAGCTCATAAATTAGTCTGTCACAGATCCAGATTTGAGTCTCCTGGATTGGACACCAAGGACTTGATCACTCACAAAGTAGCATCAGACTTATCAGCATATTTCTTCCAGTTCCCCTTGTCCTGAAGTTAACTGGGCAACCTGAAGGACTCAGACAGATGTCCATGCAACCAGAGAGTGGCACTGCAGCTAGGGGACTCTGAGCATCAAAAATCTGCCACTTTAAAAGATCTAAAGAAACATTTCTCCAAAGAAGACCTACAGATGTCCAAGAGGCACGTAAAAAGATGCTCAACATCGCTAATGACTAGAGAAATGCATATCAAAATTACAATGAGGTACCACCTCACCCTGGTCAGCATGATCATCACTAAGAAGTCTACAAATAATAAATTTGGAGAGGGTGTGAAGGAAAAAGAACCCTCCTACACAGCTGGTGGGAACATAAATCAGTGCAGCCACTGAGGAGATCAGTATGGAGATTCCTCAAAAAACAACTAAAAAGAGAGTTGCCATATGATCTAACAATCTCACTCTGGGACATATATCCAGAAAATAACTAATTTGAAAAGATATGTGTACCCCTATCTTCAAAGCAGCACTATTTACAATATACAGGACACAGAAGCCATCTAAATGTTCATTGATAGATGAATGGATAAAGAAATAGTACATAGATACTCAGTTGTTAAAAAGAAATGAAATAATGTCATTTGCAGCTATGTGGATTCACCAAAAGATTATCATACTAAGTGAAGTAAGTCAGAAGAAGGAAGACAAATACCATATGATATCACATTTATGTGGAATCAAAAATATGACACAAATGAATTTATCTACAAAACAGAAACAGATTCTCAGACAGAGAACAGACTTCTGGTTGTCAAGGGGGATGGGAAGGGTTGATGGTTGAGTTGGGAATTAGAAGATACAAACTATTTTATATATATAAAATAATGTATATATATATATAAATAACAAGGTTGGATAAATAACAAGGTTCCACTTTTCAGCGTAGGGAACTATATTCAATATTCTGTAATAAAACATAATAGGAAAAAAATATGCCAATTTTATAGCAATTAGTAAACAAGCCTGCTTTTTCTCTAGAGAGAGACCAAGTGCTGAGTAGGACTATGTAATATGTTCCTATGAGGTAACATATCACTCTGCAAAATTGTCTGCTACAGAAATAATCCAGCTTAGTGGTGAGTTAAAGAACGGTCTGAGGATTTTGGCACACCTAACAAGACTTGTCAAAGCATCAGAAGCCCAGAACAGACTGCCTCCCAATAATATTCAGGGAGCACTATAAAAGAAACTGGTTTTGTGTGTGACCCTAGGTATCTAAAGGATACATGCAAAATTTTAAACAACAAAAAACAGACAGGATATGTTAAATATGGGATATTAAACTAAAAACAGATAGGATATATCATCTATACATATGTATGGATGTATAAATGATTCACTTTGCTGTACAGCAGAAACTACACAACATTGTAAAGTAACTATACTCCAATAATTCAAAAAAAAATCTCAGAAACTTTTAAATAACTTCTTGTGATTTGAAAATTACCTGCTATCTCTTATAATTTTTTTTTTTACTATTTTATGAAATCACAAATGGGGTATGCTCTTATCTGACCCTAAATTGGAGCTAATGTAATCCATGCAACATCTTTGAAGAAGCCTCATTTCCTGCAGGTCATCTCATGGCAGAGGATATTTTGTGTTAGGCCATAGAAGGACAAGGTTAGAAGCTCTGTGATGGCCATTGTGCTCACACACTAAAAAAGCAGACTAATGCTTCTTTTATTACTAGCTCTGCCTACTTCTCCATGACCTGAAGAAAGTCAATTAACTTCTCTGTGCCTGTACAATGAGGATAACACTACTTGGTCACACACCTCTGAATGGTGTTATAAGGAGAAACAAGATAATGCTCCTAATGCATTTGCAGAGAGTTCAAAAGAAACACAGAATTAGAGTACAATGCATTCTTAAATTTGAAAAATGTTCTAATCCAAATTCTTTGACAGGGCTAAGCTAATAGACAAAGGCATTTTTAACACTTTGCTAAACATAATTTGCTCCTGAGCATCTGTCGTAAATGTACTCCCTGAGCAGATGGAGCTTCTCATGCCATATTCAGCTTTGCCAAATCAACAATATAGTACCACTTAGCCCCAGAAGCACACATGATTTGCATTAGTAGATGCAAAAGGGCTTTCTTATCAGCCCCATCAGTGTAGAAGAGAACTAAAAAACAAAGCAATTGAATCATGATGCTTAAAACTGTTTTAGTCATTCCACCTTTCTTTATTTTTTTTTAATTGTCATTGAAATATGGGCTTCCCAGATGGCACAAAGTGGTAAAGAACCCACCTGCCAATGCAGGAGACAAAAGAGAGGCAGGTTCGATCCCGGGGTCAAGAGGATCCCCTGGAGGAGGGGGATTTCTAAGAATACTCCAGTATTCTTGCCTGGAAAATCCCATGGACAGAGAAGCTTGGCAGGCTACAGTCCATAGCATCGCAGTCTGACATGACTGAAGCGACTGAGCGCACACATACAGCAAAGTGATTCAGCTATACATATATGTAAGGATCTACTGTGTACCAGGTATAAGACCACATGCTGTGCTCACATATCAGACAAGAAATGGAAGCCCTGTTAGCACAAAACCCCTGAATTTCTTAGGGCAAGTAACTATTAGCAGCCTATGCTTTAGCATTTATTCTGCAGTACCCTGTGCACTTGTGTGGAGTCAAATCCTCTTCTTGGTAGTCCAGAGCCTATTTGGGACTTGATTTAAAAATATGCAATCATGAAATCTCAGAAAAATTTCTTTCCAAGGAAGAATACTAAATAGCATAGAGAACAGATACCTGTGAAAAAAATATCAAAGGGTCTCTAGGACAGACCAGATAGACTCTTATGAGAAATGTGTATTCTCTAATGTCCCTGAACAAAAATTTCCATCATTCTTGCAATCTGAGGAATTGACATAGACCAACGATACTCAAAAAAAACAAAAAAACCATGGTCCATAGATAGGCATCATCAGTGTCACCTGTGACTGTATTACCAGAAATGCAAATTCTGGAGCTGCAGCCCAGATCTACTAAATCAAGAACTATCGGGCCATAGACATCTGTATGAACAAGCTCTCCAGGTGACTCGTAACTTTCCCTAAGTTGATAAATCTTGATCTAAACTATCTTCCTCAATTCCAATCAAATAACAATTATTATAAACTGTTCATCTGTCTTTAATGGAAATTCACATCAATGGAATATGTCATATAAGACAAATACAAATGCAGAATGGTGAATGGATTGGATTTCGTAATTTACAAGCAGCCTGTTCCAATTCTATGTCATCAGAAGTTAGCACATAATCTCTTGATACAAAGCACTCAAAATGGGAGATGAAGCAGAATGCATTTTCTTGGATGATGTCTCAGCTGTACTTGTATCTGCCTGTTCTATTTAGAAAGAACTAGAGAAATCAAGTTGGATTTCAAGGAGACACCTTAACTAGGTGATTATAATGCTGAACACAGGAATCCTGATCTCAGTGTGTTTGCTGTACTTTCTGCCCAGCACTGTAGGATGTGATGTATTTTTCACTAGTATCTTTCCCCTAAGGAAAAGGCATGGGAGGGAAGAGATGAGGGAAAGGCCTTAAAACTCACTGCTTTAATTCTTTTAAACAAAGAAGATTCATATTGATTCAATATGCACACTACTGATACAGTATCAGTAATGAGTGGCTCGGAGCATGGCCTTGAGTTCAGCACTTGGATTTCAATGCAGTTCCTAGCTGGGCAATTTTATGCAAGTTACTTCACTTCTCTAAGCCTCAACTCCCTCATTTGTAGGATGGTGACAATAATAATATTTAACTTACAGAATTGTTATGAAAAATACATTAATATTTGAAAGAATTTAGAACCATGCTTGGCATATAAAAGAACAATCAGTTCACTTCAGTCACTCAGTTGTGTCCGACTCTTTGCAACCCCATGAATCACAGCACGCCAGGCCTCCCTGTCCATCACCAACTCCCGGAGTTCACTCAAACTCACGTCCATTGAGTCAGTGATGCCATGCAGCCATCTCATCCTCTGTCGTCCCCTTCTCCTCTTGCCCCCAATCCCTCCCAGCATCAGAGTCTTTTCCAATGAGTCAACTCTTCGCATGAGGTGGCCAAAGTATTGGAGTTTCAGCTTTAGCATCATTCCTTCCAAAGAAATCCCAGGGCTGATCTCCTTCAGAATGGACTGGTTGGATCTCCTGTAGTCCAAGGGACTCTCAAGAGTCTTCTCCAACACCACAGTTCAAAAGCATCAATTCTTCAGCGCTCAGCCTTCTTCACAGTCCAACTCTCACATCCATACATGACCACAGGAAAAACCATAGCCTTGACTAGATGAATCTTTGTTGGCAAAGTAATGTCTCTGCTTTTGAATAATATAAGTATACAAATGAAAATAGTCTGAGTATTCTAGATTATGCAATATGCATATATATATATATATATAACTGAATCACTTTGCTATACATCTGAAACTAACACAACATTGTAAATTAACTGTACTTCAGTAAATATGAACACACATAAGTCTATTTTACTTTACACAATGGCAGTTAGTCTGTGTCAGTAATGTGCACACTGAACTTTGTAAATAAAATCATTCCCCTATGACTTCCATTGTGACAACAAAAGAAATATACCCACAGAAGAGAAAGTCTTCATAACATCATAGAACCACACAAAAGTGTATTACATTACAGGATGGGAATTAACAGGATGGAAATGGAGTAAAGAGGCCAAGTCTATGTGGTAAGCTATGTGACTCTTGGTAAGACTTAAATTATTTGAGTTTCTATTTTCAATACTAAAGTAAAAGGTGAATGATTCCTGAAATTTTTTATCTCCTAATCTTTATTTACTTGCAAACCTTTTCTCAAAATTATGTATTTTAAAAATAACTCAATAATTACATGTTGGTAATAACAATAAGTCAACTGAACCAGAGAATCTGCAAAATTCTATCCTATAATTTCAGAATACTTTGTAGCTACCGTAGATACACTGGAGAAAAAATATCTGCCCTTACAGAGGAACGTTCAGTGAACAGTCAGTGTTTTTATCTCATATACTGAAAAAGAAAACAACGCCTCTAAAAAAGCTACCTTAGATGCCCCCCTTTCTCCCTAGAATTTTTTCTCGTGTTTGGAAGTATCATGCAAATACCCTATATATTGATGCTGCTACTGCTGCTCTCAGTTCTAATCAATGCATTTACAATAAGGATGCTCTTCCCTTTTAACAAGCTAAAATAACATTATAGCTGAGTGGAGATTTCCACTCGTGGTAAGGCAAAGCATCCCACAAGGAAGATTAAAGATTCATTTTGATATTTGGCAAAACTAATACAGTTATGTAAAGTCTAAAAATAAAATAAAATTTAAAAAAAAAAGATGCAGGAAACATGGACAAATTGTCATCATCAACAACTATTTTAAATCACCTATTTCCAGGCAAATGCCGAGTTCTTTGGATGTGCTAGAAAACAAGATGATTTTTTTTTTCCTCAGTAAGCTTTCAGTGATCTGGGCAAACAGACAAGTACACTTTAAAAAAAAAAAAAAAAAAGACCTTACTGTATGTATCCTCTCTGAGAAGATTCAGGCTAGATAGCAGAGAAGGTAAATTGCATGGGCTCCTGACTACTGTCTGTGTAAAGAGCATCACACAACATGAGGTGAGGCCAAGGAATTAGAGGAGGAGGAGGAAGTAAGAGACAATATGGGGTCCAAGCATTACAAAAGATTAGAAAGATTTAACCCTTTTGTGAAAGAAAACCTTTGTCTTATTACTGAAACAAAACACATTAAAAATCAAGCTGAAATGGAGAGAGAAACATGGAAACATATATGTTACTATGTGTAAAATAGATTGCCAATGAGAATTTGCTGTATTACTCAGGGAACTCAAAACAGGGCTCTGTAACAACCTAGAGAGGTGGGATGGGGAGGGAGGTGGAAGGGAGGTTTGAGAGAGAGGAGACATATGTATGTCTATGGCTGACTCATGTTGATGTTTGGCAGAAACCAAAACAATACTGTAAAACAATCATCCTTCACTTAAAAATAAATAAATTTAATTATACAAAAAGCTAGTTGAACATCCTCATTTTAGAAATAAGCCCCAGGGAGAGGCCATGGCTTCTTCATGGCTGTGCAAGGAGTTAGTGAGAGAACCTGAGTTAGGACTCCCATTCCTAGGCATAGGTCACCCCTCCATATTCTCTCTCTCTCTTTTTTTTTTTTTGAAAGCAAGTAGAAGGACAGAGTCAGAGAAGGCAATGGCACCCCCACTCCAGTACTCTTGCCTGGGAAATCCCACGGACAGAGGAGCCTGGTAGGCTGCAGTCCATGGGGTCGCGAAGAGTCAGGCACGACTGAGCGACTTCACTTTCACTTTTCACTTTCATGCATTGGAGAAGGAAATGGCAACCCACTCCAGTGTTCTTGCCTGGAGAATCCCAGGGACGGGGGAGCCTGGTGGGCTGCCGTCTATGGGGTCGCACAGAGTCGGACAGGACTAACGCGACTTAGCAGCAGCAGAAGGACAGAGCATCTAAAAGATAAAAGCAAAACCTACCTATTTTCATCAACATAAACAACCTATTATTTTATTATTTTATTTTATTTATTATTTTATTATCCTGCATTTCATAATGGACAGATAAAGGTGGAAAAGCTTCAAAAAGTATTTGAATTATAATAGACAGGGACAATGCTTTAGGAAAGAGTGATTTATCATCTATGTCTGAGCCATCAATTACCTGATAAATGTAGCCAAAGCTTTTATCAATTAGCCGATTTATCTACAGGGTAAATTCATAGCCTTAAACACTTATTGGCATTTCCAAAAATAAGATAATGGGCAGCTGTTTAAAATATAAACAACCATAGTTGAATAAATATATAGTATAACAAGGAAAGTCTGAATTAAAAGCCCAGAACTCATAATTTATTTTTGTGCATTGTTCTTCATAGATGATTCTTCAGTTTGCTTTCTAACAGTATAAAAATCCTGCAGCTATATAATGACTTGTGAATCAGTGGGAAAATTATAATTTATTCATCATGGTGTACAAAAAATATCTAGTATCCAGTTCTGTTTCCAGTACCAATAGTATCATTTTCAAAAATTTCATTTACATACTTAAACCATAAGCACAAATATAAATACCAATTCTAAATTATCTATACAAATGGAGATCAAAATGGTAGATAATTCAAAGTAATTTAAATTCAATGTTTGTATTATTTTAATTACATTTATATATGGCCAGAGTAAATGTTCTTGGAACTGACTCAAGTAATGTTATCTGCTGAGAAACTCGACTGAGGTTTTTCATGTTGATCCATGCTTAATTCAGCAATATAGTATATGCCTGTGGGAAACAGTAAACACATCACTAGACAACTGATGCCAATTCTGTGCTAAGTAGAAACAGACTGACCAAAAGAAAATCTCTCTGGAAAAGAAGCAACGTTTGTATGTGATGTGTTATAACTGGTGAATTATATATGAAGATGGAATCTATGAATTGAGTAATTTTAAAAGCATCTGTTATTCTGTTACAAATATTTTCTAATTTTCCTTGTTAAGACTTCTTAGATACATCCATCATATAAATAAAAGTGGGCATTTAATTTGCAAATTCATGGGGATTTTAAAGAACCTTTGATATTAATTTCTCATATAAATGCTCTCAACCTAATTGACTCATTTAGCATGTTTTCCAACCAGACTGCACTGAAAACATATCAGGTAAATCATCAGTTTAAAAAATTCTGTTAAAGTCTGTTTGACAGGTGGCACCAGTAATTATCTGATTGGTTTCTTGCTTTGTGACGTTTTCTCCTTTGATTTCCAGTATTTGAGGGTTTTATTAGTCATTGATCATTATTTACTATCAAGGGGGACATGACTTCAGTTTGCCATCGTAACCTGCAGAGTTCTCCTGGGTTGCCGAAACTTGAGTGTGCAAATTACTGTTGCAGTGGCAGCATCTATAAAGCTTCTATAACTTTGTTTTCTTGTTTGTATCTAGTGCCTGCAATGTGCTAGGTACCAGGCTGGTAAAAACAAGAGAAATAAGTTTGTGCCTGCTCACTTTCCAATTCTCTGGTTACCTGTATCAGACTGTGAATGCTTTCCAATTCTAAACTTATAAATATGTTTATCCACTCTTACCAAAGAGTTATTTTTCTCTTGATTCTCTGGAGCAACTTGGAAGCTTCTAATAATGGGTAACCTTTGATCAGTGTTATTCACTTAGCTTAACTAAAAGGAAACAAAGAACATACAATGTGACTTCTTTGGTGCATGGAGATAAACCGCATGATACGGGAGCCTTTTTGTAGTCTAATGGCATAAAAGACCACAAAACAACCACTGTTTCTGGAGATAATCAAATATTTTATATAACCAAAAAGTTTATTTATTGTTTTAGTTAACTTTTCATAAACTCTAACATGGATGCACAGATATTCTTCTTTCTCAGCTTTCTTATGGGCTTCCAAGGCAGTACTAGTGGTGAAGAAGCCTGCCTGCCAATGCAGGAGACATAAGAGATACAGGTTCAATCCCTGGGTCAGGAAGATCCCTTGGAGGAGGGCATGGCAACCCACTCCAGTATTCATGCCTGGAGAATCCCATGGACAAATGAGCCTGGAAGGGTACTGGCCATAGAATCACAAAGAGCTGGACATGACTAAAGAAACTTAGCGTGCACATACAGTAACTGAAGCAACTTAGCATGAACACATTTTCCTAAGACAATGATGACAGATAAAATATTAATTCAAGAATGTCAAAAAGAGTACTGACCAAATCCTCATGTAAAGTGGAAGTGAAAAATAGATTCAAGGGATTAGAACTGATAGACAGAGTGCCTGAAGAACTATGGACAGAGGTCGGTCATCACAGAAGGTGATGATCAAAACCATCCCCAAGAAAAAGAAGTGCAAAAAGGCAAAATGGCTGTCTGGGCAGGCCTTACAAATAGCTGAGAAGTGAAGAGAAGCAAAAGGCAAAGGAGAAATGGAAAGATATACCCATCTGAATGCAGAGTTCCAAAGAACAGCAAGGAGAGATAAGAAAGCCTTCCTCGGTGATCACTGCAAAGAAATAGAGGAAAGCAATAGAATGGGAAAAACTAGCGATTTCTTCAAGAAAATTAGAGATACCAAGGGAACATTTCATGGAAAGATGAGCACAATAAAGGACAGAAATGATATGAACCTAACATAAGCAGAAGATATTAAAAAGAGGAAGAATACACAGAAGAACTCTACAAAAAAGATCTTAATGACCCAGATATCATGATGATGTGATCACTCACCTACAGCCAGATATCCTGACTGCAAAGTCAAGTGGGCCCTAGGAAGCATCACTATGAACAAAGCGAGTGGAGGTGATGGAATTCCAGTTGAGCTATTTCAAATCCTAAAAGATGATGATGTGAAAGTGCTGCACTCAATATGCCAGCAAATTTGGAAAACTCAGCAGTGGCCACAGGACTGGAAAAGGTCAGTTTCATTCAAATCCCAAAGAAAGGCAATGCCAAAGAATGTTCAAACTACTGTACAATTGCACTCATCTCTCACACTAGCTACATAATGCTCAAAATTCTCCAAGTGAAGCTTCAACAGTACATGAACCATGAACTTCCAGATGTTCAAGCTGGTTTTAGATAAGTCAGAGGAACCAGAGATCAAATTGCCAATATCCAATGGATCATAGATAAAGCAATAAAATTCCAGAAAAACATCTCCCTTATTGACTATGCTAAGCCTTTGACTGTGTGGATCACAAGAAACTGGAAAATTCTTCAAGAGATGGAAATACCAGACCATTTTATTCACCTCCAGAGAAACTTGTATGCACATCAAGAAGCAACAGTTAAAACTGAACATGGAACAACAGACTGGTTCCATATTGGGAAAGGAGTACATCAAGGCTATATCTTGTCACCCTGTTTATTTAACTTGTATGCAGTGTACATCATGTGAACTGCCAGGCTGGATGAAGCACAAACTGGAATCAAGATTGCCTGGAGAAATATCAATAACATCAGATATGCACATGACACCACTCTTATGGCTGGCTGAAAGCGAAGAGGAACTACAGAGTCTCTTGATGAAATTGAAAGAGGAGAGTGAAAAATCTCACTTAAAACTCAGCATTCAAAAAATGAAGATCATGGCATTTGGTCCCATCATTTCATGGTAAATAGATGGGGAAACAATGGAAACAGTGACAGACTTTATTTTCTTGGACTCCAAAATCACTGCAGATGGTGACTGTAACCATGAAATTAAAAGATGCTTGCTCCTTGGAAGAAAAGCTATGACCAACCTAGACAGTGTATTAAAAATACAGTGCATTAAAAATAAAAAAGTACTTTGCCAACAAATGTCCACATAGTCAAAGCTATGGTTTTTCCAGTTGTTGTGTATGGATGTGAGAGTTGGACCATAAAGAAGGCTGAGTATGGAAAGATTGATGCTTTTGAACTGTGGTATTGGTGAAGATTCTTGAGAGTCTCTTGGACTGCAAGGAGATGAAACCAGTTAATCCTAAAGGAAATGAATCCTAAATATTCTTTGGAAGGACTGATGCTGAAGTTCCAATACTTTGGCCACTGATGTGAACAGCTGACTCATTAGAAAAGAGCCTGATGCTGGGAATGATTGAAGGCAGCAGAAGGGGCCAACAGATGAGATGGTTGGCTGGTATTACTGACTCAATGGACATGAGTTTGAGGAAACTCTGGGAGATGGTGAAGGACAGGGAAGCATGGCTTGCTGCAGTCCATGGGGTCGCAAGTAGTCAGACATGAGTGAGCAAAAAAAACACAGCAAAGCGAGCAGGCACAAACTTATTTCTCTTGTTCTCACTAGCCTGGCACCTAGCACATTGCAGGCACTAGATACAAACAAGAAAACAAAGTTATAGAAGCTTTATAGATGCTGCCACTGCAACAGTAATTTACACACTCATGTTTAGGCAACCCAGGAGAACTCTGCAGATTATGATGGCAAACTGAAGTCATGTTCCCCTTGACAGTAAATAATGATCAATGACTGATAGAACCCTCAAATACTGGAAATCAAAGGAGAAAACATCACAAAGCAAGAAACCAACCAGATAATTATTGGTGCCACCCGTCAAACAGACTTTAACAGAATTTTTTAAACTGATGATTTACTTAATATGTTTTCAGTTCAGTCTGGTTGGAAAACATGCTAAATGAGTCAATTAAGTTGAAGCACAAAGAGCTTTCTTAGGACTGAAACAATAGAGTAAACTCCAGGCATTAATCACAGATGACTACAGAGAAAAAGTCAAAGGAAAAGGGAGCAGAAAGCAGTGACAGAGTGAAAACACTCTGAGAAAGAATGTATTCTTATTCACCATGATGATTAATTTCTGATAAATAGCTTGCCTTTCCCTCTCAGTTCTTTTTATCTAAAGGTCTGCTCTACTATAACAAAACTCTGTTCTACTAAAACTAACTGTGGATGTCATTTAATAATTGTTTAAACTCCCTCTAATTTGCACAGATAAATTAGCATATATACAAGATAACAATAAATTCTGAGGTATGTAGCCATGTCATTTTTATATGAAAAAACAGAACTGATTTACAGAATTGTTACTCTTTTTTACTTTTATGCTAAGAAACTTTCGGATGCCAGATCATTTTGATTTGCATTCCAGATTGTCAGTCTCAAATTCTGAGCCATACATACAAACAATGTGAATATAGATTACATACACCATTTCCTATGATAATTATCATGGGAAGCAAAATGTCAATAATAAAAAAAGCTACCCAAAGTCTTGGCATTTTTTTTCTCTTGAGGAAAATGCAAACAAGCATATGAATCACCTTAATTTCTGCTTGTAAATAGTAACTCAAGTGCTTTCTTCAGAAATAGAAGTAGAGTGATGTCATTCATCATAATTGCACTCAAAATAGCAGTAATCTTGAAATTTTTGATGGGGAGGAAAATGATGAATGTTTTATACCTCACTTGGGAAAAATGTTATTGCCTCTGACCTTCAAAATGCATTTAGTCTACTTCATGAATAACCTGTATTTACTGAAAGCATTATTCACTTAAGGCCAAAGGACACAGTAATTAGATGTCCTCCTTTAAAATTTCAACCTTTCGAACATGTTGATCCTATTTTAGGAATCCACCACATTTAAAGCTTCAGTAATAATATGAGCAACTGTTTGTCCATAAGAAGAGACAGTCACATTTCCACCAATTAATCATTTGCTTTCAATGAAGTACAAACCTATATCATAGCATCTACCACAAAAGCTAAGTTCTAAACTAGGAAATAAGTAATTCAGCTCTCCCTTGGCATTTTTCTTGGAGAAGGAAATGGCAACCCACTCCAGTACTCTTGCCTGGAGAATCCCATGGAGGGAAGAGCCTGGTAGGCTATAGTCCACGGGGTCGCAGAGTTGGACATGACTGACTATCCTTATATATATATACACACACAAATTACATATTCTGAGTTGTTTTTCATATTCTTCTTTAAAAAACAACA
Source organism: Bubalus bubalis (assembly GCF_019923935.1). Classification (NCBI taxonomy): domain Eukaryota; kingdom Metazoa; phylum Chordata; class Mammalia; order Artiodactyla; family Bovidae; genus Bubalus; species Bubalus bubalis. Next base: position 150,316,311 of record NC_059157.1, read on the forward strand.
AAAATGAAATATAGGTATTTATGGTGTTCATGATAACATGGAGGTTTTTAAACATGTATATACATATATATAATTTTTAATATTTCCATGGAGCAATGTTATCACTATAATATTAATAATGTAAATATATTTATCTTTCTATATCTTCAAAACATACCTCCAAATAAGAGAGATTCCAGCTATATCTATTAATACATGTGAGCATCAACTTGACTAAATTCTTTAACTTGACCTGTCAGAATACTTTGGGAGAATGGCATTGAAACATGTATAATATCATGTATGAAACGAGTTGCCAGTCCAGGTTCGATGCACGATACTGGATGCTTAGGGCTGGTGCACTGGGACGACCCAGAGGGATGGAATGGGGAGGAAGGAGGGAGGAGGGTTCAGGATGGGGAACACATGTATACCTGTGGCGGATTCATTTTGATATTTGGCAAAACTAATACAGTTATGTAAAGTTTAAAAATAAAATAAAAAAAAAAAAAAGATCCCAGAGAGACCAAAAAGCCTCAGAAAATTGGAACAACAATCTAAAACTTTAAATGTTTTTAAAAATGAAGTACTTTTATGTCTTCAAGCCACAAATATTCTTCACTATAATTATCCATCCAAAATGTCACCACTTCTCATTACCTCCACCAATGTCACCAATCTTCCCATATCCCTTGCTTTCGCAGCAGCCTCCAAACCCTATTACTTGCATCTACTCCTTCACTGAGACTTTCTATTTCTCACAAGCATTCTTTTCACTTACCTTCCAAAACGTAAAAATGTCTAACCATATTGCCATCGAATCTAGACCCTGGCTACTTCTAATTCATCTTTTTCCCACTCCCATTTTGCCCTATTCGATCTAGCCACACTTCACCTACATACACATGCAGACACATTCAATGATGAAGTGCTATCCAATCTTTCTTATTTCATTCAAATCTCTGCCAAAGACCTTTTTGACTACTGTATCTTGACAGTATCCTGCTCTACCCACTGTCCAACTCATTTTTATCAATTTTCTTCTCTAATTTGACTACACACTTACTGTCATCCAATGTATTATTGCTTTCCTGATGAGGTGAGGGACAGTGTCTCTTTAGTTCACTGCTAAATATCCAGCACTTTGAACAGTGCTTATGGATTGAAGATTAAAATGTGAGACCAGATTCTCTAAAACTCCTACAGGAAAACATAGGTAGAACACTCTGACATAAATTTCAGCAATATCTTTTTTGATTTGTCTCCCAGAATAATGGAAATAAAAACAAAAATAAACAAATGGAACATAATTAAACTCAAAAGCTTTTTCAGCACAAAGGAAACCATAAACAAAGTGAAAAGGTAACCAAAAGATAGGGATAAAGTATTTGAAAATGATGTGAATGACAAGGAGTTAATTTCCAAAATTCATAAACAGCTCATGAGGCTTATTACCATCAAAACAAACAATCCAATTAAAAAATGGACAGAAGATCTAAATAGACATTTCTTCAAAGAAGATATACAGATGGCCAAGAGGCATATGAAGAGATGTTCCACATAGTTAATTGTTAGAGACTTGCAAATCAAAACTCCAATGATATACCACCTCATACCAGTCAAAATAACTATCATCAAAATGTCCACAAACAATAAATGCTGGACAGGGTGTGGAGAGAAGGGAACCCTTCTACAGTGTTGGTGGGAATATAAGTTGGTATAATCAGTATGGAGAACAGTATGGAGGTCCCTTAGGGAACTAAAAATAGAGCTACCATATGGCACTGCAATCCCACTTCTGGGCATATATCTGGAGAAAAACATGATCTGAAAGGATACGTGTACTCCAATGTTCATTGCAGAACTGCTTACAATAGCCAAGACATGCAAGCAACCTAAATATCCATCAGCATAGGAATGGATAAGGATGATGTGCTATATCTACACAATGGAATATTACTCATCCATTAAAAATAATGAAATAATGCCACTTTCAGCCAGCCACATGGATGGACACAGACACTGTCATACTGAGTGAAGTGAGTCTGACTGAGAAATACCCTGTGGTATTCCTCATATTCAGAATCTAAAAAGAAATGATACAAATGGACTTCTTCACAAAACAGAAACAGACTGAGACTTAGAGAACAAACTTATCCTTACCAGGAGGAAAGGCAGGGGACAAGGGACAGTCATGGAGTTTGGGATCAACATATACACACTGCTGTAATTTAAAAGAGAAAACAAATAAGAACCTATTGTATAGCTCAGGGAACTCTGTTCTAATTTATGTGGCAGCCTGGTTGGGAGGGGAATTTGGAAGAGAATGCATCCACATGTATGTGTGGCTGAAGCATTCTGCTGAGCACCTGAAACTATTACAACATTGTTAATTGGCTATATTCCAAAATAAAATAAAGTTAAAAAGCAAACAGTGTATAGTACATTATAGGAGAAGGCAATGGCACCCCACTCCAGTACTCCTGCCTGGAAAATCCCATGGATGGAGGAGCCTGGTAGGCTGCGGTCCATGAGGTCACTAAGAGTCGGACACGACTGAGTGACTTCCCTTTCACTTTTCACTTTCACGCATTGGAGAAGGAAATGGCAACCCACTCCAGTGTTCTTGCCTGGAGAATCCCAGGGATAGAGGAGCCTGGTGGACTGCCGTCTATGGGGTCGCACAGAGTCGCACATGACTGAAGCAACTTAGCAGCAGCAGCAGGGCACAATTGAGCGACTAAACAAGTCCATATCCAAGAAAATACTTCAAAGTAGTTTTAATGTGTTTCAGTGGCCCCAAAAACTTTTGTCAAAATTTTATATGTACACTAATTCCCTAAGAAAAACTTCCCTCTTTTTTTTTAAACTTGGACTACATTGTTCAGAAATATTTGCTAAAATAAAAATGCTTTAAAGATGTCCTCTTCCTAAATCTCTATAAAGTGCAAAAAAACAAAAACAAAAAACAAACAAACAAAAAAAACAATTAGGACTATATGTTAGTTTTACTTACTGTTTTAACTGAAAGCTATTTTGTTATGAAATTGCAATTTCTCTTTGAAAAAAATTTGCCTGTCAAAAGGTATAAAAAAAACTTTGTACTATCCCAATCCAGTGTGACAGTTTCTATGTTCTCAGGATTCAACAAAATGAAATATAAAGGTATAAAGAATAAAAATGAAACATAAAAACAGAAGACAAAAGAAAGGATGATAAAATGTAATAGTTTTATCATAAGGCATAAAAATCTTAAAACGAATATGACACAATAATGAAAATCATATACACTTAAGGTAGGAATTTATGGTATTGGTTTTGCTCACTCTGTTCTCAAAATACTCAAGGATTTTAAAAATAACTTATTTTTAGTCCAAAGTCTTCTCACATTCTTTTCAATTCTCGTGATGCTGAATGTAGCCAAGTGTGTAGCCACTTAAGCTGCACACATTCACAGTCTGGGAAAAACACACTTTTCTTTTACATCTACCGGAGCCCCTTCTAGCAGTACTTGTTATAGGCTATAGTGCAAAGGTGATTTCTTCAGTGATTTAAAGGATGTACAGAAGCAGTTGAACATGAAAGTCACAAAAGAATAAAGAAGAAAGAAGGCGAGGATGACAAAGAACTATTTTTGTCTTAAAAGGTCACCACGAAATATGTATTTAAAGGCACAATGGCAGTAGCGATCAGCCATAGAACTCCACAGGAAAAGGCTTTCACGACAGGGTCTGGATTGCCACTCCTTCACTGGGTACTTCACATTAATGCCACTTCTTAGGAGGCATCTTTGGGAAGTGGTTCATATTTTCTTTATTAAGTCATTCCTAGTGGGGATCTTTCCTAGCTAGTTTGATATCCTGAAAGTGTTCGTCACTCAGTCACGTCTGACACTTTGCGACCCCATGGACTGTAGCCCTCCATGTTCCTCTGTCTATGGGATTTTTCAGGCAAGAATATTGGAGTGGACAGCCACTTCCTTCTATAGGGGATGTTCCCTACCCAAGGATCAAAGCTGGGTCTCCAATAGTGAAGGCAGATTCTCTACCATCTGAGCCACCAGGAAAGCCTCAATTTGTCTTATTTAAATATATATGAGTTTACTTCTGAACATCATGTTCAACTCGATACAAATGTAAGGGAGTCAATCCCTAGATAGATTGATAAGAAGCCTGGGATTTCCAAGGAGGGGAAAGGGGTCTGGGCTCTAGAAGTGGAGATAGGAGTCTGGGGTTCTCAAGGACCAGGAAAGGACAAACTTTGTTTTTTTCTTTCCCCTCTACATTGCTTGCTGCTGCTGCTGCTAAGTCGCTTCGGTCATGTCCGACTCTGTGGGACCCCATAGATGGCAGCCCACCAGGCTCCCCTGTCCCTGAGATTCTCCAGGCAAGAACACTGAAGTGGGTTGCCATTTCCTTCTCCAATGCATGAAAGTGAAAAGTGCAAGTGAAGTCACTCAGTTATGTCCAACTCTTTGAGACCCCATGGACTGCAGCCTACCAGGCTCCTCCATCCTTGGAATTTTCCAGGCAAGAGTACTGGAGTGGGGTGCCATTGCCTTCTCCACTACATTGCTTAGTCATAGTCAATTATTTTTTTTTTTCCTTTAAGCCTAGAACTGATGATTACACAACAAACAACTCAGTTTAAACTCTGTACTAGGCATTATATAACAACTGTGTACCCTGTTTGAGGACAGTTTCTCCTTCCTGAAAACCTTCTGACTAATCCTGATATCTTCAGTTCAGTTAAGTTGCTCAGTCATGTCTGACTCTTTGTGACCCCATGAATCGCAGCACGCCAGGCCTCCCTATCCATCACCAACTCCTGGAGTTCACTCAGACTCACGTCCATTGAGTCAGTGATGCCATCCAGCCATCTCATCCTCTGTCATCCCCTTCTCCTCCTGACCCCAATCCCTCCCAGCATCAGAGTCTTTTCCAATGAGTCAACTCTTCGCATGAGGTGGCCAAAGGACTGGAGTTTCAGCTTTAGCATCATTCCTTCCAAAGAAATCCCAGGGCTGATCTCCTTCAGAATGGACTGGTTGGATCTCCTTGTAGTCCAAGGGACACTCAAGAGTCTTTTCTAACACCACAGTTCAAAAGTATCAATTCTTCGGTGCTCAGCTTTCTTCACAGTCCAATTCTCATATCCACACATAGCCACTGGAAAAACCACAGGCTTGACTAGACGGACCTTTGTTGGCAAAGTAATGTCTCTGCTTTTCAATATGCTATCTAGATTGGTCACAACTTTCCTTCCAAGGAGTAAGCATCTTTTAATTTCATGGCTGCAATCACCATCTGCAGTGATTTTGGACCCCCCCAAAATAAAGTCTGACACTGTTTCCACTGTTTCCCCAGCTATTTCCATTGAAGTGATGGGACCAGATGCCATGATCTTAGTTTTCTGAATGTTGAGATTTAAGCCAACTTTGTCACTCTCATCTTTCACTTTCAAGAGGCTTTTTAGTTCCTCTTCACTTTCTGCCATAAGGGTGGTCTTACTGCATATCTGAGGTTATTGATATTTCTCCTGGTATCTTGATTCCAGCTTGTGCTTCTTCCAGCCCAGCGTTTCTCATGATGTACTCTGCATAGAAGTTAAATAAGCAGGGTGACAGTATACAGCCTTGATGTACTCCTTTTCCTATTTGCAACCACCCTGTTGTTCCATGTCCAGTTCTAACTGTTGCTTCTTGACCTGCATATAGGTTTCTCAAGAGACAGGTCAGGTGGTCTGGTATTCCCATCTCTTTCCGATTTTTCCACAGTTTATTGTGATCCACAAAGTCAAAGGCTTTGGCATAGTCAATAAAGCAGAAATAGATATTTTTTCTGGAACTCTTGCTTTTTCGATGATCCAGTGGATGTTGGCAATTTGATCTCTGGTTCCTCTGCCTTTTCTAAAATCAGCTTGAACATCTGGAAGTTCACGGTGCACATATTGCTGAAGCCTGCCTTAGAGAATTTTGAGCATTACTTTACTAGCATGTGAGATGAGTGCAATTGTGTGGTAGTTTGAGCATTCTTTGGCATTGCCTTTCTTTGCAATTGGAATGAAAACTGATCTTTTCTAGTCCTGTGGCCACTGCTGAGTTTTCCAAATTTGCTAACATATTGAGTGCAGCACTTTCACAGCATCATCTTTCAGGATTTGAAATAGTTCAACTGGAATTCCATCACCTCCACTAGCTTTGTTCATAGTGATGCTTTGTAAGGCCCACTTGACTTCACATTCCAGGATGTGTGGCTCTACGTGAGTGATCACACCATTGTGATTATCTTGGTCATGAAGATCTTTTTTATACAGTTCTTCTGTGTATTCTTGCTATATCTTCTTAATATCTTCTGCTTCTGATAGGTCCATACCATTTCTGTCCTTTATCGAGCCCATCTTTGCATGAAATGTTCCGTTGGTATCTCTGATTTTCTTGAAGAGATCTCTAGTCTTTCCCATTCTGTTGTTTTCCTCTATTTCTTTGCATTGATCGCTGAGGAAGGCTTTCTTATATCTTCTTAGTATTCCTTGGAGCTCTGCATTCAGATGCTCATATGTTTCCTTTTCTCCTTTGCTTTTCACTTCTCTTTTTTTCACAGCTGTTTGTAAGGCCTCCCCAGACAGCCATTTTTGCTTTTTTGCATTTCTTTTCCATGGGGATGGTCTTGATCCCTGTCTCCTCTACAATGTCACGAACCTCCATCCATAGTTCATCAGGCACTCTATCTATCAGGTCTAGCCCCTTAAATCTATTTCTCACTTCCACTGTATAATCATAATGGATTTGATTTAGGTCATACCTAAATGGTCTAGTGGTTTTCCCTACTTTCTTCAATTTAAGTCTGAATTTGGTAATAAGGAGTTCATGATCTGAGCCACAGTCAGCTCCCGGTCTTGTTTTTGTTCACTGTATAGAGCTTCTCCATCTTTGGCTGCAAAGAATATAATCAACGTGATTTTGGTGTTGACCATCTGATGATATCCATGTGTAGAGTCTTCTCTTGTGTTATTGGAAGAGGGTATTTGCTATGACCAGTGTTTTTTCTTGGCAAAACTCTATTAGTCTTTGCCCTGCTTCATTCTGTATTCCAAGGCCAAATTTGCCTGTTACTCCAGGTGTTTCTTGGCTTCCTACTTTTGCATTCCAGTCCCCTCTAATAAAAGGACATCTTTTTTGGGTGTTAGTTCTAAAAGGTCTTGTAGGTCTTCATAGAACCGTTCAACTTCAGCTTCTTCAGCATTACTGGTGGGGCATGGTCTTGGATTACTGTGATATTGAATGCTTTGTCTTAGAAATGAACAGAGATCATTCTGTCGTTTTTGAGATTGCATCCAAGTACTGCATTTCAGACTCTTTTGTTGACCATGATGGCTACTCCATTTCTTCAAGGGATTCCTGCCCATAGTAGTAGATATAATGGTCATCTGAGTTAAATTCACCCATTCCAGTCCATTTCAATTCACTGATTCCTAGAATGTCAACGTTCACTCTTGCCATCTCCTGTTTGACCACTTCCAATTTGCCTTGACTCATGGACCTGACATTCCAGGTTCCTATGCAATATTGCTTTTTACAGCATCGGACCTTGCTTCTAACACCAGTCACATCCACAACTGGGTATTGTTTTTGCTTTGGCTCCATCCCTTCATTCTTTCTAGAGTTATTTCCCCACTGATCTCCAGCAGCATATTGGGCACCTACTGAACTGGGGAGTTCCTCTTTCAGTATCCTATCATTATGCCTTTTCATACTGTTCATGGGGTTCTCAAGGCAAGAATACTGAAGTGGTTTGCCATTCCCTTCTCCAGTGGACCACATTCTGTCACACCTCTCCACCATGACCCGCCCGTCTTGGGTGGTCCCACGAGCATGGCTTAGTTTCATTGAGTTAGACAAGGCTGTGGTCCTAGTGTGATTAGATTGACTAGTTTTCTGTGATTATGGTTTCAGGGTATCTGCCCTCTGGTGCCCTCTTGCAATACCTACCCTCTTACTTGGGTTTCTCTTACCTTGGATGTGGGGTATCTCTTCACAGCTGCTCCAGCAAAGCGCAGCTGCTGCTCCTTACCTTGGACAAGGGGTATCTCCTCACCACCATCCCTTCTGACCTTGAACGTGGAATAGCTCCTCTAGGCCCTCCTGCGCCCACGCAGCCACTGCTCCTTGGGTGTGGGGTTGCTCCTCCCGGCTGCCACCCCTGGTTCAGGCAGAGATTAGCTCCTCTCAGCCGTCACCCCTGACCTCGGACATGGGATAGCTCCTCCCAACCACAGCCCCGACCTCGGACGTAGGGTAGCTCCTCTCAGCCATTCCTGCGCTGTCACAGCCTGGCACTCTCGGCCGCTGCCCCTGACCTCGGATGTGGGCTAACTCCTCTTGGCCACTGCCCCTTGGGCATGGGGTCCTCCTGGCTTCTGCCCCGACCTCGGATGTGGGCTAGCTCCTCTCGACCGTGCTATGTGGGAGTGGGTCTGGTAAAGTTTTTATAACCTTGAGATATTATTTTGATTTATTGTAATAACTAATTTAAAAAGTATATAACTCCCTTGCTAACACTAGCAAGGGGGGCACTCTCCATCCCCCCTTCTGATGTCTGTCAGAAGCTGTCTCTGTGCCTTTTTATACTTTAATAAAATTCTGCTACACAAAAGCTCCGGGGTGATCAAGCCTGGTTCCTGGTCCCAAAGTTAAATCTTCTTCTGAGATCACGAAACCGACACCATTCACCATAAGCTATCATATTCCTCAATATTTCATAAGTCTACTGCAATCACTGTCATGGATGTTAATGCCTTATAAGCCTTTTCTTACATGAACATGGGATTCAAGAGAACCCGATGAACAGTATGAAAAGGCAAAAAGATAGGATACTGAGAGATGAACTCCCCAGGTTTGTAGATGCCCAATATATGACTGGAGATAGTGGAGAAATAAATCCAGAAAGAATGAAAGACAGAGCCAAAGCAAAAACAACATGCAGTTATGAATGTGACTGGTGATGGAAGCAAGGTCCGATGCTGTAAGAGCAATATTGCATAGGAACCTGGAATGTTAGGTCCATGAATCAAGGCAAATGGAAGTGACCAAACAGGAAATGACAAGAGTAAACATCGACATTTTAGTAATCAGAAAACTAAATTGGACTGGGATGGGTGAATTTAACTCCCATGACCATTACATCTACTACTGTGGGCAAAAATCCCTTAGAAGAAATGGAGTAGCCATCATAGTCAACACAGGAGTCCGAAATACAGTACTTGGATGCAATCTCAAAAATGACAGAATGATTTCTGAACGTTTCCAAGGCAAACCATTCAAATTTACAGTAATACAAGTACATGCCCTGACCAGTAATGCTGAAGAAGCTGAAGTTGAACTGTTCTATTGAAGACCAACACGACCTTCTAGAATTAACACTCAAAAAAGATGTCCTTTTCATTATAGGGACTGGAATGCAAAGGTAGGAAGTCAAGAAACACCTGGACTAACAGGCAAATTGGCCTTGGAGTACAGAATGAAGCAGGGCAAAGGCTAATAGAGTTTTCCCTGGAGAATGCACTGGTCATAGCAAACACCCTGTTCCAACAACACAAGAGAAGACTCTACACATGGATATCACCAGATGGTCAACACTGAAATCAGATTGATTATATTCTTTGCAGCCAAAGAGGGAGAAGCTCTCTACAGTCAGCAAAAACAAGACGTGGAGCTGACTGTGGCTCAGATCATGAACTCCTTATTGTCAAATTCAGACTTAAATTGAAGAAAGTAATGAAAACCACTAAACCATTCAGGTATGACCTAAATAAAATACCTAACGATTATACCCTGAAAGTAAGAAATAGATTTAAGGGACTAAATCTGATAGAGACCCTGAAGAACTATGGACAGAGGTTTGTGACATTGTACAAGAGACAGGAATCAAGACCATCCCCAAGAAAAAGAAATGCTAAAAAGCAAAATGGCTGTGTGAGGAGGCCTTACAGATAGCTATGAAAAGAAGAGAAGTGAAAAGCAAAGGAGAAAAGGAAAGATATATACATTTGAATGCAGAGCTCCAAAGAATAGCAAGGAGAGATAAGAAAGCCTTTCTCACGGATCAGTGCAAAGAAATAGAGGAAAACAATAGAATGGGAAAGACTAGAGATCTCATCAAGAAAATTAGAGATATCAAGGGAATATTTCATGCAAAGATGAGCTCAAAAAAATATAGAAATGGTATGGACCTAACAGAAGCATAAGATATTAAGAAAAGGTGGCAAGAATACACAGAAGAACTCTACAAAAAAGATCTTGATGACCCAGATAATCACGATGGTGTGATCACTCACTTACAGCCAGACATCCTAGAATGTGAAGTCAAGTGGACCTTAGGAAGCATCACTATGAACAAAGCTAGTGGAGCTGACGGAATCTCAGTTAAGCTGTTTCAAATCCTAAAGATAATGCTGTGAAAGGGTTGCACTCAATATGCCAACACGTTGTAAAACTCAGCAGTGGCCACAGGATTGGAAAAAGTCAGTTTTCATTCTAATCACTACGAAATGCAATGCCCAAGAATGCTCAAACTACCGCACAATTGTACTCATCTCATACGCTAGCAGTGTCATGCTCAAAATTCTCCAAGCCAGGTTTCAGCAATACGTGAACCGCGAAATTCCAGATGTTCAAGCTGGTTTTAGAAAAGGCAGAGGAACCAGAAATCAAATTGCTAACATTTGCTGGATCATCGGAAAGTCAAGATAGTTCCAGAAAAACATCTATTTCTGCTTTATTGACTATGCCAAAGCCTTTGACTGTGTGGATCACAATACACTGGAAAATTCTTAAAGAGATGGGAATACCAGACCACCTAACCTACGTTTTGAGAAGTCTGTATGCAGATCAGGCAGCAACAGTTAGAACTGGACATGGAATAACAAACTGGTTCCAAATAGGGAAAGGAGTACATCAAGGCTGTATATTGTCACCCTGCTTATTTAACTTCTATGCAGAGTATATCATGAGAAACGCTGGGCTGGATGAAACACAAGCTGGAGTCAAGATTGTTGGGAGAAATATAAATAACCTCAGATATACAGATAACACCACCCTTATAGCAGAAAGTGAAAAAGAACTAAAGAGTCTCTTGATGAAAGTGAAAGAGGAGAGTGAAAAGTTGGCTTAAAGCTCAACATTTAGAAAACAAAGATCATGGCATCCAGTCCCATCACTTAATGGCAATAGATGGAGAAACAGTGGAAACAGTGGCACAGTTTATTTTTGGGGCTCCAAAATCACTGCATTCAGTGACTGTAGCCATGAACTTAAAAGATGCTTGCTCCTTGGAAGAAGAGTTATGACCAACCTAGACAGCATATTAAAAAGCAGAGACATTACTTTGCCAACAAAGGTCCATTTAGTCAAGGCTATGATGTTTCCAGTAGTCATGTAAGGATGTGAGAGTTGGACTATAAAAAAAAAGCTGAGCACCGAAGAATTGATGCTGTTGAACTGTGGTGTTGGAGAAGACTCTTGAGAGTCCCTTGGACTGCAAGGAGATCAACTAGTACATCCTAAAGGAAATCAGTCCTGAATGTTCATTGGAAGGACTGATGTTGAAGCTGAAACTCCAATACTTTGGCCATGTGATGCAAAGAGCTGACTATGTGAAAGGATACTGATGCTGTGAAAGATTGAAGGCGAGAGGAGAAGGGGAAAACAGAGGATGTGATGGTTGGAAGGCATCACTGACTCAATGGACATGAGTTTGAGTAAACTCTGGGAGTTGGTGATGGACAGGGAGGCCTGGTGTGCTGCAGTCCATGGGGTCGCAAAGAGTCGGACACGACTGAGCAACTGAACTGAACTAAACTGAAGCCTTTTCTCCTTCATTACTCCTCCAGACCTTTTCTGACTAAACTTAACTATTGATATTTTAAAATAAAATTTGAAGTTAGTCTATCCAGTAAAAATATTAAATCCTTGTAGCATTTTAAATGTGATTCCATTAAAATGCTAGATTCCCCAGTTGACAAAAAAATTTATTATCAGGATAATAATGTTTTTTTTTTTAAAATGTCACATGCCTTTTCATTTCTTTAAGTCTTATATTAATGTTTAAAAAAGTTTCCTAGATATTGCTTATTTTATATTGTTTATTTTTAATTTTTAAAAAATCTCTTTAAGCATTTTGTTGATGTTTTCTAACTGGTTGATGGGGCTTCCCTGGTGGCTCAGTGGTAAGGAATATGCCTGCCAATGTGTGGATGAGAGTGAAATCCCTGGGTCTGGAAGATCCGTGGGAGGAGGACAAGGCAACACACTCCAGTATTCTTTCCTGGGAAATCCCATGGACAGAGGAGCCTGGCAGGCTACAGTACATGGGGCTACAAAAGAGCCAGACACAACTTAATAACTAAACAATGACAAGAATAAAAGCCATATATGATAAGTGCACACTAACATTATCCTTACTGTTTAAAAAAAAAAGAAAACTGAAAAGTATTCCTTTAAGATCAAGAAAAAAGACAACAAGGCTGACTTTTGCCATTTCTATTCAACATAGTACTATAAGTCCCATGAATTTAGGCAAGAAAAATGAAATAAAGTAATAAAATTAGAAGTGAAGAAGTAGGACTTTCCCTATTTGTAGATGACATGATATCATGTGTAGACAACCCAAAAAAAATCCCACAAAAGAAATGTTAGAAGTAGTAAATTCAGCAAAGTTACAATAAGAAAATTAAGAAAACACTATTTACAATAGCATTAAAAATAATAAAATACTTAGGAATAAATTTATCCAATAAAGAAAAAGATTTGAACACTGACATCACTAAAATATTGCTAAAATAAAGTGAAGATGATGTAAAAATAGTTTACACTTACATAATATGGGTTTCAACTGCACAGATCCACTTACATGTAAATTTTTTTTCAATATATATGCAGTACAGTACTACATGGATGGTTGAATCTGCAGATCCAGAACCACAAATACAAAGGGCTGACTATAAAGTTATACACAGATATTCACCCATGCTGGATGTTAAGTGCCCCTAACTCCCATGTTGTTCCAACATGTGTGCTCAGTCATCCAGTCATGTCTGACTCTTTGCAAGTCCATGGGCTGTGGCCTGCCAGGCCCTGTCCATAGGATTTCCTAGGCAAGAATACTGGAGTAGGTTGTCATTTCCTTTCTCCAGGGGATCTTCCCAACCCAGAGACTGAACCCACCATTTCTGTGTCTCCTGCATTGGCAGGTGGATGCTTTACCACTTAGACATCTGGAAAGCCATGTTGTTCAAGAGTCAACTGTAAATAGAATTGCAACCCCTGTGAAAATCTCAATAACAAATATTCAGAAGTGAAAAAGTCCTAAAATGTATGAGATACTACAAGAGACCCCAAAAAGAAAAGCTGAAGGCTTTATACTTCCTGGCTTCAAAACATAACTCAAGGCTAAAGTAATCAAAATAGTATGTCACTGGCATAAAGATAGACATATAGATCAAAGGAACAGAATATAGAGCACAGAAATAAATCAAACACTTAAGGTCAAAGATGTACAAAAAGTGTGACAAGACTACACCATGGAGAAAGGACAGTCTCTTCAAACAAGAGGTGCTGGGAAATCTGGATCAACACATGTGAAAGAGTGAAACTGGACTCTTATCTTACATCATTCACAAAAATCACTGAAAACGGATTAAAGACCTAAGCATAATATCCAAAAAATATAAAACTAATTGAGAAAAACCAAAGTGTCTGATAACATTGGCACTGATAGTGATGTCTTGATACAACATCAAAAGTATAAGCAACAAAAGCAAAGATAAATAAATGGGACTATAACAAACTTAAGAGCACCTGTACAACAAAGAAAACAATCAACAAAGTGAAATGGCAGTCTACAGAATGGGAGAAATTATTTGCAAATCATATATCTGATAGGTTGTTGCTAGTCACTAAGTGGTGGCTGACTGCAGCCTTCCAGGCCCTCAAGGACTGCAGCCCTCCAGGTTTCTCTGTTCATGGGTGTTCCAAGACAAGAATACTGAAATGGGCTGTCATTTCCTTCTCCAGGGTATCTTCCTAATCCAGAGATTAAACTCCCATATCCTGCATTTGCAGGCAGATTCTTTACCACTCAGCTAATGGGGAAGCCCATCTGATAGGTAGTAACACAAAAAATATGTAAGAAATCCCAAAAATTCAATAGCAGAAATCAAATAAATTATTATAAAAATGGCCAACAGGTATATAAAAAGATGCTCAACGTCACTAATATCAGAAAAATATAAATCAAACCCATAATAAGATATGACCTCACAGCTATAAGGATGACCATTATAAAAATAAGAGAAAATAGTAAGTGCTGGTGAAGATGGATACAAATTGGAAACTCTGCTCATTGTTGGTGGAAATATAAAATGATGTTGCCTGCATGGAAAACAGCATGAAATTTACTAAAACAAACAAAAATAGAACTACCACATAATTCAGAAATCCCACTCTGGGTCTTTAACCAAAAGAACTGAAATCAGGATCTCAAAGGGATATTTGCTATCCAATGTTCCTGACAATTCAAACTGCACTCATTTCACATGCTAGCAAAGTTATTCTCAAAATCCTTCAAGCTAGGCTTTAGCAGTACGTGAACCAAGAACTTCCAGACGTACAGCTGGATTTAGAAAATGAAGAGGAACCAGAGATCAAATTTCCTACATCCACTGGATCATAGAAAAAGCAAGGGAACTTCAAAAAACATTTGCTTCTGTTTCACTGACTATGGTATGAAAGTCTTTGACTGTGTGGATCCCAACAAACTGTGGAAAATTCCTGAAGAGATGGGGACACCAGACCACCTTACCTGCCTTCTGAGAAAACTGTATGTGGGCCAAGAAGCAACAGTTAGAATGAGACATGGAACAACTGACTGGTTCAAAATTGGGAAAGGAGTATGACAAAGCTATATATTGTCACTCTGCTTGTATAACTTATATGCAGAGTACATCATGTGAAATGCTGGGCTGGACGAATCACAAATTGGAACAAAGATTCCTGTCAGAAATATCAACAACCTCAGATATGCAAATGTACCACTCCAAAGACAGAAAATGAAGAGGAACTAAAGAGCCTCTTGATGAGGGTGAAAGAAGAGAGTAAAAAGCTGGCTTAAAACTCAATATTCAAAAAACTAAGATTGTGACATCCAGTCCCATCACTTCATTGCAAACAGAAGAGGAAAAAGTAGAAGCAGTGATAGATTTTATTTTCCTTGGCTCCAAAACCATTGCAGATAGACCTCAGCCAGAAAATTAGAAGATGCTTGGTCCTTGGAAGGCAAGCTATGACAAATATAGACAGTGTATTAAGAAGCAGAGACCTCACATTGCCAAAAAGGTCCAGATAGTCAAAGCTTTGGTTTTTCCAGTAGTCATATATGGATGTGAGTTGGACCATAAAGAAGGTTGAACACTGAAGAACTGATGCTTTGAATCATGGTGTTGCAGAAGACTCTTGAGAGTCCCCTGGACTGCAAGGAGATCCAACCAGTCCATTCTGAAGAAAGCCAACCTGACTATTCATTGGAAGGACAGATGCTGAAGCTGAAGCTCAATTACATTGGTCAGCTAATGTGAAGAGTCTACTCATTGGAAAAGATTCTGATGCTGAGAAAGACTGAAGGCAAAAGGAGAAGAGCATGGCAGAGGATGAGATGGTTAGATAGTATCATCAACTCAGTGGACATAAATTTCAGTAAACTCTGGGATAGAATGTAGGAGAGAGAAGTTGGTGTGTTGCAGTCCATGGAGTTGCTAAGAGTCGGACATGACTTACTGACTGAATAAAAATAAGAGTTCATGACAATAGCCAAAAAGTGGAAGAAATACCACTTGATGGATTAAGAAAATGTGTTCTCTAAATACAATGGAGTCACTTGACTGCCATGTGGTTAACACAGTAGAAATAGATTCATAGTCTCAGAGAATGAATTTATGATTATCCAAAGGGAGCAAGGTTTGGGGAAGGAAGAAAGGCAATGCCAAAGAATGCTCAAACTACTGCACAATTGCACTCATCTCACACGCTAGTAAAGTAATGCTCAAAATTCTCCAAGCCAGGCTTCAGCAATACATGAACTGTGAAATTCCAGATGTTCAAGCTGGTTTTAGAAAAGGCAGAGGAACCAGAGATCAAATTGCCAACATCTGCTGGATCATCGAAAAAGCAAGAGAGTTCCAGAAAAACATATATTTCTGCTTTATTGACTATGCCAAAGCCTTTGACTGTGTGGATCACAATAAACTGTGGGAAATTCTGAAAGATATGGGAACACCAGACCACCTGACCTGCCTCTTGAGAAATCTGTATGCAGGTCAGGAAGCAACAGTTAGAACTGGACATGGAACAACAGACTGGTTCCAAATAGGAAAAGGAGTACATCAAGACTGTATATTGTCACCCTGCTCATTTAACTTTTATGCAGAGTACATCATGAGAAATTCTGGGCTGGAAGAAGCACAAGCTTGAATCAAGATTGCCAGGAAAAATATCAATAACCTCAGATATGCAGATGACACCACCCTTATGGCATAAAGTGAAGAGGAACTGAAAAGCCTCTTGATGAAAGTGTAAGTGGAGAGTGAAAAAGTTGGCTTAAACCTCAACATTCAGAAAATAAAGATCATGGCATCTGGTCCCATCATTTCATGGGAAATAGCTGGGGAAACAGTGGAAACAGTGTCAGACTTTATTTTGGGGGCTCCAAAATCACTGCAAGATGGTGACTGCAGCCATGAAATTAAAAGACACTTACTCCTCAGAAGAAAAGTTATGACCAACCTAGATAGCATATTCAAAAGCAGAGACATTGCCAGCAAAGGTCCGTCTAGTTAAGGCTATGGTTTTTCCTGTGGTCATGTATGGATGTGAGAGTTGGATTGTGAAGAAGGCTGAGCACCGAAGAATTGATGCTTTTGAACTGTGGTGTTGGAGAAGACTCTTGAGAGTCCCTTGGACAGTAAGAAGAACCAACCAGTCCATTCTGAAGGAGATCAGCCCTGGGATTTCTTTGGAAGGAATGATGCTAAAGCTGAAACTCCAGTCCTTTGGCCACCTCATGCGAAGAGTTGACTCATTGGAAAAGACTCTGATGCTGGGAGGGATTGGGGGCAGGAGGAGAAGGGGATGACAGAGGATGAGATGGCTGGATGGCATAACTGATTCGATGGACATGAGTCTGAGTGAACTCCGGGAGTTGGTGATGGACAGGGAGGCCTGGCAGGCTGTGATTCATGGGGTTGCAAAGAGTCGGACATGACTGAGCGACTGAACTGAACGGAACTGAGTTAGGAAGCAGTGTAACATGTACACACTGCTATATTTAAAATGGATAATCATTAAATAATCTAATTTATAGCAGCAGAAAGTGGATTAGTGATTGTCAGGGACTCAGGGACAAGGAGAAATGAGGAAATGCTATTCAGTCATATAAGTTGGAAAATTTCTAGACATAACTATACACTGATGTGCATATAGTTAACAATACTTTACTATGCACTTAAAATTTATGAGAATAGGTTTTATGTAATTTTTACAACAAAGAATAAAAAGAATGTTGTGTAATTCTACACATAACAACATAAATATCCTAGGTATGTGAGAAGATAAAAAATGTACAACATGTGATTCCAATTATTTAAAAGTCAAAAATAAGTAAAAATAATTTATGTGATAAAGTCAAAATAACAGTTATCTTTAGGAAAGGGTGACAGAGAAGGAAGCATATACTATTAATGTTCTTTATCTTCATCTGAATGGATCACATGTGTAACCAAGTTGCATGCTTAACATTTTTGCACTTCTCATTACACGTGCTATATTTATGTAAATGTAATACAGTAATTTTAAGAATATAATATGTTTAAAGTGAATGGAAGTGAGTCAACAGATCTGTAAGCTGTTTCATTTACAGACTTTTAGTAAGGAGCTTGATGCAGAGATATTAACTACTTTCTAGATGTTCAAGCTGGTTTTAGAAAAGGCAGAGGAACCAGAGATCAAATTGCCAACATCCACTGGATCATCGAAAAAGCAAGAGAGTTCCAGAAAAATATCTATTTCTGCTTTATTGACTATGCCAAAGCCTTTGACTTTGTGGATCACAATAAACTGTGGAAAATTCTGAAAGAGATGGGAATACCAGACCACCTGACCTGCCTCTTGAGAAACCTATATGCAGGTCAGGAAGCAACAGTTAGAACTGGACATGGAACAACAGACTGGTTCCAAATAGGAAAAGGAGTATGTCAAGGCTGTATATTGTCACCCTGCTTACTTAACTTATATGCAGAGTACACCATAAGAAACGCTGGACTGGAAGAAATACAGCTGGAATCAAGATTGCCGGGAGAAATATCAATAACCTCAGATATGCAGATGACACCACCCTTATGGCAGAAAGCGAAGAGGAACTCAAAAGCCTCTTGATGAAAGTGAAAGAGGAGAGTGAAAAAGTTGGCTTAAAACTCAACATTCAGAAAACGAAGATCATGGCATCTGGTCCCATCACTTCCTGAGAAATAGATGGGGAAACAGTGTCAGATTTTATTTTTTGGGGGCTCCAAAATCACTGCAGATGGTGACTGCAGTCATGAGATTAAAAGATGCTTACTCCTTGGAAGGAAAGTTATGACCAACCTAGATAGCATATTCAAAAGCAGAGACATTACTTTGCCAACAAAAGTCCGTCTAGTCAAGGCTGTGGTTTTTCCTGTGGTCATGTATGGATGTGAGAGTTGGACTGTGAAGAAGGCTGAGCGCCGAAGAATTGGTGCTTTTGACCTGTGGTGTTGGAGAAGACTCTTGAGAGTCCCTTGGACTGCAAGGAGATCCAACCAGTCCATTCTGAAGGAGATCAGCCCTGGGATTTCTTTGGAAGGAATGATGCTAAAGCTGAAACTCCAGTACTTTGGCCACCTCATGCGAAGAGTTAACTCATTAGAAAAGAATGTGATGCTGGGAGGGATTGCGGGCAGAAGGGGCAACAGAGGATGAAATGGCTGGATGGCATCACTGACTCGATGGATGTGAGTCTGAGTGAACTCCCGGAGTTGGTGATGGACAGGGACGCTGGGCGTGCTGCGATTCATGGGGTCGCAAAGAGTCGGACACAACTGAGCGACTGAATTGACTGAACTTTATTGAGGCTTACTGTATTCTTATTTTATGTATGGCTATTTTGATACAGTGTCTTCTCAGTGCAAGTAAATTTTTTACCATGGAAATGCCAAATATTTAACAAAATTTTCAGTGTTTATCAGGAAGTTTGACATGTGTGTGTACTCAGTCATTTCCAACACTGTGTGATCCAATGGACTGTAGCCTGCCAGGCTCCTCTGTCCATGGGATTTTCCAAGCAAGAATACTGGAGTAGGTTCCCATTTCCTACTCCAGGGGATCTTCCCAATCCAGGAATCAAACCCATGTCTCTTGAGTCTCCGGCATTGGCAGGTGGTTTCTTTAACATTGTGCCACTTTCATTTCTTTACCACTGAAGCCCTTGGCATCATACATATACATATTTGACAATGTGCTGCTGCTGCTGCTGCTAAGTTGCTTCAGTCGTGTCCAACTCTGTGCGACCCCATAGACAGCAGCCCATCAGGCTCCCCTGTCCCTGGGATTCTCCAAGCAAGAACACTGGAGTGGGTTGCCATTTCCTTCTCCAATGACAATGTGCTAGTTATGAGGAACTATGTGTATCTCTAATGAAAATCCCTGGTTGTGCACACTCTTTGAGATAAATCACGTTTAGCCTGCCAGCTTCTGACCCTCACTGACCCCACAAAGTAATTCACCAAGGCCATTTGTAGGGAATAACAGAAAAGTGACTGAAATGTACTTAACTCTAAATGGTCATCTCAAAGCAATCTTAAATGACATTTTCATCCTTCTGAATACAAATCTGATTTAAGTCCACTCATATAACAGTAATGGGCACTGATTTGCCCAGATTCATAATGAGCAGAGCAAGATGACCAACAATAAGTCCTCATAATACTAGTTTAGTATTTGAAAAATCTTTCAGATCTTCCTAGGAAAAGAAACACAATCTGTTATCTAAACAGCCAAAGTCTGCAGGTTATCCACCTTGACAAGGAACTCAATAACTGTCCTGGCCATGGTCAGTCCAAAGATGAGGTTACACAAAGAATAATGGTCTAGAAACCCAAATATAATTTAAAACAATCCTGTCTCCCAAATGGGCTAAAAGTAAAAAACCAGAAACACAGTAGACAAATCACCCTTGTAGGTTAGACATGGTGTAGGGTGCCTAGATGCATTAAAAAGGAAAATGAATGGGGAGGGAGGAGGGAGGAGGGTTCAGGATGGGGAACACATGTATACCTGTGGCGGATTCATTTTGATATTTGGCAAATCTAATACAGTTATGTTAAGTTTAAAAATAAAATAAAATTAAAAAAAAAAAAAAAAGGAAAATGAAGATGATTTAACTGTCCCAAAAGACTTAAACAGAAAACAGCTCTTTTTGTATGGACACAGGGAATTAGAATATCTATCTGTTGGTAGGTTTGTGAGTTCTCTAGAAGTGAGACATGTTTAGGAGGTGTTCCACCTCCCCTATTAGAAAACCTAAGGTTAGAGCACAAGTTATAAAATTGAAGTTTTAAGGAACTTAGTCATAGCTTTTAAAATTACCTAGCAGACAGTTGGTATTTTAATTCCAATATATGTAAGTTTTAAATTATTTTCAAAATAAAATGTTCCTGTTGCATTATATGAGAATTTTCAAATGAGCACCATAATTTGTTTCAGTGAATAACTCTTAATACAGAGCTTCTCGCTGTGCTTGCACCTTTGCTCCAGTCAGCTCTACACCTGATGTTTTTTTCATCAAGGGAATAATGAAGGTGGTTTCCTGCATTTTTGGAGATAATACTATGCATGACAGTGGTTCTTAACACTGACTGTACATTTGTCTCATTCAGAAGTTAAAAAAAAAAAAAAAATCCCAAGGCCCTGGCCTGACCCAAAGAGTTCTGAATTCTGGGGTGGAAACTGGCCATTAATAGTCATAAAGTTTCCTTAGGTGATTCTAGCATCGCAGATAGGATGCTGCCAACAAGTGTAGTGGTTCAGGAAACAGGTTGGAGAGTTAGATCGGTTTAGCTCAGATCAGGACTCTGCCAGCCAAAGCTCAAAAGCCAAATCTAGCCAGTTGCTCATTTCTGTTAGTACAGTTGTGTTTTTTGTTTTTTTTTTAACACAGCCATACATTTAGTATTTTCTGTGCCTAGTTTCTCCCTATGAAGGTAGAGTTGACTAGTTGTAACAGAGACTATATGATCCTCAAAGCCTAAAATATTCACTATGGGTGCTTTACAGAAGAAAAAAAAAATTAAATTCTAGATTTTGTTTCAGATATCCTAAAATTGCTGCTAACTGGAAAACACTTAATATGCAGTACCTGCATGGTTGGGGCGGGGGTGGGGGGGAAGGAGTGGGGGGCAGTGACAGGAGAACAGAAGCCCTAATTTGAAGAATTTTCATTCTATGGTGTAAACATTTAATTTCAAGCCACCAAAAAGAGATTCCATACACAAAGTTGGGAAGATATGCACACAATTCACTCTCACACGTCATTTCATTATTTTTTGAGATGTATCTAAGTTGTTACATGCATCAAAAATGCACTATCATTTTTTAATATAAATTTATTTATTTTAATTAAAGGCTAATTACTTTACAATATTGTATTGGTTTTGCCATACATCAACATGAATCCGCTATGGGTGTACTCATGTTCCCCATCCTGAACCCCCCTCCCACCTCCCTCCCTGTACCATCCCTCTGGGTCATCCCAGTGCACCAGCCCCAAGCATCTTGTATCATGCATGGAACCTGGACCGGCAATTCGTTTCACATATGATATTATACGTGTTTCAATGCCATTCTCCCAAATCAGCCCACCCTCGCCCTCTCCCACAGAGTCCAAAAGACTGTTCTATACATCTGTGTCTCTTTTGCTGTATTGCATACAGGGTTATTGTTACCATCTTTCTAAATTCCATATATATGCATTAGTATACTGTATTGGTGTTTTTCTTTCTGGCTTACTTCACTCTGTATAATAGGCTCCAGTTTCATCCACCTCATTAGAACTGATTCAAATGTATTATTTTTAATGGCTGAGTAATACTCCATTAGGTATTGTACCACAACTTCCTTATCCATTCATCTGCTGATGGACATCTAGGTTGCTTCCATGTCCTGGCTATTATAAACATAGTGAGTGGCACCCCACTGTATGAATATACCACAATTTGTTAAATCATGTCTCCTCTTAAGGATGTTTGGATTTTTTTTTTCAGTGATTTGCTAAGATGTTATAAACATATTTTTGCAATATTTATGGGCACAAATGTGTTAAATACATTTGCATAAATATTTAGGAACAGAATTTCTAGGTCAGATGCATATTCAACTATGTAAGAAAATACTAAACTCTAACAATGCAAAGAAACTTGTATTCCAAAAAAGGAACTGCCCATATTTTACAACCCATCAAAAGTATGTAATATTGTAAAGCAAACCATAAATAAAATGCCATACAGAATTTTATATTGAATTTAAAATTGTACACAATAAAATCATGATTTTTTTTTAGATCAGAGGAAAGCAATAATCAATGCATGGATTATGCAAATAAAACCAAGAGCAAAAGAAATTCTATCATCAAATGTCTAGTGAGAGAATACTTCAAATGTCTTTCTCCAGATTTTTTATAGAATTACAGTTTTTAAAAATCTCACATTCAAATATATGCTAAGCTATTCAGATATAGGTACTCTTTGCAACCCTGTGGACTGGAGCCTGCCAGGCTCCTCCATCCATGGGATTCTCCAGGCAAGAATACTGGAGTGGGTTGCCATTTCCTTCTCCAGGGGATCTTCCCAACCCAGGGATCAAACCCAGGTCTCCCGCATTGCAGGCAGATGCTTTAACCTTTGAGCTACCAGGTAAGCCCTAATATATATAATATTACTACAATCATATGCTATGTATCTAATAATGTTTACAGGTCTTATTTTTAGGAAATCAAAATAACTTTGCTTAAATTATATGAACGTTTTCAATGTATAATCCATTCAGCATAGGGGTTAAAAAGGACCTTAATTCTTAGAAATCACTCTTATCAGCCTTGTTTATTATGAATTGTGCACAATTCAAAAACAACTCAAATATTTTTCCCTTTGTCCTTCACGTTACTTAGTCTCACAATATTTCTAGCACATAAGTGTAATAAAGAAGTCAGAAAACTGTTAGAAGAGTCATTTTAGTTTACTTCTAAACTCATGATCAAAAAATCGTAAGACCTCTCAGCCAAAAGATTACATTTTGTGACTAAAGATTGAAAAATATGATTGAAAATTATATCCCAACAAAGTGTTTAATTTCACTTTGAACCAGTTGATAACGAGATTGTTTTTCAATATCAATGTTTTGTAATTATTAAGCTCTATACCAAAATGGTGCATTTTCAAGCTTTAGCTCTTATGAAGTTATAGAAACAATGAGAAAATATACAAGTTTGTTGGAGAGAGGCTGAGTACCATGTTATTAAAAAAAATTATTCTTGGAGTGTTCATAAGAAATGGCACTACTGGAATTTTATTTTCTTTCTCCTCAAGAAGGCAGGAGTTCAGAGAAACATAAAAACTCTTTACAAAGTAAGATGATAAAGAAAAAGGGGAAAGGATGTGGGAAAAGGCAGAATCAATTGAAATAAAGCTAAAACAAATCCATAGTCACTAATATTAAAAAGAGATAATGCTGTCCCAATATCTCTTAGGCCATAAAATGGGTCTAAAACATGCTTCTAAAACAAATAGTTTTAAATGGGAGCTGAAAGAGACTATATGCAAAGATATATAACTCTCAATATGATGTTTTGTTCTATTTTGATCTTGGATGCAGTATTTAGAAGTGGGACTGAATGTAAAATATAGGAAACAAAGGTACAATGTTTAAGAAAGAAGTCTGTGAAATTTTCAAATTGTGCAGTCGAATGAGAAAAGCTACATATAATAACACAAGATAGTAAGAAATGCAAAATAAAATCAGGAGTGAGAACTCATGAGGTTGTATTTGTAGGAGTAAACCCTAACTGGATCAACATAGATCTGGAAAGCTCAGTGACTTAAGTAATCATATCACTTTTCAAAAGGGACCTTGCTCTATGCAGGTTTTCAGAAACCAAGGCTCTTTCCTTTCTGTCCTGGTATCACACTGCAGGTCTACAAGGTCTATATATTTTATTAACATCTGACTTTTGCAGCTCTCTGCCCCATGGGGCTTGTTTTAAAGTTTACAGTGTGATTCTTGTGGATTTTGTTTTTCATTCAATATTTAGACATTCCCTGGCAAATACAGTTACCTGAAAAACTAAGTAGTCTCCTGATTTATTTGGCTCCAATCAGCTGTCCAAGTGGTACACGCTAATGCTCAGTTATGTCTGACTCTTCGCGACTTATGGATCATAGCCTGCCAGGTTCCTCTGTCTATGGGATTGTCTAGACAGGAATACCAGAGTGGGTTGCCATGCCTTCCTCCAGGGGATCTTCCCAGGGATTGAAGTTGGGTCTCCCTCATTACAGACAGGTTCTTTACCATCTGAGCCACTAAGAAAACCCTCAGGATATACAAATTTCTTTATATCCTCCTCAAATCTGCTTGTATTTCTTTGATTGCTTGCCACACCCACATACCCATCCCCCTCAATTTAACAGTGGCTATTTGGGGCTCCAAAATTACTGCAGATGGTGACTGCAGCCATGAAATTAAAAGACACTTACTCCTTGGAAGGAAAGTTATGACCAACCTAGAAAGCATATTATAAAGCAGAGACATTACCTTGCCAACAAAGGTCCATCTAGTCAAGTCTATGGTTTTTACAGTAGTCATGTATGGATGTGAGAGTTGGACTATAAAGAAAGCTGAGTGCTGAAGAATTGATGCTTTTGAACTGTGGTGTTGGAGAAGACTCTTGAGAGTCCGCTGGACAGCAAGGAGATCCAACCAGTCCATCCTAAAGGAAATCAGTCCTGAATGTTCATTGGAAGGACTGATGCTGAAACTGAAACTCCAATACTTTGGCCACCTGATGCAAATGACGGACTCATTTGAAAAGACCCTGATGCTGGAAGAGATTGAAGGCAGGAGGAGAAGGGGACAACAGAGGATGAGATGGTTGGACGGCATCACCAACTCAATGGACATGAGTTTGAGTAAACTCCGAGAGTTGGTGATGGACAGGGAGGCCTGGCATGCTGCAGTCCATGGGGTCGCAAAGAGTCAGAGATGACTGAGTGACTGAACTGAACTGAACTGATCTTCCAAGTATCTGAAATAATAATCTAGGGGGTGAATATAGCACCATTAATCTCATATTTGCTGCAGCCTGAGTCAATGTTCAGCTGCATAATCTCTATGCATTTTATTCATAGCTCAAAGCTTTTTAGAAATCTAACCCTTCATTGTCTTTGGTCTTGAAACTTTTATAACACTGAAAAACCCTTAATTTCTCAATTCTATTTCTTTTCAACTCTGGTTGCTAATTGGTAAATTTTAAAAATTCAGAGCTCACTTAATTTTTGTAATATTGTGTCAATAGCAAGAAATAGCAATCAACACACATTTTTCTTTTTCTTTTTTTTAACCTACTGACTTAAAGAGGTATGTGGTCCACTTTCCATGTTATTGTAGGAACTGCTTTTGCCAAATACCTTGCCATTATACAACATAGACATTTTACCAACCTCTGATAACAGTTCTTATGTAACTCACCAGGCTATATTTAAATATGCCACATATTTAAGGTTTTGTTAAAGCATCCTCTCACTTGCTGTACACAATTCTTGCAAGCTGCAGAACTACAAAATCCCCTAATTTAAACAGGATAGAGGTTTACTTGTCACACTGTAATCCAACATGAGTCACCAGGGGGCTGCTGGAAGGGAGGAAGAGAAGCAGTTCTGCTCTGTGCAATCATTTAGGGACTCAGCCTCCTTCCCTCTTACAGGTCTATTAACCTCTAGGGAAGGGGTCAAGAAGCTTTTTATGTAAAGGGTCAGTGATTAATACTTTAGGCTTTGTGGGTCATATGGTCACAGTTAAACCACTCAACACAGCCACTGTAGCCAGAAATCAGCATTAATCAATGGACATGTGTCTATTCCAATAAAATATTATTGATGGGGAGGGAGGAGGGAGGAGGGTTCAGGATGGGGAACACATGTATACCTGTGGCGGATTAATTTTGATATTTGGCAAATCTAATACAGTTATGTAAAGTTTAAAAATAAAATAAAATTAAAAAAAAAAAAAAAAAAAAAGAAGATATCCAGCTGGATTTGGCCCACTGGCTGTAGTTTGCCAACCACTGCTCCAGGACTTCAAAGACTTACTGAGTTTTCTGTCTACCAGAAAAGGGAATAAACACTGATGGAATAGTTCATGAGGGGCCAGGCCTACAAGTGGCATGTATTACTTCTGCCTACATTTTATTGGTCATAATTTAGTATGATTGTCACCTAACTACAGGCAAAGCAGGACAACATCACACACTTTGTGCTCCTGAAACAATAAGGAAATCATTAGCAAACAGCTAACATGGTCCTTCTAGGCATATATAAAAGGAAAATATTAATGCCCAGTAGTATATTTGGAATAATTGGCATTTTTAACAGCTAAATAAATGGCAAAAGCGGGTTACAATAGATTGTTACTTGTAGAATTCCTGCCTGACTGGTCTTTCTGAGTGTGTTTCTGCTTTATGCTACATAAGTCTTCTTTCCATAACAAAAATAGGATGTAAAGTTATGTTTTTAGAAACCACATTCAATGTTTTCATTTATGATCTTATTTCAATGACAGCATCCTTGTGATGCCAATATGATAATTTCTATAAGAAATACTGAAGCTCAAAGAAATTCTGTGATACCCAAAATCACAGCTAGTAAAAAAGCCAGGTAAGTAGATTTTCTCTAACTTCAAGTTCATCCTCTTTGCACGAAGCCATGAACAGTTCCTATGGAAGTGGAAACCCGTTCTTTTTCATTTTAGCAGCTGGGACTTCTTTTTTAATAGAGGAGACGATGAATCGTTTCAGGTACTTATCATAATGGCCTTTCCCTCAACACTGTTTCTTTAATAATCAGTAAGGAAAGTATACTTATTTGGAGAAGATGAAGACACTGAAGTTAATATTTCAAAAAAGAAGTGGTTCAGTTTACTTTATATAAAGGAAGGGCTTCCCAGATGGCACAGTGGTAAAGAAACCTCCTGCCAATGCAGGAAATGCAAGAGGTGTGGATTTGATTCCTGTGTTGGGAAGATCCCCTGAAAGAGGAAGTGGCAACCTGCCCCAGTATTCTTGCCTGAAAAATTCCATCGACAGAGGAGCCTGGTGTACTACAGTCAAGGGGGTCACAAAGAGTCAGACACGACTGAGTGACAGAGCACATAATGTATAAATAAATCCTTCACTTCTAAAAGAAATCCCTCACTTCTAAAAGGGATTCTACAATCCCTCACTTCTTAAGTTTTTCCTTAATAAATGCTATTCATTTGAATCTTCTATGGGTAGCGACACTTTGGAAATCCATTGCTCGTTCACAGTCAGTTATGTCTTTGGGATTCCCTTCTAGGTGAAGCCTTACCTTATGAAATGCATTATCTCTCTTATGTGCAATTTAAAAACAATACAAATGAATACACATGCAAAACAGAAACAAACTCAGGTTTAGGGACTTCACTGGTGGCTCACTGATAAAGAACCTGCCTGCCAATGCAGGAGATGTGGGTTCAATCCTGGGTCAGGATGATCCCCGGAGTAGGAAATGGCAACCCAATCCAGTATTCTCGCCTGGAGAATCCCATGGACAGGGGAGCCTGGCAGGCTACAGTCCATGGGGTTGCAGAGTTGGAAACAACTTAGCAACTACACAGAACTACACACATACCCAGTTTGGGCTTCCCAGGTGGCACTAATGGTAAAGAACCCATCTGCCAATGCAGGTTAGATGTAAGAGATGTGGGTTCCATCCCTGGGTCAAGAAGATCCCCTGGAGGAGGCTACAGAGACCCACTCCAGTATTCTTGCCTGGAGAATCCCATGGACAGAGAAGCTGGGTAGGCTATAGTTCACGGGGTTGCAAAGATTCAGACACAACTGAAGCAACTAAGCAAGCACATATCCCCTTTGGCAATATTCTTCTCAATGTCCTGAGTGCTGATGATAACCATTGTGAAAATTGCAAAAGGGTTCATTGTGCTCCCGGTGGTCCAGCATCTCAGGCAGAGAAATAACTGGGTTCTCAGCCCACAGCCATCCTCTTGGCTGGTCGCCATTGGGTAATATAATGGCATCAGTGATGAGCTGCAAAATACCAACTCTCAATCTTTGTAACATGTGAATGTTACCTTCAGTGGGAAATTTTTACAGGTCTAGTTACATTAAGGATGGTGAGATGAAATTATGCTGGATTACCTGGATGAGTTCTAATTGCCATAATCATTGTCCTTATAAGAGACAGTCAAAGGGTGATTAGACAGACAGACACAGAGAAAAGTGTGGAGACAAGACAGACACAGAGACTGACGTGATGAGGCCACAAGGCAGGGAACCTGGCCACCCTCAGAAGCTACAAGAGACAAAGAACAGATTCTCTCCTAGAGCCCGCCAGGTGAGTACAGCCTTGCTGACACAATTTCCATTATTTTAGCCACCAAGTTCATGGCAATTTGTTACAGCTGCCACAGGAAACTAATAGGTGGTATATTAATAAATGCAACTCTGGAACAATCTCTACTCTGTGAAAAACAGTGTAAGAGAATGAAACATTTTTTCTTTTCAGATGTATCATTTCATTTTTGCCACCTCTCCTCCTAGAGTTTATTTAATATTATAAATTAAACAACATTCTTTCTTCTATGCTACCACCTACTATTTGCTTACCCACTTTGTCCAAATCAATTCAATCATCTAACTGCAATTTTCCAAACATTGCATGTATTCATTTCATCTACATTTCCCAATCTTTTATTTCAGTCATTGCCATGTTATCTACTTCCCTCTGGTCCACTGATCAAGTATTTTCTTACCAATTCTAAGCTTTATTTCCCATATTCTTTATACTTAAAAGAGACTGTGTCATTTCTTGTGTCCAACAAAACACTCCAAATGTAGATCCTAAGACTATAGTCCCAGAATTGCTCCTCCCTAACTAGTAAAGAAGACTTCAGATCCAGGTAAACTGAGGTTCTCAAGTAAAAGCAGAAAGAAACTCTAAGTGTGAGAGACTGAAGTGATGATACTGCAAGTCAGGGAACATGGCACCCATCATCAAATGCAGCATGTTGAAATCAGCACCATCAAATGCAGAAAGTTATTTGGGTTGAAAGAATCCATTTAAACCTTATGAGGCCACAATCACCCTAATACCAAAACCTGACAAAGATGCCACAAAAAAAGAAAACTACAGGCCAATATCACTGATGAACATAGATGCAAAAATCCTTAACAAAATTCTAGCAATCAGAATCCAACAACACATTAAAAAGATCATACATCATGACCAAGTGGGCTTTATCCTAGGGATGCAAGGATTCTTCAATATCCGCAAATCAATCAATGTAATACACCACATTAACAAATTGAAAAATAAAAACCATATGATTTTCTCAATAGATGCAGAAAAAGCCTTTGACAAAATTCAACATTCATTTATGATAAAAACTCTCCAGAAAGCAGGAATAGAAGGAACATACATCAATATAATAAAAGCTATATATGACAAACCCACAGCAAACATTATCCTCAATGGTGAAAAATTGAAAGCATTTCCTCTAAAGTCAGGAACAAGACAAGGGTGCCCACTTTCACCATTACTATTCAACATAGTTTTGGAAGTTTTGGCCACAGCAATCAGAGCAGAAAAAGCAATAAAAGGAATCCAAATTGGAAAAGAAGAAGAAAAACTCTCACTGTTTGCAGATGACATGATCCTCTACATAGAAAACCCTAAAGACTCCACCAGAAAATTACTAGAACTAATCAATGATTATAGTAAGTTGCAGGATATAAAATCAACACACAGAAATCCCTTGCATTCCTATACACTCATAATGAGAAAACAGAAAGAGAAATTAAGGAAACAATTCCATTCACCATTGCAACGGAAAGAATAAAATAGGAATGTATCTACCTAAAGAAACAAAAGACCTATATATAGAAAACTATAAAACACTGGTGAAAGAAATCAAAGAGGACACTAATAGATGGAGAAATATACTGTGTTCATGGGTTGGAAGAATCAATATAGTGAAAATGAGTATACTACCCAAAGCAATCTATAGATTCAATGCAATCCTTATCAAGCTACCAACGGTATTTTTCACAGAGCTAGAACAAATAATTTCACAATTTGTATGGAAATACAAAAAACCTCGAATAGCCAAAGCAATCTTGAGAAAGAAGAATGGAACTGGAGGAATCCACCTGCCTGACTTCAGGCTCTACTACAAAGCTACAGTCACTAAGACAGTATTTTACTGGCACAAAGACAGAAATATAGATCAATGGAACAAAATAAAAAGCCCAGAGATAAACCCACGCACCTATGGACACCTTATCTTTGGCAAAGGAGGCAAGAATATATAATAGAGAAAAGACAATCTCTTTAACAAGTGGTGCTGGGAAAACTAGTCAACTACTTGTAAAAGAATGAAACTAGAACACTTTCTAACACCATACACAAAAATAAACTCAAAATAGATTAAACATCTAAATGTAAGACCAGAAACTATAAAAATCCTAGAGGAGAACAAACACACTCTCCAACATAAATCACAGCAGGATCCTCTATGACCCACCTCCCAGAATATTGGAAATAAAAGCAAAAATATACAAATGGGACCCAATTAAATTTAAAAGCTTCTGCACAACAAAGGAAACTATAAGCAAGGTAAAAAGACAGCCTTCAGAATGGGAGAAAATAATAGCAAATGAAGCAACTGACAAACAACTAATCTCAAAAATATACAAGCAACTCCTGCAGCTCAATTCCAGAAAAATAAACGACCCAATCAAAAAATGGGCCAAAGAACTAAACAGACATTTCTCCAAAGAAGACATACAGATGGCTAACAAACACATGAAAAGATGCTCAACATCACTCATTATCAGAGAAATCCAAATCAAAACCACAATGAGGTACCATTTCACATCAGTCAGAATGGCTGTGATCCAAAAGTCTACAAGCAATAAATGCTGGAGAGGTATGGAGAAAAGGCCACCCTCTTACAGTGTTGGTGGGAATGCAAACTAGTACAGCCACTATGGAGAACAGTGTGGAGATTCCTTAAAACTCTGGACATAGAACTGCCACACGACCCAGCAATCCCACTGCTGGGCAAACACACCAAGGAAACCAGAATTGAAAGAGACATGTGTACCCCAATGTTGATCGCAGCACTGTTTATAATAGCCAGGACATGGAAGCAACCTAGATGTCCATCAGCAGATGAATGGATAAGAAAGCTGTGGTACATATACACAATGGAGTATTACTCAGCCATTAAATACATTTGAATCAGTTCTAATGAGGTGGATGAAATTGGAGCCTATTATACAGAGTGAAGTAAGCCAGAAAGAAAAACACCAATACAGTATACTAACACATATATATGGAATTTAGAAAGATGGTAACGATAACCCTGTATGAGAGACAGCAAAAGAGACACAGATGTATAGAACAGTCTTTTGAACTCTGTGGGAGATGGCGAGGGTGGCATGATTTGGGAGAATGGCATTGAAACATGTATAATATCACATGTGAAATGAATCGCCAGTACAGGTTTGATGCATGATACAGGATGCTCAGGGCTCGTGCACTGGGATGACCCAGAGGGATGGAATGGAGAGGGAGGTTGGAGGGGGATTCAGGATGGGGAACGCATGTATACCTGTGGTGGATTCATGTTGGTGTATGGCAAAACCAATACAATATTGTAAAGTAATTAGCCTCCAATTAAAATAAATAAATTTATATTAAAAAAAAAACTTTCCCTTAAATGGAAACTTACTAAAAAGTTTAGCTTTAAAGTGAAATTTCATTGGCAGAGCACAGAAAGCAGAATAAAGAGCCATGAGCATATAGGAGGGAGAGAATTCAATCTCTGATCTGCCTCCCAGTTTTCCCTTTCTGTCATTCTTTTACTTTGTTTTCCCTTAAGTCTGCACAGTCCTTATTACAATGACTTCTTAGAAGGAACAAAGAGTGAAACTAGGCAACTTAAAAATAAAAAGTTATCAGAGGTTAAGAGAGAATAAAGCAGTAAAGAAACTAGGGTCCAGTATTTATATTCTCCCATCGCTCTTCTTTTTTTTCACTATCAAATCCATTCCTCATTTATTAAAAAAAAAAAAAAAAAAAAAAAAAAAACAAAGAATCAATGCTTATATCCTGAGAGACCTAAATCTCAACCTACATTTAGTTAGACATCTACACATACATAATGCATACATACTATTAGAAAATGAGATTTTTTACATCATGTAAGGATTAGCATAGATATATAATAATAATATGTTCTGAGCTATCGCTAAAGATAATAAGCAAAGTTAGGTCTAGTCTGATGAGAAGTATGAATGGCCTGGGATTTTACTCTGCTTGCAAAGCCACAAGTTAGTCTGCCATATTGTATGGACACTGGCAGAAGACATGGCATGTTAACTAGCATGAGCTTCATATTATATCAGGTCCCCTTGCCCTCCATATCTCCTTGGGCAACAGAGTGAACATCTGGAGTGAGTTGCATGCAGAGGGTTTGTTCATGGCTGAGGAATACCAAGTCCAGAAACCCCCATGATGTTATACTGGGTAGCAAGCAGTTCTGCCTGACTTTTGCTCTCAAGGGAGACAGAGTGTTTTCTACATTGATTGGAAAATTTTCTAATATTTCTATGAAAATATTTTCTATATTTTTCTCTTTTTTTCTCCCAATAATACTTTTTAGACATGTAAGTATTTTTTCTCTTGTATAATATCTAGCCATTTCCAATGATTGCATAATAGTCTATCCAATGGCTCTACTGCGATATGATTAATTCCCCATTTTAACATGTATATATCTGCTGTTGTTATTGTTATTAATGTTACTACAAAAATTATGCAAAGGACATTTGTTGTATATAGCTTTTGCAGAATTATTAAAATAAAATTCTAGTGAATCCTAAAGGAAATCAACTCTGAAGATTCATTGGAAGGACTGATGCTGAAGCTTCAACACTTTGGTCACCTGATGTGAAGAGCTGACTCATTGGAAAAGACCCTGATGCAGAGAAGGATTGAAGGCAAAAGGGTGCAGCAGAGGATAAGATAGATAGCACCACTGACTCAATGAACATGAATTTGAGCAAACTAAGGGAGATGGGGAAGGACAGGGGAACCTGGAGTGCTGCAGTCCAAGGGGTTGCAAAGAGTTGGATATGACTGAGCAACTGAACAACAATTATTTCTCAAGATAGAATTTCAGAGCAGGAGTATAGCATCAAAGTTAAGGAAAACTTATTATGAAATTATCGAAAGTTATATAGCACATACATTCCTTATATATTTCTTCTTTTTCCTCTAGACACATCACCCACACTAACTTTCATGGTGACTATTTTCCATTAAGATAAAGAAGGACACAGTTCCCACACCAGTTAATGGGGGAAAAAGTCATTCAAATAATGAACTCTTAAGGAATTTCTCCAATTTGCTAAGAAACAATTACTTTCCAGGATTGACTTTAAAGACCATAGTGAAGGTAAAGCACTAATTTCCATAAAAACAGGCTAGAAGTTAGGTGTTATAAATCAAATTGTACAGATAAAGAAATTGTGTCTCCAAAGGATTAGGTAATATATCTAAGGTCTTATCTATTAAGAGGCAAAGCTAGAATTTAAACCCAAGTCTGTCTTGACATTTATCAACACTATTCTCTCCACTAAAATACAACATACCCAATAGCCCTTCCATGGATGAACAAGATCATGTGTATGTGTTTGTGTGTGGTGGGGGTCGGGTGGGGGTGGGGCAGTGATCCTAACTCCTCAAATCTCACTTCTATATTACTGTCTTTAGTGAATTATAATCATGGGACTGTCAAAGATTTTAGTGAAGAATAAATCACACTCAAAGTATCTCTTGCTCCATGGTTAGCACAGCATGGATCTATTTCATCTAATCCAACCTTAGATCTCTATAGTTGAGTCCATTGTTAAGCTTTCTGCAAATTTCCTATTCAACTACATTTAAAAGTAGGTTTCTTTCAGGTTTTTTTTTTTTTTTAAGTTATACTATATAAGGCATTCCCATTTTGCTCCTCATTTTTGATAAATTTTTGCCTAGTCAAAAGGGGCAGTAAACACATGGCAGTCTTGTGTCAAGTATGAAAGTGTTAGTGGCTCAGTCATGTCTGACTCTTTGGAACACTATGGACTGTAGCCCACCAGGCCCCTCTGTCCGTGGAATTCTCCAGGCAAGAATACTGGAGTGGAATGCCATTTCCTTCTCCAGGGGATCTTCTGGATCCAGGGATCGAACCTGGGTCTCCTGCATGGCAGGTTCTTTACCCTCTGAGTCACCAGGGAAGCCATTCTTACATATATTGAGCTATATTTTCTTTAAAATGTTTCTCAAAAGTATTCAATTGAAGAAGTATTTTAAAACATTGGTTCAATATTTATGACTTCTTAGCGTCATAAACATTCCCTTAGAGAAAAATGCTCCAAATTTGGCTCCATATGACAGTCTCAATGATGTCAATGGCTCCAGTACATTTGACAGAGATGATGGACATACAACTGTGTAACCTAGACCAGTTAACCTTTTACGAAATTAATAGATTTGCTTCCAGGACCTCACTTTTGCTTCGACACCTTTCTTTTCATGATTTGTACCTGGTAAATCACAAGATTTCCTCTTGTGCATTTGAATCCAGTAAGAAAACAACAAATACAATGCTCATTAAGTTTACCTGCTCTCTTATATAAAGCACTCTCTCTAAAATAAAACCACCACCAAGTTCCTACAAGATAAATATTAAAATATAATTTTGAAAATGTTCAAAAATAAATATGTTAATGCTATAAACTGGAGTTAACAATCAATATGTATTTTACTGGATAGAGAGATTTTAATAAAAGTACAGAAGAAACAAGTTGTGTGAACATTATGATGTTTCTTATTTTAGAAAATCAACTATTTTATTGCAGGTTTGCAAGCTCCTCAATAAACAAGTAATATCAAAGCTTCTTTTGAGGGAGCTACTTTTTTCAAATAATAGATCAGACACTATCCCAACACCTACTGATGGCAGGTGCCAATATAAAATAATAAATACAGTTTGTAATAATAGTTAAAATCTATGGAAGACTGATTATGTACATTGCTGCTGCTGCTGCTAAGTCGCTTCAGTCGTGTCCAACTCTGCGTGACCCCATAGACGGCAACCCACCAGGCTCCCCGATCCCTGGGATTCTCCAGGCAAGAACACTGGAGTGGGTTGCCATTTCCTTCTCCAATGCATGAAAGTGAAAAGTGAAAGTGAAGTTGCTCAGTTGTGTTTGACTGTTTAGCGACCCCATGGACTGCAGCCCACCAGGCTCCTCCGTCCATGGGATTTTCCAGGCAAGAGTACTGGAGTGGGGTGCCATTGCCTTCTCTGATCATTACATTACTTCACAATAATTCTACGGAGTTCCTGTTGTTATCATGATCATCATAATTATCTCCATATTATGGGGAGAAAACTGAGGCAAAGAGAGTTTTTTAATGTAATACTGGCTGCTGTAATAAATAAACAACAAAATGCATAATGGCTCCAATAAGACAGTTTATCATTCACAACAAATCTATTTCCACTATGGCTCTCCCCAAGTCAAGATTCAGAGAACATGGGTTCTATATAATCAAAATTTGATGACTCATCTACAATTACACAGAAAGAAAAGAGAATAGATCAAAGAAAGAGGTTTTTATTGGCACTGCCTAGAAGAGGAACAGCATTTGTTCTGATATTACGCTGGCTGGAATTTCATCACACTTCCATCCTGCAAAAGAGCCTTGGCATTGTGGTCTTTTGTGTTCATACAAAGAAGTGGTTTTGGTGTCAGTAGTCAATGTCAATCTCAGGATCAATACATGTATAGTAAGTATATATAATAATTCCTTCTGATTAATAAAGCAATATGTGTTTTGAAAGTTTAGAATATACAGAAGAATACAAAGAACAACATTAAAAAATCACCAAGAACACTATCATTTCCCAATTTGGGGAAAATTGCCATTAGTATACTTTATGTTTTCTTGTGTATTTTCCACTGCATATACTAATATTATCTTGTAAAATCTGTATTTATCCTTTCTTAAAGAAAATATATCAATATGAGTATATAATATTTTACTCTATGGTATATCAGTATTATAATTAGTCACTCATTTATTGGGGGGAATTTAGGTTCTTTTTACTTTGTGAATAATCCTATCAAGCTAATTATTCTATTTCTAGAATTCTATTATTTCTTTTTTTTTATAATAGGTTTCCATACTTTTGGGCATGAGTCCAAGAGCATAAAATTTTAGAAAAGTATATCCCAAAGAATTTCATGTATCTACCACCAGAATTCTGAAGTGCTTGTTCTGTTTTCTCAATTTATTGTCATAATAATCCCTGGGCTACAGACCTTCTTGTACACTGGAAAATGCAGTTGTATCTGTTGTATCTCAGCTGCAGGGTATCTTGACCAATCTCAGCAAACTGAGCCTCAATTTCTTAAACTGCAGTAGTTGGGTTGTTATTATCACTCAAATAACCATTAGACTATAAAGCAGTTTACAGGAAGATCACACTCTGATAGAAAGTTGGCAAAAGACAAATATTATCTCTCTTTCTTTCTTGGAAAAAAAAAAATACACTGGTTTGTACTGTGTTTACCAAAAGATGACTCATATAATTATCATGACCTTCTCACTAACATATTCATTAATAAGTTCCACCTACAAGCTCATCAGATACCAGGTCAAATGCATTAACTCATACAAAATATAATGAAAATAGCTGTCAGTTTGATCACCTTAGCATGACTACAGAATTATAAAATGGCCAATCTAGTTTAAAAAATCCATGTTAAATGTTAAATCATGACTTCACTTTCCTTACTCACTTCCAAATTAACTTGCAGAAACTCTACTCAAAATACACTTGGAAATATCTAACTGCAGGTTAGACCTAAAACAATAACAGGATGCTGTAATAAAATGAGAACAGAGAATTGATTCTTATCATTATGTACTCTGTTGTGATAGACAACGATCTGCTATGAACCTTAGTTTCCCATCTTACTATGAGATTATACCTGTATAGAAGCCTGATTCTTAAAAACAAACCTCACAAGACTGTCACAACCAAAGCAATATTAATACACCTAGAAAAATACTTTTAGAGTATCTTAAAGTCCCCCTACTCAAATGAAATAATAGGAGCAACAAAAAGAATAACTTAATGGAATTGAAACATTAGATCAGATCAGATAAGTGGCTCAGTCCTGTCCGACTCTTTGCGACCCCATGAATCGCAGCACGCCAGGCCTCCCTGTCCATCACCAACTCCCGGAGTTCACTGAGACTCAAGTCCATCGAGTCAGTGATGCCATCCAGCCATCTCATCCTCTGTCATCCCCTTCTCCTCCTGCCCCCAATCCCTTCCAGCATCAGAGTCTTTTCCAATGAGTCAACTCTTCTCATGAGGTGGCCAAAGTACTGGAGTTTCAGCTTTAGCATCATTCCTTCCAAAGAAATCCCAGGGCTGATCTCCTTTAGAATGGTCGGGTTGGATCTCCTTGCATTCCAAGGGACTCTAAAGAGTCTTCTCCAACACCACAGTTCAAAAGCATCAATTCTTCGGCACTCAGCCTTCTTTACAGTCCAACTCTCACATCCACACATGACCACAGGAAAAACCATAGCCTTGACTAGACGGACCTTTGTTGGCAAAGTAATGTCTCTGCTTTTCAATATGCTTTCTAGGTTGGTCATAACTTTCCTTCCAAGGAGTAAGCGTCTTTTAATTTCATGGCTGCAGTCACCATCAGTAATGATTTTGGAGCCCCCAAAAAATAAAGTCTGACACTGTTTCCACTGTTTCCCCATCTATTTCCCATGAAGTGATGGGACCAGATGCCATGATCTTCGTTTTCTGAATGTTGAGCTTTAAGCCAACTTTTTCACTCTCCACTTTCACTTTCGTCAAGAGGCTTTTGAGTTCCTCTTCACTTTCTGTCATAAGGGTGGTGTCATCTGCATATCTGAGGTTATTGATATTTCTCCCAGCAATCTTGATTCCAATTTGTGTTTCTTCCAGTCCAGCGTTTCTCATGATGTACTCTGCATA
This sequence comes from Bubalus bubalis, assembly GCF_019923935.1. Lineage (NCBI taxonomy): Eukaryota > Metazoa > Chordata > Mammalia > Artiodactyla > Bovidae > Bubalus > Bubalus bubalis. The sequence goes on from NC_059157.1 coordinate 150,354,805, forward strand.
TAAGTTAAATAAACAGGGTGACAATATACAGCTTGATGTACTCCTTTTCCTATTTGGAACCAGTCTGTTGTTCTATGCCCAGTTCTAACTGTTGCTTCCTGACCTGCATACAAATTTCTCAAGAGGCAGATCAGATGGTCTGGTATTCCCACCTCTTTCAGAATTTTCAACATTTTATTGTGATCCACACAGTCAAAGGCTTTGGCATAGTCAATAAAGCAGAAATAGATGTTTTTCTGGAACTCTCTTGCTTTTTCCATGATCCAGCGGATGTTGGCAATTTGATCTCCGGTTCCTCTGCCTTTTCTAAAACCAGCTTGAACATCAGGAAGTTCATGGTTCACATATTGCTGAAGCCTGCCTTGGAGAATTTTGAGCATTACTTTACTAGCGTGTGAGATGAGTGCAATTGTGCGGTAGTTTGAGCATTCTTTGGCAGTGCCTTTCTTTGGGATCAGAATGAAAACTGACCTTTTCCAGTCCTGTGCCACTGCTGAGTTTTCCAAATTTGCTGGCATATTGAGTGTAGCACTTTCACAGCATCATCTTTCAGGATTTGGAATAGCTCAACTGGAATTCCATCACCTCCACTAGCTTTGTTCGTAGTGATGCTTTCTAAGGCCCACTTGACTTCACATTCCAGGATGTCTGGCTCTAAGTCAGTGATCACACCATCGTGATTATCTGGGTTGTGAAGATCTTTTTTGTACAGTTCTTCTGTGTATTCTTGCCATCTCTTCTTAATATCTTCTGCTTCTGTTAGGTCCATACCATTTCTGTCCTTTATCGAGCCCATCTTTGCTTGAAATGTTCCTTTGGGATCTCTGATTTTCTTGAAGAGATCCCTAGTCTTCCCCATTCTGTTGTTTTCCTCTATTTCTTTGCATTGATCGCTGAAGAAGGCTTTCTTATCTCTTCTTGCTAGTCTTTGGAACTCTGCATTCAGATGTTTATATCTTTCCTTTTCTCCTTTGTTTTTCACTTCTCTTCTTTTCACAGCTATTTGTAAGGTCTCCCCAGACAGCCATTTTGCTTTTTTGCATTTCTTTTCTATGGGAATGGTCTTGATCCCTGTCTCCTGTACAATGTCATGAACCAACATAAACTATGTTAAAACTAAGAAGTTGGAGTCTTTCTATTCTGATGGTGAAAGTAAGAGGTATCAGAGTTGCAATCCTAGTAAAAAAAAACTAGAAAGCTAGAAAAATGCATAAAATAACTTTCACACATATTGCACAATCTTTGTGAAAAGAGAAATATACAAAATGAGCTCTAATTTCATGTTGGCTGTCTCCCTGACAGCATTTCTAAATCATGGCAAGTAAAGTATAAAACAAGTAGTCTCTCTGGGGACAGAAATCAAGAGTTAAGGGCTGGAGAAGATGTTAGAGTCACCACCTGAAAGAAGTCACCTGCCCAGGAGCTGTCACCGGAGAGGCCCACCTGCCTGTTCACCCATCCCCCTACCCCCTTCAGGATACAGCCTGCTTCTGGAAAGTGGTAGGCTCAGGATCTGAGGGACTATGTCTTCATTGAATTTTGTGTTGAAGACAGTAAAGATGCTAATGTAAATTTTGGAAAAATCAAAACTTATATTCAGTTGTCTTGGAGGAAGTGATCATTTTAAACATTTAAATGAAATTGATCTTTTTCACTGTATTGATCCTAATGATTCCAATCATTAAAGAAGAGACATATGTTGTTTATGAAAAGGAGAATCTGACTACTCATGGCCAAGGTTAACAAAAGAAAAGGCAAAGCTTAATGGGCTTAGTGTGGAGTTCAATAAACAGAAAGACTGGAAAGATGATTCAGATGAAGATATGTCTAATTTTGATCATTTCTCTGTGATGATGAACAACATGAGTGGTGATGAGGATTTACCAGAAGTAGATCGAGCAGATGATGATTAACAAGACAGTGATGAAGAAAAAATGCCAAATCTGGAGTAAGGAATGTTGTCATCACTGGATTTTGAAAAAGAAAAGTAACTTCTCTGCAAGATTTCATAATTGAAAGCATTCCTGAGTTAATAGCTCTAAAGGCAGATGCTATATTTCCCTCCTTTGATCCATTTTTCAACCTGTTTGTTTTTTCAAAGGCCTCACTAAGGGTTGATATGTACCATCGTATGGGGCAATTTTAAGTCCGCTAAGGCAACAACCTTGTACATGAACATTTCCCGGATTTCCATGATGCTGTTGAGGTCCTAGGCAATGGGTAAAGTGCTTGTGATAAATTAAAAAAAAAAATTCACCTAAATCTCCTTTACTTCATAACAGATACTGACATGATAGGAAGATCTCAGCTTAGGGAAAGTAACTAAATTTTAGATTTCAGAACATTGACTTGAAAGTGGCTGAAACAATTGGTTGATACTCTAAACTGGTAACATGTTCCTCTGGTATATCCTTCAGGATTGTTTCACTAAAATTTTTATTTTTCAAAAAATTTACTTCACATTATTTATTGTATGTAAGTGATCACTTGTCAGTGTTCCAGATATATCTTAGCTAAAACTAGTGAACTCCCTAACTTAGATGGTTTTCAAGCCTGCACACTTGGTATTGTTTGACTCTTACACTTTTATGTCTGTTAGCATGGAGGATGAAGAAAGGCTGTACATTGTTGCTTGAGAGTCTGTACATTTAGACCAGATCTGTATTTGCACTGTCAGAGACCAAATTTGTATTTGCACTGTCAGAATGGCAAATGAGTGGGAAAAAAATGTTAATACACTATTGGATTTTTTTATTCTTTTTTTTTTTTTTATTCAGCTTTTACCTGGGCTGAAAACCTTAATTTATGTTCACGACAGTGGGCATATTTTTTAATGTCTACATTCTTTCTAATAAACTGTTGGAAGACTTCTTGCTATCTTTTCATGTGTCTGGTTTACTGTAATTTCATGTATTACCATTTACTGGAATGGAGTTTTTATTTTTACTTGAGGAAGAATTTGGGAATATTCCTTTGTTCAGGGGAAAAAAAAAAAGGCTTGCTGTAATGTCACAGAAAACCTTTTAAAAGTGGTTCTGTAATATAAAATTGTAGATGTACTTTGCAATAGTTGGAAAAGAAAGTGTTGTGATTTGACTGAAATAAAACAAAATGTGTTGTCCTCCTCTAACAAAAAGAGTTTAGGTCTATACAGCTGACTAAGATTTGGGGGGAAAGAGGCACAGAATAAATGTCCCCAAAAATATGTGAAAAATGTTCCTTTGATGCTTGGCAAACTCCTTAGTACCAATACTAAGTGAGACTTGGAGTGTACTAATGAACATGAGCTACTGTGAAGTTTGAGAGCTAAGAAGAGACATGAAAGACTATCCCATACTGGAAATACATTATAATTTAGGTCTGAGCCAGAAGGCTGTGATTAACATCATGGCTTTTCCACTGATAGCCTCAGAAACCTTAAGAGTAAACAAATCATAGGAGTAAAAACTAAATATTAGGTGTGAAGGCTAGTCCCTAAAAATAGAGGCAAAAATAGACTAGCTTACCTTGATAAAACCTGTAAGTATACCTCATTAGTATTAAGGAGATCCACAGAAACTTACCATAAATAGTTTAATACTGTTTAAAGGATAATACTATAAGCAAGATTCTTTACTATGTATTAATCACAATGTTCAATATGCAATCAAAATTACTAGATGAAGGAAAGTGATTGATAATGAAGAAATAAAATAGATAGTAGAAATAGAACATAAGTGATCCAGTCTTTGAAGTTAATAGGAAACAGTAACATCAAAATAATATATTTGACTATTGCTATAGGCCAGGTTTGTACCCCCAAAAGCCAAATGTTGGAATCCTAACATCCAATGTGATGGTGTTAGATGTGGGAACTTTGGGGAGTGAGCAGGTCTTGTGGAGCACTCATGATGGATTAGTACTCTTATAAAAGAGAATCCACAGAGCTCCCAAGCCTCTTTCACTTCTGATGACACACTGAGAAGTCTGAAGTCTGACACTCAGACAAGGGCTTTCACCAGAACTGGACCATTCCGGTACCCTGATGTTGGGCTCCCAGTTTTCAGAAATGTGAGAAATTTCTGTTCTTATAAGTCACTGAATCCATGGTATCATAGCAGCCCAAAAAGATTAAGAAAATTATATTAAAGAAAATGTATCTTCTTTTTTACTGTACAGGAAATAAATGTTCAAATCAATAACATAAAAAATATAAAATCAAAAACTCATTTGAAAAATTTAACATCAATCAGACTGGATATGGCAGAAGATGGTAGTACTAAATTTCAGTTAAAAAAAAAATTCAAATTTAAATTCAAAGGAAAACAATAAAGAAGAGCATAAGAAATATACAGGACATGTTCAAAGGTCTAATGTGTGTCCATCTGGAATTCAAGAAAGTGAGGAGAGAGAGAGAAAGCAAAAAAAAAAAAAAAAAGAAAGAAAGAAAAACTTTATTTCAGGAAATACAGAATTTATAAATCTTATAAAATGTTCAAAACCTCAGGTCTAACAGTAAGCAAAATCAAGAAAAATAAATATGAAGAGAATTACACACCAGCATATCACAAAGGAAAAGAGATATATTCATTCGAAAGGAGAAAAATTGAGAATACTGGTTGAGTTTTCAAATAAGTATGGAAGCCAGAAGACAGTGAAAGGAAAAAAACAGAGCATTGGGCTCTATACCTAGAACAATTATCCTATCAAAAATAGTCAAAAATTAAAATATTTTAAAGAAATCTTGAAAGAATTTATTGTCAAAAGACCTGAAAGAAATGTTGAGTTATTTGATGTGAGTTACAATGATTTATGATTCTGTGAAAGTGCTGCACTCAATATGCCAGCAAATTTGGAAAACTCAGCAGTGGTCACAGGACTGGAAAAGGTCAGTTTTCATTCTAATCCCAAAGAAAGGCAATGCCAAAGAATGCTCTACTACTACACAATTGCACTCATCTCACACGCTAGTAAAGTAATGCTCAAAATTCTCCAAGCCAGGCTTTAGCAATATCTGAACTGAGAACTTCCAGATGTTCAAGCTGGTTTTAGAAAAGGCAGAGGAACCAGAGATCAAATTGCCAACATCCACTGGATCATGGAAAAAGCAGGAGAGTTCCAGAAAAACATCTATTTCTGCTTTATTGACTATGCCAAAGCCTTTGACTGTGTGGATCACAACAAACTGTGGAAAATTCTGAAAGAGATGGGCATACCAGACCACCTGACCTGCCTCTTGAGAAACCTGTATGCAGGTCAGGAAGCAAGAGTTAGAACTGGACATGGAACAACAGACTGGTTCCAAATGGGAAAAGGAGTACATCAAGGCTGTATATTGTCACCATGCTTATTTAACTTATATGCAGAGTACATCATGAGAAATGTTGGGCTGGAGGAAGCACTCGCTGGAATCAAGATTGCCGGGGGAAACATCAATGACCTCAGACAGGCAGATGACATCAGTTCTTATGGAAGAAAGTGAATAAGAACTAAAGAGCCTCTTGATGAAAGTGAAAGAGGAGAGTGAAAAAGTTGGCTTAAAGCTCAACATTCAGAAAACTAAGATCATGGCATCTGGTCCTATCACTTCATGGCAAATAGATGGGGAAACAGTGGAAACAATGGCTGACTTTATTTTGGGGCTCCAAAATTACTGCAGATAGTGACTGAAGCCATGAAATTAAAAGATGCTTACTCCTTGGAAAGAAAGTTATCACCAACCTAGACAGTATATTTAAAAGCAGATACATTACTTTACCCATGAAGGTACATCTAGTCAAGGCTATGGTTTTTCCAGTAGTAATGTATGGATGTGAGAGTTGGACTGTAAAGAAAGCTGAGCTCAGAAGAGTTGATGCCTTTGAACTCAGGTGTTGAAGAAGACTCTTGAGAGTCCCTTGGACTGCAAGGAGATCCAAGCAATCTCCATCCTAAAAGAGATCAGTCCTGGGTGTGGAGGACTGATGTTGAAGCTGAAACTCCAATACTTTGGCCGCCTGATGTGAAGAGCTGACTCATTGAAAAGACCCTGATGCTGGGAAAGATTGAGGGCGGGAGGAGAAGGGGAAGATGGAGGATGAGATGGTTGGATGGCATCACCGACTCAATGGACATGCGTTTGGGTGGACTCTGGGAGTTGGTGATGGACAGGGAGGCCTGATGTGCTGCGGTTCATGGGTTTTCAAAGAGTCAGACACAACTGAGTGACTGAACTAAACTGAACAATTATTTCAGAGGAAACAAGAAGGGATTAAAGAGTGTTAGGGTAAATAAGTGAGTAAATGAAAAGGAATATTGACTGATTAAAAGAACAATAAAAATAACATTGATTTAACACGCATAAAACTAAAATATAAAATATAAGATAAAGAAATGACATAACGGTGTAATGGAAGAACTGGAAAAGTTTTTTTGTGTGTTGGGAAGTCAGTAAGTATTAATTGACATATATGGGAAATTATATACAATAAATTTCATTTTGAAATCTGTATGCTTATATAGAATAAAATATTTATTATACATATATATAGAAAGAGAGAGAATGATAATTTTGAATATTATTTTTAAAGACTCTTTAGATATACACAATAAAATACACACAGATAAAAATACCGGAGATTTTTGTCACAATAACTAAGGACAGGGAAGGTAGCAGGTACACTGATATTTGCTTTAGCTTAATCATGGGTATTTGAGGGCATTTATGCTTTTCTGTCTTTATGTAGAGAATTAATCTTTACTGTGGCAAAATGGTATTTTGGCATTACATTCACAACCCATCAGAGATCAGATCAGATCAGTCACTCAGTCGTGTCCGACTCTTTGCGACCCCATGAATCGCAGCACGCCAGGCCTCCCTGTCCATCACCAACTCCCGGAGTTCATTCAGACTCATGTCCATCGAGTCAGTGATGCCATCCAGCCATCTCATTCTCTGTTGTCCCCTTCTCCTCCTGCCCCCAATCCCTCCCAGCATCACAGTCTTTTCCAATGAGTCAACTCTTCGCATGAGGTGGCCAAAGTACTGGAGTTTCAGCTTTAGCATCATTCCTTCCAAAGAAATCCCAGGGCTGATCTCCTTTAGAATGGACTGGTTGGATCTCTTTGCAGTCCAAGGGACTCTCAAGAGTCTTCTCCAACACCACAGTTCAAAAGCATCAACTCTTCTGAGCTCAGCTTTCTTTACAGTCCAACTCTCAAATCCATACATTACTACTGGAAAATGTCTCTATTTCCTTTAGCAAGAAATCATATTCTAATATCAAATAGCTGGTTTTTTACTCACATTTATTCCAGTTTCCCATGTAGTCACATTCAAACTCTTAGAGGAAAGGTATGCTAAGGACGAATCAGTTATATGGCTTCTTCTTTGAAATTTATTCCAAGACTTTGAGAAACAAGACAATTCACAGAATAGAGTGAATCTCTGTTTAGCAGAAAAATACTCTTTCAACATAGCTGACAGCACAGTTTTGTCACACTGCAGACTGCACAATAAAAACATGGCAGTAAACAGCCCTCACTTGTATCCTTGTGGGTGAAACACAAGAGCTGCAGGAGGAAGAACTCTGCATAAAAACCATGAGGACAGATCCAGCCCATGTGGCTCCACTGGCAGTATAGGCCTCAAGAGTGGAAACCATAAGTGAAGGCTAAAACAGGAAAAGGGAAAACTGTCGAAGCCCACAGGGTAGCTGTCAGAATGTGATCGGGAACATTCAAGGAAATATTCAGAGCAACATAACCTGAACAAAATCTGGGTCCTGTTGGCAGGAAAAGATGAATTGTGCGAACTGTGAATAACTGCTAGTGATCAGCCATTGGAAGTTCTGAAGGGATGCTGACATGGAAGAAGGGCCTAGACTCAGAAAACAAATTTAGTTCCTGCAAATCCATTTTTAGCCACATTTGGAATCATATGGGAAAATATATGTATAGTGCTATTTAAACTTAATAGCTATAAATTCTACTCTAAAAGTGAATAAGCATGGGAGAAATGAACTAAAAATACACCCAATAAGGAAAACAAGAAAAAAAGCCCAATGTCTATTTCTTTCAGTTATATGATTAAGGAAATATTATAGATTAGTACCATAAAGATAATAGAGAAGTCATGAAATTTTTACTAAGAAGTAGCATAATTTCTGTATCTAGGTTGGTCACAACTTTCCTTCCAAGGAGTAAGCGTCTTTTAATACCTGTACACATTTGTAAATAAGTAATATATTTAGCGCCTATGGCCTGACACGGAGAAGGTGATGGCACCCCACTCCAGTACTCTTGCCTAGAAAATCCCATGGACAGGGGAGCCTGGTAGGCTGCAGTCCATGGGGTCGCGAAGACTCGGACACGATTGAGTGACTTCACTTTCACTTTCTACTTTCATGCATTGGGGAAGGAAATGGCAACCCACTCCAGTATTCTTGCCTGGAGAATCCCAGGGATGGCAGAGCCTGGTGGGCTGCCGTCTCTGGGGTCGCACCGAGTTGGACACAACTGAAGTGACTTACCAGCAGCAGCAGCATAATTTCTGAGGTTTCCTGGTGGTTCAGTGGTAAAGAATCCACCTGCCAATTCAGAAGACATGGGTTTGATCCCAGGGTTGGGAAGATCCCCTGGAGAAGAAAATGGCCACTCACTCTAGTATTATTGCCTGGGAAATCCCATGGACAGAGGACCCTGGAAGACTACAGTCCATGGGGTTGCAAAAGAGCTGGACATGACTTCTCAACTAAACAACAACAAAGAATAATTTCTAAAAAGAAACAAATAAACCAGGAGCCTATTTTAGCAAAGCACAGGCTAGTATTATGATACAGAGGCTCTGAAGCTAGAAATCCCAGGTGTGTTACTCACTGATGCTCAGACAAATCATAGACCTAAGTCTCTACTTTATGTTATGTAAAATGAAAACATCTTAGACTATTGAAGGAATCAAGTGAAGCAACATACATAATACATTTAGCATAGAGCCTTGTGCATATCAAGGACTCAATGAGTATACACAATTCCATTATTGTCTTCAGATCTTCCTTAACTAAATATGAACAAGTTCTATGTATAGATATTTATCAATATAATAGAGGACTACTAAGTCATTTTAGCTGAGAAGCATTTTGGTGTTACACATTCTGATTACACCTTCACCTACCTATTCTGGTCAAGAAAAATTAATACACATATTCATACATAAATACACAATTCGAAAGCTGGCAATAAAGAGCAGGATTATTTCATACCCTGCTTTATAACTAGGCCAGCAGCCTGGATATTCTCCCACGTACAACTATTATGTCAGCATCTTTGTAATTTCTTAATCTAATTAATAATATTGTTAATGATGTTACTTTGTGCAAAGGGTAAAGAATCAGTTAATATTTGTAAGATCTTCTGAAATGTTTTTAAAAGCCTTACAATCTTAAAGAGGAGATAACTTTATGGCTTTTATTTCTTACAGTTTTTCATAGCATTTCACTTTATTCTCAACTTTTTTTCCTATAGTCAGCCTACCAAGGAATTAGCATTCTATAATAAATGCTTTCATTCTTTGAAATGTCAGCACCTTCCTCCTAAAAATTAGTCACTTTTCACAATACTGAGACAAATGGATATATACTTGAACTTTAATATGAAGGATATGATGATATAATGAATGGAAGTGTCCTGAAAAGGTGGCTTTTACTTTAGGTGGATAAATGCATGCATGCATGCTAAGTCGCTTCAGTCGTGTCCGACCCTGTGCGACCCCAAGGACAGCAGCCCACCAGGCTCCTCTGTCCACAGAATTCTCTAGGCAAGAGTACTGGAGTGGGTTGCCATTTCCTACTCCAAGGTGGATAAATAGGAAAGTTAAAAAAATATGATTCCTGAAGTTAATAATTACTTTGCTTAAAAATCAGTAGTTTCGTGTTACTTCTTAAAAAGAAAAAATGCATTCTATTTATTATTCTTATGCACAACTATAGTACAGTGGTTCAAAGGTTTACCAGTTATAAAGAGAATTAAATATGAGTTTTACAGGAGTAGCTTCCTTCTATCTACATGACAGACTAAGGTACTTGTATGGGAAAGGATATTTTCTCAACCATGGCAATTTGATTAACTCATGTTTCTTTTACTGAGTTTTCTATTTTGAACAGGGCCTTTTATCATCTACTTCCTCCATCACTTCATCAGAGAACTCTCCTGTCTCCCCTGAGTTTTGGCATAGGTGAAAGTGGTAACTTAAATGCATTTCAATTGACTGTAAAGATATGATTTGGTAAAAATCCATTAAAATAATCTCCCAAATGTCCTGATGCATTAAACACTTACAGGTACACCTATTGCAGGCAGGGAATGTGTTTATCTTCATTTTATGAACAGTCTTCAAGGGAAAAAAGGGAGTCCAGAAATTGACAGCTGGTCCAGACACAATTTCCACACATTGTGTGTATGCTTGCACAAAGCTTTTATTCTGTTTGTACAGATAATAATGTAGCTCCATAATTAGCTCTGGAAGGCATATATTGCAGGCTGAAAGTTACCTGGCAAGCATTCAAGACACAGGTTTACATTTTATTTTTCTCTACACAGGGAATATTCTTTAAGAAATGAATTTCACATATTAGAGAAAAACTATTTCTTTTCATAAAACATGAACAAATTGCAAGAATGAAATCTCTTTATTGTCATTCTGTTTAATTAAAGTCTAGCTTTGGATAGCTCAGGAACGTATAACTTCTGGTAGGTGTGAAATTGCTAAGAGACAAACTAAAAAGTACCAAAATAAAATAAGATATCAAAGAATCACTAATAACCTAGGCTAACAGATGGGACCCATTAAAATCTTTGTGTTAGGAATACCTCACTGCACCATTATGAATATTTTTTCATAATGTGACTTCTTTCATCAGATAATCAATATAGGAATGAATTGTTGAAATAATTTTGAAAGATTTCTAGTTTTGTTAGAGTTATTTACCAATTCTAACAAATAAACAATAAATATTTTCTAATCCTTTGAGTCTGTATGGTACCATTAAGTAGTCACATCTAAGAAAGTTATGCAAAATTTACTGACTTTTCATATTATGCAAAATACATTCAAATATAGTTATATAGCATCCAATGTATTTATTATAGTCTTAGTGGGAGCTATAGGAGTTGCAGAGATAAATAAATATAGATTCTACCACCAGTGAACTTACAGCTTATTTGAATATATGACCATTATATGATATAACTACAATTTAAGGTAGAAATTTATTTTTTAAGAGTGATTAGATGTTATTGTCTTTGTGTGACAAAGAACAAATAACTAGGTTTAACTTAAATATACAGTATGATAAAGTGAAATGGGGAAAGTAATTTAGGGATGACAGAGGGGGACTGGAATTGAAAAATCAGAGAAAATCGTGACTACTCATTGAAGAATACTCGTGAATACTCCACTGAGAAAAAAATACCTAAAAAGCCTACTGGTGTAATTAATCAGGACTTTTTTTGGTAGAAAATGAAAATTTCCCAAAAGATTGCAATCAACTACACAGTGAACAAACCTAAGTTTATGAGGGTAAAAATAAAAAAGCTGAGACAAGATAAACTTATTACAATCCATTTTACTTGCTTAGGTAAAATCAACATGTGTCAATTCCATGATAAACACCTATGCGAATGAACTGACAAAAAAATGCAAGTACAGAAGTTTTTGCAAAACCAGCATGCCATCATCCGTATTTGAAAGAAAAATAGCCAAACAGGAAAAAAAACAGCAACTCTATGATTGTAGACGATGACTCTAAAAACTAGATACAATGCTGTGCATGCTCAGTCACTAAGTCATGTCGAATTCTTTGCAACCCCATGGACTGTGGCCTGCCAGGTTCCTCTGTCCATGTAATTTTTCAGGCAAGAATACTGGAGTAGGTTTCCAGTTCCTTCCCCAGGGGATCTTTCTGACCCAGGGGTCAAACCTGCATCTCTTCCATTGGCAGTCAGATTCTTTACCGCTGAGCCACCTGGGAAGCCTAAATACAACACTAGCAACTTCTAAAAAACAGATGAAGTGAAATAAAAGGTAATTATTTTTAGGTAGAATATCTACTCATATTTCTGATTACAAGTTATATCACATGTGTCTTTAGGTGGATTCATATTTCAGATATATGAGCTTTGAAATCTCAAGTGCTTCTCTTTGAGGACAGAGATCACATTTTTTTTTCCTTTCATATTCTGTATCTATGACTAACTTAACAGTTTTCAGAAAGCATATTATCCATAAATACTACACGAATTGATTTACTATGATTTTAAGAACACTGGGAATCCTACCCATCCTAGAACTTTGGAGCCTTGTTCTTTCAACTGATACACTTATTTAGTTTTTTCTTGCTTACTAAAAGGCAACTGTTATCTGAGAAGTGGAACAGAGTCAGCTTCTTTGGTCCACTAACACTTTAAAGATCGGAGTGTAGAATGGAAACTTAGACTAAACTGTAGGAATTTTCCAGTGTAGTGATTTACAAAGTGCATGTAAGGGACACAAGCCTCAGGTGATTTTCAGGGGAAAAAAAAGATTCTATAATCAAAATGAGTTTGGAGAATACCATGCGTAGTGTTTTCTTCCTAATGGAAAACATTGTATATTACCATAGTAAAGGATTTGAGAACTCTTAGCTTATTTTTTTTAATCCACATTCCTTTAAATGTTTGAAGATAATTTCTTTCAATATCCCTTAGTCATATTGATTCATGAAAACATGTTAAAGAACATATTTCCTTGTGGAATAAAGAAATATAGACAGTAAAGAATGGGAAGGTTATGAGCACAGAGTTTGGATTCAGGCTGCTCAGCCATTTACAAGTTCTGTGACCTGGATAAGTTACTTGGACTTTTCTAAGCATCAGTTTCCTCACCTCACAGTATAGATAATGGTATCTCATAGGCTGTTTATAATAACCAATTATTATACAATTAAATATAAAGCACTTGTCAACTACAGGTACAGATCAGCATTCAATAGCATCATTTGCTGTTGTTGTCCAACTGCTCAGTCATGTCTGATTCTTTGCAACACCATGGACTGCAGCACACCAGCCTCCCTTGTCCCTCACTATCTCTCAGAGTTTGCTCAAATCCATGTCCATTGAGTCAGTGAAGCTATCTAACCATCTCATCCTCTGCTGCCCCCTTCCCCTTTGGTTTTTCACCTTTCCCAGCTTCAAGGTCTTTCCCTCTTCATGGATCACAGCTTTGTGCAGGCAAAAGGGCTTGTGTCATTCAATGAAGCTATGAGCCATCCCATACAGGGCTACCCAAGACAAATGGGTCACAGTGAAGAGTTTTGACAAAACATGGACCCCTGGAGGAGGGAATGGCAATCCACTCCACTATTCTTGCCACGAAAACCTCATGAACAGGATGAATAGGTAATAGTATCACAGGATTGTTTTAATAATGAGACAGCTGAGTTTGATATCTGGGCTGGATGAAGCACAAGCTGGAATCAAGATTGCCGGGAGAAATATCAATAACCTCAGATATGCAGATGACACCACCTTTATGGCAGAAAGTGAAGAGGAACTAAAAAGCCTTTTGTTTAAAGTGAAAGAGGAGAATGAAAAAGTTGGCTTAAAACTCAACATTCAGAAAATGAAGATCATGGCACCTGGTCCCATTACTTCATGGGAAATAGATGGGGAAACAGTGAAAACAGTGACAGACTTTATTTTGGGGGGCTCCAAAATCACTGCAGGTGGTGACTGCAGCCATGAAATTAAAAGAAGCTTGCTCCTTGGAACAAAAGTTATGAGCAACCTAGACAGACTATTAAAAACCAGAGGTATTACTTTGTCAACAAAGGTCCAAAATCAAAGCTATGGTTTTTCCAGTAGTTGCATATGGATGTGAGAGTTGGACTGTGAAGAAAGCTGAGCACTGAAGAATTGATGCTTTTGAACTGTGGTGTTGGAGAAGACTCTTGAGAGTCCCTTGGACTACAAGGAGATCCAACCAGCCCATCCTCAAGGAAATCAGTCCTGAATATTCAATGGAAGGACTGATGCTGAAGCTGAAACTCCAATACTTTGGCCACTTGATGCAAAGGACTGACACATTGGAAAAGACCCTGATGCTGGGAAAGATTGAAGGTGGGAGAAGAAGGTGGCAACAGAGGATGAGATGGTTGGATGGCATCACTGATTCAATGGACATGAGTTTGAGTAAATTCTGAGAGTTGGTGATGGATAGGGAAGCATGGCGTGCTGCAGTTCATGGGGTCACAAAGAGTCAGACACAACTGAGCAACAGAACTAAACTGAACCAAGTTCAAAAAGGTGAAGTGCTTGGCCGAAGTTGCTAGTGAGTGGAAGCCAATATGACATTTCATTTGGCCTTGCTGCTACACTGCTTTTCTTGTGTTAATAACCAGTGCAATATTGTGGATTATTAAAAATATATATTTGGTCATTCAGATAACCAAATATATGTATTTGAACTTTATCAAAAATCCTAGGTCTCAATTCCCAAAACCCTTGGTATCTCCTGAGTAGTAAGAGCTATAAGAGTATCTTTGGTTTCCTGGATTCAGTTCCTGAAATCACTTCAAAGGCATGAAGGTGGAATAGGTGCCTTATTATGCATCAGTTCAGTTCAGTCACTCAGTCATGTCTGACTCTTTGTGACCCATGAATCATAGCACACCAGGCCTCCCTGTCCATCACCAACTCCCGGAGTTCAATCAAACTCATGTCCATCGAGTCGGTGATGCCATCCAGCCATCTCATCCTCTGTTGTCCCCTTCTCCTCCTGCCCCCCAGTCCCTCCCAGCATCAGGGTGTTTCCAATGAGTCAACTCTTCACATGAGGTGGCCAAACTACTGGAGTTTCAGCCTCAGCATCAGTCCTTCCAAAAAATACCCAGGACTGATCTCCTTTAGAATGGTCGGGTTGGATCTCCTTGCATTCCAAGGGACTCTAAAGAGTCTTCTCCAACACCACAGTTCAAAAGCATCAATTCTTTGGCGCTCAGCTTTCTTCACATTCCAACTCTCACATCCATACAGGAAGACTGGAAAAACCATAGCCTTGACTAGATGAACTTTGTTGGCAAAGTAATGTCTCTGATTTTCAATATGCTATCTACGTTGGTCATAACTTTCCTTCCAAGGAGCAAGCATCTTTTAATTTCATGGCTGCATCACCATATGCAGTGATTTTGGAGGCCAAAAAAATAAAGCCTGACACTGGTTCCACTGTTTCCCCATCTATTTCCCATGAAGTGATGGGACCGGATGCCATGATCTTCGTTTTCTGAATGTTGAGTTTTAAGCCAACTTTTTCATTCTCCTCTTTCACGTTCATCAAGAGGCTTTTTAGTTCCTCTTCACTTTCTGCCATAAGGGTGGTGTCATCTGCATATCTGAGGTTATTGATATTTCTCCCGGCAATCTTGATTCCACCTTGTGCTTCTTCTAGCCCAGCGTTTCTCATGATGTACTCTCCATGTAAGTTGCATAAGCAGGGGGACAATATACAGCCTTGACATACTCCTTTTCCTATTTGGAACCAGTCTGTTGTTCCATGTCCAGTTCTAACTGTTGCTTCCTGACCTGCATATAGGTTTCTCAAGAGGTAGGTCAGGTGGTCTGGTATTCCCATCTCTTTCAGAATTTTCCACAGTTTATTGTGATCCACACAGTCAAAGGCTTTATCATAGTCAATAAAGCAGAAATAGACGTTTTTCTGGAACTCTCTTGCTTTTTCCATGATCCAGTGGATGTTGGCAATTTGATCTCTGGTTCCTCTGCCTTTTCTAAAACCAGCTTGAACATCTGGAAGTTCGTGGTTCACGTACTGATGAAGCCTGGCTTGGAGAATTTTGAGCATTACTTTACTAGCATGTGAGATGAGTGCAACTGTGCAGTAGTTTGAGCATTCTTTGGCATTGCCTTTCTTTGACGTTGGAATGAAAACTGACCTTTTCCAGTCCTGTGGCCACTGCTGAGTTTTCCAAATTTGTTGGCATATGAGTGCAGCACTTTCACAGCATCATCTTTCAGGATTTGAAATAGCTCAACTGGAATTCCATCACCTCCACTAGCTTTGTTCATAGTGATGCTTTCTAAGGCCCACTTGACTTCACATTCCAGGATGTCTGGCTCTAAGTGAGTGATCCCACCATCGTGATTATCTTGGTCGTGAAGATATTTTTTGTACAGTTCTTCTGTGTATTCTAGCCACCTCTTCTTAATATCTTCTGCTTCAGTTAGGTCCATACCATTTCTGTCCTTTATCGAGCCAATCTTTGCATGAAATGTTCCCTTGGTATCTCTAATTTTCTTGAAGAGATCTCTAGTCTTTCCCTTTCTGTTGTTTTCCTCTATTTCTTTGCATTGATCACTGAGGAAGGCTTTCTTATCTCTCCTTGCTATTCTTTGGAACTCTGCATTCAGATGCTTATATCTTTCCTTTTCTCCTTTGGTTTTCACTTCTCTTCTTTTCACAGCTATTTGTAGTCCTCTTCAGACAGCCATTTTGCTTTTTTGCATTTCTTTGCCATGGGGATGGTCTTGATCCCTGTCTCCTGTACAATGTCATGAACCTCCATCCATTGTTCATCAGGCACTCTATCAGATCTAGTCCCTTAAATCTATTTCTCACTTCCACTGTATAATCATAAGGGATTTGATTTAGGTCATACCTTAATGGTCTAGTGATTTTCCCTACTTTCTTCAATTTCAGTCTGAATTTGGCAATAAGGAGTTCATGATCTGAGCCACAGTCAGCTCCTGGTCTTGTTTTTGCTGACTGTATAGAGCTTCTCCATCTTTGGCTGCAAAGAATATAATCAATCTGATTTCAGTGTTAACCATCTGGTGATATCCATATGTAGAGCCTTCTCTTGTGTGTTGGAATAGGGTGTTTGCTATGACCAGTGCATTCTCTTGGCAAAACTCTATTAGCCTTTGCCCTGCTTCATTCTGTATTCCAAGGCCAAATTTTCCAGTTAGCCCCAAACTTCCTACTTTTGTTATGCATAGGAAGCCCTTTTCCATTAAAACTGGTCTTATGTTAATGAGGCAGTTTTGGAGATCGCTGGAGGATGGGGGTAAGGAGGAAGAGTGGAGCAACTGGTTAGAGAAAGCAACCATAAACAGAAGCTTTAACTCTCAACCCCACCCTCTGATTTCCTAGTAGGCAAGAGGGCTTGTGTTGAGTCAATCATGCCTAAGAAATGAAGCCTCCATAAATGGCCCAAAGGAAATAGTTTGGGGAGTTTTCAATTTGGGAAACCAGAATGCTCCCAACATGCCATCACACTGGACCCGAAACTGTACTGGACAGATTCTCTTGTGTTCATCATGATCTCACCCTATACATCACTTTATCTGACTGTTGACTCATTCCTTTCAGTATTCTGTTACAAACAAGTAATCCAGTGTGTAAACTGGTTTTCTGAGTTCTGTGAGCCACTTGAGCAAATTAATGAAACCCAAGGGAGGGGTTATGTGAACCTTTGATTTATAGCCATTTGTTCAGAAGCACAGTTAACAATCTGGACTTGTGATCCGCATCTGAAGTGAGGCAGTCTAGTGGGAGTGAGGCCTTCAACCGAGACATTGGATGCTGTCTTTGGGTAGATGCTGTTAAAACTGAATTGAATTGTGTGACATCCAGCTGCTGTCAGAGCATTGCTGGCAGGAGGGGGATGGGGAGGCGGGGGGGATTGTGTTGAGAAAACTCCTCCCCCACATTGAATGGAGTGTCAGAATCAGTTTTTTAGGAGAACTCTGAAACAATAAACAACAGTATCTATCTTTTTGGCTATTGAACACAAGAATATTCAAGAAAATGGCTCATAAATTAAGAGGGTAAGCCTGAGTGAGATATCCCCTGGATAGGGCTGAGGAAAGTTGAAGGGAGCCACTAGGTGGTCAGAAATACTGAGAGCCTTGGTAGTCTGGAATAGGTGTTGGAAGGAATTAAGAAAAATAAATAAATAAATAAAACAGCTAACAAAGCTAGAAAGAGAGTGAAAACAATTTTTGCATTCTTCAAATTTTTCCCTAGGCTAATCCTAATTAGTTATTTCTTTATTATTTTTTTTTAATTAGCAATGTTATTCTTCACAAATAACATTCTTATTTGTGGCTCTCTCTTTTCTAAGCACCTTTCGTCTTTCTACTCTATTTCCTCATTTCTCAGCTCTGCTGATTCCCAGCTAGTTCAGTGTCACATGGTAGGACCCGGAATATTCACTGTGATTATACCCTACATGCCATGGGGTATCCTGATTAAACAGTATTTCTGGATGTGTATGAGTGTTTTCTGGGTGAGATTAGCAATTTAATCAATAGACTCAGGAAAACAGATTTCATTCCCCAATATAGGTGGGTATTTTGAGGAACTAAATAGAACTCAACACAGAAAAAGTAGGAATTCCCCCTTTTGGTCTGACTCACTGCTAGAGCTGGAATGTCTTGTCTTTTCCTACTCTGGACTCAGGTTGAATTATACCTGAACAATACACTTTCTTGGTGGGATTTCTCATCCTCTAAAATCATGTGAACCAAGTCCTCATAATAATGATGTATATACATATGTGTATATATACATAAGTGTCTGAATACAGAAATCTTCTATTGGTTGTTTTTGTATGGAAAACTGTAATATATTCATATCTCAGATATGCCCATGTTCAGACCAGCTCTGGATTTACAATTACATTCAATGATCATTCTCTAATATTGAGTAAGATTTGGTCTCATTCAATATCTGGTGCAACACCACCACACAATAGTTTTTAGGGATCAACTAAAAATTAAGCAAGGGAATTAGAGAAAAACATCTACATCTGCTTCATTGACTATGCTAAAGTCTTTGACCATGTGAATCACAACAGTGGAAAATTCTTAAGGATATGGGAATACCAGATCACCCCATCTGCCTCCTGAGAAACCTGTATGCAGGTCAAGAAGCAACAGTTAGAACTGGACATGAAACAGTGGACTGGTTCCAAATTGGGAAAGGAGGATGCCAAGGCTGTACATGGTCACCCTGCTTATTTAACTTAAATGCACAGTACATCATGCAAAATGCTGGGTTGAATGAAGCACAAGCTGGAATCAAGAATGCCAAGAGGAATATCTATCAATAACTTCAGATATACAGATGATACCACCCTTATGGCAGAAAGTGAAGAGGAACTAAAGAGCTTCTTGATGAAAGTGAAAGAGGATAGTGAAAAAGTTGGCTTAAAACTCAACATTTAAAAATGAAAATCATGGCATCCATTCCCATCACTTCATCGCAAATAGATAGGGAAACAATGGGAACAGTAACAGACTTTATTTTCTTGGACTCCAAGACAGTGACTGAAGCCATAGAATTAAAAAAGATGCTTGTTCTGCGGGAAAAAAAGCTATGACCAACCTCTACAGTCTATTAAAAAGCAGACATTACTTTGCTGACAAAGGTCTGTATAGTCAAAGAGTTGGACCATAAAGAAGGCTGAGAGCCGAACAACTGATGCTTTTGAATTGTGGTGTTGGAGAAGACTCTTGAGAGTCCCTTGGAAAGCAAAAAGATGAAACCAGTCAATCCTAAAGGAAATCAACCCTGAATATTCATTGGAAGGACTGGTGCAGAAGTTGAAGTTCCATTATTTTGGCCACCTGATGTGAAGAACAGACTCATTAGAAAAGACCCTAATGCTGGGAAAGACTAAAGGCAGGAGGATAAACAAGCAACAGAATGAGATGATTGGATTGGCATCATTGACCCAATGGACATGAGTCTAAGCAAACTCTGGGAGATGGTGAAGGACAGGGAAGCTTGGTGTCTTGCAGTCCATGGGGTCGCAAAGGGTTGTATATGACTGAATGATTGAACAGCAAAAATGAAGACCCATAAAAAGGGCTTGCTAAACAAAGTATACACACATGCATCTGTTCTAGATAATGTTAGAGTTTAAATGAGCTAAGATCAATAGGAAGAATAGTATACAAAAGAAAAAAACCTCTCACATATATGAATAGATTATACATATTAATATTAAATAGATGGTTGAGGACCCCTTGAACTTCCATCATACAGTAAGAATTGCCTCCCTGTTTCTAATCTTTGGCTGCAGAACTAAGAGGTTTGTGAACAGTCATGATTATTGCTTTTTGTGTCTACTATGAACTAAATATTAATGTATTAAACATGACTATATTTAATCTTTATAGATCTTTAGCTTATATAATTTCTGGAGATAATTATTCTCAATCTCTCCATTAAATATGCAAAAGTAGCACTTTTTAAAAAGTTTTTGTTTAAATTTATTAGAGCTACTATACTTGAAAACTGTGAAAGTTTTTCTTCATGCCACAGAAAATATTTTTGTTTATTCTATAGAAATTAATTTTATAGTCTGAATCTTTAGGTATTTTAGATCTGATAAACTTTTGATAGACATGTATTTTAACACATTTTTCATTTGTGAGTGTCTGCTCTAAGTATTTACTGAGGTAACGTGCAGCATTGTGTAACACAGGGGAAAATTTAGAAAGTTATTTTTCTTCATATTATTCCTCAAATCCTTCTCATCCAAGAAGTTACTTTCAGCAAATCTCCCCTTTCTTTATTAGAATCTCCAGCCCTGACTGACCCTCTTTCCTCAGAAATCCTTCCCTTTTTCCCTTTGATCCTTTCTTCTACTTTCTTTAGAAATAAATATACTGAAAATTTTAAAGATTAATGATACCTTAAACTTAAATAATATTTTATAATAATTGCATTTTTTTCTTTTATAAAAAATAAGGCACTAAAGATACAAAGCTCCCTGCCTAACTCTCTCTGTCGCCATCTTTACCTTATACCCCCCATCTCCCTCAGCACTAATCTTTGGCTAGAATATAGGGATTATTATCCCTATGAAGCTGTATAAGCCATTATTTTCTATGTGTGCATTAATAAATAATATGTAGCATTGTTTTGTGTACTTTCCAACCATAAATGGTTATGATGTTCGTCCCATTCTGCAACTTGCTCATTCCTTCAACAAGTTATTCCTCTTGAGTACTGAGTCACATTCTACTTCATAAACCAAAAATTATTCTCATTTCTGTTGATGAGCATGTAAGTCATTTCCATTCTTTCTGTAACAGTCCCCCACATGTCTAAGCCCTCAATTGTGTGTTAGTTGCTCAGTCATGTCTGACTCTTTGTGACCCTGTGGACTCCAGCAGGCTTCTCTGTCCATGGAATTCTCCAGGCAAGAAAACAATACTATTGTGGGTTGCCATTCCTGTCTCCATGGCATCTTCCCAACTCAAGGATCAAATGCCTGCATTGCAGGAGGATTCTTTACCATCTGAGCCACCAGGTAAACTATCAAATTATGGTCCAGGAATAAACAGCATCAGTTGGGAGCTTGTGAGAAATGTAGACTCTCAAGGTTCACCCTAGACTACTGTATCAGAAAATGTACTTTAACAGGAGACCCCTTAGTTTGCATGTTAATTTAAATTTGGAAAGCACAGCTATTTTACTTCTAACTATAGGCGCTACTATTACTGTTGATGCTACAGCTGCCATAGCTGTTATGTGTCCTTATAAAAATGCAAGAATTTCTGTACAAAGTGAAGTCATGAGGATTTAGCACATTCAAATTATCAACTCTTCTAAAAGTTGCTCTTTAAAAGGAGTGGACCCATTTACACAGCAAGTAGCAATGTTAGAGAGTCCTCAGTTTTCCTCATCTTCCACAACAATTGATACAGTCATGTTTTCAAGTTTCTGACAGAACTTAGTCAAAATGATATTTTATTATTGTTTTAATTCAAATTTCCCTGGTCACCATAATGCTGAACCTTGTAAATGTTTACTGATAATCACTGCCCTCTTTTGTAAAGTGTCTATTATATAAATGTTTATTTTCTACTCTGGTGTTTTGTCTTTTTTTTTCTTAATTTAGAAGTTGATTATATATTGGGAAACCTATTTATTCCTCTCAATCTATTACAAAGATCTTCTCCCATCCATGTTTTGTTGTTGATCTTTTTAATTTGTTTATAGCATCTATTTCTCCTTTCAGAATGGAGAAGTCAAAGTTATTGTCCTTTCTCATATGTCTATATGTGTATACATGTATATACATGCATGTTTTGTGTCATTTTTACCTAAGTAAAATTAATATGTACCTTTATGAGTATTCTAAATATACTTATTTGAAATATTTGGCCATATGTTCTATAAAATTACTTTCATCTGGAATAAATTCAATTACTAGTTGTTCATTTTGTTAGTAATTCTTATTACTAACTAGCATTTTGAAATTTTAAGTGCAGACCTATTTTTTAATTTAAGCTATGGTCATTTGTCTTTTGTATTTTGGGCTTAGTTTTACTTCTTTCTCCCTATCCACATACTCCTCTAGGTCAGTTGTGCAGTTTTCTCTTACAATGGCATTATAGACTTCCTTTTCCAAAAACCTGTATTTAACATCTTAGATATGGTTGTTCGGGTGGAGGAAGAAGGTCTGCTGTTAGTGCCTGGTTGCAGGGTGACAGGCAGGTCCATGACGATCTATGGATCTGCGGTCCCAGACAACAGGTCAACTTTCTGAGCCACCATTTCTTATTCCTCGTTTATTACGAGGTAGGAAATTTGGACCAGGTCAGTGGGAAAAATGTTGGGAGTCACCAAACCCTTGACTTTTTCAGTCAAACTGGTTTTAGTCTATAGTCTCACAAAAAAAAGCTCTTTTTAATGTTAATTTCCCTGAAAAAGCTGGTTTCTCACCTAAATTTTTTGGACTCAGATCCCAACAAGCTGGTGGCTCCTGCCTATTAAACTCTCTGTAATTCTGTTCTGTTTCTAGTCCATGGAGATATTTACTTGATTTGTCTGTTATGTTTTATCTTTCTATTTTTATATTTGATCTATCATTGCTATGGATTTGAAGTTTGTATTGCACTGGAGTATGAAATAAGCCATCTTGTCCGGAAGAAATGTCATTTCGAATATGACTCAATCTATTGCCTTTCTTGTTTTTGGTTTTGCTTGTACTTTAAGCTAAATGATGCCTTAGGAAAACAAAGAAACCAAAAGATCTTCCTCCTAACAAGGCAATACCTTTTCTTTAATATTTTTGTCCAAGTCCATGAGGCTATTAATATTTGTATCTCATAGATTTTTGTGAGAATAAAAGTAATCATGCAGCAAAGCACCTAGCTCAGGTCTGGAATACATTAAACACTCAGTCAGCTTAGGTCATCACTATTAATCTTTAAACCTGATTTGTTTATTGGTGGTTCAAAACATCATCACGAGTTTTTATAAATAGGTAACATACATCCAGCTCATATATTAAAAACACAGTGTGGGAGTTAAAATCCCCCAAAAGGTTCCTTAGTTACAATGAAAGAAAAAAAAATCATTCATTCCTCTGGTCTTGCATTTTATTCCTACACGTCCTTTATGAACTATGATTGACAAGTTGCATTTCTCCTTCTTTTACTCATTGAAACACAGATACGTTGGAAAGAATTTTAAAGATGATTTATTTGTACTCCCTCAGTTTATAAAGGTTGCTCCTCAAAGAATAAACTATTTTTGCCCCATTTACCCAGCTAATGATTGATGTAATGGGTCTCAAATTCTGTTTTACTGCTTCTAAAACTCCTAATTTTATTTTAGGTCTTTTTTATATAAAAAATTATAACTCCCGTTAAATCCCATTTATAACTTCCATTAAACCCTATTTATAGATTGATGATCCATGAACAACAAAGACTTTAAAAGGAGATTAATATCAGACTAAATAGATATAAAATGATACCATACTTTTCCTACTGCCCTGTTCAAATTTCCAACCTTATTATAAATCTTTCTATTAAACAGAAGGATTGTTTGTTCCCTGGTTTTCAAACTACCCACCTGTTTTCAAGCATATTCTTAACTTCATTCTATTAGAAAGAAGGAAGGACAATAGAATTTCACCCAAATTTTTTGTGAACCACAAATAGATCATTTTGAAGTCTCTCAGAAATTATATTGTACACAGTGAACAAAGTTATACTGCAAAATACCTAAATGTTACCTGAGATGTTTTCATTCACTATTATGTCTCCCTTGTGTTTCAACTTTGCCTAACTGAGGAAAGCCACATGGGGCGTAAGCTGTACATGGGTTAACATGAGTCAATCAATGTGATAATATCTGTGTATACCTAACACAGGTGCATTCCATCTTATGCAGATCTAAACTTGCTAGCACAAGTTTTCAGGCAACAGAACCTCCAATAGCTTCTCTGCCAGGAGAGCTGTCTCTGTTGACTGGCACTAATTATTATAATCATCCTACATAGAAGGTGCGACACTGCTGCCATTATGTTCTTTCCCTGTCACAAGTAGAGTCTGTTTTTGGAGTTGAGTGCACAGCAGAAAATTGTCTCCTGGAGGCTCATAAAATTTCAACAAACAAAAATGAATTGATTTTTCCTATTTCTACACACATTACCAGGCATTTTAAAGGACAATATTTCTCAATTTTAGAAAATGCAAACAGATTTCACAAGACTGTAAGAAGTAATTATCTTGAAATCTGAAGGATGGCTATCTAAAAGAGAATTTATATAGACATTTAAATTCCAACATGTCCTAAATCCTCACCCTCAGAATTCCATCTGAGTCATGGCTGGTCCTGGGTAAGTTTAGGAAATTGATAATACTGTCTCAGAAATACTCAATCTTGCTTTCTAAGCGTTTTTCTCATTTCAAAGCAACATTTTCTTACAAAGCCAAGAATTCACTGCCCAAAACTTCTCCTTCAGTTTTAGCAGCCCTGCTTGTGTCAGGTTTCTTAATAATGGGAGGGGGTAGGGGAATGTGCAGGAGGACTCTTAGATATTCAGAAAACACATTTTTTTAGCAATGTAACTTTGAAGAATTTACTTTGCTTCTTAGATTCCTAACTCATGAAACACAGGTAAGATTTCTGCTCAGCAGGTTATTGTGAGGATTTGTGCAGGTGATACACACAAAAGAGTATTATAAGAAGTAGTTGACACCATATTAGTCATGTCTATACCAGTAAATGGAGAAGGCAATGGCACCCCACTGCAGTACTCTTGCCTGGAAAATCCCATGGGCGGAGGAGCCTGGTGGGCTGCAATCTGTGGGGTTGCAAAGAGTTGGACACGACTGAGTGACTTCACTTTCACTTTTCACTTTCATGCATTGGAGAAGGAAATGGCAACCCACTCCAGCATTCTTGCCTGGAGAATCCCAGGGACAGGGGAGCCTGGTGGGCTGCCGTCTATGGGGTCGCACAGAGTCGGACATGACTGAAGTGACTTAGCAGCATACCAGTAAAAATTCAAGCCAGTGTACCATCTCTGCACACTGAACATTTCCTTAAATTATGAAGATCCAAATAATTTTAAGGTGTCAAAGACTAATGAATCAATGAGGTAGTTTGGGGACCAGACAGTCTTTTCCCTCGCCACAGAAATTGACACCTGCCTTCTGTGTGTGGATATCTGACACTGTCTCTAAGCCAATTTTAGTACAAAGAATTCCACAGTTAATAATTCAGGACATTTTTCAGCATTAGGCTGAGGAAGCTTGATGTTTCCATTGTTACCTAGGATCTAAAGCTACTTGCTTTTAGTTGCTAAGTTATCTAGGAATTATCATAGTCACCCTCATGAAATATTACATGAAATAAAACTATCATCAAGAAGTAGAGAACCCCAACTTAATCTGGCTTAAACACAAAAGAATTTATCAGCCCAGACATGAACTGGCTTCAAGCATGGATGAACCAGTATATACAATGATGTCAGAAACCTCTCTTTCCATCTCTTGGTTCAGCTTGCATCTAGGTTGGCTTCTTTCTCAGAATGGTCTCCACATGAGGCACAATGATGGCCATTGTGTATAGATTAGCCACATCTGTATAGATTAGCCACCTCCAGCAGAATGACAGCTTTAATTTTCCAACAGTTCCCCCCCCCCAAAAAAAACAGGAAAGATCCACAGTGAAAGTTGTGGAAGGTCTGGCTTGGATCTGAGGTAGAACTGAGCAATTTAGAATGGCGAGTAGACAGTTCCCCAGAGAAAATAAAGTTGTTATGAAGACTCTTCAGTAGATGCTCAGATCAGATCAGATTAGTCACTCAGTCATGTCTGACTCTTTGCGACCCCATGAATTGCAGCACACCAGGCCTCCCTGTCCATCACCAACTCCCAGAGTTCACTCAGACTCACGTCCATCGAGTCAATGATGCCATCCAGCCATTTCATCCTCTGTCATCCCCTTCTCCTCTTGCCCCCAATCCCTCCCAGCATGAGAGTGTTTTCCAATGAGTCAACTCTTCGCATGAGGTGGCCAAAGTACTGGAGTTTCAGCTTTAGCATCATTCCTTCCAAAGAAATCCCAGGGCTGATCTCCTTCAGAATGGTCGGGTTGGATCTCCTTGCAGTCCAAGTGACTCTCAAGAGTCTTCTCCAACACAGTTCAAAAGCATCAATTCTTCGATGCTCAGCCTTCTTCACAGTCCAACTCTCACATCCATACATGACCACAGGAAAAACCATAGCCTTGACTAGATGAACCTTTGTTGGAAAAGTAATGTCTCTGCTTTTGAATATGCTATCTAGGTTGGTCATAACTTTCCTTCCAAGGAGTAAGCGTCTTTTAATTTCATGGCTACAGTCACCATCTGTAGTGATTTTGGAGCCCAGAAAAATAAAGTCTGACACTGTTTCCCCATCTATTTCCCATGAAGTGATGGGACTGGATGCCATGATCTTTGTTTTCTGAATGTTGAGCTTTAAGCCAACTTTTTCACTCTCCACTTTCACTTTCATCAAGAGGCTTTTTAGTTGCTCTTAACTTTCTGCCATAAGGGTGGTGTCATCTGCATATCTGAGGTTATTGATATTTCTCCTGGCAATCTTGATTTCAGCTTGTGTTTCTTCCAGTTCAGCGTTTCTCATGATGTACTCTGCATATAGTCAGGCAAAAACAGAAGTCTGCTACATAACCCAGTCTCCATCATTCAAAACACTCTGGGTACAGGCCACCAGAACTTAAACTCGCCAGATCCCATAGGAAAAGAAATCCACTTTATGGACAGCTGAGGTTGAGGTGCTTGATAAAATGTCATAAAACTGAGGGTTCAGTTCAGTTGCTCAGTTATGTCCGACTCTTTGCAATCCCATGGATTGCAGCATGCCAGGCCTCCCTATCCACCACCAACTCCTGGTGTTTACTCAAACTCATGTCCATTGAATCAGTGCTGCCATCCAACCATCTCATCCTCTGTTATCTGCTTCTCCTCCCACCTTCAATCTTTCCCAGAATCAGTGTCTTTTCAGATAAGCTGATTCTTTGCATCAGGTGGCCAAAGTATTGGAGGTTCAGCTTCAGCATAAGGTTCTTCCAATGAATATTCAGGACTGATTTCCTTTAGGATGAACAGGTTAGATCTTCTGACGGTCCAAGGGTCTCTCAAGAGTCTTCTCCAACACCACAGTTCAAAAACATCAACTCTTCAGCACTTAGCTTTCTTTATAATCCAACTCTCATATCCATATATGACTACTGGAAAACCACGGCTTTGATTAGACAGAACTTTGTTTGTGAAGCAATGTCTCTGCTTTTTAATAAGGCTCATAGGTTGGTCATAACTTTTCCCCCAAGGAGTAAGCGTCTTTTAATTTCATGGCTGAAGTCACCATCTGCAGTGATTTTGGAGCCCCCTCAAAATAAAGCCTGTCACTTTTTCCACTATTTCCCCATCTATTTGTCATGAAGTGATGGGACCAGATGCCAATATTTTCTGAATGTTGAGTTTTAAGCCAACTTTTTCACTCTCCTCTTTCAATTTCATCAAGAGGCTTTTTAGTTCTTCTTCACTTTCTGCCATATACATGGTGTCATCTGCATATCTGAGATCATTGATATTTCTCCTGGCAATCTTGATTCCAGTTTATGCTTCATCCAGTCCAGAATTTCTCATGATGTACTCTGTACTCTGATGTTAAATAAGCAGGGTGACAATATACAGCCTTGACGTACTCCGTTCCTTTCCTGATTTGGAACCAGTTTGTTGTTCTATGCCCAGTTCTAACTGTCATTTCCTGACCTGCATACAGATTTCTCAAGAGGCAGGTCAGGTGGTCTGGTATTCCCATCTCTTGAAGAATTTTCCACAGTTTATTGTGATCCACCCAAAGGCTTTGGCCTAGTTAGTAAAGCAGAAGGAGATGTTTTTTCTGGAACTCTCTTGCTTTTTCCATGATCCAATGGATATTGGCAATTTGATCTCTCGTTCCTCTGCCTTTTCTAAATCCAGTTTGAACAACTGGAAGTTCAAGGTTCATGTACTGTTGAAGTCTGGCTTGGAGAATTTTGAGCATTACTTTACTAGCATGTGAGATGAGTGCAATTGTGCAGTAGTTTGAGCATTCTTTGGCAGTGCCTTTCTTAGGGATTGGAAGGAAAACTGACCTTTTCCAGTCCTGTGGCCACTGCTGAGTTTTCCAAATTGGCTGGCATACTGAGTGCAGCACTTTCACGGCATCATCTTTTAGGATTTGAAACAGCTCAACTGAAATTCCATCACCTCCACTAGCTTTGTTTGTAGTGATGCTTCCTAAGGTCCACTTGACTTCACATTCCAGGATGTCTGGCTCTAGGTGAGTAATCACACCATTGAGATTATCTGGGTCATGAAGATCTTTTTTGTACAGTTCTTCTGTGTATTCTTGCCACTTCTTCTTAATATCTTCTGCTTCTGCTAGGTCCATACCATTTCTGTCCTTTATTGAGCCCATCTTTGCATGAAATGTTCCCTTGGTACCTCTAATTTTCTTGAAGAGATCTCTATTTCCATTCTATTGTTTTCCTTTATTTATTTGCATTGATCGCTGAGAAAGGCTTTTTTATCTCTCCTTGCTATTCTCTGGAACTCTGTCTTAAAATGTGTATATCTTTCCTTTTCTCCTTTGCCTTTCACTTCTCTTCTTTTCACAGCTATTTGTAAGGCCTCCTCAGACAGCCACTTTGTCTATTTGCTTTTCTTTTTCTTGGAGATGGTCTTGATCATTGCCTCCTGTACAATGTCACAAACCTCTGTCCAAAGTTCTTCAGGCACCCTATCTATCAGATCTAATCCCTTGAATCTATTTATCACTTTGACTGTATATCCTAAGGAATTTGATTTAGGTCATACCTGAATGGTCTAGTGGTTTGCCCTACTTTCTTCAACTTAAGTCTGAATTTGGCAGTAAGGAGTTCATGATATGAGCCACAGTCAGCTCCCAGTTTTGTCTTTGCTGACTGTATAGAGTTTCTCCATATTTGGCTGCAAAGAATATAATCAATCTGATTTCAGTATTGACCATCTGGTGATATCCATGTGTAGAGTTTTCTCTTGTGTTGTAAAGAAGAGGGTATTTACTATGTCCAGTGCATTCTCTTTGCAAAACTCTGTCAGCCTTTGCCTTGTTTTATTTTGTACTCCAAGCCCAAACTTGCCCATTACTCCAGGTATTTCTTGACTTCCTACTTTTGCACTCCAGTTCTCTATAATGAAAAGGACATCTTTTTTGGGTATTAGTTCAAGAAGGTCTTGTAGGTTTTCATGCTGCTGTTAAGTCACTTCAGTCATGTCCGACTCTGTGTGACCCCATAGACGGCAGCCCACCAGGCTCCCCCTGTCCCTGGGATTCTCCAGGCAAGAACACTGCAGTGGGTTGCCATTTCCTTCTCCAATGCATGAAAGTGAAAAGTGAAAGGGAAGTCGCTCAGTCATGTCCAACTCTTAGTGATCCCATGGATTGCAGCCTACCAGGCTCCTCCATCCATAGGATTTGCCAGGCAAGAGTACTGGAGTAGGGTGCCATTGCCTTCTCCAGTAGGCTTTCATAGAACCATTCAACTTGAGCTTCTTCAGCATTACTGGTTGGGGCATAGAATTGCATTACTGTGATATTGCATGGTTTGCCTTGGAAACAAACGGAGATTATTCTGTAGTTTTTGAGATTGCACCCAAGTACTGCATTTCAGACTCTTTTGTTGATTCTGATGGCTACTCCTTTTCTTCTAAGGGATTCTTGCCCACAGTAGTAGATATAATGGTCATCTGAGTTAAATTCACCCATTCTGGTCCGTTTTATTTCACTGATTCCTAAAATGTTGATGTTCACTCTTGCCATCTCCTGTTTGACCATTTCCAATTTGCCTTGATTCACGAACCTAACATTCCAGGTACCTATGCAATATTACTCTTTACAGTATCAGATGTTACTTCCATCACCAGTCACATACACAACTGTATGTTGTTTTTGCTTTGCCTCTGTCTCTTCATTCTCTCTGGAGTTAGTTCTCCACTGACTGGCACAATTAGCACAGGCAGCTTCAACTGGTGCACTTAGCGTGGACAGAGGAGCTACCCCACGCCTGAGGTCAGGGGCAGAAGACAGGAGGACCCCATGCACGAGGGAAAGCGGCCAAGAGGAGTTACTCATCATCCGAGGTCAGGGGCAGCAGCCAAGAGTGCTAGGCTGCTAAGGCGCAGAAACAGCCGAGAGGCGCTATCCCACACCAGAGGCCAGGGGCCGCGGCCGGGAGGACCAACCCCACCTCCAAGGAGCGGTGCCTGCATGGGCACAGGAGGGCCTAGAGGAGCTATTCTATGTTCAAGGTCAGAAGGGGCAGTGGTGAGGAGATACCCCTAGTCCAAGGTAAGGAGCAGCAGCTGTGTTTTGCTGGAGCAGCCATGAAGAGATACCCGATGTCCAAGGTAAGAGAAAACCAAGTAAGATGGTAGGTGTTGCAAGAGGGCATCAGAGAGCAGAAACACTGAAACCATACTCACAGAAAACTAATCAATCTAATCACACTAGGACCACAGCCTTGTCTAACTCAATGAAACTAAGCCATGCACGTGGGGCAACCCAAGACCGGCGGGTCATGGTGGAGATATCTGACAGAATGTGGTCCACTGGGGAAGGGAATGGCAAACCACTTCAGTATTCTTGCCTTGAGAACCCCATGAACAGTATGAAAAGGCAAAATGATAGGATACTGAAAGAGAAACTCCCCAGGTCAGTAGGTGCCCAATATGCTACTAGAGATCAGTGGAGAAATAACTCCAGAAAGAATGAAGAGAAGGAGCCAAAGCAAAAACAACACGCAGTTGTGGATGTGACTGGTGATAGAAGCAAGGTCCGATGCTGTAAGAGCAATAATGCATTGGAACCTGGGATGTCAGGTCCATGAATCAAGGCAAATTGGAAGTGGTCAAACAAGAGATGGCAAGAATGAATGTCGACATTCTAGGAATCAGCAAACTGAAATGGACTGGAATGGGTGAATTTAACTAAGAGGGCCATTATATCTACTACTGCGGGTAGAAATCCTTCAGAAGAAATGGAGTAGCCATCATGGTCAACAAAAGAGTTCGAAATGCAGTACTTGGATGCAATCTCAAAAATGACAGAATGACCTCTGTTCATTTCCAAGGCAAACCATTCAATATCACAGTAATCCAAGTCTATGCCCCAACCAGTAACGCTGAAGAAGCTGAAGTTAAACGGTTCTATGAAGACCTATAAGACCTTTTAGAACTAATACCCAAAAAAGATGTCCTTTTCATTAAAGGGGACTGGAATGCAGAAGTAGGAAGTCAAGAAACATCTAGAGTAACAGGCAAATTTGGCCTTGGAATACAGAATGAAGCAGGGCAAAGACTAATGGTTTTGACAAAGACTAGAGTTTTGGCAAAAACTAGAGTTTTGCCAAGAAAAGTTTTGACAAAGACTCGAGTTTTGCCAAGAAAAGTTTTGACAAAGACTAGAGTTTTGCCAAGAAAATGCACTGGTCATAGCAGACACCCTCTTTCAACAACACAAGAGAAGACTCTATACATGGGCATCACCAGATGGTCAACACTGAAATCAGATTGATTATATTCTTTGCAGCCAAAGATGGAGAAGCTCTATACAGTCAGCAAAAACAAGACTGGGAGCTGACTGTGGCTCAGATCATGAACTCCTTATTGCCAAATTCAGACTGAAATCGAAGAAAGTAGGGAAAACCACTAGACCATTCAGGTATGACCTAAATCAAATCCCTTATGATTATACAGTGGAAGTGAGAAATAGATTTAAGGGACTAGATCTGATAGATAGAGTGCCTGATGAACTATGGACTGAAGTTCATGACATTGTACAGGAGACAGGGATCAAGAACATCCCCATGGAAAATAAATGCAAAAAAGCAAAATGGCTGTTGAGGAGGCTTTACAAATAGCTGTGAAAAGAAGAGAAGCAAAAAGAAAAGGAGAAAAGGAAAGATATAAGCATCTCAATGCAGAGTTCCAAAGACTAGCAAGAAGAGATAAGAAAGCCTTCCTCAGTGATCAATGCAAAGAATAGAGGAAATCAACAGAAAGGGAAAGACTAGAGATCTCTTCAAGAAAATTAGAGATACCAAGGGAACATTTCATGCAAAGATGGGCTCGATAAAGAACAGAAATGGTATGGACCTAACAGAAGCAGAATATATTAAGAAAAGGTGGCAAGAATACACAGAAGAATTGTACAAAAAAGATCTTCATGACCCAGATAATCACAATGGTGTGATCACTCACCTAGAGCCAGATATCCTGGAATGTGAAGTCAAGTGGGCCTTAGAAAACATCACTACAAACAAAGCTAGTGGAGGTGATGGAATTCCAGTTGAGCTATTTCAAATTCTAAAAGATGATGCTGTGAAAGTGCTACACTCAATATGCCAGCAAATTTGGAAAACTCAGCAGTGGCCACAGGACTGGAAAAGGTCAGTTTTCATTCCAATCCCAAAGAAAGGCACTGCCAAAGAATGCTCAAACTACTGCACAATTGCACTCATCTCACATGCTAGTAAAGTAATGCTCAAAATTCTCCAAGCCAGGCTTCAGCAGTACGTGAACCATGAACTTCCAGATGTTCAAGCTGGTTTTAGAAAAGGCAGAGGAACCAGAGACCAAATTGCCAAAATCTGCTGGATCATCGAAAAAGAGTTTCAGAAAAACATCTATTTCTGCTTAATTCACTATGCCAAAGACTTGGACTGTGTGGATCACAATAAACTGTGGAAAATCCTTAAAGAGATGGGAATACCAGACCGCCTGATCTGCCTCTTGAGAAATTTGTATGCAGGTCAGGAAGCAACAGTTAGAACTGGACATGGAACAACAGACTGGTTCCAAATAGGAAAAGGAGTAAGTCAAGGCTGTATATTGTCACCCTGCTTATTTAACTTATATGCAGAGTACATCATGAGAAACACTGGACTGGAAGAAGCACAGGCTAGAATCAGGAATGCCAGGAGAAATATCAATAAGCTCAGATATTCAGATGACACCACCCTTATGGCACAAAGTGAAGAGGAACTAAAAAGCCTTTTGTTTAAAGTGAAAGAGGAGAATGAAAAAGTTGGCTTAAAACTCAACATTCAGAAAATGAAGATCATGGCATCTGGTCCCATCACTTCATGGGAAATAGATGGGGAAACAGTGGAAACAGTGTCAAACTTTATTTTGGGGGCTCCAAAGTCACTGCAGGTGGTGACTGCAGCCATGAAATTAAAAGATGCTTAATCCTTGGAAGAAAAGTTATGACCAACCTAGATAGCATATTGAAAAGCAGAGACATTACTTTGCCAACAAAGGTCCATCTAGTCAAGGCTATGGTTTTTCCAGTGGTCATGTATGGATGTGAGAGTTGGACTGTGAAGAAAGCTGAGCACCAAAGAATTGATGCTTTTGAACTGTGGTGTTGGAGAAGACTCTTGAGAGTCCCTTGGATTGCAAGGAGATCCAACCAGACCATTCTGAAGGAGATCAGCCCTGGGATTTCTTTGGAAGGAATGATGCTAAAGCTGAAACTCCAGTACTTTGGCCACCTCATGTGAAGAGTTAACTCATTGGAAAAGACCCTGGTGCTGGGAGGGATTGGTGGCAGGAGGAGAAGGGGATGACAGAGGATGAGATGGCTGGATGGCATCACTGACTCGATGAATGTGAGTCTGAGTGAACTCTGGGAGTTGGTGATGGACAGGGAGGTCTGGCATGCTGCGATTCATGGGGTCGCAAAGAGTCGGACACGACTGAGCGACTGAATTGAATTGATCTCCAGTAGCATATTGGGAACTGACCAACCTGGGGAGTTCATCTTTCAGTGTCCTACCATTTTACCTTTTCATAGTGTTCATAGGGTTCTCAAGGCAAGAATACTGAAGTGGTTTTCCCTTCCTTTCTCCAGTTTACCACGTTTTGTCAAACTCTCCAGTATGACCCATCTGTCTTGAGTGGCCCTACATGGCATGCTCATACCTTCATTAGTTAGATAAGGCTCTGGTCCATGTGATTAGATTGGTTAGTTTTCTGTGATTGTGGTTGAGGGTGTATGGTGCTAACTGCCAGTTTTTACAAAAATCAGTGTGATATTCCTCCTAGAAATCGAGCTAAGAATTATTTTCAAATTTAGTGCCAGTTAAAACTAATTGTTACAGAACCATTCTCTGTATAGTGCAGAAAAGAAATATTGTGCTCTTTGTAAAACCCATATTATATAAAGCCAGAGTGTTTTTTTACATTTTAACTTAATTTTCTGTGGGGAAATGGCTTTCTGGAACTTTGGAAACTGCAGATTGATGATAAAGCCCCATAATACTCTTTGCAAGTTGCAGGACCTTGGCAAAATTTGTCAACCACTAATACGACTGAGCGACTGATCTGATCTTATCTGAAGGCCTCAGTGGGTTTATCTGCAAAATAGAACAGTATTGAACTGACTAAACGCATAAGACTTAACTAGAGGAGCCTTTGAGCATTTTCAATACAAAGAAAATTCATAGTTTCAAGTAAAAATAAAAGGTACAAAAGGAAAAATAATGTTAAGGGCATAAAAACACCTATATACTTCTATCAAAATTTTTATCTAATGAGATGAAATCCTGTTTAAATATTAATACCATTATAGAGAAATGTGTACTTATCATTCTTATCCAAATATGTTAGAATAAAGAATAAATATTTTCCTCCAAACCAATTTGTCACTATAATGAATTAGAGAGATGGCAAATATTGTTTAGAATTTTCTTCTGAAAATAGAATAATGGAACAAAATGCCAAGAACCTTAGACCTCAGTCTTGGTTTTCTCTCCAACATTTAGACAAATTTGATAGGTGCTTATCACTCTATGTGCCACTACCAACAGGACTCCCTATGTTCTCATATGACACAGACAATAGGAGAATCAGTGATAATTAGAAAAATTCTTTAAAGCTAAACAAAAAGAGAGCATAATATAAACAATGTTTTGAGAGCAGAAAATGTTTTCCTTGAAATCCAAGCTACTTGGCTTTTTTAATTCTTATTTTTTAATTCCACGAGTTTTGTTCAATTAGAGACTTTGTATTAAAGTTGTCCTTTTTGTCTATACTTTGCCTTCTGCTTCAGAGTTCACCTATATTAAATCTAGTACAGTGGCTAAGGACATAGGCCTTATCAGGTAAACCCAAATTTCAGTCCCAACAACATCACTCCCTAAGTGTGAAACTTTAAATAGATTAAATAACCATTCCACTTCTGTTTTCTCATCTGGAAAATGAAAATAACATTTTTATCTACTTCAGAGAATTCTTATGGGGGAAGGATAAGGTAATACATATAAAGTTAACTGCAAAGAGCCTCACACAAAATAAGCACATGATAAATATTATATATTATGGCTATTATTTCTATTTCATATAATAAGCATCATTTCACTGCTTAGCTAAGAAGGTCAAGAAGTCTATCACATGTAAGAGGTCATTGTTTAATAGTTGATGCTGTTCCTAAGTAGGTACAGATTTTCACAAACTGGCATAAGGATAAAATGAATCTTATCTTTAACCCCAAAGTACAAGTTGCTCATGGATAAAATAAACATTTCTATTTCTATCTAGGAAAACAAGATCACATTTGTTAACCACACTGAAATACAAGAAAAATCATTGCTGTTTTGCTCCTTCTAGTACACACAGGCCCCATGAAGAATGAGTATGTAAAACTGGAACATTTCTATTGTGAACATGCCTCATTATTCAAATCTTCTTTTCTGCCTATCTCAATTTACTCCCCTTGAATGCTCAAGTTCATAGAATGTCTTTGTAAGAGGATTTACCACACTGTATTGCAATTTTTTTGGTTTCATGCCTACCTTCCCAATTTGACTAGGAACTCTTTAAAATGTCTAAATGGTAATTATATTTTATTTCCAGAGTTTAGCACGCTGCCAGATAAATAATAAGCATGCAATAAAAATGTATCAAGCAATTTAATTTGTACAGAGACTTTTCAAATCTCCTTTAACTTACATATGAGAGATTTCTTTGGAAACATTATGTCTTAGCCATTATTGCAATCAGATGTTCTTCCTCTTTAAGGGTTTAAGAACAGCTATAATCCCTCTGCTATAGAAGCACATAAACATATGTGAAAAATACTGATTTTTAAAGCACTCCTATTATTATGTTCAAAGGCTTCAGGTCATCTCATTCAAGAATACAGAAAAACTAATCTTAATGCTTTACTGAAACTCTATAGGATTTGAAATAGCATGTGAATCACTTGTATTAGTAAATGAGTCATGATTCTGCATATGAATAGACCATATGAAAAGACCATTCATAAACCATCTTTTAGACCCCATCTGATATTTTTGTAATCTGTCTATGGATACATCAATCTGGATCTCTCTTTAGTCTTAATATGGTATATAAAATACTAAAATATAGTTCTTAATATAAATATTTCTTAATGTAGATTCACATTTTAAATTTCAAATTATGTATTTTTTAGCTTTGAAGTAGAAATATTTGTATAAAACCATTTCCTTTACAAATTTGACCAGGCTACAGAAATATGTAATCTCTCTTTATTCAACTCCTAAAACTCTAGCAGAAATACTTTCAGCCTATTCATGTATGATACTGTCTTGGAATCTTCCACTTTAACTATTTTCAACACATTTTCCAAATGCTAATAAAAATATATATCTCCATCAGAAAAACAAGCAGCCCAATCAAAAAGTGGGAAAAAGACCTAAACAGACATTTCTCCAAAGAAGACATACAGATGGCTAACAAATACATGAAAAGATGCTCAAAATCGCTCACTATTAGAGAAATGCAAATCAAAGCTACAATGAAATGTCACCTCACAGAGGCCAGAATGGCCATCATCAAAAAGACTACTAACAATAAATGCTGGAGAGTGTGTGGAGAAAAGGGAACCCTTTTGCACTGTTGGTGGAAATGTAAATTGATATAGTCACTATGGAAGATGATATGGAGATTCGTTTAAAAACTAGAAATAAAACCACCATATGACTCAGCAATCCCACTCCTAGGCATATTCCTTGAGGAAACCAAAATTGAAAAAGACACATGTATCCCATTGCTTATTGCAGCACTATTTACAATAGCTAGAACATGGAAGTAACCTAGATGTCCACTGACAGAAGAATGGATAAAGAAACTGTAGTACATATGCATAATAGAATATTAATTAGCCATAAAAAGGAATGCATTTGAATCAGTTCTAATGAGGTGGGTGAAACTAGAGTCTATTATACAGAGTGAAGTAAGTCAGAAAGAGAAAGATAAATGCTGTATACTAACACATATATACGGAATCCAGAAGGATGGTACTGACAAATTTATTTACAGGGCAGCAATGGAGAAAGACATAGAGAATGGACTTATGGACATGGGGAGAGGGGAGGAGAGAGTGAGATGTATGGATGGAGTATCATGGAAATTTACATTACCATATGTAAAATAGATAGCCATCGGGAATTTGCTGTATGGCTCAGGAAATTCAAACAGGGGCTCTGTATCAACTTAGAGGCGTGGGATGGGGAGGGAGATGGGGGGAAGGTTCAAAAGGGAGGGGATATATGTATACCTATGGCTGATTCATGTTAAGGTTTGATAGAAAATAACAGAATTCTGTGAATTTTGAAAATAACAAAATTCTTTAATTATCCTTCAATTAAAAAATAAATTAATTTAAAAACTACACCAAAAAAAAAATGCATATCTCTTTAAACTGTTGTAAAGTTAAAGCCTAAGTATTTAAGTGGGATTTTCCTTTCAACCTCAAAATAAGTCATTTTCTTTTCTTTTGAAAAGCACAGCCTCTCTTTCCCTAATTTTAAGTATGAAGTGATTTTTAACACTTTGCAGTTTTGAAAGGATTCTAATATTTTAACTCATTATGCTAGTTCAGAATTTAATGTGTTTTCTTTAACACTGGGATTAGGGAACAGATTTCAATGACCTTTCTTTAGGACCATTAAGTTTTGACCTAGAAGGCAATAGTAACACCCATTACAGTAGATGCAGAGTCATATTCTTGTGGAAGTCACCATACATTTTCTTTATGCCAAATGTCTAATTTTTCTAATTTATTTGCTGCATGTCCAATGCAATCACAATATGTTAAAACTGTATTTTAAAGCCCATGTATTTCAGCAAGATTCACTCAGAATTTATTAAGGAAAACATAAAATCTTTAAGTAGAAAAGACCAAGTATTTGAAAAGCAGTTGCTTGTCTTTCATATAGATTTGTTCATAGACCTTGGAATTCATGGAGACTCCAAGCTTAAGCTTATGCTTTTGAGGTTATAGCCTGCTTGCTCATCATCTTCCTTTCAGGACTATCTGCCCGATAGAATTTGGCTTTGCTTAGCTAGCACCTACAAATTCTTTGGGGCTTCCCGGGTGGCACTATTGGTAAATAACCCGCCTGTCAATGCAGGAGACTAATACCCTGGAGAAGGGCATAGCAACATGCCCCAGTGTTCTTGCCTGGAGAATGCCATGGACAGAGGTGCCTGGTGGACTATGGGGTGCTGCTAAGTCGCTTCAGTTGTGTCCGACTCTGTGCAACCCCATAGACGGCAGCCCACTAGGCCCCCCCTGTCCCTGGGATTCTCCAGGCAAGAACACTGAAGTGGGTTGCCATTTCCTTCTCCAATGCTTTATGGGGTACAGAGTTGCAAAGAGTCAGACGCGACTGAAGCAACTTAGTATGCAGGCACACACAACTGATTTAGCCAGTTCCTTGTCAAAAATCTTAACGGTTCTCGGGGTTGAATTTTTTTTTTTTTTAAATTTTACATAATTGTATTAGTTTTGCCAAATATCAAAATGAATCCACCACAGGTATACATGTGTTCCCCATTCTGAACCCTCCTCCCTCCTCCCTCCCCATTCCATCCCTCTGGGTCGTCCCAGTGCACCAGCCCCAAGCATCCAGTATCGTGCATCGAACCTGGACTGGCAACTCGTTTCATACATGATATTTTACATGATTCAATGCCATTCTCCCAAATCTTCCCTCCCTCTCCCTCTCCCACAGAGTCCATAAGACTGTTCTATACATCAGTGTCTCTTTTGCTGTCTCGTACACAGGGTTATTGTTACCATCTTTCTAAATTCCATATATATGCGTTAGTATACTGTATTGGTGTTTTTCTTTCTGGCTTACTTCACTCTGTATAATAGGCTCCAGTTTCATCCACCTCATTAGAACTGATTCAAATGTATTCTTTTTAATGACTGAGAAATACTCCATTGTGTATATGTACCACAGCTTTCTTATCCATTCATCTGCTGATGGACATCTAGGTTGCTTCCATGTCCTGGCTATTATAAACAGTGCTGCGATGAACATTGGGGTACTCGTGTCTCTTTCCCTTCTGGTTTTCTCAGTGTGTATGCCCAGCAGTGGGATTGCTGGATCATAAGGCAGGTCTATTTCCAGTTTTTTAAGGAATCTCCACACTGTTCTCCATAGTGGCTGTACTAGTTTGCATTCCCACCAACAGTGTAAGAGGGTTCCCTTTTCTCCACACCCTCTCCAGCATTTATTACTTGTAGACTTTTGGATCGCAGCCATTCTGACTGGCGTGAAATGGTACCTCATAGTGGTTTTGATTTGCATTTCTCTGATAATGAGTGATGTTGAGCATCTTTTCATGTGTTTGTTAGCCATCTGTATGTCTTCTTTGGGTTGAATTTTGATAATCTACTATCACTAGTGTATTATAGGATATTATATGCAAAATCAAAACAGCACTAGAATCATACATACTTCCTGATCCTATCCAATGTGAGAGTGTGAATGTCTTCTAAAGAAACCTGAATTTCTATATCCAGAGATTGGTATACTCCTTTGTGCTTACTATAAAAAGACTGTAAAATTAAGATTTGGTAGAGTTTTAGATTTAAGTCTTAACTCGTAACTCTGGTGCTGAGTAATTTTGAAGAATTATGTAATTCCTTTCATATTGTAAAAAGGCCCTGAATTTATAATGATATCCAACAGATGTGATTTCCAACTTCTTCCTAACTTTGAATTCCCAACCTATCTTTTTTATGTTTCTAAGTCTGTTCAAAAAATTACATGAATTTATTACTTTAAGAGTAATAATTGGATATTTTTAAAATTAGAAAGTATATTCTATCATGATGAGGCTGAGTAAGCTGGTTGTTTTTATATGTTGGTCCCAGAAATATTTTTATCAAATTGGCATTTTTATTTATTGCTCTGATCACTTTTACTGTATAACAAAAATTATACTACTGCTGTTCTATTATACATTATGGTTACAAAGATTTGATAAATCAACATATTCACTTTACTAACGTCTACATTATTGTTTTAGTTATTTAATGCAAAATTACTACAAATAACATGACATTAAATTAGTTTACAAACCTGACCATTTCAAAAGTAGTGAACCAGATGATTTAGAACATATATTCAACATTACTGGACTTTACATTCTTAGGTTCAACCATTTTCAAGTTCCATTTAAGATCTAAGAGTTATAGTAATTTTTAATTTCCCTGAAGCATACATTTAACCACATCATTGACAAGTTTTTCAAAAAGAAGTTAGTCAAATAAGCAAACAAAAACCACATCTCATAGCACCTTCATCTTGGTCTACTTAAAAGGAAAAAAAAGAATTATCTTGTGAAGTCTTAAGATTAAAATACCCTAAAACATCTTATAATTTATGTTTTTTAAGTGTAAAACATTCAAATGTCCTTCCAAGTTTTGTCTATTATTTGTTGGTTTATTGATCGGTTTTGTTAAGAGCTATATTTTCTTTTTTTTTTTTTAATTTTATTTTTAAACTTTACAATATTGTATTAGTTTTGCCAAATATCGAAATGAATCCACCACAGGTATACCTGTGTTCCCCATCCTGAACCCTCCTCCCTCCTCCCTCCCCATACCCTCCCTCTGGGTCGTCCCAGTGCACCAGCCCCAAGCATCCACTATCCTGCCTCGAACCTGGACTGGCGACTCGTTTCA
The DNA here is from genome assembly GCF_019923935.1 of Bubalus bubalis. Classification (NCBI taxonomy): domain Eukaryota; kingdom Metazoa; phylum Chordata; class Mammalia; order Artiodactyla; family Bovidae; genus Bubalus; species Bubalus bubalis. The sequence continues at coordinate 150,396,187 of NC_059157.1, forward strand.
TACATGATATTATACATGTTTCAATGCCATTCTCCCAAATCTCCCCACCCTCTCCCTCTCCCACAGAGTCCATAAGACTGATCTATACATCAGTGTCTCTTTTGCTGTCTCGTACAGGGTTATTGTTACCATCTTTCTAAATTCCATATATATGCATTAGTATACTGTATTGGTGTTTTTCTTTCTGGCTTACTTTCTTAATGGGATATAACATGACCATCTTTCAATAATACCAATTTTACATTAGTCAAGTAAGCATGTTGTGGACACTTTTCTTCATCATCTCCAGTTTGTCAGCACCTTATCTGAACTGAAACCTAGAGAAGTAATTTACATATTTGCTTCTTTTATATCAATCTTTTAAATTATATCACATTTTTAGCTAACTTACAAATTAAAAATCTAATATTATGAATGGAATATCTCTTTAGTGCGGGGTGGGGGGGGCAGAGGAGACAGAAAAAACCTAGAAATAAAAGAAGAGAGCAAGAGAGTGAACATCCTTTTCCTTCTATACTAGGAAAAAACACAACCATTTCTTTCAGACACGGTTTCTGTTTTCATTTCTTTTTCAAACAATAAGTCAGTGTACCATTTTTCTACTATTTTCTGTGCATGCCACAATAAAAGCCACAATGGCCTCTCCTGTTATTTTCTGGGACGTTGGCAGGAGAAAGTAACAACTAAAGGAAACCTGACTGATGTCTCAACATCTGGCCTCCTTTCTGCCTCTTCCAGACCATATGATGGTCAACAGAGCCTGTTTTCTCAACACAAATGCTTACCACAAAAGACTTTAATGATGGTAAAAGAACAGAATCCACATAAACTACATAGAAAAATAAGAACATTGTTACAAATAAAGGTTTAATTTATTTTTACATGTTTCAGTTCAGTTCAGTTGCTCAGTTGTGTCCGACTCTTTGTGACCCCATGAATCACAGCACGCCAGGCCTCTCTGTCCATCACCAACTCCCAGAGTTCACCCAACTCATGTCCATCGAGTTGGTGATGCCATCCAGCCATTTCATCCTCTGTCGTCCCCTTCTCCTCCTGCCCCCAATCCATCCCAGCATCAGAGTCTTTTCCAATGAGTCACATCTTCGCATGAGGTGGCCAAAGTACTGGAGTTTCAGCTTTAGCATCAGTTTTTCCAAAGAACCCCAGGACTGATCCCCTTTAGAATGGACTGGTTGGATTCCCTTGCAGTCCAAGGGACTCTCAAGAGTATTCTCCAACACCACAGTTCAAAAGCATCAATTCTTCAGTGCTCAGCTTACTTCACAGTCCAACTCCCACATCCATGCATAACCACTGGAAAAAACATAGCCTTGACTAGATGGACCTTACTTGGCAGAGTAATGTCTCTGCTTTTTAATACTCTATCTAAGTTGGTCATAACTTACCTTCTAAGGAGTAAGCCTCTTTTAATTTCATGGCTGCAATCACCATCTACAGTGATTTTGGAGCCCAAAAAAATAAAGTCTGACACTGTTTCCCCATCTATTTCCCATGAAGTGATGGGACCAGATGCCATGATCTTCGTTTTCTGAATGTTGAGCTTTAAGCCAACTTTTTCACTCTCCACTTTCACTTTCATCAAGAGGCTTTTGAGTTCTTCTTCACTTTCTGCCATAAGGGTGGTGTCATCTGCATATCTGAGGTTATTGATATTTCTCCTGGCAATCTTGATTCCAGCTAGTTCTTCCAGCCCAGCGTTTCTCATGATGTATTCTGCATATAAATTAAATAAGCAGGGTGACAGTATACAGCCTTGACGTACTCCTTTTCCTATTTGGAGCCAGTCTGTTGTTCCATGTCCAGTTCTAAACTCTTGCTTCCTGACCTGCATACAGGTTTCTCAAGAGGCAGATCAGGTGGTCTGGTATTCCCATCGCTTTCAGAATTTTCCACAGTGTATTGTGATCCACAGAGTCAGAGGCTTTGGCATAGTCAATAAAGCAGAAATAGATGTTTTTCTGGAACTCTCTTGCTTTTTCCATGATCTAGCAGGTGTTGGCAATTTGACCTCTGGTTCCTCTGCCTTTTTTAAAACCAGCTTGAACATCTAGAAGTTCACAGTTCATGTATTGCTGAAGCCTGGCTTGGAGAATTTTGAGCATAACTTTACTAGCGTGTGAGATGAGTGCAATTGTGCAGTAGTTTGAGCATTCTTTGGCAGTGTCTTTCTTTGGGATTGGAATGAAAACTGACCTTTTCCTGTCCTGTGGCCACTGCTGAGTTTTCCAAATTTGCTGGCATATTGAGTGCAGCACTTTCACAGCATCATCTTTCAGGATTTGAAATAGCTCAACTGGAATTCCATCACCTCCACTAGCTTTGTTCATAGTGATGCTTCCTAAGGCCCACTTGACACCACAATCCAGGATGTCTGGCTCTAAGTGAGTGATCACACCATCGTGATTATCTTGGTCATGAAGATCTTTGTGTACAGTTCTTCTGTGTATTCTTGCCACCTCTTCTTAATATCTTCTGCTTCTGTTAGGTCCATACCATTTCTGTCTTTTATCAAGCCCATCTTTGCATGAAATTTTCCCTTGGTATCTCTAATTTTCTTGAAGAGCTCTCTAGTCTTTCCCATTCTGTTGTTTTCCTCTATATCTTTGCATTGATCTCTAAGGAAGGTTTTCTTATCTCTCCTTACTATTCTTTGGAACTCTGCATTCAGATGCTTACATCTTTCCTTCTCTCCTTTTCTTTTCACTTCTCTTCTTTTCACAGCTATTTGTAAGGCCTATCCAGACAGCCATTTTGCTTTTTTTTGCATTTATTTTCCATGGGGATGTTCTTGATCCCTGTCTCCTGTACAATGTCATGAACCTCCGTCCATAGTTCATCAGGTATTCTATCAGATCTATTCTCTTAAATTTCTAACTTCCACTGTATAATCATAAGGGATTGATTTAGATCATACCTGAATGGTCTAGTGGTTTGCCCTACTTTCTTCAATTTAAGTCTGAATTTGGCAATAAGGAGTTCATGGTCTGAGCCACAGTCAGCTCCTGGTCTTGTTTTTGCTGACTGTATAGAGCTTCTCCATCTTTGGCTGCAAAGAATATAATCAATCTGATTTCGGTGTTAACCATCTGGTGATGTCCATGTGTAGAGTCTTCTCCTGTGTTGTTGGAAGAGGGTGTTTTCTATGATCAGTGCGTTCTCTTGGAAAAACACAATTAGCCTTTTCCCTGCTTCATTCCGTACTTCAAGGCCAAATTTGCCTGTTACTCCAGATGTTTCTTGACTTCCTACTTTTACATTCCAGTCATCTATAATGAAAAGGACATCTTTTTTGGGTGTTAGTTCTACAACGTCTTGTAGGTCTTCATAGAACAGTTCAACTTCAGCTTCTTCAGTGTTACTGATTGGGGCATAGGTTTGATTACCGTGATATTGAATGGTTTGCTTTGGAAATGAACAGATATCATTCTGTTGTTTTTGAGATTGCATCCAAGTACTGCATTTCAGACTCTTTTGTTGACCATGATGGCTACTGCATTTGTTCTAAGGGATTCCTGCCCACAGTAGATATAATGGTCATCTGAGTTAAATTCACCCATTCCAGTCATTTTAGTTCGCTGATTCCTAGAATGTTGACGTTCACTTTTGCCATCTCCTGTTTGACCACTTCCAATTTGCCTTGATTCATGGACCTGACATTCCAGGTTCCTATGCAATATTGCTCTTTACAGCATCGGACTTTGCTTCTGTCACCATTCACATCCACAACTGGGTATTGTTTTTGCTTTGGCTCCATCCCTTCATTCTTTCTGGAGTTATTTCTCCACTGATCTCCATTAGCATATTGGGCACCTACCGACCTGGGGAGTTCCATTTTGCATTTACTGTTCATGGGGTTCTCAACGCAAGAATACTGAAGCAGTTTGTCTTCAGTGGTCCCTTCTCCAGTGGACCACATTCTGCCAGACCTCTCCACCATGACCCTCCTGTCTGGGTGGACCCACACTGCATGGCTTAGTTTCATTGAGTTAGACAAAGCTGTGGTCCTGGTGTGATCAGTTTGGCTAGTTTTCTGTGATTATGGTTTCAGTGTGTCTGCCCTCTGATGCCCTCTTGCAACACCTACCATCTTACTTGGGTTTCTCTTACCCTGGACGTGGGATATCTCTTCACGGCTGCTCCAGCAAAGCGCAGTCGCTGCTCCTTACCTTGGACGAGGGGTATCTCCTCATGGCCGTGCCTCCTGACCTTGAATGTGGAGTAGCTCCTCTCGGCCCTCCTGCACCCTCGCAGCTGCTGCTCCTTGGACATGGGGTTGCTCCTAATAGTCGCCGCCATGACCTCGGGCGTGGGGTAGCTCCACTTGCCCGTGCCCCTGACCTCGGACGTGGGGTAGCTCCTCTCAGCTGCTCCTGTGCCGACGCAGCCTGGCACTCTCAGTCTAGACACTAGAGTTTGGTGACTCAGACAGGAAAGAATCTGCCTGCAATGGAAGAGACCCATGTTTGATCCCTGGGTCATGAAGATTGCCTGGAGAAGGGAATGGCTACTCACTCCATTATTCTTGCCTGGAGAATTCCATAGACAGAGGAGTCTGGTGGGCCACCGTCCATGGGTCACAGAGAGTTGGACACAACTGAATAACTATCACTATTGCATTTTTTTCTCTCCAGAGTTCATGTTTAAGCAATAATTTCTATCCTTCTCTTTCTTCCCCCACCTCTCAAGTTTTACATTTAAATGGGTCATCAAGAAAAGGTGGGGAAGTGACTTCTATAGAAAGCAGCAACTCACTACTATGCAGAGCTTCCAACTCTGTTTCTGAAAAATTTCAAGCATGTAGAATACACCAATGGCTTCTTTCTTGCCAATCCAAAGACCTCTTTAAAATTCTCATCTCTCTCGACCTCTCTACAGGATGTGACACTGCTAAACCTGATGTTATTCTTGAAATATTTTATTCCAGTGGCTTCTTCAATAGCATCTCCTCCTTACATTTCCCAGTACAGCTCTGACTTTCTCCTTTATTCTCTTTTAACAGTTCCTCCTCCTTTGCCCACCATCTAAGCCATGGGTTCTCTGTGGTTTGTTCAGCTCTTTTCTCTTCATTCATCTACTTAACACAATTGTTTTATTTATTTTTTTTTTTTGAGATTTTTAAAGGATAGTTTTGTCTTTTTTTCCCCAGGTTTACTGAGTTATATTTGACAAATAAAATTACATGTATTTAAATACATGTAAAATGTGATGAGCTGATACATGTATGTATTATGAAATGATTCCCAAAATCAAGTTAATTAACACACCCATCACCTCACAGTCACCCTTCTTTATTTTTGTGGTGAGAATACTTAAGACTGACTCTCTTAGCAAATTTCAAGTATATAATACAGTATTATTAACTAGAGTCACCATGTCATACAATACATTTACAGAAAGTTTATATCCATCGACCTACATCTCTTTATTTCCTCTCAACTCCCAAACCCTGGCAACCACCACTCTACTTATTTGTGCCATCAGCTCACATTTTTTACGATTCCACATAAGTGATACTATACAGTATTTGTTTATCTTTGTCTGGATTATTTTGCTTAGTATCATGCCCTCCAAATTTATCCATGTTGTTTCAAATCTCAAGATTAATGTTTTTCTGAGGGTAAATGATATTCTACTGTGTTTGTGAATGTTTATGTATTACATTTTCTCTATCTATTCATTCATTGACATAAACTTGGTTGTTTCCATATCTTGCCTACTGTGAATAATGCTCAGTGAACTTGAGAGTACAAATATCTACTGATTTCATTTCCTTTGGATATATATCCAAAAGTAGAATTGTTGGATCATATGGTAGTTCTATTTTCAATTTTTGAGGAATCTCCATACTGTTTTCCACAGTGGCTAAATCAAGTCATATTTTTAACAACAGTGTAAAATGGATTTTTTTTTTCATTTCCTTGCCAACATTTGTTATCTCTTATTTTTTTGAAAGTTGCCACCCTAACAAGTGTGAGATGATAACTCACTATGATTTTGATTGGTACTTCCCTGATGATTGGTGATACTGAGCATCTTTTGAAGTACCTGTTGCCCATTTCTATGTGCTGTTTGGAAAAATGTTTGCTTGGGTCTTTGCCCTATTTTAAATCCAATCATTTGTGGGTTTTTTTATACTTCGATAGAGAATATCAAACCTAGTTGCAAGTTTAGCATATTTGAAATTTAAATGAAGATATGAAATATTTTGAAATTTAAAATATTTTGTTCAAGTGTGTGCTAGACATTGGAATTTTAAAATTTTTCCAGGTGGTTCTAATGTGCAAGAAGGTTAAGGACCACTCTTTTCAGAGGTACAGGAAGAATGACTGACTTGAAAAAAAAAAGGGGGGGCAGGGGCAGAAAAGGGATTGTGAAGCAGCTTTTAGAAAATGTATACAGAATGCTATAAAGGTAAGTTTCTTCACAGAGATAACAGAAGTAGGCAGCCACTGGGCTCAACTGAGAAGCAGACTGACATTAGAATTGTTGTACCTACCTATCCTATTTGAGTCTTTTCAAAAATGCTCACCTATATCCTCCCAATTCAAAGTGTGTTCTGTAATTGTCCCTAGAAACTTGTTAAAATACAGAACCTCAGTCCAACCTGGGATTTCCTGAATCAGAATTGGCATTTTAACAAGAGTGCAGATACAGAAATGATACATCACTGGGTTCCTCAAGCACTGATTTCTTCTAAGTGTAGACCAAAAGGATAGAAAGCTTGAGAGTTCAAGGTGTTATCAGGAGTGAACAGATCAACATTATAAACATGAGCTAGGTAGATGCAGGAGGGTAGGAAGGAAAGGGCATATGGTGAGAAAAGAAAAATATTATGATCGACGTGCTAGAAAGCTGGTACAGTTAAAGTTGAGGAGGGCGTGGGAGGACTTGTGCAGGTGTTCTGGCTGCAGTTGTGTGTGTGTGAGTTGCTCAGTTGTGTCCAACTCTTTGCAATCCCATGGACTATACAGTCTACAGATTTCTCCAGGCCAGATTACCAGAATGGGTAGCCATTTCCTTCTCCCGGGGACTTTCCCAACCAAGGGATTGAACCCAGGTCTCCCAGAATTCTTTGATTCCTACAAAAATCATTGTAGGCAGATTCTTTACCTGCTGAGCCATGAGGGCTGCACTTGTAGGAGCTATTAAATCACTGGAACATGGGGAAAGTTGCTTTATACTTGAGGAGTTAGCTAAGGAAAAGAGAGATAAGGGACCAGATGGATAGCTCTGATAGGTTCTTGGAAGACAGAGACACTCAAGCTTAACAGTTTGGTAGCTTTAGTGCAGAGGCCAATATTCTATCTAGGTTTAAGATGCTAGTGTCTGTGGCATGTACAGCAATGTCCTATAGACCAAAAAAAAAAAAGAAAAGAAAACTGAAAATGAGGAATTAGCCCTTCATGGATTGGTATATGTATTGAACAGAGGCAGTCAAAAAGGGGCCCCCTTCCTGCCACAGTTTCATGCCTCTAAAAATCCTCTGTATTCCACCTATTGGCCCCACCCTCCCCATAACACCTGACAGCCAATGATCTTTTTACTGTTTCCATAGTTTGGCCTTTTCCAGAACGTTATGGTTCAAATTCTACAGTAAGCATCCTTTTCAGATTGGCTTTATTCATCCTGTAAAATAGTAAATTAGTTGCTACTGAAAATGCAGTAGCAATTCCATTATTAATCTGTATAGGATTAAACATTATTATAGTCACAGATATGAATGTTTACTCCTATAACATTAAAAGCATTAAATTAATTTCTTGAAGTAGAAAAAAAAAAAAAAACGATAGCAACAAATACCTGAAAAAAATGAGTAAAAAGCAGAAGCAAATCTATTGTAAGTTGAAACTATGCTTATATGGCTCCAGTATTCTTGCCTGGAGAATCCCATGGACAGGGGAGCCTGGCAGGCTACAGTCTGTGGGGTCGCAAGAGTTGGACATGACTTGGCAACTAAACTGCTACTACTGTGCTTATATGGAAAGCCAGCAATTTTACCGCACAGAATTTGAGGAAAACTTAAGTTTTTCTGGGTACATGTGATCCAGAGAATTGATTAACCAAGGATTTACTCAGGAGATTGATCCTCAGGTTCTTGATATTGAAAAGATGCTATCTCTTAGCAATACAACAAAACACAAATTGAACTTGTTAGGTGTTAGTTTTCCTAGGAACAGAAAAGGTAGCTCCTTTAAGGCCCAGTGGGAAATCCTACAAACAGTATTTCCTACATCCATGTATCTTGAGGAATTACTATACCGACCCTAGGAAATCAGGCTATAGAAAAAGTTAAACTATTTTGTTGTAACAAGACAACCTCTACAGGTTATATATATATATATATATATATAGGAGGAACCAGACATATTTTCTGTGATCTAATTTTTATCTTGCATAGTGTAACAAGAATATTTACTTGCTTTTACTTTGTAATTGCCTCTATTAGAGAATAGAAGAATCCCATACAAGGTAATCTAACATTAATGATAAAGTTCTAATTAGACATCACGGTTCTCCATCATTTGGGTACTATAGTGTGAGCAAGGGCCATCCTTGGTCATGAACTCTCAAGATATAATGGAACTGAGGAAAGAAAAGGCATTCTTGTGTCTTCTTCTCAAACTCTAAAACAATTCCACTGTTAGTGAAAAACTTCATTGGAGAACCAAAAACTGATGACCACATGTGTCTTACCTAATTACTATTTGATGTAATCCCTCATTTAAAATATACACAGAGGAATATATACATGTACATGTGTGTGTGTGTGTGTGTGTGTGTGTGTGTGTATACATATAAAGACTGATAGATGATCTGACTCTTAGGTCTGTCTTGAAATTCTGAATGTTTCACTAACTTACGATTATAACATATCTTTTTGAGGTTCTATACCCAAATTTAACTAAAATAGCAGTCCCTTCCTTCCTTTCCTCTTTCCTTTCTTCCTTCTTTTCCCTGTGCCTCCTCTTCCTCCCTCCCTTTCTTTTTATAGTAGCCTCCTCCTTTCTGATTATAAACAAAAATTAAAAAGTTTAGAGGATCTACCAAGGATGCTTTTCTTAAAAGGAGCTATTATTAGGTTTTGGTTATAATTGTAGTTTGACTTTGAAACACATTTATTGCAAAATAGTTCACATAACATATAATTTGCCTCTCTAATTGGCACAATGCAATGGTTCTCAGCATATTCACAGAATTGTGCAACCATTGCCACTATTTTAGAAAATCTCCATAATTCTAAAAAGAAACTCCATAGAGGTTAGCATTCACTTCCTATTTCTCCCAAACATCAATGCCATTCCTTAGCCCTAAGCAAACACTAATTTACTTTGTCTTTATAATCTGGCCTACGCTGAACATTTGATGTAAATAATATCATGTAATATATGGTCATTTGGAACCGGTTACTTTCCTCCGGTACAATGTTGTGAAGGTTCATCTATTTTTGTGTCCAAATTATATTGCACTGTAAAGATATATCACACTTTGTTTATTCATCAACTGGTGGTCATCTGTATTGTTTCCATTTGAGGGCTGTCATGAAAAATCTTGGTATGAACATTCATGTACAAGTTATTAAATAAATGTTTCAGTTCTCTTGGGTATATACCAAGGAGTAGAATTTCTAGGTCATATGATAACCTAGAAATGTGATAACTCTATTTAACTTTTGCAAACTAATAAACTGTTTTCCACAGGAGTTACATCATTTTACATTTCCATCAGCAGTGCATATGGATTCCTTTTTCTCTACATCCTCACCAACATTAGCTGCTATCTGTCTTTTGATTCTAAACATGATAATCAGTAAAAGTAGTATCTTAATGTGGTTTCAATTTGTATTTCTCTAGTGACTAGTGCGGATAAGGCAATGGCAACCCACTCCAGTACTCTTGCCTGAAAAATCCCATGGGCGGCAGAGCCTGGTAGGCTGCAGTCCATGGGGTTGCTACAAGTTGGACATGACTGAGCGACTTCACTTTCACTTTTCACTTTCATATATTGGAGAAGGAAATGGCAACCCACTCCAGTGTCCTTGCCTGGAGAATCCCAGGGATGGCGGAGCCTGGTAGGCTGCTGTCTATGGGGTCGCACAGTCAGACACGACTGAAGTGACTTAGCAGCAGCAGCAGCAGCAACAGTGACTAGTGATGTCGAGCATTATTTCACATGCTTATTTCCCATTCGTACATATTCTCTGGAGAAATTCAAGTCAGATTCTCTGTCCATGTTTTAATTCAGTTATTTTTCTTTGTATTATTGTGTTATAATATATATACTTTATGTATTCTGAATACCAGTACCTTTAGACACATTGTCTCCCACACTGGAGTTTGTCCTTCTCACTTTCTTGATGGCATCCTTTGAAGCACACAAGTCTTTAATTTTGATGAAGCTCAGTTCATTTTTTCTATATCACTTATGTCTTCATGTTATATCTAAGGAGCCATGACTGAGCTTCATCAGGGTCACAAACACTTACTCATATATCCTTCAAAAGACACTACAGTTTTAACTCTTCCATTTAGTCTATGATTTATTTTGAATTAATTTTTGTACATGGTATGAAGTAGCAGTCCAAATGCATTGTTGTACATGTGATTATTCAGCTTTCCCAGCACTTTTTGAAAAGACTATTCTTTCTATACTGAATCATTTTGAAAACTTTGTCTAAAGTCAATTGATTGTAAACATAAGGGTTTATTTCTGGAATCCCACTTCTATTCCACTGATCTATACCCCTATCCTTATGTTAGTACCATACTGTTTCAACTACTATAGATTTGTAATAAATACTGAGATCATGAAGTGTCAGTCTTCAAACTTTGTTCTTTAGTTCAAGATTGCTTTGACTACTCTGGGCCTCTTGTATTTTCAAATGAGCTTTAGAATCAGTTTCTCAATTTCTGCCTTTACAAAGCCCGCTGTGATTTTAGCAGGGATGGTGCTGAATCTGCAAACAAATTTTTAGAATGTATTCACTTCCTATATCTGCTGTAACAAGTCACTAAAAACTTGCTGGCTTGAAAGTATAAATATTGCTTCTTTCTCCGTTCTGAAGGCCAAAATTCTAAAACAAGGTATCAGCAGGGTCACATTTTCTTTGCAGGTTCTAGGAATACTCTCTTCCTTGTATCACCAGCTACTGGTGGCTACTGGCATTCCTCGACTTGTGGCCACATACTACAATCTCTGCTTCTGTGGTCACATTGTATCTTCTTCAATCTGTATCAAGTCTCCTCTGCCTCACTTTTCTAAGAATATATATCAAGATCTTTAACTATATATGCAAAGACTCCTTTTCTGAATATGGTAACATTCAGAGGTTTCAGGAATTAGAAAGAGGACATATCTCTTGAGGGGATCACAATTTAGCCCACTATAGGAAGTATTCCCATTATAACAATATTATTTTGTAATCCATGAACACAAATGTCTTTTCATTTGTTTAGGTCTTATTTAATTAATTTTGTTGTTTTTAGTGCACAAGAATAGCATTACTTTTGTTAAATTTACTCCTTTTTTTATTTTTGATGCTATGAAAAATGGAAACAATTTTACTTTATTTTCAGATTGTTCATTTTTATATTTGTAAATACAAGCAATTTTGTATAGATATAATGCTTTGAAATTCTGCTGATTCATTTCTTAGTTCTAATATCTTTTTAGTGAACGCCTTAGAATTTTCTACATACAAGATTATGCAAATTGTCTATCTTCAAAACAATAAATAGCTCTATTCTCCAATTCTAATTTGGTTATTTTTCTTTTTTTTTTTTTTATGTTTTACATAATTGCTCTAGCTAGGACCTTCAGTACAATGTTAGATGAAAGTGTCAAGAGTAAATATCCTTGTCTAGTTTCTGTTTTTAAGGAAACATACTGAGGCTTTTTCATTATTAAGTGTGATATTGAAAATGTATTTTTTTCATAGATGCACTCTCTTAGGTTAAGAAGCTCCCTTCTATTCTTAGTTTCTTGAATTTCTTTTAGTCATGAAAAAATGTTGGATTCTTTCAATTTTCTTTTTGCATTTATTGATTTTGTCCTTTATTGATACAGTGTACTACATTAAATAATTTTTTGATGTTAATCCAGCCTTGCATTCCTGCAATAAATTCCCACTTGGTCATATGCTATAATGCCTTTTATGTGGCTAGATTTAGCTTTCTAGTATTCTGTTAAAGATTTATGCATCTATACAGGTGCTGTTTATATATAATCCTTTTGCAGGGGTTAATCTTTTATCTCATACTTTATGTTCATAAAGTTCTTTTAAAGAATTACCTATCTACAATTACTCATATGAATTACCATGAGGTATCTCAGCATTCTTCAAGAACCATAAATGTAGAAGGCACTTACCTCTTTCTCACTTCCTAGAATGATTAAATTGCATCAGAGTCATATCATGAATTTCCTTTTATTCATTTTAGAACTGTTGCTTAAAATTCCATTACAACTGCATTCCTTAGTGAAAATAAAGTGTTAGTCTCTCAGTTGTGCCCGACTCTTTGTGACCTCATGGACTGTAGCCCGCCAGGCTTCTCTGTCCATGGAATTCTCCAGGTAAGAATACTGGAGTAGGTAGCCATTCCTTTCTCCAGAGGATCTTTCCAACCCAGGGATCGAACCCAGGTCTGAGCCACCAGGGAAGCTATCAGAGTTAATATCAAAGTCCTCAACAAGGAAGTTCCTGTCCCCTGGTATTAATATTTCAATAGCAAATGCCACTTTCAGAACTGAGTTCCATAGTTATAGTGATTCTCAGCATGAATGACAGAAAATAGAGCTAACGGTGTTGTACCATTCTCCACCCAGTTCAGAGACCTTATAGTTTCTACAACCTAACACTGCTCCACAGGTATTAATTACTTCTTAAGAGCCATGCGTAGGGGATATATACCATATCTCTTCATACAATACTCTTGAGTCAAGGACTCAGATATAAAAATACAGATAATCTGAATTATCTAAAAACACACTTTAGGTACTTTATTTATAGTCTGACTTCAGTTTCCTGGGGTTACTGTTAAGGTTAAATAAAAGTGTATATTTCAAGTGTCAGGCACTATGCCAGATACAATTAGCATGTAATAAATAGCATCCTTTTGTTTTTACAGATAAATGAGGATTAATGGAAACTGTTTAGTAAAATACTTAGGATCTACAAAAGGCTTGAAAACTCCTCAAAAGATTTTGGTATGGCTGTTGCACTGATGATAATGAGGATACTGAAGACACTAAATCCAGAAAGATGGTTCAAATCCTAGCCCTACTATTTTTCTCTACCTGAGACTGACCAAGTCCCTGAGTTTTATTTTCATCATATACAAATGGAGATGACGCCCATTTCCCAAAACTGTTGGGAGAAGCAAATGAAATGATGTTTAAGACAGTATCACTTATAGTGTAAAGCCAAGTACCAATATTTCTTATTGCCATAACTGATGCAATTTTGCATAAGTAGAACAACCATTCAGTAACCTTTGAATTGAAATCTATTGAATTTTAATACATCATTGTACATGTGTGGAATAATTAGGTTGTCATATTTGATTATGTTCAGATATCAATAACAGTTACTTGAGATGTATGGCCAAAGAAGCAAAGTAGGAAGATTCTGAGCTCACCTTCTCCTAGGGGCATGTGTGCATGCACACACACACACACACACACACCCAAAAATAAAAAAAAAAAAAACACAACTATTTATCTATTTATAGAGCTAACATCTACAAAAATGATGTGAAGACCAGCAAAAAATACTTTTCACAACTAAAGATATAAATAAATAAGCATAACAAGATGGGTAGAAATGGAAGAGACACAGGATACTCAAGACCCACACCCCTGGCTACGCAACCCACAAACAGGATGGTAATCACAATTGAAGAGGTTCTCCCCTAGGAGGAAGAGGTCTGAGTCTCACATCAGGCTCTGAAGCCTGGGGGTCTGACACCAGGAAGACAAGCCCCTAAAATACCTGACTTTGAAAGTCAGAAGGGTTTGTATACAGGAAAGCTTGAGTCCTTTAGGAAACAGACTTCTCTTATAAATGGTGTGTACGAAATCACTGCAAGTCCTAGCACAGAAGAAAGTAATCAGTAAGGAGCCTGGTCAGATCTACTTGCTGATCCTGGAAGAACCTCCCAAAGAAGCAGGAATCAACTGGGATTTCCTTTAAGGTCACAGACACTGGCAGAATGGTTATCATCAAAAAAGAAAAAAAAATAAAAAATAAATAAATAACATATATTAGTGAGAATGTGGAAAAAAGGAAACCATAGTAACTATTATAAGGATAGTAAATTGATGCAGCCACTATGGAAAACAATATGGAAGTTCCTGTAAAAATAAATAATAGAACTACAATGATTCAGCAACTGATTGAATATGATTTGAGTTGGCGATTCCACTTCTAGGTTTTTACCCAAAAAACACAAAAAATTGAAAAGATATATGCATTTTAATGTTTTTTGCAGTATTATTTATAGTATCCAAGCTATGAAGGTAAAATTAAGTCCCTACCAATAGATGAACATATAAAGATGTGGTGTACATACATATGTATGTGTTTGTGTATGTACAAACACACACAATAAATACACAATGGAATATTAGTCATAATAAATGAGATCTTGCCACTTGCAACAACATGGGTGAATCTAGAGGGTATCAAGTTGAGTAACATAAGTCAGACAGAGAATGACAAATATTATACGATCTCCCTTTAATATAGAATTTAAAAAAATAAAAATTCATAGATATATAGAGAACTAAGTGGTTATCAGAAGAGAGGAAATGGGGCTTTGGTGAAATAGTGGAAGGGGATTAAGAGGTAAAACCTCCAGTTATAAAAGAAATAAGCCATGGGAGTATAATATACAGCCCAAGGAATATGATCAGTAATATTATAATAATTTTGTATAGTGACATATGGTTACTAGAGTTCATGGTAGTGATTGTTTCACAATATATACAAATATGAAATCATTATATAGTATACCTGAAACATAATATCGTATGTTAACATAATATCGTATGCCAATTATAATTTAATTAAAAAATTTAATAAAATGTTTTAAAATGTTTAAAACACATCTCCCCAAATAATATTTGCTTTAGCAATGAAATGTTTAAAGTTCAGAAATAATCTCTCATTGAAATAGCACCTAACAAAAAGCATTTAGAGAGTGCTTTTTGGCAACAACTTTAAAACTTAAATTTTATCTAGAAGAACTATACAGCATCTTTAAAAACAAAGGAGTTTAGGGCAGAGGAAAGAGTTCCAGCTGTATCTTTATTCCAGAGGATAAAGATAAAGGGGCTTGGGGTTAGAGGACTAAAATTGTTCTGGTTTCTGTCCCTCTGCTAAAGGAAATCTTCATTAAGATGTTAGAAGGAAAAATGCCCAACTAACCTGTAACTAGCTTCCTAACTTTTCCAATAAATAGGAAATCCCAGGGACAAGGTTCTGACCCATGGCTATCTAATAGCTTCTCTACAGTAAAGCAGCAATGCTTTTCAGAAGCAACTTCTAAACAAATAACAAACATAGAATGTGCCCTGTGTGACCCCAATGAAATCATTTGACACCACTGAGTCCCATTTTTTCTATCCGCAAAATAATACTACCCCCTATCCACATTCAAAATGTCGTCATGATAAAGGAGTTGATTCTCTAAAAGCACAGGGAGTCTGAGAGATGAAACATGCTCTATGAACACAAAGTACAACCCCTCAATAATTTATAAGTTCTTGTGTTTCTGTTTTGTTTAGTTTTTTTTGTTGTTTTTTTTTAATTTATTTTATTTTTAAACTTTACATAATTGTATTAGTTTTGCCAAATATCAAAATGAATCCGCCACAGGTATACATGTGTTCCCCATCCTGAACCCTCTGAGATCTGGAGTGGTTATTTTAGAGAACTGTTTTTCTGTTCTATTTTTTCACTTATATAAGAAAAAACTGTGTAAGTGAAAGGTCTTGCTACAACTTCAGAATCAACAGCACACAAGACAGTAACTACAGGAGAACTTTCTGAAATATCTGCCATAGTTAAAGACTGTCATTTATCTTTTTTCCTATGTAAGACTCCTATCCACTCAAGAAATATTTATTGAGGCTAGACTTCCCATCAAAAATTGTACAAGTGAAAAATCAGGTCACCATGGTGACGAAATATCTGACTTTGCTCCCACATCAGAAGAAGACAACTAACAACTATTCAAGAACAAGATACCACTGAGAGAATCCTAGAATATAAGGGTGAAGCAGAAGCAGCTCCCTGCAAATCAGTGACGAAGACAGAGTTCATGAGAAGGTAAGAGAAGTGGCTGCACTTTGATCACTTTACCTCTCCTCCAGGCCACTGAAGCACCACAGCAACAGCTCCCCTGAATCCCCAGTTCCTCCAGTGGGAAAAGAGAACCCACAGAAAACAAACAGCTCTCTCCCAGCACTGAAATCACTTAGTGGGAGCTCCTATTCTGATCTTGCTCTACATTCTAACACTCTGAATGTGATAGATCAAGGAAGAAAGGCTTGGAACTTCTGGCATACAAACCTTGGGGAATTGAATTCATACTTGCAGCATCCAAATAATAATAACCACCATAGCTTTGCTGATTTGCAGAACCATGTTTGGGGCTCACTTTGACCAGGGATCTCAGCAGGGTGCAGATATGCCTAATTTGGATACTCAAACAATGAGTTTTCTAGTCCTAAAGCCTGGCTTACTTATGCCTAGGCAAGTAATCACAGCCTTACCTACTGTGGAGAGGACCTTCTAGCCCCTTATGGCCAGAAAGACTACTCATAACAGCTTGGATATTTGTGTTCCAGTGGTGCTCTAGTCCAGAGAGTGGACACAAGCCTCCAAACCATCATAGCCCCACAGCCAGCTGTGTCAAAAGCCAGCACATCCACCAGCACGCTGGCACCATCGCTGGAACCCCCTAGGTCCCACCCACCAGTGAGCTAACACCAGCTCTGGGAAACCTCAACCAGACACATAAGAATCTGAGTCCATCAATCAGCAGGCCAGCATCCACTCTAAGAACCCCAGGGCCCTGTATTCAGGGACTTTGTAACCTGGTTTTGCATACCAGTGAGCAAGCACTAGCCCCAGGACCCTCTGGCCCTGTTGACCAATGAACCTACACCAGTCCCAGGGCCCTGAAGTCAGAGTCCCCAGAAGCTGGCCTCACCCACCAGTAGGAGGAAACCAAACCTGAACCACCATAGCCTACATTATCAGTACCTAGATCGGTTACCAGCAACAGCTATATATAAACTTCATGGTAACCTAAAACTGAAAATCTATGATAGACAAACACAAAAGAATCCAAGCACAAGAGTTAAAACACTCATAAAATCACAAGGAAAGAAAAAAAAAAAATCAGATTAGATCAGTCGCTCAGTCGTGTCTGACTCTTTGCGACCCCATGAATCGCAGCATGCCAGGCCTCCCTGTCCATCACAAACTCCCGGAGTTCACTCAGACTCACGTCCATTGAGTCAGTGATGCCATCCAGCCATCTCATCCTCTGTCATCCCCTTCTCCTCTTGCCTCCAATCCCTCCCAGCATCAGAGTCTTTTCCAATGAGTCAACTCTACGCATGAGGTGGCCAAAGGACTGGAGCTTCAGCTTTAGCATCATTCCTTCCAAAGAAATCCCAGGGCTGATCTCCTTCAGAATGGTCGGGTTGGATCTCCTTGCAGTCCAAGGGACTCTCAAGAGTCTTCTCCAACACCACAGTTCAAAAGGATCAATTCTTCGGTGCTCAGCCTTCTTCACAGTCCAACTCTCACATCCATACATGACCACTGGAAAAACCATAGCCTTGACTAGATGAACCTTTGTTGGCAAAGTAATGTCTCTGCTTTTGAATATGCTATCTAGGTTGGTCATAACTTTCCTTCCAAGGAGTAAGCATCTTTTAATTTCATGGCTGCAGTCACCATCTGTAGTGATTTTGGAGCCCAGAAAAATAAAGTCTGACACTGTTTCCACTATTTCCCCATCTATTTCCCATGAAGTGGTGGGACCAGATGCCATGATCTTCATTTTCTGAATGTTGAGCTTTAAGCCAACTTTTTCACTCTCCACTTTCATTTTCATCAAGAGGCTTTTGAGTTCCTCTTCACTTTCTGCCATAAGGGTGGTGTCATCTGCATATCTGAGGTTATTGATATTTGTCCTGGCAATTGTTTCCAGCTTGTGTTTCTTCCAGTCCAGCGTTTCTCATGACATACTCTGCATATAAGTTAAATAAACAGGGTGACGATATACAGCCTTGACGAACTCCTTTTCAAGGAACAAAAAGAACGACTAAAAGCCAAATAATTAACATAATGGGAAAAGTCCATAATTGTCAATAATTACTCTAAATTATCAACATCCATTGATAAAAGAAAAAGCAAGAGAATTCCAGAAAAATATCTATTTCTGCTTTATTGGCAATGCTAAAGTCTTTGACTGTGTGGGTCACAACAAACTGTGGAAAATTCTTAAAGAGATGGGAATACCAAACCATCTTACCTACATCCTGAGAAACCTGCATGCACATCAAGAAGCAACACTTAAAACCAGACATGGAATTACAGACTGGTCCAAATTGGGAAAGGAGTACATCAAGGATGTATATTGTCACCCTGCTTATTCAACTTATATGCAGAGTACATCATGTAAAATGCCAGACTGGATGAAGCACAAAATGGAATCAAGATTGCCAGGAGAAATATCAATAACATCAGATATGCAGATACCACCACTATGTCAGAAAGCCAAGAAGAACTAAAGAGCCTCTTGATGAAAGTGAAAGAGGAGACTGAAAATGTAGGCTTAAAACTCAACACTCAAAAAACGAAGATCATGGCATCTGGTCCCATCACTTTATGGCAAATAGATGGGGAAACAGTGAGAGATTTTATTTTCTATGCTCCAAAATCACTCCAGATGGTGATTGCAGCCATGAACTTAAAAGACGCTTGCTCCTTGAAAGAAAAGCTATGACCAACCTAGACAGCATATTAAAAAGCAGAGATATTACTTTGCCAACAAAAGTCCATGTAGTCAAAGCTGTGGTTTTTCTAGTAGTCATATGTGGATTTGAGAGTTGGACCATAAAGAAGGCTGAGCATTGAAGAATTGATGCTTTTGAACTATGGTGTTGAAGAAGACTCTTGAGAGTCCCTTGGACAGCAACGATATCAAACCAGTCAATCCTAAAGGAAATCAATCCTGGACATTCATTGGAAGAACTGATGCTGAGCTGAAGCTCCAATACTTTGGCCACCTGATGCCAAGAACTGACTGATAAGAAAAGACCCTGTTGCTGGGAAAGACTGAAGGCAGAAGGAGAAGGGGACAACAGGGGACAAGATGGTGGATGGCATCACCAACTCAATGGACATGAGTTTGAGCAAACTCCAGGAGTTGGTGATAGACAGGGAAGCCTGGTGTGCTACAGTCCATGGGGTCACAAAGAGTTGGACATGACTAAGTAACTGAACTGAACTGATGCTAACTTTAAATAGATTAAATGTTGAATCAAAAGACAAGAGTCACTGAATGGATAAAAAACAAGATCCATCTATGTGCTGCCTACAATATCCCTGGGCTTCCCTTGTGGCTAAGCAGTAAAGAATCCACCTACAATGAAGGAGACATGAGTTTGATTCCTGGGTCAGGAATTCCTGCCTGGGAAATCCCATGGACAGAGGAGCCTCAGGGAGCTACAGTCCATGGAGTCACAAAAGAGTTGGACATGACTAAGCAATTAAAATGACAGTAATAAGATACTCAATTTAGACATAAAGACACACATAAACTGCAAGTGCAGGAAGGAATGGAAAAAGGTATTACATATCCATGGAAAAAAACAAATTCAGGGCAACAATATTTATAACAGACAAAAGAGTTTTATAAAGACTGTAACAAGCATTACATAATGATCAAGAGATCAATCTATAAGATATAACAGTTCTAAATATATATGTACCCAACATATGAGCATCTACATACAGAAAGCAAATATTAACAGAAATAAATGGAGAAATTAACAATAACATAATAATAGTAGAAGACTTTAATATCTTACATCCATTAACAGATCATTCAGACATAAGATCATTAAGGAAGTACTGGCCATCTAGGACACATCTGACCAGATGAATTTAATATATATATATATATATATATATATATATATATAGAACATTTCCTCTAAAAGCAGAAGAGTACACATTATTTTCGATGTATTTGGAACATCTTCCAGGACAGATCACTTGCTGTGACCCAGAACAAGGCTTGGTAAATTTAAGACTGAAATCATGTCAAGCATCTTTTCAGACCATAAAGCTATGAGACTAGAAATCAACTATAAAGAAGATGTAGAAAACAGCCATGTGGAATCTAAACCATAGATATTAAAGCAATGAGTGACTGAAGAAATCCAAGAGGAAATCAAGAAATTCCTAGAGACAAATGAAAATGAAAATGCAATAACCCACAATTTATGAGATGCAGGAAAAGCAATTCTAAGAGGAAAGTTTATAGCAATAGAAGCCTACCTCAGAAACAAGGAAAAAATATAAAATGAAAACCATTATCTTACACCTAGATGGACTAGAAAAAGAAGAACAACAAAAATAAAAAAACACAATGTTAGTAGGAGAAGAGATATCATAAAGATCAGAGCAGAAAGGAATGAAATAGACACTAAAAACAAAAGAAAATATCAATGAAACTAAGAGCTCATTCTTTGAAAACATAAAGTAAATTGATAAACCTTTATCCAGACTCATCAAATAAAAAGGAGTGCCAAAATCAATAAAACAGAAGAAATCACAACCAACACCACAGTAATACAAGGGATCATAAGAGATCACCATGAACAATTATAAGCCAATAAAATTGACAACATAGAAGAAATGGATAAATTCCTAGCAATATATAATTTCTCAAGACTGAATTATAATGAAATAGAAAACATGAATAGACCAACCACCAGAAATGAAATTGAATCAGTAATTAAAAATAACTCCCAACAATAAAAGTCCAAGATGAGATGCATAAGTTTTTATCATACAAGCGGAGAAGAGTTATTATCTACCCTTCTGAAATTACTCCAAAATATTGCAGAGGAAGTAAAGCTTCTCAACCCAGCAGACAAGGTTAGAATCACCCTGATACCAAAATTAAAGATGCCACAAAAAAAGAAAAACCAAGGCCAATATCATGGATAAATATATAAAAAATCTTCAATAAAATATTAGCAAACTGAATTCAATGACATATTAAAAGAACAGTACACCATGATCAAATAGGATCTATCCCAGGCATGCAAGTATGATCCAATATCCATAAAATCAATGATACATCACATTAACAAAATGAAAAATAAAAGTCACATGTTTATGTCAATTAATGCATAAAATTTTTTTGTCAAAATTCAACATCTAGTCATAAAGAGAACAGTCAACAAAGTGGGTACAGAGAGAACATAACATAATATGCCCACATTCATGCTCAGTCATGTCTCACTCTCTGTGACCCCATGGACTGTAGCCTGCCAGGCTCCTCTGTCCATGGAATTTTCCAGGCAAGAATAGTGGAGTGGGTTACATTTCCTTCTCCAGCAGATCTTCCCAACCCAGGGATTCAACCTGCATCTCTTATGTTTTCTGCATTGGCAAGTGCTTTCTTTACCACTGCACCACCTGGGAAGCCCAATAAGCACACTGCTGCTGCTGCTGCTAAGTCGCTTCAGTCGTGTCCAACTCTGTGCGACCCCATAGACGGCAGCCCACCAGGCTCCCCCATCCCTGGGATTTTCCAGGCAAGAATATTGGAGTGGGTTGCCATTTCCTTCTCCAATGCATGAAAGTGAAAGTGAAGTCGCTCAGTCGTGTCCAACTCCTAGCAACTCCATGGACTGCAGCCTACCAGGTTCCTCCGTCCATGGGATTCTCCAGGCAAGAGTACTGGAGTGGGTTGCCATTGCCTTCTCTGAATAAGCACACAATTAACACCATACTAAATGGTGAAAGCTAAAAGCATTTCCTCTAAGATCAGGACCAAGATGAGAATGTCTACTCACATGTCTTTTATTCAACATAGTATTGGAAGTCCCAGCCATAGCAATCAGGACAGAATAAGAAATAAAAAGCATCCAAATTGAAAAGGAAGAAGTAAAACTGGCACTGTGTGCAGATGACATGCTAGAAACCATAGCAAGTCCTAAAGATGTCACCCAAACATTAGAATTAATAAATTAATTCTGTCAGGTTGCTTGATTCAAATTTACTATACAAAAATCTGTTGCTATTTTATACATTAAAAACAAACCATGGCTGATTCATGTGAATGTATGGCAAAAACCACCACAATATTGTAAAGCAACTAGCCTCCAATTAAAATTTTAAAAATATATAAATTAAAAAAAAATTTTTTTAAACCAGCAGAAAGAAAAATGAAAAAGACAATAACATTTTCAATTACATCAAAAAGTATAAATTACCTAGGAATAAATCTAAATCAGAGGTAAAAATCATGTACTCTGATAATTATAAGAGACTGATGAAAGAAATTGAAGAGGAGACAAATGGAAAAAAATACAATATTCTTGATTGGAGTGAGCTAAATCAGACAGCAAATGATTAATACTATATAACTTCAATTATATGGGGAATCTTAAAAATGAACACAATAACAAAACAGAAACATTCTTAGATTATGAGGACAAATATTTAGTTGCCAATAGAGGACAAGATTAGAGCAGGAGTGAAATAAGTGAGGGAGATTAAGGGGTACAGAAGTACAAATTTCTGTTGCAAGACAGATGAGTCATGGGTATGAAATGTACAGTGTGAGGAATATAGTCAGTAATTATGTTAATACTTTTTTCTGTATGGTAACTGCTGGTAACTAGACTTATTATTGTGATCATTTTGAAATGTATAGAAATACCTAATTACTGTGTTGTATGACAGGAACTGCCATAGCATTGCTGGTCAATCATACTTCAAAAACAAATGAGATCAGATTTGTGACAGAGACAGAGAGTAGGTGGGTAAAGAGGAATTGGACTAAGGCAGTCAAAAGGTTATAAGATAATTAAGTAGAGAGATGTAATGTACAATATGATGACCATAGCTAACACTGTTGTATATAGGAAAGTTAAGAGAATAAATCCTGAGAGTTTGTGCAAGAAGAAATTCTTTTTCATTGTTCCTTTCTTTTCATTTTATTGTATCATATTGAGAAGATGGATGTTAGCTGAACCTATCATGGTAGTTATTTTACAATATATATAAATCATATATATATATATATTTACTATATATAAATCAAACCACCATGCTGTATGCCTTAATCTTATGCAGTGAAGTATATTATTTCTTATTAAAAATGGGGAATAAAGGAAGCCCAGAGAATACTCAAGACAAGGTTAGGTCCCATCTTGCTGCTAAGTGGCTTCAGTCGTGTCCGACTCTGTGCGACCCCATAGACGGCAGTCCACCAGGCTCCCCCATCCCTGGGATTCTCCAGGCAAGAACACTGGAGTGGGTTGCCATTTCCTTCTCCAAGGTCCCATTTTGGAGACAATCTAAATGAAGACAGATGCAGAAACAAAGAGTCAAAATGTGATGCTGTTACCACTATTTGTAAGGTGGAACATGGCCATGGAAGTGGCTAATTTATTGTTTGGTTTGATTCATTTTAATCAATAATGGCCACTATTATGGCTGCTGGAGCCTCTTTGGACCATGTAAGACCCAGCAGCTGGGCAAAGGAAAAAACCAAGACTACTAGTCTGAGAACAAGAAGATCTAAGCTCTGGGCCCGCTGCTGACATTAATTAGTTGGGTAAGCCTTATGTCACCATCTGCAAAAAGGTTTGCTAGGTGATTGCTAAAATTCCCTCCTGCTCCCACATTTACAAAACCTTCCTAGCATTATTTTTCTTGCTATTCACCTTTTCTTCCAGCTCCTCAGCACTGTGTCTTTAAATCATTTGAAGAGAAACTGAATATTTATTTTCCTTTATCACGGAAAACCAACACTATTATTAGGACAGATGAGAGGCTCACAGACCACTATCCAGAAAATGAGATTTCAAACTGACCCTTTGTAAACCTACCAAAAACCGGCCTATATGCACGCTTTTCTGCTCTCTGGAAGATGCCTGGGCCCTCTCTAATGTTTTTACGGGGTTGCAAAACAGATTAGTTTAAGTGGACTGACAGCACCAGCACCATTACAGTATGCAAATGAAGGGCCCTGACAAAGCTTCCCCAAGGGAAATGGATGAACGAATTGGCTAAATCAACTACGTATGAAAAATTGATCAACAAAGTACCAAATAATGAACAGCCGTAGGACATTTCCACTGCTCGAATAAAGAAAACAGATGATTTTTCAGTTCAAATTCTCTGTTGTTAACACTTGGAAATACCTAGGCCTCTGTGACCCTCAAGAATTATGAAGTCAGGACCCACTCGCAAAACAGGCTCAGGATGAAATAGCTCAGGCTGCCAGAGTAGGGCTGGGGAGCTGACAAGAAACAAACTGCCTACCCAGCTGAGAACTGTCAAAACTTCACACACACACACACACACACACACACACACACACACACACAGGATATTTTAAACAAGCCATTATTTGAGGGTGGCAAAGGAAGCAGGGAATGCTTGGGTTTTTTCCCCATCCTGAACTTCAACTTTGGATTTTGAAGCAGAAAAGGCAGCTTTATTTAAGATAATGGTTTAACCAAACCCTATATTTCTGTGAACTCGTGTCACTTTTACTTTGCAACCAGCTTAGCTTCCTAGCATTCTAGGAACAAAAGCCTCAGCGGGCAGAGGAACAACTCTGATATGGCCTCTCTGCTGAGCTTCCTGGGCATGTATGTGTAAAATCCACCTCCTATGCCTGGGGATGCCAGAACCCCAAATCCCACATGCAAGCTCAGGCCATCAGATAAGTGCTCTTGACTCTGAGGGGATTCTTTTGCTCTCACCATGTTTACCGCTTCTGATTTTCCTTTCAAGGGTTTTTAACTGACATTTCAAGTAACGTCAGACTCAAATTCAGTTTGTCAGCATGGATGTGCTCTGTTCCTCCTTTTAAGAGAAAAGCTTAAAGCTCAGTGATTAAAATGCTGATTAACTTTTAAATACTCAAGAGTTTTATTTTGCTTCTGAGAACCTCATGCTTCAAGCTGGGATTCTTTATGTGGGGCCGAGGGGTGCTGCTTATTATCATCAAATGTGGAGTATTAAGAAAAAGGGCAAGGGAAACTCAACTGAATGCGCCAGGGACAGTAGGAACACAAATGAATCCCAAGGAGGAGTGTAAGTTCTGTGGAGCATAAAGCTTTGCAAATGTCAATGACTGGGAGAGACTGGAGCACTGACCTTCAGGTGTGGCAAGGGGGAAAATGATATAGCAATGGGACCGGAGATGTAGGAAGGAGCCAGATCACAGAAAGGAGGTTGATTCTAAGAGTAACAGGAAGACAGTCAAGGTTTTTAAGGAAGGATCTGATGTGAGCAGATAGGCTCTTAAATAATATGTTTTAAAAATTTTAATACCCACTGCTGGGCATACACACTGAGGAAACCAGAAGGGAAAGAGACACATGTACCCCAATGTTCATCACAGCACTGTTTATAATAGCCAGGACATGGAAGCAACCTAGATGTCCATCAGCAGATGAATGGATAAGAAATCTGTGGTACATATACACAATGGAGTATTACTCAGCCATTAAAAAGAATACATTTGAATCAGTTCTAATGAGGTGGATGAAACTGGAGCCTATTATACAAAATGAAGTAAGCCAGAAAGAAAAACACCAATACAGTATACTAACACATATATATGGAATTTAGAAAGATGGTAACAATAACCCTGTATACGAGACAGCAAAAGAGACACTGATGTATAGAACAGTCTTTTGGACTCTGTGGGAGAGGGAGAGGGTGGGATGATTTGGGAGAATGGCATTGAAATACGTATAATATCATATATGAAACGAGTCACCGGTCCAGGTTTGATGCATGATAGTGGATGCTTGGGGCTGGTGCACTGGGATGACCCAGAGGGATGGTACGGGGAGAGAGGAGGGTTCAGAATGGGGAACACATGTATACCTGTGGCAGATTCATTTCGATATTTGGCAAAACCAATACAATATTGTAAAGTTTAAAAATAAAATTAAAAAAAAAGAATAAAAAAAAACCAACAAATTTTAATTACCCATCAATGTATTTATCTTCACACTGAATGCTTACTTATGTGCTAGTTAATATTCTAAGGACTTTACATAGTGTCCTATGAGATAGGTATGATTACTATCCCTCTTTAGGGTGGCTCAGACGGTAAAGCGTCTGTCTACAATGCAGGAGACCAGGGTTCAATCCCTGGGTGGGGAAGATCCCCTGGAGAAGGAAATGGCAATCCACTCCAGTACTATTGCCTGGAAAATCCCATGGACAGAGAAACCTGGTAGGCTACAGTCCATGGGGTCGCAAAGAGTCAGAAACGACTGCGACTTCACTTTCACTTTTCACTTACAGATAGTAAGTGAGGCACAACAGGTCAAGTCACTTGCCCAGGGTAATACATCTTATAAGTGGCAGAGCTGTGATTTGAGCTCAAGCAATACGACTAAAGCATTTTTGAGTTTTAACCCATCATAGCATTCCTTCTGGAGAGACAATGGCACCCCACTCCAATACTCTTGCCTGGAAAATCCCATGGGCGGAGGAGCCTGGTAGGCTACAGTCCATGGGGTCACGAAGAGTCGGACACAACTGAGCGACTTCACTCTCACTTTTCACTTTCATGCATTGGAGAAGGAAATGGCAAGCCACTCCAGTGTTCTTGCCTGGAGAACCCCAGGGATGGAGGAGCCTGGTGGGCTGCCGTCTATGGGGTCACACAGAGCTGGACACGACTGAAGTGACTTAGCAGCAGCAGCAGCAGCAGCATTACTTCAATGCCCAGTCAAAGGTTATTGACAGTACCCAATATCTACAACACAAACTGTGTGTAAAATAATTTATATAAAATTCATTCTAGTTTTTACTCCTCATTAGACAGTATTATTAAATACGAGTTCCGTACTTTCCACTATTTTTTATTTTCCCACTGAATGAGGGGTTTTAGATATTCATGGTCAAGTGCTTCATGTGAATTTTCCTTAGGAAGTAACTCAGAATGATGATAACATGTAACATAATCCATAAGACAAAACCCCTTAACCTTCAAATATCCCTTTTCACTTTTCTACTGTAATTGACACATTTTCCCTGAGGGTATTTCTTTCATTTCAGCCATTGTAGCTGTTATATTCTCTCCCAAAGATAAAGAGGTTGCCTCTACTTTGCTCCTCTAAATAACTCTTAGACCAAACCTCTTCCCTTCTCCTTCAAACCCCACATGCTTCTCATCTTTATTCAGTCACATAGTGACCTTCATGGTATGTCTCATCTAGTGACTTCACCCCTTTTATCTGGGCCAGCCCTTCCTTGACTTCCTTCTTTAGCCAGTTTAGACTTACCATCTTATCTCCATGACTTATCATCATAATCATACTCTTATAGATGCCTCATGTGGCCTTCTCTCTCCCATCACAATTGCCTGGAAACCTCCTGAATAAACTCAACTGTTTTTTTTCAGTCCTTGACTCTTGAAGCCAGAAAAGAGCTTCGACATTATAAATCTGTGAGTGCCAACTTCAAATGCACTTTATACTCCACTTCTGCCTCAAGGGAGTGTCTGACCTAGGCCACAGGCAGATTATTTGGGAAAAGTTGCAGATTAGCATATTTTTAGGGCTTCTCTTGTAGCTCAGCTGGTAAAGAACCTGCCTGCAATTCAGGAGACCCCAATTTGATTGCTGGGTTGGGAAGTTCCCCTTGAGACAGGATAGGCTACCCACTCCAGTTGTCACAGGCTTCCCAGGGGTTCAGACTGTAAAGAATCCACCCGCAATGCAGGAGACCTGGGTTCTATCCCTGAGTTGGTAAGATCCCCTGGAGGAGGGCATGGCAACCCACTCCAGATTCTTGCCTGGAGAATCACATGAACAAAGGAGCCCGATGGGCTACATTCCATGGGGCTGCAGAGTTGGACATGACTGAGTGACTAAGCACATGGTTTTTTAGCATGTTTTTAAACTGCTTGGATGATGCTAACGTAAAGCCAAAGTTTGTTTATTTAAAAAAAAAAAAAAAAAAAAAAACACTGCTGTTACCACTTTCAGCTGCTGATCTCATTCCACATTTCCATGAGAATCAGAAGCTATTAGATGAGAAATCCTTCATCTTCCTCCAGCGAGTCCACAGAACACTGTGTATTCTATCTCCAGATTTTGTCACAAATCGGCCCACATTTCACCATCTCTACTCACAGCCCTAGCCCAAATCACCACCATCCCTTACCTGATCTCTGAAGCTTCCCATCAGCATCTCTAATTCTACATGTTTTGTTTGCTATAAATCATTCTCCACCCACCTTCTAGACTGCTGTTGTAAACATTAAAAACATTCTATGACTTCTTATCTCACTGAGATTACAATGAGATAATCTTTGCCAAAGCCTTCAATATCTTTGTCCTCCATCCCCTCTTTAATTACTAAAGTGCATCCATTGTACACTCCATTTCTCTCACCAAATAATTCAAACACTAGCCTCCACCATTCCATAAATCAAGAGCCTCCTATGCTGCTGCTTCTGGCATGACCTCTGGCCTACCATCATCCCCACTTCCACCTTTAGACTGGCTAACTCCTACTCATAGTCAGGCTTTCTATCCAAGTTCTTCTTCCACACAGAGAAGTTTCGTTTCCCAATAAAATTCTCTTCCCTCCTATTTTTCTTTCTTATTAAATCCTGAGTTTTCCTTCTTAATACTTCTCATTTTTTGTAATCATTATTTCAAGTTTGTGCTTAGATATTTAATGGAGATAAATTCCATGAGGTCAGGAGCCATGCTGAATTCTTCTCCACTACATGCAGAGTCCTTAGTTTGTTTTCTGTCACATGGTGGAAAAGCAATTACCTATCTCCTGGTCATTTGCTATGTTAAAAAATTTTAGATCACTCTGAGCTTGTTTTCCAAGGAATCTTGGTGATTGATTCCCTACAATTTCTTTTCAAATTAAACCCAAACAATAATTTATTATAATTGTAATGTTGTCAGACTATATTAGACACACTTCAGATTTGATTACACCATCATTCTGGCCATATGTAAAGCATTCTTTCTCATAAAAATTCATGAATAATTATGGTCTCTGATATCCAGATTATAGTCTATTCTCCAATACAACAATCTAGGATTAACTGCATATCAGTGTATGTCTCCATCTGATAAATGGACTATCTTTGTCTTTCATTTCTTACTTTGTCATTTGATCAAATTAAATTGTTATATACTAATTCAATTTTATTGTCACTCAAAGCCTCATCTTTTGGCTGTACTGATCATTTTCATGAATGTATTTTCAATTTAATTTACTCTTTATCTGAATACTTTTCTTCTATATTCTTTGATTTGTTCTTTCATTAATTTTTGAGTTGGATGCTAAACTCATTAATTTCTATTCATTCTCCTTTTCAACTATAAAAATGAAGGCCACATAAATAACCTTCTGTATCACAGATTAGCAAATTGCAGCCTTCAGACCAAATCAAGGCCCTGGTATATTTCCCCAGGGCTAAGAATGTTATTTACATGTTCAGAGTTGTAAATACAAAATGAAAAAGGAATATGTAACAGAAAGCATGTGTAACTCAGTTTAGTTCAGTTCAGTCGCCCAGTCATGTCCAACTCATTGTGACCCCATGAACTGCAGCACGCCAGGCCTCCCTGTCCATCACTAACTCCTGAAGTCCACACAAACCCATGTCCATTGAGTCGGTGATGCCATCCAACCATCTCATCCTCTGTCGTCCCCTTCTCCACCTGCCCTGAATTTACCCAGCATCAAGGTCTTTTCAAATGACCCATAGCTCTTTGCATGAGGTCGCAAAAGTACTGGAGTTTCAGCTTCAACATCAGTCCTTTCAATGAACACCCAGGACTGATCTCCTTTAGGATGGACTGGTTAGATCTTCTTGCAGTCCAAGGGACTCTCAAAAGTCTTCTCCAACACCACAGTTTAAAAGCATCAATTCTTCTGCACTCAGCTTTCTTTATAGTCCAACTCTAACATCCATACATGACCACTGGAAAAACCATAGCCTTGACTAGACAGGCCTTTGTTGGCAAAGTAAGGTCTCTGCTTTTTAATAAGCTGTCTAGGTTGGTCATAACTTTCCTTCCAAGGAGCAAGCGTCTTTTAATTTCATGGCTGCAGTCACCATCTGCAGTGACTTTGGAGCCCCCCAAAATAAAGTCAGCCACTATTTCCAGTTTCCCCATCTATTTGCCATGAAGTAATGGGACCAGATGCCACGATCTTAGTTTTCTGAATGTTAAGCCTTAAGCCAACTTTTTCACTTTCCACTTTCATCAAGAGGCTCTTTCATTCTTCTTCACTTTCTGCCATAAGGATGGTATCATCTACATATCTTAGATTATTGATATTTCCCTGTCAATCTTGATTCGAGCTTGTGCTTCACCCAGCCCAGCATTTCTCATGATGTACTCGTCATATAAGTTAAATAAGCAGGGTGACAATATACAGCCTTGACATACTCCTTTTCCTATTTGGAACCAGTCTGTTGTTCCATGTTCAGTTCTAACCGTTGCTTCCTAACCTGCATACAGGTTTCTCAAGAGGCAGGTCAGGTGGTCTTGTATTCCCATCTCTTTCAGAATTTTTCACAGTTTATTGTGATCCACACAGTCAAAGGTTTTGTTTATAATAGCCAGGACATGGAAGCAACCTAGATGTCCATCAGCAGATGAATGGATAAGAAAGCTGTGGTACATATACACAATGGAGTATTATTCAGCCATTAAAAAGAATACATTTGAATCAGTTCTAATGAGGTGGATGAAACTGGAGCCTATTATATAGAGTGAAGTAAGCCAGAAAGAAAAACACCAATACAGTATACTAACGCATATATATGGAATTTAGAAAGATGGTAACAATAACCCTGTGTACGAGACAGCAAAAGAGACACTGATGTATAGAACAGTCTTATGGACTCTGTGAGAGAGGGAGAGGGTGGGAAGATTTGGGAGAATGGCATTGAATCATGTAAAATATCATGTATGAAACGAGGTGCCAGTCCAGGTTCGATGCACGATACTGGATGCTTGGGGCTGGTGCACTGGGACGACCCAGAGGGATGGAATGGGGAGGGAGGAGGGAGGAGGGTTCAGGATGGGGAACACATGTATACCTGTGGCGGATTCATTTTGATATTTGGCAAAACTAATACAGTTATGTAAAGTTTAAAAATAAAATAAAATTAAAAAAAAAAAAGGTTTTGGCATAGTCAATGAAGCAGAAATAGATGTTTTTCCAGAACTGTCTCGCTTTTTTGATGATCCAGAGGTTCATGTAGTGTTGCCAGTTTTATCTCTAGTTCCTCTGCCCCTTCTAAATCCAGCTTGAACATCTGGAATTTCTCAGTTCATGAAATTTCACAGTTCATGAAGTCTGGCTTGGAGAATTTTGAGCATTACTTTACTAGTGTGTGAGATGAATGCAATTGTGCAGTAGTTTGAGCATTCTTTGGCATTGCCTTTCTTTGGGATTGGAATGAAAACTGACCTTTTCCAGTCCTGTGGCCACTGTCGAGTCTTCCAAATTTGCTGACATATTGAGTGCAGCACTTTTGCAGCATCATCTTTCAGGATTTGAAACAGCTCAACTGGATTTCCATCACCTCCACTAGCTTTGTTTGTAGTGATGCTTCCTAGGGACCACTTGACTTCACATTCCAGGATGTCTGGCTCTAGGTGAGTGTGAGTGTTCACACCATCGTGATTATCTGGGTTGTGAAGATTTTTTTTGTACAGTTCTTCTGTGTATTCTTGCCATCTCTTCTTAATATCTTCTGCTTCTGTTAGGTCCATACCATTTCTGTCCTTTATTGAGACCATCTCTGCATGAAATGTTCCCTTGGTATCTCTAATTTTCTTGAAGAGATCTCTAGTTTTTCCCATTCTATTATTTTCCTCTATTTCTTTGCATTGATTGCTGAGAAAGGCTTTCTTATGTCTCCTTGCTATTCTTTGAAACTCTGCATTCAAATGGGTATATCTTTCCTTTTCTCCTTTGCTTTTCACTTCTCTTCTTTTTACAGCTATTTGTAAGGCCTCCCCAGACAGCCATTTTGCTTTTTTGCATTTTTTTTTCTTGGGTATGGTCTTGATTCCTGTCTCCTGTACAACGTCACAAACCTCTCTCCATACTTCATCAAGCACTCTGTCCATGTGTAGCTCAGAAAGCCTAATAATATTCACTTACTAGCTCTTTACAGAAAAAGTTCTCTCTCCTTAATGTGAACAATGCTTTAGCTGTATCCTGTACTTTTGTTAGATAGTTCTTTATTTATCACTTAACTGTATTTCTATGCATCATTATAATTTTATCTTTGGCCTATAAATTATTTAAACATGTCCTTTTAATATCCTACTGAGTGTCAATTTGTATTTTGTGTAATTGTTGATTTTGGTAAGATGACTTGGCATGTTTAACTGAAAATATTTGATAGAAGTGCAGACTTACTTCATGACTTACCATATGATCTATATTTTTGCATGATCTATGTGCACTTGAAAACAATCTGTATCTTTGAAATGTTGTTTGTATATTTTTACTCTTATTCATTTAATATAGTTGTTTAATGTTTGTTCAAATCATCTATATATTTATTGACATTTTGTTCAATCTATTAACTACTAGGTAAAAAAGGCTAATCTCTCGCATAAGTGATAAATTTATCAATTTTTCCAGTACTTCCAATTATTTTTGCCTTATATATCTTGAAGCTCTATTGTTAGTTGCATACAAGCTTAAAATCTCTTGGTGACTTGAACCTTTAATCTATATAAATAGTGGACTTATCAACATTAGCAATGCTTTCTGCCTTCAAAATAATCTTTTCTGACATTAACATACTTACAGCAATATTCATCCAATTACTATGGTTCATCTTTTCATATCACTTTATTTCTATCTTTACTATATCAATATAAATAGAAGTTAATTGGATATTATAAATATATGTAGACCTCACAGTCTTAATCAGAAACTGTACTTTATTTAAATTTTTTGCTGATATATTTTAATTCCTTGCTACCTTATTTTGCACCTTGTTTTTATACTTGTTTTTTATTTCCAACTTAGTTTTAAACTCATTCTATTTTTTCTAGCAGAAAAAATACACTCCAATTACCATAAAAATACTGAAATGCATAGTTAACTCGACAAAGTTTATGGTTAATCAACTTATTTACCAGTCTTCTTAATAAGGACACCACAGTGCTTAAAGTGTAATTATCTCTTCATATTCTTTTAGTTTCTCTTGCTTATCTTAAATTCCTTCAAATTAGACTATAAATATCATACTTATTCTCTTTTTGTTTAACAGTTTATCTAAATGCTTGTCATGTCTTCTTGCTCAAGTGTTCTTTATGCAGTCAGTCCTCACCATTCCTAGATTCTGGATTTGTGAATTTGTGTATTTGCTAAAATTCACAACCCATGAATCAATTGCTGTGGCACTTTCACAGCCATTCACAGATTATACGCATGCTCAGAGCCACAAAAAATATGAGTCCCTCAATATATATGTTCCAAGATGAGGTAAAAACAAGATAATACTCAGCTTTCTTTCAGCCTGCAGTCTGTAAACAAGGGTCCTTTTCATGGTCTATTTAGTGCCATGTTTTTTTGTATTTTTATTGGTGATTTCATTATTTAAATAACCCCCAACCATAGTTCTGAGGTTCTGTCTAGTGTTCTTAAGCACAGGAGACTGTCATGTGCCTTTCAGAGAATTTATGTCTGTTAGATAAGTTTGTTCAGTCATGAGTTTCAGTGGGGTTGGCCATGAGTTTAATATTAATGACTGAACAATAAAAATAAGGTTTCCTTAAACAGAAACATCCAAAAGTCAAGGTCATATATGGATTGGCTGGCAAAAATATTATGATCAAAGACTCACAGAAACCTAACTGTATTTCCCCTAGGAGAAATGCTTCAGTAATTTCTAACATAGTGTTCGTGGTGAATTCACAAAGCATGACTGCACCACATAACAAAAATCAACTATATTATGATTTTCCTTCTTCTTGGAATACCTTATTCTGAAATATCTTAATGAGTCTATTTGCTGTAAAAATTCAAGTTTTCATTTCTTTAAGTATGGTGGTGATTTAGCCACTAAGTCATGTTCGACTCTTGCAGCCCCATAGACTGGAGCCCAGCAGGCTCCTCTTGTCCATGGTTTTCCCAGGCAAGAATACCAGAATGGGTTGCCATTTTCTTCTCCAGAGGTTCTTCTTGACCCAGGGATCAAACCCAAGTTTCTTGCATTGCAGGCAGATTCTTTACCTCTGAGCCACCAAGGATATTCTATAACTTCATCTTTTTTTCTTGAAAGACAGTTTCACTAAATAGAGAATATCAAATTGATAACTGCTTTTAGCACACTGAAACTGTTTCTTCATTGTTTTCTGTTTTCCATTATTACTACTAAGAAACCAGCTATCAGGCTAATTGTGCCTTTTAAAGTAATTTCTCTTTTTTTCTTTGATCACTTTTAAACATCTTTGCTTTGCTGTTCTAAAACTTGCTAAGCTTCTTTTTTTTTTTTTTTTTAAATTTTATTTTATTTTTAAACTTTACATAACTGTATTAGTTTTGCCAAATATCAAAATGAATCCGCCACAGGTACACATGTGTTCCCCATCCCGAACCCTCCTCCCTCCCCCCTCCCCATTCCATCCCTCTGGGTCGTCCCAGTGCACCAGCCCCAAGCATCCAGTATCGTGCATCGAACCTGGACTGGCAACTCATTTCATACATGATATTTTATATGTTTCAATGCCATTCTCCCAAATCTTCCCACCCTCTCCCTCTCCCACAGAGTCCATAAGACTGTTCTATACATCAGTGTCTCTTTTGCTGTCTCGTACACAGGGTTATTGTTACCATCTTTCTAAATTCCATATATATGCGTTAGTATACTGTATTGGTGTTTTTCTTTCTGGCTTACTTCACTCTGTATAATAGGCTCCAGTTTCATCCACCTCATTAGAACTGATTCAAATGTATTCTTTTTAATGGCTGAATAATACTCCATTGTGTATATGTACCACAGCTTTCTTATCCATTCATCTGCTGATGGACATCTAGGTTGCTTCCATGTCCTGGCTATTATAAACAGTGCTGCGATGAACATTGGGGTACTCGTGTCTCTTTCCCTTCTGGTTTTCTCAGTGTGTATGCCCAGCAGTGGGATTGCTGGATCATAAGGCATGTCTATTTCCAGTTTTTTAAGGAATCTCCACACTGTTCTCCATAGTGGCTGTACTAGTTTGCTTTCCCACCAACAGTGTAAGAGGGTTCCCTTTTCTCCACACCCTCTCCAGCATTTATTACTTGTAGACTTTTGGATTGCAGCCATTCTGACTGGTGTGAAATGGTACCTCATAGTGGTTTTGATTTGCATTTCTCTGATAATGAGTGATGTTGAGCATCTTTTCATGTGTTTGTTAGCCATCTGTATGTCTTCTTTGGAGAAATGTCTATTTAGTTCTTTGGCCCATTTTTTGATTGGGTCATTTATTTTTCTGGAGTTGAGCTGTAGGAGTTGCTTGTATATTCTCGAGATTAGTTGTTTGTCAGTTGCTTCATTTGCTATTATCTTCTCCCATTCTGAAGGCTGTCTTTTCACCTTGCTAATAGTTTCCTTTGATGTGCAGAAGCTTTTAAGGTTAATTAGGTCCCATTTGTTTATTTTTGCTTTTATTTCCAATATTCTGGGAGGTGGGTCATAGAGCTTCTTAACTGACGTTTTTCTTCAGTTCTGGAAAATGAACCTTTAGTTGTTTTTCCCTCTGAATATTTTATATCCTCCATTCTCTTTTTCTAGCACACTGAAGAGATACATTTTAAATCTTCTCAATCTATGCTCCATCTGTCTAAAACTAACATTTTTAATTTCTCTGCTTGCTTTTACCTGTGAATATTTTCTTTAGATTAGCTTCAAACCACTATAAACTCTCCATCATATTTTTCTGAACTTTTACGATCTATTGACTAAGTCCAATTATTATATATAATAGTTTCTAATATTGAAGTTTAATTCCTTTTCTTAAAACTTTCTACATTTTATATTCTCTTGTTCCTTCATTATTTGCAATGCCTATTTTATCCCAAACATAAGCCTTTTAAATTTTGTATCTGCTTAGTTGGCTCAGTGGTCAAGAATCTACCTGCAATGTAGGAGATGCAGGTTTGATCCCTGGTTTGGGAAGATAACCTAGAGAAGGAAATGGCAACCTGCTGTAGTATTCTTGCCTGGGAAATCCTATTGACAGAGGATCCTGGTGGGTTACAGTCCATAGGTGTCACAAAGAGTTGAACATGACTGAGCACACATGCACACACACACATTTCCGATATCTGCCATCCACAAAGTTCAGATTATTCTGTTCACTATTCCAGCTTATGCTTCTAATAGTGATTTTCTACCTTATGATTTTTTACTTGTTTTCACAATCTTTGCACCTTTTTCTATGGTAAGCTTTTGAAGTCTGGGCTTAAATTGTTTCTGTCTAGAGAGGATCTGCATTTGGTTCTTCCAGGTATACGGGGACACATCTGACCAGAGACCAACTGAAACTAAATTTCCAGCTAAATCCACAAGATTTAACTCCTTGCCCTTGGCTAGAAAAATGCTCTGGGATGACATTTCCTTTCTCATTCTACCCAAGCCAAGAAAGACACAGGCTCATTTTTCTCCATAATCCCTTAGAGGCAGGTATTTCTGTAGTTCACCACTTGGTTATTCACTCTCAGAGGATCCTGACTAATACAAAGTAAGCAGTGAAATACAAAGAAGCTACAAGGGACTAAAAATAACTGTGTGCATGCATAGCTGGGGCAAATTCTACACAACAAGATACAAAAAAAGACTCACAAATTCCAGTTGTCACTTCTAAAGAGCCGGAAGCAAAAACAGGGAACAAAGCAGGGTAATGCACATGCTCCTGCACTCAATACCACCAAGGCCACCCAAGCTACCCCTCTGGCCCGACCCCTGGACATACCCCTACCTTCACTCCTATATACACCCTTATGTAGAGAAGACTGCATCTTCCCAGAAATCATATATCAAAGCCTAATCCCCAATGTGACTGATTCGGAGATAGGGTCTGATTTGGAGATAGAGTCTATAAGAAGGTCAGTTCAGTTCAGTTGCTCAGTTGTGTCCGACTCTTTGTGACCCCATGAGTTGCAGCATGCCAGGCCTCCCTGTCCATCACAAACTCCTGGAGTTCACTCAGACTCATGTCCATAGAGTCAGTGATGCCATCCAGCCATCTCATCCTCTGTCGTCCCTTTCTCCTCCTGCCCCCAATAAATCCCAGCATCAGAGTCTTTTCCAATGAGTCAATTCTTCGCATGAGGTGGCCAAAGTACTGGAGTTTCAGCTTTAGCATCATTCCTTCCAAAGAACACCCAGGGCTGATCTCCTTCAGAATGGACTGGTTGGATCTCCTTGCAGTCCAAGGGACTCTCAAGAGTCTTCTCCAACACCACAGTTCAAAAGCATCAGTTCTTCGGCACTCAGCCTTCTTCACAGTCCAACTCTCACATCCATACATGACTACTGGAAAAACCATAGCCTTGACTAGATGGACCTTTGTTGGCAAAGTAATGTCTCTGCTTTTGAATATGCTGTCTAGGTTGGTCATAACTTTCCTTCCAAGGAGTAAGTGTCTTTTAATTTCATGGCTGCAGTCACCATCTGCAGTGATTTTGGAGCCCAAAAAAATAAAGTCTGACACTGATTCCACTGTTTCCCCATCTATTTCCCATGAAGTGATGGGACCAGATGCCATGATCTTCGTTTTCTGAATGTTGAGCTTTAAGCCAACTTTTTCACTCTCCACTTTCACTTTCCCCAAGAGGCACTTTAGTTCCTCTTCACTTTCTACCATAAGGGTGGTGTCATCTGCATATCTGAGGTTATTGATATTTCTCCCGGCAATCTGGATTCCAGCTTATGCTTCTTCCAGCCCAGCGTTTCTCATGATGTACTCTTCATATAAGTTAAATAAGCAGGGTGACAACATACAGCCTTGAGGTACTCCTTTTCCTATTTGGAACCAGTCTGTTGTTCCATGTCCAGTTCTAACTGTGGCTTCCTGACCTGCATACAAATTTCTCAAGAGGCAGATCAGGTGGTCTGGTATTCCCATCTCTTGAAGAATTTTCCACAGTTTATTGTGATCCACACAGTCAAAGGCTTTGGCATAGTCAATAAAGCAGAAATAGATGTTTTTCTGGAACTCTCTTGCTTTTTCAATGATCCAGAGGATGTTGACAGTTTGATCTCTTGTTCTTCTGCCTTTTCTAAAACCAGCTTGAACATCTGGAAGTCCACAGTTCACATATTGCTGAAGCCTGGCTTAGAAAATTTTGAGCATTACTTTACTAGTGTGTGAGATGAGTGCAATTGTGTGGTAGTTTGAGCATTCTTTGGCATTGCCTTTCTTTGGGATTGGAATGAAAACTGACCTTTTCCAGTCCGGAGGCCACTGCTGAGTTTTCCAAATTTGCTGGCATATTGAGTGCAGCACTTTCACAGCATCATCTTTCAGGATTTGAAAGAGCTCAACTGGAATTCTATCACCTCCACTAGCTTTGTTCATAGTGATGCTTTCTAAGGCCCACTTGACTTCACATTCCAGGATGTCTGCCTCTAAGGTAGTTAAGATTAAATGAGGTCATGAGGGTAAAGTGCTAATCAATGGGGCTGATGTTCTTGTAAAAAGACAAAGAAGTACCAGGAGCTCCCAAACACAGAAGAAAGGCCATGTTGAAGACATAGCAAGAAGGTACAGTCCATGAGGTCATAAAGAGTGATTCAAGACTGAATCAAGAATCAAGGTCACGACTGAGTGACTGAACAACAGCAATCTACAAGCCAGGAAAAGAAGCCTCACCAGAAACCACCCTGACTGCACATTGATCTTGAACTTCCAGCCTCCAGAACTGTGAGAAAATAAATTTCCACTGTTTAAGCCACCTAATCTGCATTATTTTGTGATGGCACTCCTAGAAGACTAATATAAAAATATGGATATATGAAAATAAGCTTAAAAAATACACATTCATAATAGAAAGATATATTTGTATTAATATCATGACTGACTTATACAATGGAATGTTTTTTCAAACAATATACAGTAGAACAAAACAAAACTTCCCCATGTCAGTTGAACTTCACTGATAGCTTAAAAATATCAATAGTTCATGCCATCTAATATATACTGATAACATTTTTTGATACCTGCACCAATTAAATTTTTCACTTGTATCTCATCTATAAAAATACAAAGCTTTCACAATAATAAACTAAATCTGTTCATATAAGAAAAGATATCTTACAGTCAGTACTTGATAACGCTCTCTTAAATAGATGAAGAAAGTAAAATAGGACACACAATAAAGACTATTTTTAGATAGAAAATGAAGACATAGGTTCAAAATACTTTTAACCCAAAGGATAATAAATATACAATATATTAAGTGATGCAGCAAAAGCAGTATTGTGAAAATTTACGGATTTAATTGTTTATATTAAAAAAAAAAAAAAAAAAAAAGGAAAGGCTGAAAATTAAAATATCTGCACTTCCAAAGACAGAAGTAGAACAGAAAATCAGAACTTTAAAAAAACAGAAGGGAATGACAAAGGAAAAAGTAGAAATCAGTGAAGCAGATATAAGTAATAAACATGAAATAAAACATTTTAAAACCATAATTGGTTCTTTAAAAAGATTAGTAAGCTTCACAAACTACTAATAAGATTGATCAAGAAAAAAACAGAATGAAAACACTAATCATCATATAAAGAAATGACATTGAAAGAAAAGTAAACAGATACTATGAATAATTTTACACCAATAAATTTGAAAATTTGGATGAAATAGACAAACCACTTTGAAAATACAGCTTACTAAAAAAGACCACAAATAAAATAGTAAATCAAAATATATACCTATCCAGTTGAATCCATTACTTGAAATCTTCCCCAAAATATGTCAAGCTTCCATACTTGTAACCATAAATATTCCCTAGCCAAAAGGTTTTAGCATAAACCCTTTTAGGAAAAAAAGAGAAAGAAAGAAAATGTCTCTAAGATTTTGGAAGGACTAGCACATCTTGATTCAAAAAGCAGAGGAGGGCCAAAGAAACCTTAATCACAAACTTAAAGACAAACTATGTTTGTCTCTCTCAAACATAAATCCTTAACAAGATATTAGTAAATATAACTCAGCTATACCTAAAAAGGATTATATAACACAACCAAGTGAGATTTATCCCAAGAATGAAAGGATGATAAATCAATTTTAAGAAAAACAAATAGTAAGGTATTATAGTATTGATTTTTGAGACTGAGATGTATATAATGTAATTTTTGTAAAATCTTAAAATCTCTTTCCAAATCAACTTAAACTATATGAAAACAAGTTAAAAAACCGGGTGTAAAACCAATTTCAAAATATTCTTACAGTATACTTGCAGTAAGGTCTTAAACCAAAACTTATTCTAACAAGTAATCTCAAATTCGGGTCTGACTTAAGTTTGTAGTGGTGTTTTATCTCAACAAGCTAAAGTAAAAGATGTTCATTTAAAAAAAAATCAACAAATAATAAATACTGGACAAGGTGTGGAGAAAAGGGAACCCTCCTACACTGTCAGTGGGAATGTAAATTGATACATCCATTATGAATGACATTATGGAGGTTCCTTAAAAAACTAAAAATAGAGCAACCATATGATCCCAGAATCCTACTGCTGGGCATATTCCTGGAGAAAACCATCATTCAAAAGGACACATGCACCCCAGTGTTTGTTTCAGCACTATTTACAGTAGCCGGGACACGGAAGCAACTTAAATGTCCATCAACAGAGGAATGGATAAAGACAATGTGGTACACAAACACAGTAGAATATTACTCAGAAATAAAAAAAGAACAAAATAATGCCATTGGCAGCAACATGGATGAACCTAGGAGGCTGCCCAAGTGGTACTAGTGGTAAAGAACCCACCTACCAATGCAGGAGACATAAGAGACTTGGGTTTGATCCCTGGGTGGGGAAGATCCCCTGGAGGAGGGCATGGCAACCCACTCCAGTATTCTTGTCTGGATAATCACATGGAAAGAAGTAGCTGGAAGGCTACAGCCCATAGGGTTGCACAGAGTTAGACATGACTGAAGTGACTTAGCATGCATGCATGCAAAAATGGACCCTAGAGATTGTCCTGAGTGAATTAAGTCAGACACAGAAAAACAAGCATCGTATAATATCACTTATATGTGGAAAATAAAAAACTTATTTACAAAACAGAAGTAGAATTATGGACACAAGAAACAAACTTATGGTTGCCAGGGGGAATGGGTAGGGGGGAAACATATTAGGGGATTGGGATTGATATACACACACTATTACATATAAAATAGGTAGCTTATAAGAACCTATTGTATAGTATATTGAACTCTACTCAATACTCTGTGATGGCCTACATAGGAAAAGAATCCAAAAATAAATAAATAAATAAAGCAGTAACTGATGCTATTCCCCAGATGAAGTATTGTATGATTTCTCTTCAGTGCTCTTTTATTTTTTTTTATAAATCCAATGATTTATATGGTATCCTTATAAACAATATTTATAAATTGTTTAATTTCCAGTAAATTACAAAACTATTTTATGCTATGCACATAGCATTTGCACTCACATTACTAAGAACAATACATCAAATTTTTGTCTGGTATAAGTGAATGACCAAGATATCATCAACTTCTTACTGTACAGACAGAATTTATTACCTGCTAAAGTAATAACAATGCCATACTTAAACCTGTTAACATTAGGTAACAAACATTTTTGTCACTAGAAATATGCTGTGTTTATATTTTAAGCAAATATGTTATGAAATTAATTAAGCTATAAGCTGAATTTCATTGCTTTCAAAAGGGACTACTTGTATAATAAAAAGCTTCATCTCTCTCAAGTTAATTAATTGAATGAAATATCATGTAATCAAATTTTAACATAGTTGCTAACATTTTCCAGTAGGTTATTTCAAATACGAGTCTTCAAACTCTTATTCAAAGTAATAAATTATAGTGAAGATCAATTTAATACTATATCCCATTAAGATTTTGAATGAACTATTAATTCTAACTTTGTAATTAACCAATTGAAGGTTTTATGGCTACATATACTGTTGTTAATCAAGTTTTATTTTCATTATTGGTCATAATAAAGTATTAATACTGTCTCTTAAAATGTTCATAAGCCTAATACATATTTTTACCTGAAATATTTCTTCAATAATCTTGGGAAAGTCACAGATACTATAAATAAATTTAACTACTTTCCAGTTACCTAAGGAATTTAAAAGCTTAAAAGTTAAGGTAATGTTTCAGTAGACAAATACAATGTTCAATTAAGATACTGCATTCTCACATAATACAAAAATTTGGAAAAATCATCTATTTAATACCAGTTACCAGTTAACTTTTTACCCAGCTAATTTTGCTCTATGTAGAAGAAAAAAATGAAGTAATATTTATTTGGAGGAAGAAATACTTGAATAATAAGTTTTTCAGTTGTTTTTGGAGAACATGAATTTATACACATGAGTGCTGATATTACTGTTTCTGATGTTAGAGGATATGGTAGAAAAGAAGATTCATGTCAGGTGTCAAAGCCCTCAAAGAAAACAGATTAACTGGGAGGTCAGAAGCAAAAAGCAACCGGAGAGGCACTGGGTCACACAGGTAGGTGGCATATACCTAAAAGCAGAAGAATATAAAAGTGACAACAGGAGCAAGGAGAAAATCAAAGACCTGAAAAGGATAACATAATCACTAGATATTTAATAATAAACATTTGCTGAATATGTGTTTCTTTTTTTATATATAATTTTTTTATTTTATTTTTAAACTTTACAAAATTGTATTAGTTTTGCCAAATATCGAAATGAATACACCACAGGTATACATGTGTTCCCCATCCTGAACCCTCCTCCCTCCTCCTTCCCCATACCATCCTTCTGAGTCGTCCCAGTGCACCAGCCCCAAGCATCCAGTATCGTGCAACAAACCTGGACTGGCAACTCGTTTCATACATGATATTATATATGTTTCAATGACATTCTCCCAATTCTTCCCACCCTCTCCCTCTCCAACAGAGTCCATAAGACTGTCCTATACATCAGTGTCTCTTTTGCTGTCTCATACACAGGGTTATTGCTACCATCTTTCTAAATTCCATATATATGCATTAGTATACTGTATTGGTGTTTTTCTTTCTGGCTTACTTCACTCTGTATAATAGGCTCCAGTTTCATCCACCTCATTAGAACTGATTCAAATGTATTTTTTAATGGCTGAGTAATACTCCATTGTGTATATGTACCACAGCTTTCTTATCCATTCATCTGCTGATGGACATCTAGGTTGCTTCCATGTCCTGGCTATTATAAACAGTGCTGCTATGAACATTGGGGTACACATGTCTCTTTCCCTTCTGGCTTTCTCAGTGTGTATGCCCAGCAGTGGGATTGCTGGATCATAAGGCAATACTATTTCCAGTGTTTTACGGAATCGCCACACTGTTCTCCATAGTGGCTGTACTAGTTTGCATTCCCACCAACAGTGGAAGAGGGTTCCCTTTTCTCTACACCCTCTCCAGCATTTATTGCTTGTAGACTTCTGGATCGCAGCCATTCTGACTGGCGTGAAATGGTACCTCATAGTGGTTTTGATTTGCATTTCTCTGATAATGAGTGATGTTGAGCATCTTTTCATGTGTTTGTTAGCCATCTGTATATCTTCTTTGGAGAAATGTCTGTTTAGTTCTTTGGCCCATTTTTTGAT
The DNA here is from genome assembly GCF_019923935.1 of Bubalus bubalis. NCBI lineage: Eukaryota > Metazoa > Chordata > Mammalia > Artiodactyla > Bovidae > Bubalus > Bubalus bubalis. Next base: position 150,440,329 of record NC_059157.1, read on the forward strand.
TGGGTCATTTATTTTTCTGGAGTTGAGCTGTAGGAGTTGCTTGTATATTTTTGAGATTAGTTGTCAGTTGCTTCATTTGCTATTATTTTATCCCATTCTGAAGGCTGCCTTTTCACCTGGCTAATAGTTTCCTTTGATGTGCAGAAGCTTTTAAGTTTAATTAGGTCCCATTTGCTTATTTTTGCTTTTATTTCCAATATTCTGGGAGGTGGGTCATAGAGGATCCTGCTGTGATGTATGTCAGAGAGTGTTTTGCCTATGTTCTCCTCTAGGAGTTTTATAGTTTCTGGTCTTACGTTTAGATCTTTAATCCATTTTGAGTTTATTTTTGTGTATGGTGTTAGAAAGTGTTCCAGTTTCATTCTTTTACAAGTGGTTGACCAGATTTCCCAGCACCACTTGTTAAAGAGATTGTCTTTAATCCATTGTATATTCTTGCCTCCTTTGTCAAAGATAAGGTGTCCATATGTGCGTGGATTTATCTCTGGGCTTTCTATTTTGTTCCACTGATCTATATTTCTGTCTTTGTGCCAGTACCATACTGTCTTGATAACTGTGGCTTTGTAGTAGAGCCTGAAGTCAGGCAGGTTGATTCCTCCAGTTCCATTCTTCTTTCTCAAGATAGCTTTGGCTATTCGAGGCTTTTTGTATTTCCATACAAATTGTGAAATTATTTGTTCTAGCTCTGTGAAGAATACCGTTGGTAGCTTGATAGGGATTGCATTGAATCTATAGATTGCTTTGGGTAGTATACTCATTTTCACTATATTGATTCTTCCAATCCATGAACATGGTATATTTCTCCATCTGTTAGTGTCCTCTTTGATTTCTTTCACCAGTGTTTTATAGTTTTCTATATATAGGTCTTTAGTTTCTTTAGGTAGATATATTCCTAAGTATTTTATTCTTTCCGTTGCAATGGTGAATGGAATTGTTTCCTTAATTTCTCTTTCTGTTTTCTCATTATGAGTGTATAGGAATGCAAGGGATTTCTGTGTGTTGATTTTATATCCTACAACTTCACCATAATCATTGATTAGTTCTAGTAATTTTCTGGTGGAGTCTTTAGGGTTTTCTATGTAGAGGATCATGTCATCTGCAAATAGTGAGAGTTTTACTTCTTCTTTTCCAATTTGGATTCCTTTTATTGTTTTTTCTGCTCTGATTGCTGTGGCCAAAACTTCCAAAACCATGTTGAATAGTAATGGAGAAAGTGGGCACCCTTGTCTTGTTCTTGACTTTAGAGGAAATGCTTTCAATTTTTCACCATTGAGGATAATGTTTACTGTGGGTCTGTCATATATAGCTTTTATTGTGTTGAGGTATGTTCCTTCTATTCCTGCTTTCTGGAGAATTTTTATCATAAATGGATGTTGAATTTTGTCAAAGGCTTTCTCTGCATCTATTGAGATAATCATATGGTTTTTATTTTTCAATTTGTTAATGTGGTGTATTACATTGATTGATTTGCGGATTTTGAAGAATCCTTGCATCCCTGGGATAAAGCCCACTTGGTCATGGTGTACGATCTTTTTAATGTGTTGTTGGATTCTGATTGCTAGAATTTTGTTAAGGATTTTTGCATCTATGTTCATCAGTGATATTGGCCTGTAGTTTTCTTTTTTTGTGGCATCTTTGTCAGGTTTTGGTATTAGGGTGATGGTGGCTTCATAGAATGCGTTTGGAAGTTTACCTTTTCTGCAATTTTCTGGAAGAGTTTGAGCAGGATAGGTGTTAGCTTTTCTCTAAATTTTTGGTAGAATTCAGCTGTGAAGCCGTCTGGACCTGGGCTTTTGTTTGCTGGAAGATTTTTGATTACAGTTTCAATTTCCGTGCTTGTGATGGGTCTGTTAAGATTTTCTATTTCTTCCTGGTCCAGTTTTGGAAAGTTGTTCTTTTCTAAGAATTTGTCCATTTCTTCCACATTGTCCATTTTATTGGCATATAATTGTTGATAGTAGTCTCTTATGATCCTTTGTATTTCTGTGTTGTCTGTTGTGATCTCTCCATTTTCATTTCTAATTTTATTGATTTGATTTTTCTCCCTTTGTTTCTTGATGAGTCTGGCTAATGGTTTGTCAATTTTATTTATCCTTTCAAAGAACCAGCTTTTGGCTTTGTTGATTTTTGCTATGGTCTCTTTTGTGTCTTTTGCATTTATTTTTGCTCTAATTTTTAAGATTTCTTTCCTTCTACTAACCCTGGGGTTCTTCATTTCTTCCTTTTCTAGTTGCTTTAGGTGTAGAGTTAGGTTATTTATTTGACTTTTTTCTTGTTTCTTGAGGTATGCCTGTATTGCTATGAACTTTCCCATTAGGACTGTTTTACAGTGTCCCACAGGTTTTGGGTTGTTGTATTTTCATTTTCATTCATTTCTATGCAAATTTTGATTTCTTCTGTGATTTGTTGGTTATTCAGCAGTGTGTTGTTCAGCCTCCATATGTTGGAATTTTTAATAGTTTTTCTCCTGTAATTCAGATCTAATCTTACTGCATCGTGGTCAGAAAAGATGCTTGGAATGATTTCTATTTTTTTGAATTTACCAAGGCTAGATTTATGGCCCAGGATGTGATCTATCCTGGAGAAGATTCCATGTGCTCTTGAGAAAAAGGTGAAATTCCTTGTTTTGGGATGAAATGTCCTATAGATATCAATTAGGTCAAACTGGTCTATTGTATCATTTAAAGTTTTTGTTTCCTTGTTAATTTTCTGTTTAGTTGATCTATCCATAGGTGTGAGTGGGGTATTAAAGTCTCCCACTATTATTGTATTATTGTTAATTTCTCCTTTCATACTTGTTAGCATTTGTCTTACATATTGTGGTGCTCCCGTGTTGGGTGCATATATATTTATAAATGTTATATCTTCTTCTTGGATTGATCCTTTGATCATTATGTAGTGACCATCTTTGTCTCTTTTCACAGCCTTTGTTTTAAAATCTATTTTATCTGATGAGTATTGCTACTCCTGCTTTCTTTTGGTCCCTATTTGCATGGAAAATCTTTTTCCAGCCCTTCACTTTCAGTCTGTATGTGTCCCCTGTTTTGAGGTGGGTCTCTTGTAGACAACATATGTAGGGGTCTTGTTTTTGTATCCATTCAGCCAGTCTTTGTCTTTTTGTTGGAGAATTCAACCCATTTATGTTTAAGGTAATTACTGATAAGTATGATCCCAATGCCATTTACTTTATTGTTTTGGGTTCAAATTTAGACACCGTTTTTGTGTGTCCTGTCTAGAGAATATCCTTTAGTATTTGTTGGAGAGCTGGTTTGGTGGTGCAGAATTCTCTCAGCTTTTGCTTGTCTGAAAAGCTTTTGATTTCTCCTTCATATTTGAATGAGATGCTTGCTGAGTACAATAATCTGGGCTGTAGGTTATTTTCTTTCATCATTTTAAGTATGTCTTGCCATTCCCTCCTAGCTTGAAGAGTTTCTATTGAAAGATCAGCTGTTATCCTTATGGGAATTCCCTTGTGTGTTATTTGTTGTTTTTCCCTTGCTGCTTTTAATATTTGTTCTTTGTGTTTGATCTTTGTTAATTTGATTAATATGTGTCTTGGGGTGTTTTGCCTTGGGTTTATCCTGTTTGGGACTCTCTGGGTGTCTTGGACTTGAGTGATTATTTCCTTCCCTATTTTAGGGAAGTTTTCAACTATTATCTCCTCAAGTATTTTCTCATGGTCTTTCTTTTTGTCTTCTTCTTCTGGGACCCCTATGATTCAAATGTTGTAGCGTTTAATATTGTCCTGGAGGTCTCTGAGATTGTCCTCATTTCTTTTAATTCATTTTTGTTTTATCCTCTCTGATTCATTTATTTCTACCATTCTATCTTCTAATTCACTAATCCTATCTTCTGCCTCTGTTATTCTACTATTTGTTGCCTCCAGAGTGTTTTTAATTTCATTTATTGCATTATTCATTATATATTGACTCTTTTTTATTTCTTCTAGGTCCTTGTTAAACCTTTCTTGCATCTTCTCAATCCTTGCCTCCAGGCTATTTATCTGTGATTCCATTTTGATTTCACGATTTTGGATCAATTTCACTATCATTAATCGGAATTCTTTATCAGGTAGATTCCCTATCTCTTCCGCTTTTGTTTGGTTTGGTGGGCATTTATCCTGTTCCTTTACCTGCTGTGTATTCCTCTGTCTCTTCATCTTGTTTAAATTGCTGAGTTTGGGGTGTCCTTTCTGTATTCTGGCAGTTTGTGGAGTTCTCTTTATTGTGGCATTTCCGAGCTGTGTGTGGGTTTGTACAGGTGGCTTGCCAAGGTTTCTTGGTTAGGGAAGCTTGTGTCGGTGTTCTGGTGGGTGGAGCTGTTATTTCTTCTCTCTGGAGTGCAATGAAGTGTCCAGTAATGAGTTATGAGATGTCTATGGTTTTGGGTGACTTTGGGCAGCCTGTATCTTGGAGCTCAGCTGTGTTCCTTTGTTGCTGGAGAATTTGCTTGGTATGTCTTGCCCTGGAACTTGTTGGCCCTTGTGTGGTGCTTGGTTTCAGTGTAGGTATGGAGGCGTTTGATGAGCTCCTGTCAATTAATGTTCCTTGGAGTCAGGAGTTCCCTGGAGTCAGGGTTTGGACTTAAGCCTCCTGCTTCCAGTTATTGGTCTTATTTTTACAGTAGTTTCAAAACTTCTCCTTCTATACAGCACCATTGATAAAACATATACGGTAAAGATGAAAAGTTTCTCTACCATGAGGGTCAGCCAGAGAGGTTCACAGCGTTACATGGAGAAGAGAAGAGGGAGGAGGGAGTTAGAGGTGACCTGAATGAGGTGGGATTAATAGAGGAGAGAGTGGGCTAGCCAGTAATCACTTCCTTATGTGCACTCCACAACTGGACCACTCAGAGATATTTGTGGAGTTATACAGAGAAGAGAAGAAGGAGGAAGGAGACAGAGGTGGCCAGGAGGATAAAAGGGGGGAATGAAAAGGAGGGATACAGATCCAGCCAGTAATCACTTCCCTATGTGTTCTCCACCATCTGGAACACACAGAAATTCACAGAGTTGGGTAGATTAGAGAGGGGTTAGGGAGGAGACACAGGCGACCTGGTGGAGAAAAAGGAGAGTCCAAAGGGAGAGAGAGCAGTCAAGCCAGTAATCTCGCTCCCTAGTGAAAAATGGGTACTGAAGATTGGGTTCTTAAAGGTACAAAATTGGTAACAAATACATAAAAGCAAAAATTAAAAATCTAGAGTAGAGTTTGGAATTTCAAAAATACGATGTTAAAGAAAAGAAAAAGGAAAAGAAAGAGAGAAAAAACGAAGAAACAAAAACAAACAAGGTCACAAAAATTATAAAGAAAATACAGGTACAAAATTGATATCAAATACCAAAAAGCATAAATTAAAAATCTAGAGTAGAGTTTGGAATTTCAGATATACAATGTTATATAAAAGAAGAAGAGAAATAAACAGAGGGGAAAAAAAGTCACAGAAATTATAAAAAAAACTATAGGTACAAAATTGATAAAAAATACCAAAAAGCTAAAATTAAAAATCTAGAGTAGAGTTTGGAATTTCAAAAATACAATGTTAAAGAAAAGAAGAAAAAAAAAAAAAAAAAAAACAAGGTAAAAAAATTATAAAATATATATATATATGAAGTTTGCTTTAAAAAAATAGGGTTTTTTTTTTTGCAAAGTAATAGGTTATAAAAGTGAAAATTAAAGGAATAATAGAAGACTTAAAATTTTTTTTAAAAAAATTAAAAAAAAAAGAATGCTCGTAAAAATATACCTAGGACTTTCTCTGGTTTTGTTGTGAGTATTGTGGGTTCAGTTCATTTTTTGCTAGTTCCTTGGTCCGACTTATATTTCTCAAGATCTATAGGCCCCTTCCTATGTAGTCTGTAGTAACCACAGGGTTTTAATCTATTGCCTGTAGCTTCCAAGGCGGTTCCCTCTGTTATAGCTTCTTCTGTTTGCTGGTCTCTTCAGTGTCTGGTTTCCGCCTGACACAAAGGGGACGGTGGAGGACACTTTTTTCTTTTTTTTTTTTTTTTAGGCTCACTTGTTCAGTCCCACTGTAGGGAGGGAGGGAGGGATGCTGCAAACAAATAACACTGGCATGTGCTCACAGTGCCTCAGCCACACTGGGTCTGCCCCCGCTCACAGTGCGTGTAGCCTCCCTGCCCACACTGCTCAGGCTCTAGGTTGCTCCACTGGGAACCATCCGTGGCCGGTCCTGGGCTGCCTGCACCTCCCAGGTCCAAGCTGCTCAGGTTCAGGCACTCGGGTAGTCCTCAGAGGTGCAGACTCGGTTGGGCCTGTGTTTTGTGCCCTTCCCAGGTCCGAGCAGCTCAGGTGATGAGGTGTTCCGTGAGCACGATTGCTGCTACTTATTGCCTCCCCGCCGCTCAGTTATCTAGGTGTACAACCGGCGCACCTTCTCAGGCAGATGTTGACTGTCCAGAACCCCAAGAAGTTTTAGTTAGCAAAGAAGCCTGCTTACAGTTTTATAGATAATGTCTCTCTGGGGCTGCGATTGCCCCCTTCTGGCTCTGCCTGCCGGTCTCCGGAGGGGGATGGTCTGCAGCTGGCTATCTCTGTTCAGTCCTTTGTTCTGTGCGCGGGCCTGGCGGTGTCTTAGGTTAGGGCTGGCTTTTCGCGTGGTAGATATCCCACAGTCTGGTTTGCTAGCCCAAATTATTTCGCTCAGATAGCGCTCAGAGTTTTCAGGCCAGATCCTTACTCTATGCGATGCAGCCTGCGCCACACCTCCCTGCCCAGCCCCCGCTTGCTAATGGCGTGTGCAGGCGTCTGCGCTGCTTCTCCGCTGGGGGAGTTACCGTAGGGCTCACAATCTGCGGGTTTTAATTGTTTATTTATTTTTCCTCCCTGTTATGTTGCCCTCTGTGCTTCCAAAGCTCAGCACAGATTCAGCAGTGAGAAGGTTTCCTGGTGTTTGGAAATTTCTCTCTTTTTAAGACTCCCTTCCCCGGACGGAACTCCGTCCCTCCCTCTTTTGTCTCTTTTTTTGTCTTTTATATTTTTTCCTACCTCCTTTTGAAGACTTGGGTTGCTTTTCTGGGTGCCTGATGTCCTCTGCCGGCATTCTGAAGTTGTTTTGTGGAATTTACTCGGTGTTTAAATGTTCTTTTGATGAATTTGTGGGGGAGAAAGTGTTCTCCCTGTCCTACTCCTGCACTTTCTTAGCTCCTCTCTGAATATGTGTTTCAAACAAGTGAATTAAAAATGAATGGATAAATGTGATAACATCATTTCTGCTTTCTAGTATAACAAAGTATGGGAGATTAACCAAGTATGGGAATATAATGAAGTATGGAAGAAAGAAAGAAAGAAAAAAGTAAGATTCCCAAAGAAGAATTTAATATTGATTAAGTCAGGGAAACAAGCACATGTCTTTAAAACACAGATGATTTGAGAGTGGTTACAGGGCAGGAGGAGAAGGGCTCAACAGATAATAAGATGGTTGGATGGCAGCACCAATTCAATGGACATGAATTTGAGCAAACTTCGGAAGATAATGAAGAACAGGGAAGCCTGGCGTGCTGCAGTCCATGTGGTTGCAAAGAATCGGACATGACTTAGCGACTGAACAACAGAGAAGTTGAAAAGGAGACTGATCATCAGTGCCTAAAATATTCAAAGTTTGCAATTGGTGTACAAAAAATATTTGTTGGTAAGATTAATAGAATCTAAGAAAAAATGACTATGCAAGCACAAAGGCATCACTCTTTGGGAAAACATTTCTTGCTACATATACCCATAACATCCTTTTAAAATATCCAATACTTGTTTAAAACTTGGACTTCCCAAAATAAACTGTGTATTCCCTGATGAAGGAATTATGTTCAACATTTTGCCATTTGTCTCAAAACTTACTATGGTGCTTGGCACATGATAAACATAAACAAAATGTAAATGAGAAAAAAGAAAATAAAGAAGAGAGAAGGTGAGAGAGGGAGGAAAATGAGATGGAGGGAGTAGCAGAGAAAACAGGCTGGATAATGGAGGAAAATTAAGGTTGAAAATAAAGCCATGCTTAAATTGATTCCATGGCAAATCTCTCCAAAGAACATAGATGTAAAACTCATCAAAATACCAGTAAATTGAATTCAACACAGTATTAAAAGGATCATATTCTATATGGAATTTACTTCAAGTTCACAAGGATGGTTTAACATCTGAAAATTGATTAATGTGATATATCATAGTAATAAGATAATGGATAAAAACCCTATGATAATTTCAGTAGCTATATAAAGAGTATTTAACAAAATTCAATATCCACTTAAGATAAAAACTTTCAACAAAGTGAATACACAGGAAACATATTTCAACATAATAAGGTCAAATATGTAAAGCGCACAGCTAACATCATGGTCAATGATGATTCAGGAACAAGACAGGAATGCTTACTTTTGCCACTTTCATTTAACACAGTACTAGAAGTCTTAACTAGAGTAATGATCTTCCCAGGTGGTGCTAGTGGTAAAGAACCTGTATGTCAGTGCAGGAGACATAAGAAATGTGGGTTTGATCCCTAGATCAGGAAGGTCCCCTGGAGGAAGGCATGGCAACCCACTCCAGTATTCTTGCCTGGAGAGTCCCATGGACAGAGGAGCCAGGCAGGTTATAGTCCATAGGGTCGCAAAGACTCTAAGACAACAGAAGCAACTTAGTACTAGTACTAGAGCAGATAATCAAGAAAAAGAAACAAGATATCTAAGTCAGAAAGGAAGAGGTAAAACTCCATTTTCAGATGGCATATTACACTTTGAAAACCCTAAACACTCCAAAAAATCATTACAAAAAAATCAGTAAAGTTAAGGAGTATAAAATCAATGTACAGATATCAAGTACATTTCTATACACAAATAACAATCTATTGGAAAAAGAAATCAAGCAATACCTTTAAAATTTTATCAAACCAAATACCTAGAAATACATTTTATCAAAGTGAGATCTATATACTGAAAACTGTCACTGATGAAAGAACCTGAAGGAGACACAAATGAAAGGAAACATATTCTGTGCTCACAGATTAGCATTAAAATTGTTAAAATATTCATACTCTCAAAATGATCCACAATATCAATGCAATCTCTACCAAAGTTCCATCATTTTTCACAGAATTTTGTTTTAATCTAAAATTTGTAGGAAATGCAAAAGACTTCAAATATCCAAAGAAATTGTGAGGAAAAAACAAGAATCAGGAGACATCAAACTTCCTGATTTCAAGCTAAACTAAAAAGTTATAGTCATCAAAGCAGTGTAATACATGCATTAAAAAGGCATATGTACAATGGAACAAAATAGAGAGTACAGAAATAAACTCATGAATATATGGTCACAACAAAATTATGACAAAGTAGCCAAGAATATAAAAAGGAGACAGGATAATGTTTCCAATAAATGGTGTTGGAAATCCTGGGCAGCCATATGCAAAAAGGTGACGCTGTATCCCACTCTTACATCAAATGCAAAGATGAACTCAAAATAAAATACAGACTTGAATACCTGAAACCATAAAACTAGAAGTAAACATAGAGGGTAAACTCCTTGATAGCGGTCTTGACAATGAATTTTTTGGATTTGATGCCAAAAGTAAAGACAACAGACGCAAAAATATGATGATGTAGTTTCCTCTTACATCAAATGAAAATATCAACAAAATGACATCAACCTACAGAATGAGATAAATATCTGGAAACCATATATCTGATAAGTAACTAATACCCAAAATGTGTAAAGAAGTTATGCAAGCAAATAGCAAAGAAAAAAAAAATCTGATAAAAAAAATGGCAGAGGATATGAACAGCTATTTTTCAAAAGAAGAAAATCAATGGCCAACAGGTACATGAAGAGGTGCTCAACATTATTAATCATCAGGGAAATATAAATCAAAACCATAATGAGATATTACTTTATACTTGTAAAAAAAATGGCTATTATCAAAAAGATTAAAAAATAACATGTTTTGATGAGGATATAGAGAAAAGGGAACCCTTGTGCACTGTATGTGGGAATGTAAACTGGTTTAGCCATTATAAAACATATAAAGTTTTCTCAAAAACTTAAAGATATAACTAGCATATGATACAGCAATTCCAGTTCTTGGTTACGTATCATAAGGAAACATAATCACTACCTCAAAGAGGTATCCACATCCTTATGTGTACTGCAGCATTCTTTATAATAACCAAGACACACAAATAACTTGTCTTTACCAATGAATGAGTGGATAAAGGATGTGGCATATACATATGTCTATAAATACATACAGATATATGTATATATTAAGTTCAGTTCAGTTCAGTTCAGTCGCTCAGTCGTGTCTGACTCTGCGACCCCATGAATCGCAGCATGCCAGGCCTGTCCATCACTAACTCCCAGAGTTCACCCAAACCCACATCCATCAAGTCGGTGATGCCATCCATCCAGCTCATCCTCTGTCATCCCCTTCTCCTCCTGCCCCCAATCCCTCCCAGCATCACAGTCTTTTCCAATGAGTCAACTCTTCGCATGAGGTGGCCAAAGTATTGGAGTTTCAGCTTTAACATCATTCCTTCCAAAGAAATCCCAGGGCTGATCTCCTTTAGAATGGACTGGTTGGATCTCCTTGCAGTCCAAGGGACTCTCAAGAGTCTCCAACACCACAGTTCAAAAGCATCAATTCTTTGGTGCTCAGCTTTTTCACAGTCCAACTCTCACATCCATACATGACCACAGGAAACACCATAGCCTTGACTAGACGGACCTTAGTTAGCAAAGTAATGTCTCTGCTTTTGAATATGCTATCTAGGTTGGTCATAACTTTCCTTCCAAGGAGTAAGCGTCTTTTAATTTCATGGCTGCAGTCACCATCTGTAGTGATTTTGGAGCCCCCCAAAATAAAGTCTGACACTGTTTCCACTGTTTCCCCATCTATTTCCCATGAAGTGATGGGACCAGATGCCATGATCTTCGTTTTCTGAATGCTGAGCTTTAAGCCAACCTTTTCACTCTCCTCTTTAACTTTCATCAAGAGGCATATATAAATTAGAATATTATTTGACCACAAAAGAGAAAGAAATCCTGCCATTTACAACATTTGAGAAGGAACTTAGACCGTTTTCTCACCTAAAGCAAGAGATCTTTCCAATTTGCCTAAGAACTACAGTTTTTGCTGAAATCCCTGTAACTTTAGGAGGTTAATTAACCTGGGAAGTGACCCCTTCTGTCTCAAGCCACTCGTTTTATTGGTAGACCAGTCATTAATTTTCTATTCCCCCTGATAGTTCTCTCCTGCTGATCTCCTCTGAACCCAAAAATATTTTAATAGTATAAAAGTAATTAATGAAAACCTACTTACTATTTTTTAAAGTAGTGAAAGAATGCAGGTGAAAGCAAAGACCCCTTTGACCACAACTTACAAAGTCTTCCTTTTAAAATTTCTGCATCTAAATAAAGATATAAGTAATCTTAATGCCTTTGCTACTAATGAGCAGTATGACTTTTCTCCTTAGAGACTTCTAAGAACTTTTAAACTCATTTTTAAGACTTTAAAAAGAAACTATAGAAACCTTAACACCTCTCATCTATCCAGTCATTAATCTATTATTTAAAAAATGTTATTTAGTGGCTATTTTGTTTGGGGTCCTTGCAGTACACTGAAGATACCACAGTGAATAAAAAAGACATGGTATCAGACCTTAGGCACTTACTACTTAAAGGAAGAAGTAGATATAGATTGAGAAATTTATCTGCCTTATAAAATTACCTCAAATTCATCTGTACATAGACAGATAAGACTAATAAGATTTTCCACCATTATTTATTTTGTTCCTAATTTATCCTACCAGAAATGTCCAAACATGAATGCTGAAAGTAAACTAGCCCAGGTAACATGATTCTTCACAGCCAGAGTCAAACAAACATAACCATATATCTTAGTTCATATTGTATAGAATTTTAGTTTTCTTGGGGTCTTGCTGAAGTTAAAATGCCTGCATATTGAAACACATTAATCATATAGTCATATTAATCAAGTAAAAGTTGGACTCACTCAGTTCAGTCACCCAGTTGTGTCTGACTCTTTGTGAACCCATGGACTGCAGCACGCCAGGCCTCCCTGTCCATCACCAACTCCAGGTGTTTACTCAAACTCATGTCCATTGAGTCAGTGATGCCATCTAACCAACTCATCTTCTGTCGTCCCCTTCTCCTCCTGCCTTCAATCTTTCCCAGCATCAGGGTCTTTTCCAATTAATCAGTTTGGCAAATCAGGTGGCCAAAGTATTGGAGTTTTGGCTTCAGCATTACTCCCTCCAATGAATATTTAGGACTGACTTCCTTTAGGATTGACTGGCTGGATCTCCCTGCAGTCCAAGGAACTCTCAAGAGTCTTCTCCAACATCACAGTTCAAAAGCATCAATTCTTTGGCACTCAGATTTCTTTATAGTCCAACTCTCACATTCATATATGACTACTGGAAAAACCATAGCCTTGACTAGATGGACCTTTGTTGGCAGAGTAATGTCTTTGCTTTTTAACATGCTGTCTAGGTTGGTCATAGCCTTTCTTCCAAGGAACAAGCATCTTTTAAGTTCACGGCTGCAGTCACCATCTGCAGTGATTTTGGAGCCCCCCAAAATAAAGACTCTTACTGTTCCCATTGTTTCCCCATCTATTTGCCATGAAGTGATAGGACCAGATGCCATGATCTTCGTGTTTTGAATGCTGAGTTTTAAGCCAACATTTTCACTCTCCTCTTTCACTTTCACCAAAAGGCTCTTTAGTTCTTCTTCACTTTCTGCCATAAGGGTGGTGTCATCTGCATATCTGAGGTTATTGGTATTTCTCCCGGCAATCTTGATTACAGCTTTTGTTTCATCAAGCCTGGCATTTCGCATGATGTACTTTGCATACAAGTTAAATAAGCAGGGTGACAATATACAGCCTTGATATACTCCTTTCTCTATTTGGAACCAGTCTGTTGTTCCATGTCCAGTTCTCACTGTTGCTTCTTGATCTGCATACAGATTTCTCAGCAGGCGGGTCAGGTGGTCTGGAATTCACATGTCTTGAAGAACTTTCCACAGTTTGTTGCGATCCACACAGTCAAAGGCTTTGATGTAGTTAATAAAGCAAAAGCCAATGTTTTTCTGGAACTCTTGCTTTTTCAATGATCCAATGGATGTCCACAATTTGATTTCTGGTTCCTCTGCCTTTTCTAAACCTAGCTTGAACATCTGGAATTTCACAGTTCACGTGCTCTTGGAAGCCTCTCTTGGAGAATTTTAGCATTACTTTGCTAGCATGTGAGATGAGTGCAATTGGGCAGTAGTCTGAACATTCTTTGGCATTGCCTTTACTTGGGATTGGAATGAAAACTGACATTTTCCAGTCCTGTGGCCACTGCTGAGTTTTCCAAACTTGCTGGCAAATTGAGTGCAGCACTTTCACAGCATCATCTTTTAGGATTTGAAATAGCTTAGCTGGAATTCCATCAGCTCCACTAGCTTTCTTCATAGTGGTACTTCCTAAGGCCCACTTGACTTCGCATTCCAGGATGTCTGGTTCTGGTTGGGTGATCACATCATCGTGGTTATCTGGGTCATGAAGATCTTTTTGTATAGTTCTTCTGTGTATTCTTGCCACCTCTTCTTAATATCTTCTGCTTCTGTTAGGTCCATACCATTTCTGTCCTTTATTGTGCCCATCTTTTTCCATTTTCAGGTGGAAACTTGGATTACCTAGACCATTTATCCACTGTGATCACTGTTTTGCTGACATATATAGTATGCATGCATATTTCCAGATATATGAAATTTACAAACTTTCAAGGGAATCAGTTACACTATTAAACAGATCTTAGTTTCCAAATTGAATGGAAACATATTTCCCTATGACTTCTGTCCATTTTCCCATTAAATTATTTGAAGTCATATAAAATAAACCTACTTTTCTTCTATTAATATTCTTCAGACTCTTATACATGGCAGGGAGCAATATCGCATGACTATGTTCATGTTTTGGCATAGCCAGGGCTGACTGAGCAAATACTACTGGCATCTTGGATTTAAAGTTGTATGAATGGCAAACAGATCTTGAAAGTTAAAGACAGAGGCATCTCCTCTGGAGACATTCATTTATTTTTCAAAAGGCAATAGATCCAGGGGTCTTTACCATTTCTCCAGAGATGATTTAAATTGTTTATATTACAGAGCAAAGTTCTATATTCATCTCTGTCCCGCATTCTTCCCTCCCTTTCTCTCCATCCTCTGAGAGATGAGGAGGAATAACTATGCCACCAGCCTCTAAATAAGCCAAGAGATCCATAATTTAGGAGTTTCTGTCCCTACTGTATGTGCAGGTGACATATTCCTTCATTATATTACCATATAGGGGAATGAGAAATAAACTGATTAAAGTGTTGCATGAGTAATTAAAATATTATCTGAGGCAGAAACCTCTTACTTTTCATGCCAGAATAAAATAAATGCATCTATAACCATTTATCAAAAGATAGCTATTATTAACATAGCTATTATTAAGACTTCTCTTCTTCAGACCTCATATCTTGAGATTCTTCAAGCTAATTATCAATCCCCTCAGCACATTAATAATATTTCACTATTAGCATGTCAATTTGCTACTGTCTTCATAAAATAGGCCCCTTGAATAAAGTAATAACTAAGATATAGGAAATTATATTTCAATCTTCTTAATCCAACTTTACATGTTTGTATTAGTATATGGAAAAGGATACCATGCAAAGAAGATCTTTCTCTGTGTCTTTTGTTGATGAGGCATGACAATAGTCTTCCTTAGACTACCTAAATTCACTTGAAAAGCTGTTCCCAGCCTTCTCCAAGCCTGACTTAGATATTCTTTGACAGTCTTGGAATCCTGCCCATAGACTACTGGAAGAGGTACACAGCATTTTGAGTAACAGCAGTGTCTCAGGACATGAAAGCAGGTTTCAACATCTGCTTCCAAGTCGTCTTCAGATACAATCACACAAAATAAACTTAATCATGAATTAAACTTTTAAGTCAAGTTATCCATTTGCACAAAGTGAATTCTGTAGGCTACAATGAATGCTA
Organism: Bubalus bubalis; assembly: GCF_019923935.1. Lineage (NCBI taxonomy): Eukaryota > Metazoa > Chordata > Mammalia > Artiodactyla > Bovidae > Bubalus > Bubalus bubalis. The sequence goes on from NC_059157.1 coordinate 150,455,388, forward strand.
TGGGGGGCGGGCACATAAAGAGAATAAAGTTGAAGTTTGCCCAAAATCTTAGAGTATGCGATGTAAGTTTGGATCTAGAGTCTCAAAAGCTAAGAGTTTAGACAGAGCCCACTATCAAAATGTTAGGCCAACTAATACATGTAATAATCATTTCTGAGCATAAAGTCATTTTCTGGGAACATTTTTATATCTCCTAGAAACATTCTGGGATATTTTCTGGTCTGACACATCAGGTGTAATCTCTTAAACATTTACAGCTCTGAAGGAGACAATTTACTAAATAGTCATGTATTGTCCACAGTAAATAAACATTTGAGTAAGTAGAAAGCCATCTTTCTAAAATAAATTTTCTGTTAGAAAAAAATTGTGCCCACTTCTTACATGATCTTTTACTTACCTCACCAATTTGATTTCCCTATTTTCCTTTAAAAGATGCCTACTATGTGCTACAAACAACCTAACTTACAAACTTTCAGGGATATAATATGACCTTTTAAAAAGAAGTCATAACCTAGGTCTCCTGTTTTAACCACTGTCCCAGTCAATTTGAAATGCTAAAGCTAACCCTTTTTCCTTAACAATAATTATCAACAAAAATTAATTCATATAATTAGTATAAGTGGATCACATGTTTTACCTATCAACAAAGATACTCAAAGCAATACATCTTCGCTCTTCATCCCCAAATTTCCCAACCTCGCCAGACTGGTTTTTCTTCTAAACAGAGGAAGCAATTTCATTATTTTAACTGGTAATGTCATTCCTCTCAGACCTGCCTCTATTCATTTCTATTCTGGTATTCTCTTTTAGAATTTTGCATTTGGAATTGAACAGCTTTCGAAAAGAGAAAGCTGGTGTCTAAAAAAATAGGCTCCTCTCTTTAATGCCCTGGTTGACAGGGTACACAAGTACTCCAGGAGTTTACCTAGCAAATGAACTGCTCCTTGAACTTGGCAACAGTCTACACTTTCAAATGCCAGCAACTCCCAAGGAGCTTTGGATTTCAGCTAATTTCAGCTACAAATGATTCCTACAGTGGGTTTCTTCCATTAATTATGCTTAAGAACAAGTTCATTGTCAACATGGATTTTAAAAGAACTTTTTCCCAAAGGTTTCTTGTTGCATTAAAGCCCCTTTGCACTCCTCTGTCACTGAAACCCCGTGGTACTCACTCCAGGGAGGCGCTCAGCGTCGATGTCTGTCTCCTGTCTTCCATGGCAGCTGATCCATGTACTGAAGTGACAACGTGATGTAGGAATCCCATCCTTTCTAAGAACAGTCCTGCTTGATGTCTTTTTATTTTTCAAGAGGAAGTACTGTGAAGGAAAAATATTGGATGAGATAATTATTAGCATTATCATTTTCATGATTGCTATTATCAATCTCTGAACATTAATCCCTATGTGTTTGCCTGAGATTACACCCCTTACCAACCACCCCAACAAAACCAACCAACCCAAAGCAGTGGCTGAGCACCCACGTCAGCACTTTTAATATAGCTCAAATTAGTTTAGCTCTAGCTCAAAAAACACTTCATTGTTTCAGGTTGTTAACCACAGTCTTATAAAATGAAGCATGTTTACTGTCATTTCACAAAAGTCATTTCTTCCTTTAGGAATTTGGCACTGAAGAATTTCAAAGATATCAGTGTGGGGCTGTTATCGTGCACCAGCCAAAGCTGTCAGGCCTCATTACCTCCAAGACAAAAATTACAGACTAATGCATTAAACGCATGACTAGAAACACGCCGGGCACCCTCTCCTTTCTGCGGTAATGGGATGACACCCGCCGCCCGCAAGCAGAACTGCAGCCGGTTCCCCTCCCCCTTTGCATCGCACTGCACAGAAGTGGAGAGATGATAAACACCCAAGTCAAAATCGAATTGCTGGATTTACTGCCGGCAGGACCCAGCAGCGCCGCTGTTCCTGTGAATGCAGTGCATTCATTTTCACAAACCCCATTTCAAGGAGTCTGTCATGAAGCAAACACACTTCTTATCTGCCTGAATATTAGCATAGCAGCTCCTGGCCCCCATTTATCTCTTCTACAAAGGGAAGAAGTCAATTTGAGGGGTTTGTTCTGATTCTATAAAATAAATTGCTTTCAGTGATTATAGAATGATGTCATCCTGGCTGATGTGGGTTGATTTTTTTGCAACTATTTTTAATCTTCCAGTCACTTTTTAAACATGCACTTTTGTTTCTCTGTGAGGTTTATATCTCAGACTTTACAGGTAAGTCCTGGAACACATCGGGCATCTCCAAAACAGACTGATGAGGTGACATTTTAAAACCCAACACGCTGATGGTGACAGTGAAGTGTCCCTCCTCCTGCTTATGCATCTATCATATACACTGGGCCAAAAAAAAACTCAGTTATTTCTTCCTGCCCAAATTTAAGCTATAAACTCTAGCCTCACTGCCCTAAATCATTAATGTTTATGGTGGACACCTGTGAGATCTAAGCTGACCAAAAAGAAATGATGGAGCTTAAATGTACAACAGATAAATACATTGGTCTGTCTGCGTATGGTGCAGAGAGAATAAGAGCTTTGTCCTGAGATGGAAGGAGTCATTTTCCTGCCCTAACTAGGCAGATGCCTGAGCAAACCACTCAGATTTCCAATCTGGAAATTTTTTAAATTGTCAAACTGTAGAAAACTTGCATGAAAGCTTAGATCATTTGAGAGAATAAAACAAAAGAGGAAGAACATAAGCTTTGCTGTGAGATTGACCTGGTATGAATAACGGCTCTACTATTTAAGCAGTTGGGTGGCCTTGGGCAAGTTTCCTAATCTCAGTTTCCCCTTATGTAAAATGAGGAAAAACAATGCCTATTTTATAGGGTTGTTGGGAAGAGTAAGAACTATAAAGTATGAAATTCACAGCAGGGAATTAGAACACAGCACGGTACATTAGAAAACTTCAGTGGGTGTTAGAGGTTATTATTATTTAACTGCAAATATGTTTTTAATTTATCTATTGAATATTTTCATTTGCTAAAATGTTATGAGTTTTATAGTCATAGAATAAGTATCTCAGCTATTCCAACCTACTTACAGCAATGTTTTCTAGGATTACTATCTCCCTCCTTCTCTTGTAATGTTGATCAATTACATTAAGTGCCTACTCAGCTGTGAACATCTTCCAAGTCATAACTGTGAGTCTTTGGGTGAGCACGACATTGGCTCACATGGACATGTGGGCATAAGTCTCACCCTTCCTTCACTACCCTTCACTTCCCCTAAGTTGTGAACTGATCAGAATTCAAACACAATACTGTCCACTCATTTTCTAGTTCCATATTTCATTTCTGTTATCCTAACACAATACACATTAGTGGCTTTAGAGTGTAATTTAACTTAATGTCCCCCCTCCCTTAATTGATCACCCATGATGACCAGTGCATCATATGTTAGGTCCTGGAATAAATCATTAGAACATAGTCTCTTCCTTCTAGGAGAGTTCAGTGCAGAAGGGTGAAGTAAAATGCCCAAATAACTGAAATAGAAGATTTCAATTATTAAATGAGATAGAATTTAAGAAAAATAAAAATCCTACAGAATTATTATACACTAAGAGAACTAGAAACAGCTTCTATGAGATGGCATTTGGCACAAGCCTTGATATATGCTTAAGCTCTTTTTAAATTAGAAAAAATGGGATGGGTTTGGGAGGTAAAATAGACACAAAAATAAAAGACAATTTGGGTAGATGAAACTTTTGTATAGGCACTAGTAGATGTAAATCATATTGCTGTTTTGTTGAGTCACTAAATCATGTTTGACTCGTTGTGACCCCATGGACTGCAGCACACCAGGCTCCTCTGTCCTCTGCTATCTCCTGGAGCTTGCTCAAATTCACATTCTTTGTGTCATACTGAAGAGGATTTTAACTGCTTAAGTAAAATTTGGTTCTGAAATTGTAGGCAACGTTAAACACTAGAAGTGTTTGAACAGAAATAGAAAATATTTTCTCTTTCAAAAGAAATCTAGTAGCAATGTGAAAGTAATATAATGGAGACTGGTAAGATAATAGGACATCAATAGAATCCTACTTCAAGAAATAACTAACAAGAGCCTGAACCTTAAGCTCCGCATTGGTAAGAAGATTCTTTACAACTAGCGCCACCTGGGAAGCCCAATGTGGTATTACACTCCTGGTAAAATACCTATTACAGAAATTTGTTCATTTAAAGGTGGATAAGTTCATTCTAAAGGACATCAGCCCTGGGTATTCTTTGGAAGGAATGATGCTAATGCCGAAACTCTAGTACTTTGGCCACCTCATGTGAAGAGTTGACTCATTGGAAAAGACTCTGATGCTGGGAGGGATTTGGGGCAGGAGGAAAAGGGGACGACAGAGGATGAAATGGCTGGATGGCCTCACGGACTCGATGGATGTGAGTTTGAGTGAACTCCTGGAGTTGGTGATGGACAGGGAAGCCTGGCGTGCTGCGATTCATGGGGTTGCAAAGAGTCGGACACAACTGAGCGATTGAACTGAACCGAAGTTCATAATCGGAGAAGGCAATGGCAACCCACTCCAATACTCTTGCCTGGCAAATCGCATGGACGGAGGAGCCTGGTAGGCCGCAGTCCATGGGGTCACTAAGAGTCGGACACGATTTAGCTTCTTCACTTTCACTTTTCACCTTCACCTTCACGCACTGGAGAAGGAAATGGCAACCCACTCCAGTGTTCTTGCCTGGAGAATTCCTGAGATGAGGGAGCCTGGTGGGCTGCCGCCTATGAGGTCGCACAGAGTCAGACACGACTGAAGCGTCTTAGCAGCAGCAGCAAGTTCATAATAAATAACTGGGTCATCTCTTCCTTTCATGGATATCAACTCCTTATCACATTCTATTCCACACAGATTGATGGAAAAGCCTAAGAAGGTCATTCTGTCTTAACTTGTCACTTAAATGCAGCACTAGGAGCAGGGCATGTTACTCTCTCCTTTCTGCAGTGCAGAGGAAATGGAGATCAGAGATTAGGCCTGTAACTGACTCCATCCCCACAGACTCTTTTCCGAGCTATTATTACGGGCCATGTAAGGCCATAGGCAGACATGAAATATGTCTCCTCTTCTCCATTCCTGGGAAAATAACTGAAATTTTCTACTTTTATAAAGCATTTCTTTTTTCTTCAATGGATTCAAAATGTGCTTTTAATAATCCTTTCAATAGCCCTCTGAAGGAAAATTTTATACAAGAATTATCATTCTGTCCTTACAGATTGGGAAAACTGAGCAGAGAGATTGAGTGCCTTGCCTGAGGCCATGAGGCAAGTTAATTTTAGAGCCAAGAATAGTCATCTTTACTGTTTCTCTGACACCTTAGCACAGGCTGCATCACTGTGAGTACATTCCTTGTGAACTGTGTCAAAGGCAGCAAGTATTACTATGATAACCACATTCTAGGTGCTGACAAATATAACCAGTATGATGACTATCACAGATGAGAATCAAGCTCTAGAAAAGGAAGATCATTAGGTTATACTCTCACCTCTCTTTTCCTCAAATATTTATCTTATTTATAAACATCTCCTATGACCTATGTAAAAAAAAACAGTGAAAGTGTTAGCTACTCCATCGTGTCCAAGTCTTTGCTACTCCATGGACTATAGCCTGCCAGGTTCCTCTGTCAATAGAATTCTCCAGGCAAGAATATTGGAGTGGGTAGTCATTCCCTTCCCCAGTGGATCTTCCCAACTCAGGGATCAAACTCAGGTCTCCTGCACTGCAGGCAGATTCTTTACTGTCTGAGCCACCAAACTAATCTTTTCCATTTTTATTTATTTTATCCAGTTCCTCACCAAAGCTGAAGTTTAGGCAGTTTAAGGTTCTACCCAGTGGGGCAACTTTCTTCTCAGAATCACATAATATACTTTGTCTTAGCTTGTGCTCTCACAATTAAAAAAAAAAAAAAAATACACAAAAATGTTGCAAGCTCCAGATGTATTATTTAATGAATTTGGTATTTGTATTAGAGATGCTTTTCTCTGGTGGCTCAGTGATAAAGAATCTGCCTGCCAATGCAGGAGATGGGGGTTCCAACCCTCAGTTGGGAAGCTCCCTAGGAGTAGGAAATTGCAACCCACTCCAGTATTTTGCCTGGGAAATCCCATGGACAGCCTGGCAGTCCATGGGATCATAAAGAGTCAGACATGACTTAGTGACTAAACAACAACAACAGGTCATAAGTAATAGGACATCCAACTACCAGAGATGTGATGGAGATAGGCAATCTCTGGATTGATTCAGTAACATAATAATATCACTGCATCCCTAGGCTCCTGGAATGCACCCTTGTTCATAATGACACTTCTTATTACCTCATGGTGTTAAGAGGGCTGCTTTGATTGGGCATCAAATCCTTATTCAAAAATGGAAATGGGAAGTGGCAGAATCGCGCCAGCTGTGATGGACCGCACAGAAGTGTGGCCGAGAGGAGCTACCCCACGCCCAAGGTCGGGGCGGCAGCCGAGAGGAGCAACCCCTCATCCAAGGAGCGGAGGCTGCATGGGTGCAGGAGGGCCGATAGGAGCTACTCCACGTTCAAGGTCAGGAGGGGCGACCTTGACCAAGGTAAGGAGCAGAGGCTGCGCTTTGTTGGAACAGCGTGAAGAGATATGCCATGTCCAAGGTAAGAAAAACCCAAGTAAGATGGTAGGTGTTGCAAGAGGGCGTCAGAGGGCAGATACACTGAAACCATAATCACAGAAACTAGCCATTCTGAACACATGAACCACAGTCTTGTCTAACTCAATGAAACCAAGCCAAGCCGTATGGGGCCACCCAGGACAGGCGGGTCATGGTGGAGAGGTCTGACAGAATGTGGGTCCACTGGAGAAGGGAATGGCAAGCCACTTCAGTATTCTTGCTTTGAGAACCCCATGAACAGTATGAAAAGGCAAAATGATAGGATACTGAAGAGGAACTCCCCAGGTCGGTAGGTGGCCAATATGCTACAGGAGATCAGTGGAGAAATAACTCCAGAAAGAATGAAGGGATGGAGCCAAAGCAAAAACAATACCCAGTTGTGGATGTGACTGGTGTTAGAAGCAAGGTCTGATGCTGTAAAGAGCAATATTGCATAGGAACCTGGAATGTTAGGTCCATGAATAAAGGCAAATTGGACGTGGTCAAACTAAAGGAGATGGCAAGACTGAATGTTGACATTCTAGGAATCAGCAAACTAAAATGGACTGGAATGGGTGAATTTAACTCAGATGACAATTATATCTACTACTGTGAGCAGGAATCCCTTAGAAGAAATGGAGTAGCCATTATGGTCAACAAAAGAATCCGAAATGCAGTACTTGGATGCAATCTCAAAAACAACAGAATGATCTCTGTTTGTTTCCAAAGCAAAATATCACAGTGATCCAAGCCTATGCCCCTACCAGTAACACTGAAGAAGCTGAAGTTCTATGAAGGTTCTATGAAGACCTACAAGACCTTTTAGAACTAATACCCAAAAAAGATGTCCTTTTCATTATAGGGGACTGGAATGCAAAAGTAGGATGTCAAGAAACACCTGGAGTAGCAGGCAAATTTGGCCTTGGAATATGGAATGAAGCAGGGCAAAGTCTAATAGAGTTTTGCCAGGAGAACACACTGGTCATAGCAAACACCGTCTTCTAACAACACAAGAGAAGACTCTACACATGGACATCACCAGATGGTCAACACCGAAATCAGATTGATTATGTTCTTTGTAGCCAAAGATGGAGAAGCTTTATACAGCCAGCAAAAACAAGACTGGGAGCTGACTGTGGCTCAGACCATGAACTCCTTATTGCCAAATTCAAACTTAAATTGAAGAAAATAGGGAAAACCAATAGACCATGCATGAATGACCTAAATCAAATCCCTTATGATTATACAGTGGAAGTGAGAAATAGATTTAAGGGACTAGATCTGATAGACAGAATACCTGATGAACTATAAACAGAGTTTCATGACACTGTACAGGAGACAGGGATCAAGACCACCCCCATGGAAAAGAAATGCAAAAAAGCAAAATGGCTGTCTGGAGAGGTCTTACAAATAGCTGTGAAAAGAAGAGAAGCAAAAGCAAAGGAGAAAAGGAAAGATATAAGCATCTGAATGCAGAGTTCCAAAGAATACCAAAAAGAGATAAGACAGCCTTCCTCAGCCATCAGTGCAAAGACATAGAGGAAAACAACAGAATGGGAAAGACCAGAGATCTCTTCAAGAAAATTAGAGATACCAAGGGAACATTTCATGCAAAGATGGGCTCGATAAAGGACAGAAATGGTATGGACCTAACAGAAGCAGAATATATTAAGAAGAGGTGGCAAGGATACTCAGAAGAACTACAAAAATGATCTTCATGATCCAGATAATCACGATGGTGTGATCATTCACCTAGAGCCAGACATCCTGGAATGTGAAGCCAAGTTGGCCTTAGAAAGCATCCCTATGAACAAAGCTAGTGGAGGTGATGGAATTCCAGTTGAGCTATTCCAAATCCTGAAAGATGATGCTGTGAAAGTGCTGCACTCAATATGCCAGTAAATTTGGAAAACTCAGCAGTGGCCACAGGACTGGAAAAGGTCAGTTTTCATTCCAATCCCAAAGAAAGGCAATGCCAAAGAATGCTCAAACTACCACACAATTGCACTCATCTCACACGCTAGTAAAATAATGTTCAAAATTCTCCAAGCTAGGCCTCACCAACACGTGAACTGTGAACTTCCAGATGTTCAAGCTGGTTTTAGAAAAGGCAGAGGAACCAGAGATCAAATTGCCAACATCCACTGGATCATCGAAAAAGCAAGAGAGTTCCAGAAAAACATCTATTTCTGCTTTATTTACTACACCAAAGCCTTTGACTGTGTGGATCACAATAAACTGGAAAATTCTGAAAGTGATGGGAATACCAGACCACCTGACCTGCCTCTTGAGAAACCTATATGCAAGTCAGGAAGCAACAGTTAGAACTGGACATGGAACAACAGACTGGTTCCAAATAGATAGGAGTATGTCAAGGCTGCATATTGGCACCCTGCTTATTTAACTTATATGCAGAGTACATCATGAGAAACGCTGGGCTGGATGAAGCACAAGCTGGAATCAAGATTGCCAGGAGAAATATCAATAACCTCAGATATGCAGATGACACCACCCTTATGGCAGAAAGTGAAGAGGAACTAAAAAGCCTCTTGATGAAAGTGAAAGTGGAGAGTGAAAAAACTGGCTTAAAACTCAACATTCAGAAAACTAAGATCATGGCATTTGGTCCCATCACTTCATGGGAAATAGATGGGGAAACAGTGTCAGACTTTTCTTTTTTGTGGCTCCAAAATCGCTGCAGATGGTGATTGCAGCCATGAAATTACAAGACGCTTACTCCTTGGAAGGAAAGTTATGACCAACCTAGATAGCATCTTAAAAAGCAGAGATATTATTGTGCCAACAACTGTCCATCTAGTCAAGGCTATGGTTTTTCCAGTGGTCATGTATGGATGTGAGAGTTGGACTGTGAAGAAAGCTGAGCACTGAAGAATTGATGCTTTTGAACTGTGGTGCTGGAGAAGACTCTTGTGAGTCCCTTGGACTGCAAGAGATCCAACCAGTCCATCCTTAAGGAGACCAGTCCTGGATGTTCTTTTGAAGGACTGATGCTGAGGCTGAAACTCCAATACTTTGGGCACCTCATGAGAAGAGTTGCCACATTGGAAAAGACCCTGATGGTGGGAGGGGTTGGGGGCAGGAGGAGAAGGTGACGACAAAGGATGCGATGGTTGGATAGCATCACTGACTCGATGCACATGAGTTTGGGTGAACTCCGGGAGTTGGTTATGGACAGGGAGGCCTGGTGTGCTGCAATTCATGGGGTCGCAAAGAGTCAGACATGACTGAATGACTGAACTGAACTGAACTGAGTACTAGCAACTATCTGGTATCTATGTCTTAACAGGAAATAAGAGTCTATACTAAAATCTTTCTAGGAGAATTTTGTTCCTATTTCTTTGACTAGACCTAGATCATGAGGCCACCTCTAACTTAAAGAAAAGCTAGAAAAATTTATCCTGGCTTTACACACAAGAGGAAGAAAGATAAACGGAGATGGAAACCAGGTATCAATCACAATTCTCATGTCAATCTGTGGAGACTTGTAAAACATAGTATACATGTCCATGACTTTGGTTTTGTAAAACTATATTTTTTGCATAAGGCAAAATAATAATTTGAAAATAAATCAAAGAAATGAAGGAAATAAGGATAATGGAGAAATGCTGACGTGAAATGATTTAACAACAATACAATATTGTAATTAACCTCCAATTAAAATAAATAAATTTATATTAAGAGAGATTAGATGTAACTGGATAAGCTGAAAGGCACCTTTTACAAGGAAAATTCTGATACCCTTTTGGAATATTCTGTGAAAATCCACATAGAGAATCAGGGTACGTAATTCAGCTTATCTGAGCTCACAATTTGAGTTCTTAGTTATTTTTTACTACTCCTTCAATAATAATGTAATGGTCAGGATTACTTTATAAAGATAGCTTCGTGTGGTATTACTTATACCCTTTCAGTAAAATAATTCTTAACTTGCCAATCATTCAGTAAAATATTGGAAATGAATATAGAAAAGCACACTTAATTTTCTTATTTCCAATGTCTACTTCCAGTATATCTAAGAGATGCTTGATATCCAGTCATAATTGGGGCTTCAGCAGATAATTGAGTTTTCCACCTACAGATCCTAGGAGTCCGGAATTTTCCCCTCCGTGGACCTAGCTCAAAGACTAACCAATCCATCAGGATTCGACAAAACTCCAACTGGCAAGAGTAAGGCATATCAAGAAAGCATTTTAAATGGCACCTTGGAGTTGATATTGTGATAATTTCCAATGTTACTGCCACTCTGCTGTATGTATTTTACATAAAAGCATTTTATTATTCAGTCATGTCCTGTAGCAACTAAATCTAGAGTGGCACCAGGTTATAAATTTAATAAGTAAGTATGGTTGTCCATTGTGATGTCTTAATGCCAAGCACAAGAAAGGCTCTTTTTCCTCATTTTCCTAAGGTCCAGTGTTAAGCATTCTCCAAGGTAAGGGGAAATTGAGCTGCTGATCTTCTAAACTGTTTGCATCTACTACTCTGATAATAACACCATCATCAGCAACATAGTAACAAATCTTTATGGATCAATTCTACTGTGTCAGGTCCTAATTACTAGGACACTAGCACACTAATGTGTGCTAATTACTTTGTGTCTCAATGTATTCCTCACAGTAACTCAATAAGGCAGAACATTATCCCATTTTATACACAAGAAAACTGAGGGTTAAGGATATCAAATAACTTATCTATGAGAAAACATGTTAAGTCATTCCTACCAACATTCTATGCCCCAACCAGTAACGCTGAAGAAGCTGAAGTTGAACGGTTCTATGAAGACCTCCAAGACCTTTTAGAACTAACACCCAAAAAAGATGTCCTTTTCATTATAAGGGACTGGAATGCAAAAGTAGGAAGTCAAGAAACACCTGGAGTAACAGGCAAATTTGGCCTTGGAATACGGCCAAGCAGAGCAAAGACTAATAGAGTTTTATCAAGAAAATGCACTGGTCATAACAAACACCCTCTTCTAACAACACAAGAGAAGATTCTACACATGAACATCACCAGATGGTCAACACCGAAATCAGATTGATTATATTATTTGAAGCCAAAGATGGAGAAGCTCTATACAGTCAGCAAAAACAAGACCAGGAGCTGACTGTGGTTCAGACCATGAACTCTTTATTGCCAAATTCAGACTTAAATTGAAGAAAGTAGGGAAAACCACTAGCCCATTCAGGTATTACCTAAATCAAATCCCTTATGATTATACAGTGGAAGTGAGAAATAGATTTAAGGGCCTAGATCTGATAGACAGAGTACCTGATGAATTATGGAATGAGGTTCGTGACATTGAGCAGGAGACAGGGATCAAGACCATCCCCATGGAAAGGAAATGCAAAAAAACAAAATGGCTGTCTGGGGAGGCCTTACAAATAGCTGTGAAAAGAAGAGAAGCGAAAAGCAAAGGAGAAAAAGAAAGATATAAACATCTGAAACAGAGTTCAAAAGAATAGCAAGAAGAGATAAGAAAACCTTCTTCAGCGATCAATGCAAAAAATAGAGGAAAACAACAGAATGGGAAAGACTAGGGATCTCTTTAAGAAAATTAGAGATACCAAAGGAACATTTCATGCAAAGATGGGCTCAATAAAGGACAGAAATGGTATGGACCTAACAGAAGCAGAATATATTAAGAAGAGATGGCAAGAATACACAGAAGAACTGATCAAAAAAGATGTTCACAACCCAGATAATCACGATGGTGTGATCACTGACCTCGAGCCAGACATCCTGGAATGTGAAGTCCAGTGGGCCTTAGAAAGCATCACTATGAACAAAGCTAGTGGAGGTGATGGAATTCCAGTTGAGCTATTCCAAATCCTGAAAGATGATGCTGTGAAAGTGCTGTACTCAATATGCCAGCAAATTTGGAAAACTCAGCAGTGGCCACAGGACTGGAAAAGGTCAGTTTTCATTCCAATCCCAAAGAAAGGCAATGCCAAAGAATGCTCAAACTACCGCACAATTGCACTCATCTCACCCGCTAGTAAAGTAATGCTCAAAATTCTCCAAGCCAGGGTTCAGCAATATGTGAACCATGAACTTCCTGATGTTCAAGCTGGTTTTAGAAAAGGTAGAGGAACCAGAGATCAAATTGCCAACATCTGCTGGATCATGGAAAAAGCAAGAGAGTTCCAGAAAAGCATCTATTGCTGCTTTATTGACTATGCCAAAGCCTTTGACTGTGTGGATCACAATAAACTGTGGAAAATTCTTCAAGAGATGGGAATACCAGACCACCTGATCTGCCTCTTGAGAAATTTGTATGCAGGTCAGGAAGCAACAGTTAGAACTGGACATGGAACAACAGACTGGTTCCAAATAGGAAAAGGAGTTTGTCAAAGCAGTATATTGTCACCCTGTTTGTTTAACTTATATGCAGAGTACATCATGAGAAATGCCGGACTGGAAGAAACACAAGCTGGAATCAAGATGGCTGGGAGAAATATCAGTCACCTAAGATATGCAGATGACGCCACCCTTATGGCAGAAAGTGAAGAGGAACTAAAAAGCCTCTTGATGAAAGTGAAAGTGGAGAGTGAAAAAGTTGGCTTACAGCTCAACATTCAGAAAACGAAGATCATGGCATCCGGTCCCATCACTTCATGGGAAATAGATGGGGAAACAGTGGAAACAGTGTCAGACTTTATTTTTCAGGGCTCCAAAATCACTACAGATGGTGACTGCAGCCATGAGATTAAAAGACGCTTACTCCTTGGAAGGAAAGTTATGACCAACCTAGGTAGCATATTCAAAAGCAGAGACGTTACTTTGCCAACAAAGGTTCGTCTAGTCAAGGCTATGGTTTTTCCTGTGGTCATATATGGATGTGAGAGTTGGACTGTGGAGAAGGCTGAGCGCCGAAGAATTGATGCTTTTCAACTGTGGTGTTGGAGAAGACTTTTGAGAGTCCCTTGGACTGCAAGAAGATCCAACCAGTCCATTCTGAAGGAGATCAGCCCTGGGATTTCTTTGGAAGGAATGATGCTAAAGCTGAAACTGCAGTACTTTGGCCACTTCATGCAAAGAGTTGACTCATTGGAAAAGACTCTGATGCTGGGAGGGATTGGGGGCAAGAGGAGAAGGGGACGACAGAGGATGAGATGGCTGGATGGCACCACTGACTCGATGGATGTGAGTCTCAGTAAATTCCTGGAGTTGGTGATGGACAGGGAGGCCTGGCATGCTTCGATTCCTGGGGTCGCACAGAGTCGGACACGACTGAGCAACTGATCCGATCTGATCTGACCAACATTCTGTAAGAAAGATTTCTGTTTTTATTCTAGCCTTCTAGGTACACTAGAAAACCCTCTCAATCCAGAAAACATAGGCATGTCTAAGACAGCATAGGGCTTACCATAGCACAGATTCTAAATAAAGCATTATTAAATTAAAATGCATTCTTCAACTGCTCATATAACTTGTTTTAATCTTTCAAGGAGCATTGCCTTTTTGAAATAATAAAGAATGCAATGGAAAGGAGGGACAGGGACAGTTCAACTTACTGTCACCAAGGAAGCCTTTACATACCATCTTCCATGAGGTGTATTCTCTAACAATGCAGACCTGTGGTTACAGGAAAGCAAGTGAAGTCAAACAGTTCATAGCTTAATTGTCTTCTAAGTTTTTATAGTACCAAGAAAAGGCATGACCCTACCAAGCAAGCTGGCAGGAAAATATGTCTTCTTAAAACCTTATGACCATGAAGCACTCATCTCTGAAAATTTCTTTCATCCATAGGCAGACATATTTATCCATCATCCTATATGTGAAAGAAAATGAAACTATGGCAACAAGTTTGCTAAAAGAAATAGATTTAAAAACAGAAAAAATACTTAGGTGCATTTGTAGCCCACTTCTTATTTCCAAAGGAATCTCATGTGAAAAGTCATGGATGTCTTTTCACATGACATCCATGTGAAAAATGTCACAGTGATATATTTGTAGGGCTTAATTCCCTAGCTATCTATACATACAAGGGAGATCTGGCTTCTAAGGAGTATCTGAATGCCAAACAATAATTAACATTCAGGCTTCCCAGGTGGTTCAGCAGTAAAAAGAATCTGCCTCTCAATGCAGGAGACACAGGTTCAATCCCAGGGACAGGAAAATCCCCTGGAGAAGAAAATGGCAGTATTCTTGCCTGAAAAATGCCATGGACAGAAGAGCCCAGCGGGCTATAGTCCATGGGTCACAAAAGAGCTGAACATGACTTAGTGACTCAGATCAGATCAGTCGCTCAGTAGTGTTCGACTCTTAGTGACCTCATGAATCGCAGCACACTAGGCATCCCTGTCCATCACCAACTCCAGGAGTTCACTGAGACTCACGTCCATCGAGTCAGTGATGCCATCCAGCCATCTCATCCTCTATCATCCCCTTCTCCTCTTGCCCCCAATCCCTCCCAGCATCAGAGTCTTTTCCAGTGAGTCAACTCTTCACATGAAGTGGCCAAAGTACTGCAGTTTCAGCTTTAGCATCATTCCTTCAAAAAAAAACCCAGGGCTGATCTCCTTCAGAATGGATTGGTTGGATCTCCTTGCAGTCCAAGGGACTCTCAAGAGTCTTCTCCAACACCACAGTTGAAAAGCATCAATTCTTCAGCGCTCAGCCTTCTTCACAGTCCAACTCTCACATCCATATATGACCACAGGAAAAACCATAGCCTTGACTAGACGGACCTTTGTTGGCAAAGTAATGTCTCTGCTTTTGAATATGCTGTCTAGGTTGGTCATAACTTTCCTTCCAAGGAGTAAGCGTCTTTTAATCTGATGGCTGCAGTCACCATCTGTAGTGATTTTGGAGCCCTGAAAAATAAAGTCTGACACTGTTTCCACTGTTTCCCCATCTATTTCCCATGAAGTGATGGGACCGGATGCCATGATCTTCGTTTTCTGAATGTTGAGCTGTAAGCCAACTTTTTCACTCTCCACTTTCACTTTCATCAAGAGGCTTTTTAGGTCCTCTTCACTTTCTGCCATAAGGGTGGCGTCATCTGCATGTCTTAGGTGACTGATATTTCTCCCGGCAATCTTGATTCCAGCTTGTGTTTCTTCCAGTCCAGCGTTTCTCATGATGTACTCTGCATATAAGTTAAATAAACAGGGTGACAATATACAACCTTGACGAACTCCTTTTCCTATTTGGAACCAGTCTGTTGTTCCATGTCCAGTTCTAACTGTTGCTTCCTGACCTGCATACAAATTTCTCAAGAGGCAGATCAGGTGGTCTGGTATTCCCATCTCTTGAAGAATTTTCCACAGTTTATTGTGATCCACACAGTCAAAGGCTTTGGCATAGTCAATAAAGCAGCAATAGATGCTTTTCTGGAACTCTCTTGCTTTTTCCATGATCCAGCAGATGTTGGCAATTTGATCTCTGGTTCCTCTACCTTTTCTAAAACCAGCTTGAACATCAGGAAGTTCATGGTTCACATATTGCTGAACCCTGGCTTGGAGAATTTTGAGCATTACTTTACTAGCGGGTGAGATGAGTGCAATTGTGCGGTAGTTTGAGCATTCTTTGGCATTGCCTTTCTTTGGGATTGGAATGAAAACTGACCTTTTCCAGTCCTGTGGCCACTGCTGAGTTTTCCAAATTTGCTGGCATATTGAGTACAGCACTTTCACAGCATCATCTTTCAGGATTTGGAATAGCTCAACTGGAATTCCATCACCTCCACTAGCTTTGTTCATAGTGATGCTTTCTAAGGCCCACTGGACTTCACATTCCAGGATGTCTGGCTCGAGGTCAGTGATCACACCATCGTGATTATCTGGGTCATGAAGATCTTTTTTGTACAGTTCTTCTGTGTATTCTTGCCATCTCTTCTTAATATATTCTGCTTCTGTTAGGTCCATACCATTTCTGTCCTTTATCGAGCCCATCTTTGCATGAAATGTTCCTTTGGTATCTGTGATTTTCTTAAAGAGATCCCCAGTCTTTCCCATTCTGTTGTTTTCCTCTATTTCTTTGCATTGATCACTGAAGAAGGCTTTTTTATCTCTTCTTGCTATTCACCACAAAACAGTATAAAAGCTTCCACAAACATTGACTCTAGTTTATGAAAACCATATCAATTTCTTAAGGTATCTATCCAATATTTTTATAAGATTTGGCATCTCATATTCTTCACTTTTAAGAAATAACTTAAAAAAAATGCTATGTCTGTGCATAGCCACACACATACACTCACACATGTAGGTGTTCATTTAATTAGAAGAGCAATATTTTGAAAGTCCTAGTTGTGATATGAAGTTGAGAAGTATCTGTGATATGATGTCCTACCAGCCATATTTAATCTGATTTGACTGTTTTTCCTCTTATTTAAAACTTGTTTGACTGTCATTTGAAGTAGATGTCTTCTACAAAGTTGCCATAAACACTAAATGAGCAAGTACTCTACCAATGCTCCTCAAGAAAATACAAGGTTAGGTACCTGGGAGTCCCTGGTCACATTGTCATCAACCAATGAATATTAATCTTCTTTACATCTGTTTCTGTTAAAAGATACTAGATTTAATATATACTGATATTCATCAACTTTGAACTCTGGACAACAGCACTCTAATGCCTAAGCCAAGCTTTTCTAACATGTGTTTTTCTTCACAAGGGACTTCACAAGCTTCTTGCGGTTAGTAATATTAGACAGCATTGTTCTTGTTGGCCACATTAAACAGCAAAACCACCAATAAAAAGCACAAAGATATGAAAAAGGCAATGCAAAACTAAACAAACATCAAAAGCGACGTGTTTCAGTCTGGAAGCTGAAACAAGAAGGGAGGGCATAGTTTTGATCCATCTCAGCTGGGAATGTTACCTGGAGGCAACTAAAATTTTTCCCACTTTGTGCATGTCTGCGAATGGCCTTCAAAGTGCTGAGAGTATTAACTTTGGGGTTCCAAATAAATTTTAGCAAGCAGATGAATAAACAGAATTGGCTAATAATGAGGACTAACTGTACTTGGGAAAAATTAAAAATCAGGCTCTGATTTTCATAGATATAATTCTTTAGTTTAGATAGAAATCCTGGAATGTATTTGTCCTTAATATTCAAAGGTGTGTAGATGTCCTGCTCTAATTTTTGTATGATCCTAGATCTCAGAAAATGAATAGATCAGGCATGTGAAAAGATGCTTAATATCATTAATTATTATAGAAATGCAAATCAAAACAACAATAAGACATCACGTCACACCTATGAGAATGACTATCATCAAAAATTCTATAAATAAATGTTGGAAAGGATATAAAGAAAAAGGGAATACTTGCACACTGTTTATGGGAATACAAATCAGTGCAGTCACTAGGGAAAACAGCATGGAGCTTCCTCATAAAATGAAAAGTAGAATCACCATATGACCCAGCAATTCTGCTCCTAGATATACAGTCAGTAAAGAAAGAAAATGTTAATTTAAGAAGATACACTTGCCCCAGTATGCATAGCAGTACTATTTATAATTGTCAAGGTATAGAGGGTATGAGATTAAGGGGTACAAACTACTATGTACAAAATAAATAAGCAACAAGGATATATTGTATAGCACAGGGAATTATAGCCATTACCTTGTAATAACTTTTAATGGCATATAAAAATCCTCAACATCATTAATTATTAGAGAAATGCAAATGAAAACTACAAAGACATATCACCTCACAACGGTGAGAATGGCCAAAGCCAAAAAGTTTATAAATAATAAATGCTTGAGAGGGTGTAGAGAAAAGGGAACCCTCCTATACTGTTGATAGAAATGCAAATTAGTGCAGCCACTATGGAGAGCAGTATGGAGGTTCCTTGAGAAACTAAAAACAGAGTTACCTTATTATCCTGTGATCCCGCTCCTGGCAAATATCTGAAGAAAACCATAATTTGAAAAGTTACATGCACTCCAGTGTTCACTGTAGCACTATTTACAATAACCAAGAAATGGAAGCCACCTAAATGCCCATCAACAGAGGAATGGATAAAGATGTGGTACATATAAACAATGGAATGTTATTCAGCCATAAAAAGAAAGAAAGAAAGAAAGAAAGAAAGAAAGCCATTTGCAGCTCCATGAATGGACCCAGAGATTCTCATACTCAGTTAAGTAAATCAGAGAAAGAAAAATGTATGCTATCACTTATACTTGGAATTAAAAAAAAAAAAGATACAAATGAATTTATTTACACAACAAAAACAGACCCATGTATATAAAGAACAAACTTATGCTTACCAAAAGGGAAAGAGGGGAGAGGATAAACTAGGAGTTTTAAATTAACATATGCACGCTACTATATATAAAATACATAACCAACAAGACCTACTGTATAGCACAGAGAACTATACTCAGTATTTTGTAAAACTCTATAAGGGAAAAGAATCTAAAAAAGAATAGACATAAAATGTATATAACTAGACCAATTTGTTGTACACCTGAAACTAACACAATACCGTAAATCAGTTCAGTTCAGTTGCTCACTCGTGGCCGACTCTTTGCGACCCCATGAATTGCAGCACACCAGGCCTCCCTGTCCATCACCAACTCCCGGAGTTCACTCAAACTCACATCCATTGACATAAATCAGCTATACCTCAATTAAAAAAAACACTGAGTCACTACACTGTATGCCTGAAACTAACATAATATTGTAAATCAACTATACTCCAATTTTAAAAAGAGAAAATGAAGAGAAGGCAGGCTCCAGCAAAGACTGATGAAGGCATTGATTTGCAAGGGTCCAAGAAGCCAAAGCCAGAACAAAAAGGCTGATTCCAAATTGTTTATGTCATGTTAGTTCTAAGTGACTTTCATTCATTTATTCAGCAAACAATTTATCATCATACTAACTTTGTCAGGCTATAGGTACAAAAACCGAATGCATTATAGTCACTCCCTTCCAAGACTATTCTCAGCTTCGTGGGGATTGTCTATAAGCCAAATGTTTGTAGCTCTTTCTGCTTACACAGGAAATGGAAATGCTGGCTTGTATTTGCTTCCACATTTATCTTCCAACACTTTTCCTGGTCTCCTGGACAGATCACACTGGGACAGTGGACTGAGGATTAAAATAGTGACCATATCTCCTTCCCTGAGGGTTCGTATAGGCTGAGATGCATGTGAGAGCAAGATGGAAATTGTCAGAGAACATATTCATGTTAACCCATTATCATTGACAATAATGGGAACAAAGTTATATCATTATAAGTCACTAGCTTAGTTTTTTCCAATGAAAGAACAACTATTTTGAAAAAGTACCATATATTAATTTTTAGAAAGCTAATATTTTTTAAGACATGCTGAAAATGGCTGGTATGTACTTTCCCTTGTAAGTTTAAGGATTTCAGGCCATCAATATAACCATGTAACAAAGATTTATCATGCCTCCGCTAACAGAATGTAAGTTGAAATTCAATGCTGGTACAAATAATTTATATTTCTAGAAATGAATTTTTAATATATAAAATTAAGAAACAGTAACACAAGTCCATTTGCAGATGATCTGAACCTGAACATACTGCATTGAAAGTGATTCACATCTTCTCAAACTTGCACTGACAATGGCGGTAGCATCGTCAATCATTCCAGTCAGTATGTGACAGAAGAGAGTCTTAAATCATATCTTACAGTCAGTTTTTTATCATCCTTTTCTTAACCCTAACTATCCTATTCTCAAGAGCTGTATACTGCATATATTTTTATCCTCATTTTAATAGTATTCTATTTTTACAGGTTCTAAGATGTTCAGGAGATCAAAGCAGTCAATCCTAAAGGAAATCAACTCTGAATATTTACTGGAAGGACTGATACTGAAGCTACAGCTCCAATACTTTGGTTACGTGATGCTAAGAACTGCCTCATTGGAAAAGACCCTGATACTAGGAAAGATTGAAGGCAAAAGGAAAATGGGGCAGCAGAGGATGAGATGGTTAGACAGCATCACCTACTCAATGGACATGGATTTGATCAAACTCCAGCAAATAGTGGAGGACAGAGTAGCTTGGAATGCTTGAGTTTGTGGAGTCACAAAGAATCAGACACAACTTAGAAACAACAGCAGCAACAGATGTTCATTATAATGTATCATTAATTTCATCTATTTTTCCTGATAAAATAAAAAAGTGAATTGGTCACAGAAGAATTAAGTGCCCCAATTCTTCTCATGTTAATAGAGTGCTAGTGTATTTGTATGTTCTTTGCACAAAGGAATAGCATTTCTCACTTTGGTAAACATGATTCTGAGGGAATGAGCTCACATCAGTAATCATGTGACTATAGCTTTACCATGGCATTACCATTAGCACATGCTCACCTACACACCATTCAGTATACAAGCACTTATTAAGGGTCTGCTACTTTCCAGGTACTGCTGAAATAATGCTGCTATTAGAAACCACTGGACCACACTGTCTAATTTTAATAGATACTAGGCAGAGTTTTGTCTTGTCTAGTGATTAATACTGCCGCATATGTCTCACCTAAAATTAAAGAATGGAAAGGAAGTCACACTTTGAATGCTGACTATATGTTGGGCACCATACTAGAAGTTCTTTTTACAAGTGATCTCATTTAAGCCTTATATTAAACAAGAAAGGAAAGTCATCCAATATTTACAAATGAAGAAGCTGTGTCTCAAAGAGAATAAATACATTTTACCATTGATATGCAATTTTATAGTGGTAGAACTGGAAATTAAATCCAGTTTAATCTGAACTCTATTCCATTCCACTCTTCTTTGCTTTTTGGAGTTATGAAAACACCCCTATTTTCAGGAATCCACTAAAGTAGGCACCCTTAAGTGGACAATATCCCATGTTCCTATCAAGGAGTGGATGTCTTTATGTTCAGTCAGTGCTTCAGGAAGAATCCAGTGTCATCTGTAGGTGAGAGTAAGTGCCAGGAATGGCATCATAGCTGAAGGACAGATCAAGGGTTTAGGGTAAATAAAATTTAAAATTCTATTTCCACTCTTACCAAGGAACATCTTGGTCTATAATTTTTCTTTCTTGATATTTTCTTACAGTGAGTTTACCAGACACAGATACATTCAAGAGCTATATAAACCTATAAAATTCCTAAGGAAAAAATAGAGTCCCTCCCTTTTGGGGATACTGACATACACAGCTCCCAAAATCCCTGGCAAATAATATAGGATCACATTTTTCACATGCTTATACTTCTTTTGTTTCATTGATTGCAAGTGGCTTTAGCCTAGACTTCCCAATGCCTTCTCCAAGTGTTTTTATTCTGCATAAAACATGAAATTGTCAAGCATGGAGTACACAGTTCATTGCAGCCACCAGAAGTCACTGATTCCTGCATTTATTTTTTCCAGATTTCAAATCTATTTTTCATGCTGCTTGTCATATAGGGCTGACATGTGTCACAGGATGCTGCTACATGCTGAAGTGATGCATAACCAGACAAAATTTTCCAAGAATAATACATTTTAAATGCCTGTTTAGTTTGATGTACTCAGAAAATTGCCCCAAAAATCAACATTCATGATAGTAATATAAAGAGAACAAAGATATTTCTCATTCAGGCCCAGAAAAGCTCATAAACAAACCTGAAAGAGAGAGTCTCCAGCTGACTTTAAATGCACAGAGTTAACAACATTTATTAAAATATCATTGAAAGGTTGGCTGCCAATATCCTTTCAACTCTCTCCTTGATATCCTACAGTCTTGGATTTCAGTCCCCTTAGATTCTCATTTAATTGTGGTGCTGATTCTCTCTGAGCTCTCTGGAGAGCCCTTCATTTACTAAGGATCAGTTTTTCTCATCTTTTAAATCTTGCCTGTACTCTGGAAATTATTATGAGCCAAAGGAAATGAAAACAGGAAGAAGAAAGTCATTTTTATCCAATAGCACAGCATTTATTTGCATATTTCTGTAATAAAACATATATACACACACACACACACACATTTATGCACACACATAATCTGTATGTATGGATAAAACAGTATCACTGAATTAAATCAATATAATAATGTGTCACAAAGTAAGTGGCAAGGCTTGCCATAACCTGGTGACCTATGATCTGGGCAAAAACTCTGGATAGGTTACAAATCAAGAGAACTAAATACCATCTCCACTTCACTGTGAAGGTGTATAAAGTATAAAAATAAAGAATCATCACGCCACACTGCCTGCTCTATCCTAACACACACAGATGCACATACATACTATCATCTGGACTCACATCCCATAGAGAAGCAGAGAAAATGCTGTCACAATCTTCTCATTTGGCAAATTTCTTCATGCAGAGTGGGCATGGTGAAATAAGGAAAAGATGAGAAAGTTGCTAATAAGGTGGAAAAATACAGCATTCCTTCTAACAATACCTTAAATGTTACTTTTCTATATTAATAGAAAGTATTCATACTTGACACTTTGAGTCATTCAGAACAGCTGTGAAATTCATTCATCCCATGTGGCTTCCGGGCTGTGTTTTCAGTGCCTTCTAATCTCTTTGGTCTCAACTCTTGCGGCTTGCTCTCATTATTTCTGGTACACAACACTAACATGTTGTGCGGAGCTGCACAAAATTGCCAATAATGAAAATTTTAGGCTATAAAAATGGTAGTCTGATGTTCCATCTCAGAATTCAGTTTACCCATCTCACCACATCACTTCTCGCTGCACTCTAATCTTTGCTGCGGTTAGCTTTTCTTCACTTGCTTTCCTATACCCAGTCCTTTCCAAGGCTTCTTGGATAATTCTGACTCATCCCTTAGGTCTCTGTTTGTAAGCCTCTTTCTTTAGCAAACTTTTCACTGAAAAAAAAAAGGGGGGGGGGGTGTTCTATGCTCTTCCTCATCAGAAAAGTATGTGTGTGTGTATCTCTCTCTCTCTCTCTCTCTATATATATATATATATATATACACACACACACACAGGATATATCTATCTGTGTGTGTGTGTGTGTGTGTGTGTGCATATATATATATATAAATATTTGGGATTCCACTGTTGTTCTCACATGTAGCTATCTACAGCATCTGCTCTTTGGAACACAGTCCTATCATATCCCTCTATCCACTTTATTTTTCTGTTTCTGACAACTCACCCCATGCTAGAAATACCTGCATAGGTTATGGATGTATTCATTCTTCAAGGTTTTTAAAGCTTATTCCAATGACATTACCTTCCTCAGCTGGATAAGCAATCACAACAACCTGCTGCAAATGTGTTATTCCCCAAATTGGATAAATTCCCCCAAAGTCTAGACTTTCTGCTCAAAACTAGCAGAAATGGTTTCTATTAAAGTGATGGGAAAAGCTATATTTGTCACCTTATTAGTCACCAGTACAAGTCCAGATGCTGCCAGTCCCTAATCTGATTCTTATCGATATGGATTGAATATCTGTGCAGATGCTAGGATGATTCAGAAAAACAGCCCCATGAGATGCTATTATAGATCCAAATATTACTCCCACTGTTGTCTGAGCCTGAATTCTTTGAAGTGGAAAAACTTTTCTAACTTGGCAAAAATCTATTGCTGATTTTTAAGGGGTGTTTCTAATACATTTCCAGTGGATCGACAATAGCACAGACACAACTTTTCACTTTTATTTTCAGGAAAAGGGGTCACCATAGTAGGACAGCAATTATTGAGGTTAGAGAAAGACAACCTGAAGAGTTTTCTTCTATGAAAATATATCTCGAGATAATCTTTTCATGTAATTACTATCAGATATCATGAAGCAAAGATACAGGACAATACTGAAATTTGGACAGTAAAAAATTTGGACTACTAACAAAAGTGCCACACTTCAGGTTATTTAAACTAATTCCTTAATATTTAGGGTAAAAGAGCTTAAATTTAATACAGTCATAAACAAACTTAGTGCCCAGGAAAAAAAGTAAAAAAAAAAACCAAACATTACATACATTAAAAACAAGTTTGCCCTGAAATATATTCATAGATACAGAAAAGTATAAAGGAATGATTTTTAGAACTACATATTTCACATCAAAATCAACCAGATTAAACAATCTATTGAGTGAAGTATATTCAGCTATTTAATTTAACAACTATTTACCAATATTTATCTAGTTCTACCAGACCACCTGATCTGCCTCTTGAGAAATTTGTATGCAGGTCAGGAAGCCACAATTAGAACTGGACATGGAACAACAGACTGGTTCCAAATAGGAAAAGCAGTCCTCAAGGCTGTATATTGTCACCCTGTTTATTTAATTTATATGCAGAGTTCATCATGAGAAACACTGGACTGGAAGAAACACAAGCTGGAATCAAGAGTGCCAGGAGAAATATCAATCACCTCAGATATGCAGATGACACCATCCTTATGGCAGAAAGTGAAGAGGAACTAAAAAGCCTCTTGATGAAGGTGAAAGTGGAGAGTGAAAAAGTTGGCTTAAAGCTCAACATTCAGAAAACTAAGATCATGGCATCTGGTCCCATCACTTCATGGGAAATAGATGGAGAAACAGTGGAAACAGTGTCAGACTTTATTTTTCAGGGCTCCAAAATCACTACAGATGGTGACTGCAGCCATGAGATTAAAAGACGCTTACTCCTTGGAAGGAAAGTTATGACCAACCTAGATAGCATATTCAAAAGCAGAGACATTATTTTGCCAACAAAGTTCCGTCTAGTCAAGGCTATGGTTTTTCCTGTGGTCATGTATGGATGTGAGAGTTGGACTGTGAAGAAGGCTGAGGGTTGAAGAATTGATGCTTTTGAACCGTGGTGTTGGAGAAGACTCTTGAGAGTCCCTTGGACTGCAAGGAGATCCAACCCGACCATTCTGAAGGAGATCAGCCCTGGGATTTCTTTGGAAGGAATGATGCTGAAGCTGAAACTCCAGTCCTTTGGCCACCTCATGCGAAGAGTTGACTCATTGGAAAAGATTCTGATGCTGGGAGGGATTGGGGGCAAGAGGAGAAGGGGATGACAGAGGATGAGATGGCTGGATGGCATAACTGACTCGATGGACATGAGTCTGAGTGAACTCCGGGAGCTGGTGATGGACAGGGAGGCCTGGCGTGCTGTGATTCATGGGGTCGCAAAGAGTCGGACACTACTGAGCGACTGATCTGATCTGATCTGATCTAGTACCTACCACCGTACTGTGCACAGCAAAGACAGGGGCAAAAAATAGAAGAAACTGATACACAGAAGTGCTCAGTAGGGAGTAAGAATAAACAAACAAAAAGGAAAATATAACTAACAAGTACCATAATCCATCACTCCACCTTCTGTAAACCCTGGAAAGAGTCTAGAAGGACACATGTCTGTAGGACCTCAGCAGAAAACACAAATTCACAGCACAGTCTTAAATATTCTATTACATTGATTTGTTTCCACCAACCAAAATATTTCACCAACATGCAAACAGTTAACAGCCATCACAACCATAGCATGTGCCCTGAACAGAGAGTTCAGGTTTTTGTTACTTGCTGGTTTTTAATGCTTCTGATTAATTAGCCACAGAGAGGTACAGGTTTAAATAAATGCTACTGAAATTTATGCTCAGAATCATTTTTCCATGTTTTACTTTCTGAAGATTCATGGCAGCTTCTTTTGTGTCCAACCTCAACTCTCCCCACACACTTCAAAGAGCTTAAAATTAAAAGGCCTGAAAGATGAGGGTGGGGGAGGGATAGATAGGGAATTGGGGATTGATTTCCTGTGGTCATGTGAGAGTTGGACTGTGAAGAAGGCTGAGCGCCAAAGAATTGATGCTTTTGAACTGTGGTGTTGGAGAAGACTCTTGAGAGTCCCTTGGACTGCAAGGAGATCCAACCAGTCCATTCTGAAGGAGATCAGCCCTGGGATTTCTTTGGAAGGAATGATGCTAAAGCTGAAACTCCAGTACTTTGGCCACCTCATGCGAAGAGTTGACTCATTGGAAAAGACTCTGATGCTGGGAGGGATCGGGGGCAAGAGCAGAAGGGGATGACAGAGGATGAGATGGCTGGATGGCATCACTGACTTGATAGACATGAGTCTCAGTGAACTCTGGGAGTTGGTGATGGACAGGGAGGCCTGGCGTGCTGCAATTCATGGGGTCACAAAGAGTCGGACATGACTGAGCAACTGATCTGATCTGATCTGATCTGATGTATATACTGTTATATTTTAAATGGATAACCAAAAAGGACCTACTATATAACACAGAGAACTCTGCTCAGTGGTGTTTGTCAGCCTGGATTGGAGGGGAGTTGGGGGAGAATGGAAAGGTCCACCTAGTTAAGCTATGGTTTTTCCAAGTAGTACGGATGTAAGAGTTGAATTGTAAAGAAAGCTGAGTGCCAAAGAATTGATGCTTTTGAACTGTGGTGTTAGAGAAGACTCTTGACAGTCCGTTGGACTGCAAGGAGATCAAAACCAGTCAATCCTAAAGGAAATCAGTCCTGAATATTCATTGGAAAGACTGGTGCTGAAGCTCCAATACTTTGGCCACCTGATGCGAAGAACTGACTCACTGGAAAAGACCCTGATGCTGGGAAACATTAGAAGCAGGTGTAGAAGGGGATGACAGAGGATGAGATGGTTGGATGGCATCACTGACTCAATGGACATGAGTTTGAACAAGCTCCAGGAGTTGGTGATGGACAGAGAAGTCAGGCATGCTGCAGTCCATGGGGTCACAAAGAGTCAGACACAACTGAGCGAATAAACTGGACTGATATGTGTGGTTGGGTCACTTAGCTGTTCACCTGAAACTATCCCAAAATTGTTAATCAGAAAAGTTTAAAAAAGCCTTTCACACGATGATGAATTATAACATTAATGATCAAAATCACCTGACTATTCAGAAGAGATAATTACAAAGGATTATTATATTATAACAAAAGAAAGCAGCAAGCAGAGGAAAATGATAGGGAAATTTATGTATATATTTAAACCAAAGACAAGATTGATTTTTGTTTGTTTTTTCTTTCTGGAGCTAAAGCTCTTAAGATAAACTCAATTCTTACACAGAAAATCCCAGGCTGAGAAAGAGATTTCTTAAGTCAAGAGGAAACTTTTCTTTGTCAGGTGGCCTTTGAACTTGTTGAGCTGAATCTATCAATGGGGTCAATTCCATTGCACTTTCAAAGTAGCTATGGTTAGTTTTTCCATTTAAAGTGAGCACTTACCTTTACCACCATGTGCCAACAATTATGTAGAATGAGATTATAACCAAAGGGTGAAATAAGAAATTCTAAATCTCATACACTTTGAGGTTGAAAACCTATTTGTGTCATCTACTGCACATTTTAGGGATCTTACACATTTCGTGTGTCTTATCTTTTTCTAAGAAATAAAGATAAATATAAGTAAGGTCACAACCTGGAGAAGAGACAATACCTTTGCCAACAGAACCAACATAAAATAAAATTTCATCTGTCAGACGATCCTGGCTGAATAGCTAAATTGTGCTATATTTTGAAAATCCATGACATAGACGACTTCTCTGGCCAGTAGGGATTAAGTGGAACCACATGTACCTTAATGACTAAAACAACTAAAATTCTGTGCTAGAGAGAATAGTTCTTAGCCATTGGACGTTAAACAGTGCAGAAGTGTGATTCCTGAGGGAACAAAACAAAGAAGGTGATCTCTAAGATTACCTTAGCTTACCTCCTTGAAAAAGTTTGCTAAGGCACCTGGAAGGGAAACTGATAAAGTGAAATTGTCTCACTTAAATGAGGAGACAGAGCTGGAGTCCAGGGGGAACAAGGTGGTTTTGGAGAACTGAGGACTCAAGGAACAGAGCTACACAAACAGTAAACTCCAAAGATCTATACTTCCCCAAAGCAGTCTTGTTGTTGTTGTTTAGTCACCCAGTCGTGTCCAACTCTGCGACCCCATGAACTACAGCATGCCAGGCCTCCCTGTCCTTCACTATTTCCCGCAAGTTTGCTCAAGCTCATGTCCATTGTATCGGTGATGACATCCAGCCATCTCATCCTCTGATGCCCTCTTCTCCTTCTGCCCTCAGTCTTTCCCAGCATCAGGGACTTTTCCAATGAGTTGGCTGTTCGCATCAGATGACCAAAATATTGTTGTGAGAGCTGGACCATAAAGAAGGCAGGACATCAAAGCAGTCTTAGTACTGATTAAATCATGAATGTGAGGAAACAACTCCAGGCCAGGATTAGGAGAAATAATCCTCAGAGTTTACACAGGGCTGGAAATAATTTATACTGTCATCAGCCTGAGTGACAAAAATTCTTATAATTTACAAGATGTCAGGGAGACTAGTCAGAGTGCTCATTAGTGGAGCTAAATCTACACTAAACACCTAACTACTCTGAAAAGATCTGGTCCTGGTCCCACCTAACAAGTCTGTAAAGACACAAAAGGATCAATAAATTTAATGAAGTCCCAGGCCAACACCTAAGAATATTCAGAAAAATACAAAAATATCCAGCACCTAAAAAGAAAAATTTCAATTTTGGTAGATGCCCAAAAGGTATCCAATCAAAAAATTACTAGACATACAAAGAAGTTAGAAAATACAGCCCAGAATAAGGAGAAAAATAAATTGATAGAAACAGAACCAGAAATTATACATGATAGAATCTTCAGACAAGGATATTCAACCAGTTATTAAACAGCCACTTGAGCTATGTTACATACATTCTAGAGGGCAGAAAGAAGACTGGGCATGTTAATTAGAGACATACACTCCTAATAAGATGCACTCAGAGTACATCATGTGAAATGCCAGGATGGATGAATTACAAGCTGGAAACAAGGCCACTGGGAGAAATATCAACAAACTCAGATATGTAAATGAAAAGATTCTAATGGCAGAAAGTGCAGAGGAACTAAAGAGCTTCTTGATATGAAAGAGGAAAGTGAAAAAGCTAGCTTAAAACTCAACAGTCAAAAAAACTAAGATCATGGCATCTAGTCCCAACACTTTATGGCAAATAGATGGGGAAAAAATGGAAATAGTGACAGACTTTATTTTCTTGGGCTCCAAAATAACTGCGAATGGTGACTGCAGTCATGAAATTAAAAGACCCTTGCTCCTCGGAAGAAAAGCAATGACAAACCTAGACAGAGTACTAAAAAGCAGAGACACTACTTTGCCAAAAAAAGTCCATATAGTCAAAACTACGATTTTTCCAATAGTCATGTATGAATGTGAGAGTTGGACCACAAAGAAAGCTGAACACCAAAGAACTGATGCTTTCAAATTGTGGTGTTGGAGAAGACTCTTGAGTGTCCCTTGGACTGCATGGAGATCAAACCATTCAATCCTAAAGGAAATCAGTCCTGAATATTCATTGGAAGGACTGATGCTGAAGCTTCAATACTTTGGCCACCTAATGTGAAGAGCTGACTCTTTGGAAAAGACCATGACACTGGGAAAGATTGAGGGCAGGAGGAGAACGGGGTGACAGAAGATGAAATGGTTCGATGGTATCACCGATTCAATGAACATGAATTTGAGCAATCTTGGAAAATAGTGAAGGACAGAGTAGCCTGGCGCTCTGCAGTCCATAGGGTCACAAAGAATCAGACATAATGACTGAACATCACCACCCAAAATCTAACTTCTGGTAAGGAAAACTATAGAATCTAAAAGGAAAAACACATGGAGTGTTATTAGCAGCAGATTAAACAAAGCATAAGAAAAGATTATTTCACCTAAAGACACAGTAATAGATATTATTCAAATTGAAATACAAAATAAGGGGGGAAAGGAGTATTTTAAAAAGGAATAGAGCATCAATAAGTTATCTGACAGCTCAGGCTATCAGTATCCATGCAACTGGATTCTCCAAAGGAGAATGGAGAAAAGTAGAAAAGAAAACTACTTGAATAAATAATAGCCAAAATATTCCCAATTTTATATAACTATAAACTCACTACTCCAAAAATTTCAACAAACCTCTAGTAATAGAAACATGAAGAAAACTATGCAAGGGAATAAATTCCTTAAGAAGTGACAGTGAGAAAATCTTAAAACCACACAATTTAGAAAAACAAAGAATGATAGTATGTTTTTCATTTGAAGCAAGGCAATCTAAAATATAGTGGAGCAGTATCTATAAAGTGGGAAGAAAAAAAAATCTATTATCCTAGAATTCTATATACAGTCAAATTATTTTTCAAACATGAATGAGAAATAATGCATGTTTCAGACATCAAACTGTTGAAAGAAATCATCACCAGCAGATCTGTGGTGCAAGAAATGATATAACGGAAGTCCTTCACACTGAAAGAAACTATACCAAAATACAGATTCGTGCAAAGAAATGAAAAATACTTTAAGGAGATGAATCTTTTGAATGGTGTAAAAGGACACTAAAAATTGAGACACTAATACAAAAAATATTGGGCTTTCTCAGTGGCTCAGCAGTAAAGAATCCACCCACAATGCAGGAGCAGCAGGAAACCCGGGTTTGATCCCCTGGGTTGGGAAGATCCCCTGGAGGAGGGTATGGCAACCCATTCCAATGTTCTTGCCTACAGAATCCCATGGACAGTGGAGCTTGTCAGGCTACTGTCCATAGGGTCGCAAAGAGTTGGACACAACTGAAGTGCCTTAGCATGCACAACACATACTAAAGCATTAGGTTACCACAAAAGAAAGAAAGCGAATTCGCTCAGTCACATCTGACTCTGAGACCCCATGGACGGTAGCCTGCCAGGCTCCTCCGTCCATGGGATTTTCCAGGCAAGAATACTGAAGTGGGTTGCCATTTCCTTCTCCAAGGTTACCATATGCAACATTTACAATGAAAATGGTTAAGAACCACTTTTGTGACTCTTGCAGCCTTGGCCAGGTGGACAGGAAAAGTGGTCAGAGAATTAGAAGATTGAATTTGCTGCACACTCTTTTAGGAGGGACTTTTGCCACAGAGGTCCCACCACCTCTTTTGGTAGGAAACATGGGGTACTTTCTATTGCTGCTCAAGCCTGGGGAATAGACGTGTCTGGAAACATTTGGAGAGTTCATATTTGGAGTCATGGAGGACTTGTCCCTAACTCACATTTGATAAATGTCACCTAATGCCTGCATGCAGGTCAGGAAGAAACAGTTAGAACTGGACATGGAACAACACACTGGTTCCAAAGAGGAAAAGGAGTACGTCAAGGCTGTATATTGTCTCCCTGCTTATTTAACTTATATGCAGAGTACATCATGAAAAACGCTGGGCTGGATGAAGCACAAGCTGCAATCAAGACTGCCAGGAGAAATATCAATAACCTCAGATATGCAGATGACACCACCCTTATGGCAGAAAGTGAAGTAGAACTAAAGAGCCTCTTGGTGAAAGTGAAAGAGGAGAGTGAAAAAGTTGGCTTAAAGCTCACCATTCAGAAAGCTAAGATCATGGCATCTGGTCCCATGACTTCATGGGAAATAGATGGGGAAACAGTGGAAACAGTGTCAGACTTTATTTTGGGGGGCTCCAAAATCACTGCAGATGGTGATTGCAGCCATGAAATTAAAAGACGCTTACTCCTTGGAAGGAAACTTATGACCAACCTATACAGCATGTTAAAAAGCAGAGACATTACTTTGCCAACAAAGGTCTGTCTAGTAAAGGCTATGGTTTTTCCAGTGATCATGTATGGATGTGAGAGTTGGACTATAAAGAAAGCTGAGTGCAGAAGGATTGATGCTTTTGAACTGTGTTGTTGGAGAAGACTCTTGAGAGTCCCTTGGACTGCAAGGAGATCCAACCAGTCCATTGTAAACGAAATCAGTCTTGGGTGTTCATTAGAAAGACTGATGTTGAAGCCGAAACTCCAAAATTTTGGCTATCTGATGTGAGGAGCTGACTCATTTGAAAAGATCCTGATGTTAGGAAAGATTGAAGGCAGGAGGAGAAGGGGACGACAGAGGATGAGATGGTTAGATGGCATCACCAACTCAATGGACATGAGTTTGAGTAAACTCCGGGAGTTGGTGATGGACAGGGAGGTCTGGTGTGCTGTGGTTCATGGGGTCTCAAAGAGTCGACAGGACTGAGCAACTGAACTAAACTGAATGCTGCAAAATAGAGTCAGCATATCTTGTCCTGACTCTCAAGTTTCTCAAGGAAGTGATGTGGATGTTCCTAGAGTAAGCATGAACTATAAGGAAGAGGGTCAATATCATCCAATCTTGGGTGCTGTTCTACAGAGCAACCTAGAGAGATGATGGGATCACAGTAGTAAGTACTCAAAAGTAGAAGTGAACACCAGATTCCAGAAAAAGGTGTTGCAAGCAACTGTCTTAAAGAGACAGCCATCTGCCCAGATAAATTTTAGAGGTACACACTAGAAAATGGTAAGTGACCATGTTTAGAGTAAAAGACCAGCATTGAGGATGCAGAAGACTTTTCTCTATATATCTTATATACTGTTTGAGCCTTTTTCTTTCCTTACTATGTGGCATTGTGGCCTTCTGCCAAAAGAACCTTTATTTTGTTCAGGAAACAGTGTGTCCAGTTCTGAGTGATAGATTTCAAATGTACATTAGTCATAACAATTATGTCATGACTATATACATAACAATGAGTCATGACAATTATGTTCCCTGATTTCCGAAACCCCTAAAAAGAGGGAGAGCATGCAACCTATAAGTAGACAGTTTGTACCACCTTTTACCTTTTGCCTCTCTTCTTTCTATAAATGCCAAATGGGAAAGGACAGAAGAATCACACTCTGATCCTTACATTGTGAATGAAAGTGTTAGTCGCTTAGTCATGTCCAATTCTTTGTGACCCCATGGACTATAGCCTGCCAGGACCTTCTTTCCATGGTATTCTCCTGGCAAGAACACTGGAGTGGGTTGCCATTTCCTTCTCCAAGGGATCTTCCTGACCCAGAGATCAAACCCGGGTCTTCTGCATTGCAAGCATAAGGGCTTCCCCAATGGCTTAGACAGTAAAGAATCTGCCTGAAATGTAGGAGACCCCAGTTCGATTCCTGGGTTGGGAAGATCCACTACCTACTGCAGTGTTTTTAGGCTTCCCTTGTGGCTCAGCTGGTAAAGAATCCACCTGTGGAGGGAGAACAAGATGGCGGAGGAGTAGGTGGATATGGAATACATCTCTCTCCACAGATACATAGGAATATACCTTAAGACACAAAAGTGCATACAGAACATCAGCTGAGAGTGTACAGGAGTACCTGACCAGCAGAAGAGAATAGATAGAACCACACAAAACTCAGTAGGAGGAAGCAACTAGGGGGAACAACAGGAGTGTTACTAGGACTGGACCTGCCCTCGGCTGGAGGGGGAAATGAAGCAGGGGTCCGATTCCCACATCCGGGCAATTGTCTGAGTCAGAGGAGAAACATTTAAGGCTGAGAGTGAAACAGCTGATCTGTGGGACCCCAGCTAGGGTGCCCCTTTAAGTGCCTGATGTGCTGATCTATAGAATAGCACCCCAACCAGGGGGCCCCTCTAAGTGCCTGATGCACCAGACAACAGAGAAAGACCCCAGGTAAGGGAGCCCTCTAAGTGCATGAATGGGTGGAACTATGGAGAAAGACTAGCCAAAGAGGCCGTCTGATTGCCAGCCACCACAGGCTTGGAAAAAGACTCTGATAGAGCCATAACTGCTACAGCTGAGGCAGTCTGTGTCGCTGCACACTTAGTGCCTCCAGGGTCCCTGTGACCTAAGCAGTTGTGCCACCTTCACACTCAACTCTCACTGGGGCAGAGCTGCCACAGGCAGAAAAAAAAGAAAGAAAAAAAAAAGTCTTGCATCTGCATGTGCAGTCATTTCAGTTGTTTCCAACTCTTTGCAACCCTGTGGACTGTGAACTGCCAGCCTTCTCTGTCAGGGGGCCAGGGTGGGGGGGGGGGGTGGTTCTCCAGGCAAGAATACTGGAGTGTATTGGCCAACACTGGTTGCCATACCCTTCTAGAGCACTATATTTCCTACTGCCCTAGCTACCAACTCCCCTGAGCACCTGGTGCTGTCAGAACCCCTGTGACCCAAGCAGCTGCAACACCTCTGCACCTGGTCCTCACTGGGGCAGACCCAAGTCTTCCAGGACAGCCTCAGGAGCAAACCCCAGTGGATGATCCACATGCAGAGGTGGATATAAAACCACAATTGAAACCCAGGGGCAATGAAGCTTAGGAAGAAGACTCAAAACCTTCCCACCAGCTGTACAAGCTGCGGATTAAATCCACACAATCAACTAGGCAGACTCTTTCTACAGAATATATAAAAAGACATTAAGAACTCCCACAAAAGAAAATGCACTAGTTCTGATAGCTGTGGACATTGGACAAGAATACACAGGAGTAGTACTAGATTAGAATCTGAGCTGCACCCACAGCAGAGCCAGAGACCAGCACAGTGTTGGAGGGCATCCTAGGGAGGTGAGGTGGACTGTGACCCCCAGCAAGGGAAAGGACCCTGACATCAGTGACTCAAGGAAAACATTATTCATATGTTTTGACTTCTTCTTTAGGATCTTTTGGATTTTTTTTTTCTTTTTTCCTTTTTTTGTTCCCCACTGTTATACTTGTCTATTTTATTAGCACTATGAAATCTAGTTAAGTTTTTAAGTTGTTTTTTTTAATCCACATTTTATTGTTATAAACTTCTGCCTCTCCATTGTCCTTCTGTAGTTCTGTGGAGTTTTCTTTTCTTTCTTTCTTTTTTTTTTTTTTAAATTTCCTCTTCCCCACTCCCCAACTTTTTTTTCTTGTCTCTTTTTATAATTCTTATTTTTAATTTTTTAACCTATTTTTTTCTACACTTAACCCTTTGTTTCCTTTCCCTACTGTTCTTTTCCCCCTGCAGTTAATCTTTAATGTATATAAATCTTCTTTATCTACCTCTATTTAACTTTGCACATATATTCTTTCTCTATTTTCTTTCTTTCCTTTCCTCTCAACATATTTGTTAGTTTTGTTTTCCTGTTTGTTTGTTTTTGCTTTATTCCTCACTTGGCACCTTGCTTCAGTATTGTTTTCCATTTTATGCTTTAGTTAGCTTTGTTCCTGGTAGATATAATATTTGGTTTCCTTTGTTCACTGGATCAATCTATTGTACTTTATTTTTGTTGAACTATTTTGATTTTGTTTATGGATGTGTATGTATATATTTCATTATTTTAATTATTATTTGCCTGATTTTGTAACCACCATTTGTCCGGGGTTCATCTTTGGTTTCTTGTTTTGGAGTACGTGTTTTAATCTCACTTAATATCATAGCAAACCACTTGTGGAATCTTCATTCCTGACCAGAGAGATCAAACCCTGAGCCTTTGGAGTGAGAGTGCTGACTCCAAGACCCTAGACTACCAGAGAACTAACCCTAGGGAGTATCAAATAGTGAGAACTCACACAAAGGAAACCACTTCAATACCAGACCCAGCATCACCCAATCACTAGTAGCACCCTGTGCAGGACACCTCATCCAAACAACAAACAAAACTACAA
This sequence comes from Bubalus bubalis, assembly GCF_019923935.1. Classification (NCBI taxonomy): domain Eukaryota; kingdom Metazoa; phylum Chordata; class Mammalia; order Artiodactyla; family Bovidae; genus Bubalus; species Bubalus bubalis. The sequence continues at coordinate 150,491,421 of NC_059157.1, forward strand.
ACCCAATCATCAACAGACAGGATTACCAGCTTACTCAGCCTTGCCCATCAGAGGAAAAACAAACAAACAAATCTCAGCATAAATCTCACCTTATACAAAGCTTACACAAACCACTGGACAAACCTTTAGGAGGGCAGAAACCAAAAGGAAGGAAGAATTCAACCTTGAAGCCTGAGAAAAGGATACTTCAAACACAATAAGTGCAAAAAGAATAAAAATAAAAAAAATAAAGAAATAAAGAAAAGAAAAGGTAGATAAATGCTGCACAAATGAAGGAACAAAGAAAAAAACACAGAAGTCCAAATAAATGAAGATGAAATAGACAAACTACCTGAAAAAGAATTCAGAATAATGATAGTAAAGATGATCAAAAATCTTGAAAATATAATGGAGAAAATGCAAGAATCAATTAATAAAGACCTAGAAGAATTAAAGAATAAACATACAACAGTAAACAACACAATTAATGAAATTAAAAATACTCTAGAAGGATTCAATAGCATAATATCTGAAGCAGAAGAATCAGTGAGCTGGAAGATAAAATGGTGGAAATAATTTCTGAAGAGCAGAATAAAGTAAAAAGAAGGAAAAGAACTGAGGGTAGTCTCAGAGATTTCTGGGACAGTATCAAACACACCAACATTCAAAATATAGGGGCCCCAGAAGAAGAAGAGATAAAGAAAGGGTAGGAGAAATTTTTTGAAAAGATTATAGTTGAAAATGTCCCCAACATGGAAAAGGAAATAGTCGATCATGTTCAAGAGGCACAGAGTCCCATACAGGAAAAACCCAAGGAGAAAACACCAAGACACATACTAATCAAACTAACAAAGACTAAACACAAAGAGAGAATATTAAAAGCAGCAAGGGAAAAACAACAAGTAACACACAAGGGAAACCCCATACATTTAATAGCTGATCTTTCAGCAGAAACACTGCAGTTTCTGCTGCAGAAGGGACAGAACTCAAACAGAAAGGAATGGCAGGATATATTTAAAGTACTTAAAGGGAAAAATCTACAACCAAGATTACTGTACCCAGCAAGGATCTTATTCAAAACTGATGGAGAAATCAAAAGCTTTTCTGACAAGCAAAATTTAAGAGAATTCAGTACCACCAAACTGGCTTTACAACAAATGTTAAAGGGACTTATATAATCAAGAAATACAGGAGAAGAAAAAGATCTGCAAAATCAAACTCCAAACAATTAAGATAATGGCAATAGGAGCAAATATATCAATAATTACTTTAAATGTAAACAGATTAAATGCTCCAACCAAAAGACACAGACTGGCTGAATGGATACAAAAACAAGACCCATATATATGCTGTCTACAAGAAATCCACTTCAGACCTAAAGACACATATAGACTGAAAGTGAGAGAATGAAAAAGCACATTCCATGCAAATGGATAGCAAAAGAAAGCTGGAGTAGCAATCCTCATATCAGACAAAATAGACTTTAAAATAAAGATTACAAGAGATAAGGAAGGACACTACATAATGATCAAGGGATCAATCCAAGAGGAAGATAAAACAATAGTAAATATCTGTGCACCCAACATAAAAGCACCTCAATACATAAGACAAATAGTAACAGACATAAAAGGAGAAATTGACAGTAACAGAATAATAGTAGGAGACTTTAACACCCCACTCACACTATTAGACAGATCATCAAAACAGAAAATTAATAAGGAAACACAAGTCTTAAATGATACATTGGATGAGATGGATCTCATTGATATCTTCAGGAAATTTCATCCAAATGCAGAAGAATATACCTTCTTCTCAAGTACACATGGAACATTCTCCAGGATAGACCACATCTTGGGTCACATATCAAACCTCAGCAAATTTAAGATAATTGAAATTGTATCAAGCATCTTCTCTAACCACAATGCTATGAGACTAGATATTAATTACAAGAAAAAAACTGTTAAAAACCCAAACATATGGAGATTAAACAATATGTTTCTAAATAACCAACAGGTTACTGAAGAAATCAAAAGGGAAATCAAAAATTTTCGAGAAGCAAATGACAATGAAAGTATGACAACTCAAAACCTATAGGATGCAGCAAAAGCAGTTCTAAGAGGGAAGTTTATAGCAATACAATCTTACACTAAGAAACAAGAAAAACATTGAATAGACAACCTAACTTTACACCTAAAGCAACTGGATAAAGAACAACAACAACAACAAAGAATTAAACCCCCTCCCCCCCAAAAAAAAACAAAAAAACCCAAATTTTCTTTTCTGAAGAAAAGAAATCATAAAGATCAGAGCAGAAATAAATGAAAAAGAAATGAAAGAAACAATAGTAAAGATTAATAAAACTAAAAGCTGGGTCTTTGAGTAGATAAACAAAACTGACAAACCTTTATCCAGACTCATCAAGAAAAAAAGGAGAATCAAAACAAATAAATCAGAAATGAGGAAAGGTTACAACAGACAATGCAGAAATACAAAGGATTATAACAGACCATTATGAAAAACTATATGGCAGTAAAATGGATAATCTGGAAGAAATGGACAGATTCTTAGAAAAGTTCAATCTTCCAAGACTGAACCAGGAAGAAATAGAAATTATAAGCACTGAAATGGAAGCTGTGATAAAAAAAAAAGCTCCCAAAAAACAAAAGTCCAGGACCAGATGGCTTTACAGGAGATTTCTATCAAACATATAGAGAAGAGTTAACATCTATCCTTCTAAACTCTTTCAAAAAATTGCAGCAGAAGGAACACATCAAACTCATTCTATGAGGCCACCATCACCCTGATACAAAAACCAGACAAAGACAACACACAAAAAAATAAACTACAGGCCAGTATCACTAATGAACATAGATGCAAAAATCTTCAACAGAAGTTTAACAAACAGAATTCAACAACACATTAAATAGCTCATACCCCATGATCAAGTTGGGTTTATTCCAGGGATACAAGGATTCTTCAATATAAGCAAATCAATCAATGTGATACATCATATTAACAAATTGAAAGATAAAAACCATATTATAATCTCAATAGATGTAGAAAAAGCCTTTGACAAAATTCAACACCCATTTATGATTAAAACTCTTCAAAAAATGGGGATAGAAGGAACCTACTCAACATAGTAAAGGCTATATATGATAAGCCTGTAGCAAATGTTATTCTCAATGGTGAAAAACTGAAAGCATTCCCCTTAAGATCAGGAACAAGACAAGGTTGTCCACTTCTACCACTATTATTCAACATAGTTTTGGAAGTCCTACCTACAGCAATCATTGAAGAAAAGGAAATAAAAGGAATTCAGATTGGAAAGGAAGTAAAGCTCTCACTGTTTGCAGATGACATGATACTGTACACAGAAAACCCTAAAGATAGTATCAGAAAATTACTAGACCTAATTAGTGAATTTAACAGTTTCAGGATACAAAATCAATATACAGAAATCACTTGCATTTCTATATACTAACAATGAAAAATCAGAAAGAAAAATTAAGGAATCAATTCCATTCACCATTGCAACAAAAAAAATTAAATATCTAGGAATAAACTTACCTAAGGACACAAAAGAACTATACACAGATAATTATAAGACACTAATGAAAGAAATCATTGATATAAACAGATGGATAGATATTCCATGTTCTTGGGTAGGAAGAATCAATATTGTGAAAATGACTATACTGCTGCTGCTGCTAAGTCACTTCAGTCGTGTCTGACTCTGTGTGACCCCATAGACAACAGCCCACCAGGCTTCCCTGTCCCTAGGATTCTCCAAGCAAGAACACTGGAGTGGGTTGCCATTTCCTTCTCCAATGCATGAAAGTGAAAAGTGAAAGTGAAGTCGCTCAGTCGTGTCTGACCCTCAGCGACCCCATGGACTGCAGCCTTCCAGGCTCCTCCGTCCATGGGATTTTCCAGGCAAGAGTACTGGAGTGGGATGCCATTGCCTTCTCCGAATGACTATACTATGAAACCCAATCTACAGATTCAATGCAATCTCTACATACAGCCACTATGGAAGATGGCATGGAGATTCCTTTAAAAACTAGGAATAAAACCACCAAATTCCCCAGCAATCTCCCTCCTAGGCATATACCAAAATTGAAAAGGACACATGTATCCCATTGCTTATTGCAGCACTATTTACAATAGCTAGAACATTGGAAGCAACCTAGATGTCCATTGGCAGACGAATGGATAAAGAAGCTCTGGTACACACACATAATGGAATATTACTCAGCCATAAAAAGAAATGCATTTCAATCAGTTCTAATGAGGTGGATGAAACTAGAGCCTATTACACAAAGTGAAGTAAGTCAGAAAGAGAGAGATAAATGTTGCATACTAACACGTATATACGGAATCCAGAAAGATGGTACTGAAGAATTTATTTGCAGGGCAGCAATGGAGAAACAGACATAGAGAATGGACTTATGGACATGGGGTGAGGGGAGGAAAGGGTGAGATTATGGAGAGAGTAACATGGAAACTTATATTACCATATGTAAAATAGATAGGCAACAGTAATTTGCTGTATGGCTCAGGAAACTCAAACAGGTGCTCTGTATCAACCTAGAGGGGTGTGATGGAAGGGAGATGGAAGGGACATTCAAAAGGGAGGGGATATATGTATACCTATGGCTGGTTCATGTTCAGGTTTTACAGAAAACAAAATTCTGTAAAGCAATTATCCTTCAATTAATTTTTTTTTAATAAAGAGCGTTAGGAAACAATAAATGAAAAAAAAGAATCCACCAGCAATGCGGGAGACCTGGGTTCAATCCCTGGGTTGGGAAGATCCCCTGGAGAAGGAAAGGCTATCCACTCCAGTATTCTGGCCTGGAGAAATTCGTGGACTGGATAGTGTGTGGGGTTGCCAAGAATTGGACACAACTGAGTGACTTTCACTTTCTACATTATGGAAACAGTAAATCAAAGCCAGAACCTCCTGACATCTTGTTACCAAGATCACAAGCATGTGCCCACCAGCTGCAGCAGCTCACTTTTGAAAAATTGTTAGAAATGCACCTCAGGCCTCACCCCAGGCCTACTGAATCTGAAACAACATGTTATTGACAAGATTCTAGGTGATTCATGGACACATCAGAGTACAAGAATCACTACTCTACAGAAAAAATAACCCCATTTAAGTTGTTCTCAGATATAACATTAACTGAAGATAAAAGTATCTTAATCATATGTATGTATTGCATTCTCAATGTTTAAAAAATTACCCTAAAAAAACATGTGATATAAAAAAATATATATTGATGTAAACTTTAAAAAAGGTTAAGGGCCTTTTTTTTTTTTTTTTTTTCCTTTTAGCATAGGTACAAACAAGTAAAAAAAAATAGTAATGGTAAGTGAGCTTGCTCTTCCTTTCAGGATCAAAAATAACTTCAAAATAATTACAAATGAGTAAGTTTTAACCTGTTGGCCATCTTCTATAAAAGCTGTCAGTTCAGTTCAGTTCCTCAGTTGTGTCCTCATGGACGGCAGCACGCCAGGCCTCCCTGTCCATCACCAACTCCCGGAGCTTGCTCAAACTCACATCCATCGAGTCAGTGATGCCATCAAACCATTTCATCCTCTGTCATCCTCTTCTCCTCCTACCCTCAATCTTTCTTGGCATCAGGGTCTTTTCCAATTAGTCAGTTCTTCCCATCAGGTGGCCAAAGTATTGGAGGTTCAGTTTCAGCATCAGTCTTTCCAATGAATATTCAAGACTGATTTCATTTAGGATTGACTGGTTGGATCTCCTTGCAGTCCAAGGGACTCTCGAGAGTCTTCTCCAACACCACAGTTCAAAAGCATCAATTCTTTGGTGCTCAGCTTTCTTTATAGTCCAACTCTCATATCCATACATGACTACTGGAAAAACCATAGTTTTGACTAGATGGACCTTTGTTGGTACAATAATATCTCTGCTTTTTAATATGCTTTCTAGGTTTGTCATAGCTTTTCTTCCAAACAGTAAGGCGTATTCTTGCCTTGGGAACCCCATGAACACTATAAAAAGGCAAAAGGATATGACACTAAAAGATGAACTCCCCAGGTCAGTAGATGCCCAATATGCTACTGGAGAAGTGTGGAGAAATAACTCCAGAAAGAATGAAGAGACTGAGCCAAAGCAAAAACAATGCCAAAACAGCTATAATAAAAACTGTAGCTTAATATTTAAAAAACTACAATAATGAGCTGATACAGATTTATAGATATAATCAGTTTTCAAAATTTTTATAAAGCTGTTCTTATTGGCTCTAGATTTGAATTTTATCCAATGTTCAAATGTAAGCGGTGCAATAATTCTATCAAAATAAATTCTTTGTATATACATTAATGCATGCTCAGTGGCTCAGTCATGTCCAAGTCTTTACAACTTCATGGACTACAGCCTGCTGGGCTAGTCTGTCCATGAAATTTTCCAAGCAAGAATACTGGAGTGGGCTGCCTTTTTTTTTTTGGCTGGTGTTTAAATCCTAGATGCTGACTAAAAGGCACAGACTCAAATCACCTGCATTCAGTAAAAACAAGTTCCCACCACTAGCATTTTCCATTTCTGCTCACTGCTCAATTGAACTGCTATGTATCCTGGCTGTGCTGTAAAGAAATTCTGGGCTCAAATCCCAGGATTGATTCCACTGCCACAGGATTGTCAGCTACAGAATTCTTTAAAATGTTCTTTCCTTCTACATTTATTTAACTCAAAGATTTGAAGTCTTAGTTGCCAAAAGTTTTACACTAACAAAAATTTCACAGGAGAACTAAGAGAATCAGAAAGCAGTGACTGAATCAATCATTTTCATACCCAGATGCTGACTGTATCTATAGAATAGAAAATGAATGTATTTGATAAACTAAAAAGCTATATACAGTGTACTCATAAATACATTTTACAAACATGCATACAAGGCTCAAGTAGAACAAGGCTGAGGAAGTAACTTATGCATATAATCTTCATCAAATATGTAACAGCATCACTGCCATTCTGATTTCATCATCACATTTTATATGAAGAACAGAGGAAAAGGATATTAAAGTAACTACATCTTTGGTTTCACATCGATATTGAGAATATCTGAATGATTATGACTTTGTAAAAATCCCATCAAACCAATTGTGCATTGAAAGTGTTTTTATTTTAGTTTATGACTAATTTCAAAACCCACCTCGGCAGCTATTTTTCAATAATCAAAGTCTGAAAGGCCTTGTACATCTCACAGCACTCTAATTTTCTCTTTCTTTCTCTATCTTTCTCAAGTCTATACCCATGTCTCCTATTTGACTATGAGCCCCACCCCATCCCTGGGACTTTCCTAGGTGAACCTCTCTCCATTTCTTGTGCTCACAGAAATACAGTTGCTCTGCTTTGCTTATTGTTCCATTTTATCAATGGATGGCTAAGAATTGTCTTGCTTGCTTCTGAGAGACTAGTTTTAAAGGTGATGATTAGGAGTGAAATGATAAAGTTGCCCTAGGGCTGAGTGGAATTAAAATAGAAGGCCTTGGATTCCTGTCTGCTAATAATTAGCTGAAAGACTGTGAATCAGGCTCCTACCCTCTCTGAGCTTCATGTTCTCAGTCAAGAGAGGGGGTTTGCTCTAGATTCAATTGACCAAAGGAACAACTATGATCCCCAAACCCCACCCCGACCCCCAGGCTCTTTAACTTTCTGAGCACATGCTTAGGGGGCTTCCTCCCCAGCCCTCCCATCCCTCTGTTGTCATGCACACAACTAAGAAAAAGTTCCCATGGGCCCTCTCAGAGAACATGCTTCACAAGATTCAAAATCCAGTTGCAAAGGCCTTTCCAACATGATTACTGTTTTAACTATAGGTAAGGTAGAAGCCTACAGACAAATTTTAATGAATTCACACCAAATTGTCATACCTTTAAGTGATGTGGCAATTCAAAACCAGGTTTATCCTCCAAGATTAATTATGGCTGTCTGACACTGTTACCCATTGAAATGTTTTAAAAGCCCACAATAATACCTAGAATTTCAAAAAGTGTCACACACCAGCAATTCCTATTAGTGAAAACGGGAATATGACAACTGAATATAACCAGAGGGGGAAAGCTGCCCCAGGTAGTTTTATAATACACAGGGACCAGCTTGCACTTCTATAGGGCAGGATGAAAGCTGCACTGACCTTGGCAGGACTACCCAGGACACCTTTCTATTGGCTAAGGTTCCTTTTTAAATGGCTTGTAACCCGGGAAAGGAAGAGGAATTCTGTTGTCAACAACCAATTGTGCTGCTTGGTGTCACCTTTTCTGTTTCCTGACACACATTTGCATTGCAATTGCCAGAGAAAATTTCTCTTTTCCCTTCTAATTGGGTTGAATTGCTCCTGGATCTTTCTTCTGGTCCCCAAAAGCAATAATGAGAGGGTGAAATACTTTAAGCTCAGTGGTAGAATTATTTAAATTGCTTACAAATGGATGGATTCTTATGCCAAGGTAGGTGTTTCCTTCTCCTCCAGCGCCTTCCTTCCTTCCCCCACCCCTGTCTTTTTTTAAATGAGTTTCCTTGGTTATATTCTTTCTTACAGACATCCAATTGCGTTTGTTTGTTTTCACTTTGTCTTTGGGTGTGTAACTCTGTGCATTTGTGGCTTCAAACTGTGCTTAAGCAACAGGTCAGTAACACCCCCCTACACTAGGAGGGTCTTGCTGTATTTTTTGTATGCAGTCTGTTCTCATTTCTTAGGCAACACAAACCTGGGTATGGAGAGGAGAAAGGAAAAAAAATGCCTTGAGGCAAAATCTGTTCTTGTGGAATTCAGAAAGCCTTTGTCAGGACTTTCCACTTGTCTATCTAGGCTTTTCCAACATCCTTTCCTGCCCTCTCTCCTTGTGAGCTCTCTTCCCCACTCCACCAGTTTCCCATCTCTCCAAAATTTCATCAATACCCCCTTGCATGTGGGGAAAATTATGAACAAGTACACATAAAGAGGTTAAGTGTATAATGTACTTGTCTCTTCCAAAGGTATTATCAGTGTTTAAACTATGTAAATCATTAATAGTGAATTTTGTTGTTGTTGTTTTTCAGTTGCTAAGTCATGCCTGACTCTTTGCGACCCCAAAGACCCAGCATCAGGGTCTTTTCCAATGATGTCTTAGATTCTGCCTTATCTGTACTTTTTAATGATTCTTAGAAGCAGGATGTCTTTCTATTCACTCTAGATATCACTACATAAGCAGCCCTCTACTCATTTGGTTTGCTTTGCCTAGAACTATTCTAGAGTGGTAAATGGTACCAGAGCCTATATCCCATTTCTTTAATATAACCTTCTCATAACATCCACATCATTCACAGCATGTATCACAGACATAAACACATGTACCTCCATCTTCTGTTTATTAGCTAGTTCCTTTCGGGCTTCCCTGGTGGCTCAGATGGTAAAGCGTCTGCCTGCAATGCGGGAGACCTGGGTTCGATTCCTGGGTTGGGAAGATCCCCTAGAGAAGGAAATGGCAATCCACTTTAGCACTTTTGCCTGGAAAATCCCATGGATGGAGGAACCTGATAGGCTACAGTCCATGGGTTTGCAAAGAGCTGGACAGGACTGAGTGACTTCACTTTCATTATCATTTACCACCTTATGTTAGTTTTGGTTCCTCTGCCAAAACACAGAACAAGGTTATCAAGGAACACTGATACCCATCTATAAGATATCCCTTTGTATCAAAGATACTCCTTTCTTTCAAAGGGGCACAGAATTCTGGTTGATAAATGGTAAAGATCCTATCATCAGTATAATATTGCTCTCTGCTGACTTTAAGATCCTTCACAAATGGCATGAATGCTAAAATGGTTACATTATGGTACATCAAATCCATAGTGTGATATTTTTTATCAATTTAAAAAACCAAAAAATTCCATGCTACGTGGTCTCTAAACCCTATCTAAATAATGTGCTGCATGAATATCTCATTAAAATGTAAGGAAAAAGGAAGGAAAGCAACTGCTCAAAAGGCCAGTGTATTCTGAACCACTAGGGGGAAAGAATTGGTGATGGAACAAAAAAGATAAACTGAGTCAGAACGGGTATTTTTTTCTACATTTAAAAATTTTTCATGAATAACTATGAATAAAATAATGAGTTAATCAACACTCCTTGCTTTCAGAGAGCCCTGTACCTAGTACCAGAGAGAGAAATAAAGCACACACACGCGCGCGAGCGCGCGCGCACACACACACACACACACATATACTCACACACATCACATAGACAATATGCAATGGCAAGCTGGTAAGTAGTCTGAAGAGAGATTACAAGGGGCCCAAGAGCATATGGATGGGGAAGGAAATGGCAACCCATTCCAGCATTCTTGCCAGGAGATCCCATGGACAGAGGAGCCTGGTGGGCTATAGTCCATGGGGTCGCAAAGAGTCAGACACAACTGAACGATTCTCACTCACTCATTCAAGAGCATATGGAAGGGGTTCATGACCCAGTCTACTGGGCCCAGGAAGATGAAAAAGAAATATTTCAGCTGTGATCTGAAGGGCAAGTAGTTTAAAGAGGTAAAGAAAGTTCAGAAAGCACTGCCTTGACAGATCTTGAAAAGACTCTGAACAGGAAGAAAATCTGAGCTATTTTAGTAACAGAAAGAAGGTCAGAATGGCAGTATTCAAGAGATCAAAAAAGAGTTTGACATTGCATAAGCTGGGAGAAGTAGGCAACAACCCAACCATAGAGGCCTTCCAGATAAACTATGTTAAGAATTTTGGTAAAAATCAAAAGCAATTGGAAGAAATGGAAGTCTTTAGGCTGTTTGAATATAAAAATGATCACACAGATTACACAATGAAGAATAAATCAGACAGTACAGAAAGTTAATATGGGCAAAATTCTTAGCAGATACAACAAACACATTCACAAAATAATTCACTTGATAATTATAGTTTAGAATAGGGCAGTGCTTGTAAAAAGAGATAAATGGAAAGATTGGGGACATATTTCAGAGGTAAAAGATCTATGTTTGATGCTATTTACTGAAACATATTTGCTCAATCAGGATTGTTGGGGACTCAATAATAGACATGTTGAATTTGGGGTGTCTCTGAGAGTTCAATCCCTGGATCAGGAAGATCCCCTGAGGTAGGAAGTGGCAGCCCACTCCAATACTCTTGCCTGGAAAATTCCATGGACAGAGAAGGCTGGCCGGCTATAGTCTATGGGGCCACAAAAAGTCACATATGACTTAGTGACTGAACATACACACACACACTGAGAGCTATGAGGATGTAACAAGTAGGTAATTTACAATGCAGTTTTACAGTTCAAAGGAGAAGACTGAATTAGAGATTAGAAGTGAGGAATTGTTGGCATACAGATGAATTGATGCCCTGGTTAAGAATAAAGAGGAGTTAAAGTTTTTGAGAATGCTGAAAGAAGATAATCCCAAAAAAGGATCTATGCAAAATAATGAGGGTCTGGCTACATATCAGTGATCAGTGGAGGAGAACATCTTTTAGGAAAAAAAGGATAAAACCTTAAATGGGTAAATACAGAGATACGTTTGGTTACGGGATATTTCAAGGGAATGAGAAGGAAATCAATATGGACAGAGACTCAGAATTTTGTATCCTTCATCTCATGACTAATAAAGTAGTGTCATCCACAAAGCAGAAGTTTAATAAAGAAAGAAAAAAAACAGCAATAAAGAAAGGTCAAAAAGAGTCTAATTTGACAAAGGATTTTTGCATGGGGTTAGAGAAGAAACTCATCATTTAATTCAAGTGTGTTTCTTCTCTATATGATATAAAGGACTCTGGGGGTGATTGAAGGAAGTGGTACAACACATTTATTTCTAGTTAAGAAGATCACTGCTGCTCCTTTAACCATTTGTGAGAATGTCAGGGAATAAATCAAAGAAAAAGGTTAATTTTGAGGAAACATTCATTTTATAGGGTAATATACCAATAAAATGATATTTCCTTAGATTCAAAAATAAACACAACTGCCTCATTTCATGTCATTTTTCAATTGCTCATTTACCATAAAATATCAACACTCAATACTTTTAAGTAAAATTAAATTTCCACTTCCCTCAGTTAAGGTTTTTATCTAAATATTTCACTAGAAATTTTATACTTCTACTCAAGGCTGCTATTAGAGCCAATAGGTGAGATAAAGCTATACCAGAGCAAGAAATCTGATTGACTCTACCTTCCTTCAAAGAAACGTTGAAAATAGCAATTTTTTACAAAAGTAAATATTTTAATTTTTTAATATTATACTTTTAAAAAGAAAAAGTATTTTTTTAAAAAGATATAGTTTTTGAACTGAATAAATTTTGCACACTTTAACTGAAATTTAGCATACTATCCAAGGCCTACTGAAAATAAAAATAAATATTTATGTTGTAGGCCACCACATATGTATGCTAACACAAGTAAAGCTGTATATGGTCAAACATTCTATTATCAACTATGTCATTCTTTCTTCATCCAGAAGACTCTACAGACTCCTGACTTCAGGCAAATTTGCTGCCATTGACCATACTAAGAGGATGAAACTGGTAAATAGTATACACTGAAACTTCAGTATTTTTATTTGGAACCATAAGATCACTTGTCTTTATTCCTTCCCATGTATAATATTAGTTCTCTTCTCCCAATATATACCAACATCCTTCTTGTTACTTTCTTTCTTTATTGAAATACAGTTGATTTACAATGTTCTATTAGTTTCAGATGTATAGCAAAGTGATTCAGATATACACATACATATAATATATATAAATATTTTTCAGATTCTTTTCAATTATAGGTTGTTACAACACACTGAATACAGTCCCCTGTGCTATAGAGGGAACTGTAGCTATATTTTACCTTTTCTCCCCATAGTACTTGGCACAATGTGTTTTCATAGTAAGTGATCTATAAATCATCCATTGTGCATCTTGTTGTATGTGTGCCAGGGTCCAAAGTTGAAATTGAAGGTCATTTCATATATACAGTCAGCAAAAACAAGACCTGGAGCTGACTGTGGTTCAGATCATCATTTCCTTATTGCAAAAGTCAGGCTTAAACTGAAGAAAGTAGGGAACACCTCTAGGCAATTTAGGCATGACCTAAATCAAATCACTTATGATTATACAGTGGAAGTAACAAATATATTCAAGGGGTTAGATCTGGTGGACAGAGTTCCTGAAGAACTGTGGACGGGGGATTGTAACACAGGAGTTGGTATAGGAGTCAATGACCAAGACCATCCAAAAGAAAAAGAAATGCAAGAAAGCAAAGTGGTTGTCTGAGGAGGCTTCACAAATAGCTGAGGAAAGAAGAGAGGCAAAAGGTAAGGGGAAAAGTAAAGATATACCCAACAGAATGAAGAGTTCCAGAGACTAGCAAGGAGAGATAAGAAGGCCTTCTTAAATGAACAATGCAAAGAAATAGAGGAAAACAATAGAATGGAAAAGACTAGTGATCTCAAGAAAACTAGAGATATCAAGGGAACATTTGCAAAAATGGACAATATAAAGGACAGAAAAGGTAAGGACCTAACAGAGAAGAAATTAAGAAGAGGTGGCAAAAATACAGAGAAAAACTGTACCAAAAAGGTCTTAATGACCCGGATAATCACAATGCTATGGTCACTCACCTAGAGCCCGACATCCTGGAGTGTGAAGTCAAATAGGCCTTAGGAAGCATTAAGATGTAAAAGTTGGGTTTAGAAAAGGCAGAGGAAACAGAGATCAAATTGCCAACATTCACTGGATCATAGAAAAATCAAGGAAATTCCAGAAAAACACCTATTTCTGTTTCATTGACTATCCAAAAGCCTTTGATTGTGTGGATCACAACGAACTGTGGAAAATTCTTAAAGAGATGGGAATTACAGACCACCTTACCTGTCTCCTGAGAAACCTGTATGTGGGTCATGAAACTAAAGTTAGAACCTTACATAGAACAACAGACTAGTTCAAAATGGGGAAAGGAGTATGACAAGGCTATATATTGTCACCATGCTTATTTAACTTATATGCAGAGTATGTCCTGCGAAATGCCAGGCTGGATGAATCAGAAGCTGGAATCAAGATTGGTGGCAGAAATATTAGCAACCACAATTATGCAGATGGTATCACTCTAATTGCAGAAAATGAGGCGGAACTAAGAGCCTCTTAGTTCCTAAAAGCGGAGGCTGCGACGGACCGCCCAAGGTCAGGGGCGGCGACAGAGAGTGCCAGGCTGCGACAGTGCAGCCAGGAGCGGTGGAGAGGAGATACCCCACGTCCGAGGTCAGGGGCGGCAGCCGAGACAAGCTACCCTACAACCGAGGCTGGGGCGGCGGCCGAGAGACCAACCCCATGTCCAAGAAGTGGTGGCTGTGTGGGTGCAGGAGGGCTGAGAGAAGATACCTACTCTACGTTCTACTCTACGTTCAAGATCAGGAGGGGCGGCCATAAGGAGATACCCCTCGTCCAAGGTAAGGAGCAGTGGCTGCGCTTTGCTGGAGCAGCCGTGAAGAGATAACCCACATCCAAGGTAAGAGAAACCCGAGTAAGATGGTAGGTGTTGCAAGAGGGCATCAGAGGGCAGACACATTGAAACCATAATCACAGAAAACGGGGCAATATGATCACACGGACCACAGCCTTGTCTAACTCAATGAAACTAAGCCATGCCCATGGGACCCCAAGACAGGTGGGTCGTGGTGGAGAGGTCTGACAGAATGTGGTCCACTAGAGAAGGGAATGGCAAACCACTTCAGTATTCTTGCCTTGAGAACCCCAGGAACAGTATGAAAAGGCAAAATGATAGGATACTGAAAGAGGAACTCCTCAGGTCAGTAGGTGCCCAATATGCTACTGGAGGTCAGTGGAGAAATAACTCCAGAAAGAATGAAGAGAAGGAGCCAAAGCAAAAACAATACCCAGTTGTCGATGTGAATGGTGATAGACGCAAGGTCCAATGCTGTAAAGAACAATATTGCATAGGAACCTGGAATGTCAGGTCCATGAATCAAGACAAATTGGAAGTGGTCAAACAGGAGATGGCAAGAGTGAACATTGACATTCTAGGAATCAGTGAACTAAAATGGACTGGAATGGATGAATTTAACTCAAATGACCATTATATCTACTACTGTGGGCAGGAATCCCTTAGAAGAAATGGACTAGCCATGTTGGTCAACAAGAGTCTGAAATGCAGTACTTGGATGCAATCTCAAAAACGACAGAATGATCTCTGTTCATTTCCAAACAAACCATTCAATATCACAGTAATCCAAGCCTATGCCCCAACCAGTAATGCTGAAGAAGCTGAAGATGAACAGTTCTATGAAGACCTACAAGACCATTTAGAACTAACACCCAAAAAAGATGTCCTTTTCATTATAGGGGACTGGAATGCAAAAGTAGGAAGTCAAGAAACATCTGGAGTAACAGGCAAATTTGGCCTTGGAATACGGAATGAAGCAGGGCAAAGGCTAATAGAGTATTGCGAAGAGAAGGCACTGGTCATAACAAACACCTTCTTCCAACAAGATAAGAGAAGACTCTACACATGGACATCACCAGATGGTCAACACTAAAATCAGATTGATTACATTCTTTGCAGCCAAAGATGGAGAAGCTCTATACAGTCAGCAAAAACAAGACCAGGAGCTGACTGTGGCTCAGATCATGAACTCCTTATTGCCAAATTCAGACTGAAATTGAAGAAAGTAGGGAAAACCACTAGATCATTCAAGTATGACCTAAATCAAATCCCTTATGATTATACAGTGGAAGTGAGAAATAGATTTAAGGGACTAGATCTGATAGACAGAGTGTCTGATGAACTATGGACTGAGGTTTATGACATTGTACAGGAGACAGGAATCAAGACCATCACAAGAAAAAGAAATGCAAAAAAGCAAAATGGGTGCTTTTTTCTTTTCACAGGCCTTACAATAGCTGTGAAAAGAAGAGAAGCGAAAAGCAAAGGAGAAAAGGAAAGACATAAGCATCTGAATGCAGAGTTCCAAAGAACAGCAAGAAGAGATAAGAAAGCCTTCTTCGGCCATCAATGCAAAGAAAAAGAGGAAAACAATAGAATGGGAAAGACTAGAGATCTCTTCAGGAAAATTAGAAATACCAAGGGAACATTTTGCAAAGATGGGCTCGATAAAGGACAGAAATGGTATGGACCTAACAGAAGCAGAAGATATTAAGAAGAAGATATTAAAAAGAAGAGAAGCGAAAAGCAAAGGAGAAAAGGAAAGACATAAGCATCTGAATGCAGAGTTCCAAAGAACAGCAAGAAGAGATAAGAAAGCCTTCTTCGGCAATCAATGCAAAGAAAAAGAGGAAAACAATAGAATGGGAAAGACTAGAGATCTCTTCAGGAAAATTAGAAATACCAAGGGAACATTTTGCAAAGATGGGCTCGATAAAGGACAGAAATGGTATGGACCTAACAGAAGCAGAAGATATTAAGAAGACCATCCAAGCAGAAGATAATCCCAAGCAGAAGATATTAAGAAGAGATGGCAAGAATACATAGAAGAACTGTACAAAACAGATCTTCATGACCCAGATAATCACAGTGGTGTGATCACTGACCTAGAGCCAGACATCCTGGAATGTGAAGTCAAGTGGGCCTTAGAAAGCATCACTACGAACAAAGCTAGTGGAGGTGATGGAATTCCAGTTGAGCTCTTTCAAAACCTGAAAGATGATGCTGTGAAAGTGCTGCACTCAATATGCCAGCCAATTTGGAAAACTCAGCAGTGGCCACAGGACTGGAAAAGGTCAGTTTTCATTCCAATCCCAAAGAAAGGCAATGCCAAAGAATGCTCAAACTACCGCACAATTGCACTCATCTCACATGCTAGTAAAGCAATGCTCAAAATTCTCCAAGCCAGGCTTCAGCAATACATGAACTGTGAACTTCCAGATGTTCAAGCTGGTTTTAGAAAAGGCAGAGGAATGAGAGGTCAAATTGCCAACATATGCTGGATCATGGAAAAAGCAAGAGAGTTCCAGAAAAACAACTCTTTCTGCTTTATTGACTATGCCAAAGCCTTTGACTGTGTGGATCACAACAAAGTGTGGAAAATTCTGAAAGAGATGGGAATACCAGACCACCCGACCTGCCTCTTAAGAAACTTATATGCAGGTCAGGAAGTAACAGTTAGAACTGGACATGGAGCAACAGACTGGTTCCAAATAGGAAAAGGAGTATGTCAAGGCTGTATATTGTCACCCTGCTTGTTTAACTTATATGCAGAGTACATCATGAGAAACACTGGGCTGGAGGAAGCACAGCTGGAATCAAGATTGCCGGCAGAAATATCAATAACCTCAGATATGCAGATGACACCACCCTTATGGCAGAAGGTGAAGAAGAAGTTAAAAGCCTCTTGATGAAAGTGAAAGAGGAGAGTGAAAATGTTGGCTTAAAGCTCAACATTCAGAAAATGAAGATCATGGCATCTGGTCTCATCACTTCATGGGAAATAGATGGGAAACAATGGAAACAGTATCACACTTTATTTTGGGGGGCTCCAAAGTCACTGCAGATGGTGATTGTAGTCATGAAATTAAAAGAAGCTTACTCCTTGGAAGGAAAGTTATGACCAACCCAGATAGCATATTCAAAAGCAGAGACATTATTTTGCCAACAAATGTCTGTCTAGTCAAGGCTATGGTTTTTCCAGTTGTCAAGTATGGCTGTGAGAGTTGGACTGTGAAGAAAGCTGAATGCCGAGGAATTGATGCTCTTGACCTGTGGTGTTGGAGAAGACTCTTGAGAGTCCCTTGGACTGCAAGGAGATCCAACCAGTCCATTCTGAAGGAGATCAGCCCTGGGTGTTCTTTGGAAGGAATGATGCTAAAGCTGAAACTCCATTACTTTGGCCACCTTATGTGAAGAATTGACTCATTGGAAAAGACCCTGATGCTGGGAGGGATTGCCGGCAGGTGGAGAAGGGGACAACAGAGGATGAGATGGCTGAATGGCATCACTGACTCAATGGACATGAGTTTGGTTAATCTCCCATAGTTGGTGATGGACAGGGGGGCCTGGCGTGTTGCGATTCATGGGGTCACAAAGAGTCAGACACTACTCAGTGACTGAATTATACTGAACTGAAGAGCCTCTTGATGAGAGTGAAAGAGGAAAGTAACAAAACTGTCTTAAAACTTAACATTCAAAAAACTAAGATCATGGTATCTGGTCCCAACACTTCATGGTACATAGAAGGGAAAAAGTAGAAACAGTGACAGATTTTATTTTCTTAGGCTCCAAAATCACTGGGGATGGTGACTGCAGCCATGAAATTAAAGACGTTTGCTCTTTGGACGGAAAGCTATGACAAACCTAGACAGTATATTAAAAGCAGAGACATCCATTTGTTGACAAAGGTCCATATAGTCAAAGCTATGTTTTTTTTGTTTTTTTCCCAATAGTCATGACTGGAATTTGAGAGTTGTACTATAAGAATGCTGAATGCTGAAGAATTGAAGCTTTCAAACTGGTGCTGGAGAAGACTCTTGAGAGTCCCTTGGACACTAAGGGTATCAAACCAGTTAATCTAAAAGGAAATCAACCCTGAATATTCATTGGAAACATTGATGATGAAGCTGAAGATCTAATACTGTGGCCACCTGATGAGAAGAACTGACTCATTGGTAAAGACCCTGATGCTGGTAAATATTGAAGGCTAAAGGAGAAGGGGATGACAGAGGATGAGATGGTTGGATGGTATCACCAACTCAACAGAGGTAAGTTTGAGCAAATTCTGAGGTAGTAAAGGACAGAGAAGCCTGGCATACTGCAGTTCATGAGGTTGCAAAGAGTCGGATAAGACTAGGGACTGGACAACAAATGATTTTTGCAGTAGTCATATATGGATATAAGAGTTGGACCATAAAGAAGGTGAGCACTGAAGAACTAGCACCTTCGAATTGTGCTGGAGAAGACTATTGAGAGTCTCCTGGACTGCAAGGAGATCAAACAAGTCAATCCTAAAGGAAATTAACCCTGAATGTTCACTGGAAGGACTGATGCTAAAGCTCCAATGCTTTGGCCACTTGATGCAAAGAATCAACTCATTGGTAAAAAGCCCTGATACCAGGAAAGATTGAAGGCAAATGGAGGAGAGGGCAGCAGAGGATGAGATGGTTAGATAGCATCACCACCTCAATGGACATGGGTCTGAGCAAACACCAGGAGATAATGAAGGACTGGGAAGCCTGGTGTGCTGCAGGTCATAGGATTGCAAAGAGTTGGGCATGACTTAGTGACTGAAAAACAACAATCAAGAAATAGTAATAGCAAAACATTTATCAGATCAGATCAGATCAGATCAGTAGCTCAGTCGTGTCCGACTCTTTGCGACCCCATGAAACTCAGCACACCAGGCCTCCCTGTCCTCCCATCACTATCTCCCAGAGTTCACTCAGACTCATGTGCATCGAGTTGATGATACCATCCAGCCGTCTCATCCTCTGTCATCCCCTTTTCCTCCTGCCCCCAATCCCTCCCAGCATCACAGTCTTTTCCAATGAGTCAACTCTTCTCATGTGGTGGCCAAAGTACTGGAGTTTCAGCTTTAGCATAATTCCTTCCAAAGAACACCCAAGGCTGATCTCCTTTAGAATGGACTAGTTGGATCTCCTTGCAGTCCAAGGGACTCTCAAGAGTCTATACAGGCTTTCAATATGAGATTACAGGGCTACCCTTGTGGTGTTAGTGGTTTAAAAAAAAAAAAAAAAAAAAAAACCACCTCTCAATGCAGGAGAAGCAGGAGATGTGGGCTTGATCCCTGGGTCAGGAAGATTCCCTGGAGAAGGACATGGTAACCCATTCCCTTATTCCTGCCTAGAGAATCCCATGGACAGAGGAGCCTCGTGGGCTACAGTCCACAGTGTTGCAAAGAATTGGACACAACTGAAGCAACTTATAGTGTATGCATTGGAAGTTTAGATATGATTTAGTAAGTAGAAGGTTACCTCTAGACCTTGTGTAATGATTTTTGGCATCAATTACACTTTGCAAAAGATGTTTCCTTCCATAGACCCATAGATGTAATTTCTTTTTAAAATATTTTCAGAAAATCATGACAATAAAAGAGGCTCCCTCTAGTTATTTTCTTGCCCCAAGAATCAATAACCATTCAACGTTCCTGAAAACATCAACATCTAGCCAGTAACTACCAAAATATCATTGCCAAGTAATAGATATTTGAGCTGCCTATATCTTGACTCCTCCGATAAGAACTGACCCTCACCACAACATCCTAGGAGGACAAGCAGAGCAAATGGAAGCCCAGTCCACAAATTCCTAGGCTCATGATCCTCAGCTCCTTCACAGAAAACAAATTCACATGGGATGCAAAGTAACCAAAAAGTACAAAGGAGCAAAAGCAATCAAAGCCTGGAGGGGAAATCAAAACTATTTGAAGCAAGATTTTCTACTTCTGATGGTTATTGTTTATATGTTATTTATTACTTAGAAGAAAGTTTTAAAGAAAACAGGTAAAGATATGCACAGCATATGTGTGCCTAGGAGAAGCTTCCTTTTATTAGTAATGCACCATTTCTTATTAAAAAAAAATAAAATAAAACAATGTATCAGGGGGAAAATGTTACAGAGTTTTATATAATAAAAGAAGATAAAATAAAGTTTTATATAATAAAGAATTTGTCCAGTCTTCAACCTGAGGTCCTGCACTTTATATAGAAGCTTCACATTTGAGACTCTCTTGAGACCTAAATCAATGTGTCCCTTCATTTGGCTGTCTTGATTTTATTCTTCATTAAAAAATTGTAGTTACAACTAGAGCACTTTTTGAATCATTCTAGCAAGCTATCAGATCTGAGGGGATAATAGGAACCCCTGACTTTGTAGCCTGGGAACCCTGGAGCGTGTGGCTGGTATCTGACGTGAGGGGAACTTAGAGGAGGCTGGTGACCTCAGCATATGCTTTGCACTACGCAGTTAGTGCCAAAACTACCTTACTGGGTAAATCACAAACTGAGGGGGGAAATATTAGCATCTTATTATTCCCATTCACGAAGATCAGAATTGAAAGAGACACGTGTACCCCAATGTTCATCATGCACTGTTTATAATAGCCAGGACATGGAAGCAACCTAGATGTCCATCAGCAGATGAATGGATAAGAAAGCTGTGGTACATATACACAATGGAGTATTACTCAGCCATTAAAAAGAATACATTTGAATTAGTTCTAATGAGGTGGATGAAACTGGAGCCCATTATACAGAGTGAAGTAAGCCAGAAAGAAAAACACCAATACAGTATACTAACATATATATATGGAATTTAGAAAGATGGGAACAATAACCCTGTATACGAGACAGCAAAAGAGACACAGATGCATAGAACAGTCTTTTGAACTCTGTGGGAGAGGGAGAGGGTGGGATGATTTGGGAGAATGACATTGAAACATGTATAATATCATATATGAAACGAGTCGCCAGTCCAGGTTCGATGCACGATACTGGATGCTTCGGGCTGGTGCACTGGGACGACCCAGAGGGATGGTACGGGGAGGGAGGAGGGTGGAGGGTTCAGGATGGGGAACACATGTATACCTGTGGCGGATTCATGTTGATATATGGAAAAACCAATACAACATTGTAAAGTTAAAAAATAAAATTAAAATAAAAAAATAATAATAATAAAGTTTTAAAGATCATCCAACTAAAAAAATCTTTTACTGAAGTATTTCTTCCATTACTATGTGCCATGTCAGGCTGTGTAATTCATGTAGCTTTATTTTTTTTCTTTCCTGCTTCCCCATGAAAACGGAATAAATAACTCAATCTGAATTATAGTCATTTTGTGATAAGGTATGCTGATAACTGTGACTCTGAGCACTGGCCATTTTTAATAAAAATAAGTTGTCAGCCTGACCTAAGTCATGGACTGGAAAGTACAACTTTCTTTAACTCATAATTCTTGATATTCCCATTCCTCTACTGAAAAAGAGATATTCCATATTTGCTTGAAAAATCCCTCTTCCATGCTCCTGTGATTTAATTTACTCAGTAAACTCAGTCTTCATTATAAAGCTAACTGAAGCTAAGTTCTGCCTAAGAAAGCAAATGTCAGCATTTCCAGATCTTATTTAGGATATTATTGACATATTATTTACACTGTCTAAAAATGGGATGATGACAATAGTTTTCAAAATTCTTATTGACTGTTCAATATAAGAATACAATACTTTAAGTTAATTAATTAATAATAAAAAGAATACAATGCTTTTTCTCTATCAACAGTGACCAAAACTAACAATGATTCAAACTACAATTTCATTGTCTACATTATAAACATAACTTTTACTATAATTTACAAATAATGGCTAACCAATTCATCATACAAATTTCTCCTGATTTTGTTCCCCTAATATAATTCTTACTGAGTTTTTGTTCCTACAGAAAATCCTTAACTTGTCATCTTTCAAACTCTTTCTCACTGACTCTGTGTGTGTGTTCATGCACACACACTCCTGTGCACCCACATGCCCTTGTCAGTTTTCTAAACCCTATACTTTCTACCACACTTGAATGTGGGGGAGGGAATGAGGGGGCTGGGAGTGGAAGCAGAGCTCAAAATGAATGTTATAAGCTACCAATGTAGCAAACCCCCACACTTAATACCCAGGTCCTACGGCAACACTTTAAAAAATAGCTGTCCTCTCCTTTAATACCCCAAATATTGGGTTTTGAAATGTAATAAAACAGAATTCTGGACAAGAACACTGTTACCTACCAACAATTCTTGATGACTGACTTGCACATTATTGGCATTCCTTGGGCTGCCCTGATTCCCAGGGAAGTGGTCTTTCAAGGATAGCTAACAGCTTTCTAAAATTCTTCTCTAAACATTTCAGCTGTAGAACATTCTTCACCAAATTATGACTCAATGGCTCTGACTCAATGGCTCTTATGTGCTAACCTCTTTTCCATCTCAATGGCAGACAATTGAGCCTGTCTTGAAATTTATGGACACAAACCATTATGAAAACAGCAAGGACATGAATCAGGAGGCAGACTGTAAGGTATGTGTGAGGCCAGACAGTACCCCCAGAGACACAGACCAGCTCTTGGAGAATCTAAGGACAAGAAACTTTAAGAAATTAGTAGTTGCTGCAAACCCGTGATGGCAGACATCAAGCCCAAATACCAGTCTATTCTTTCCTTTAAGCCTCAATTTAAAAATAATTTTGGATAGTAATCAAGAGGAAGGAATAGGCACATGCTGTAAGAATCTGAAATAGTATTTTTTTTTCAGTTCTCTTTTTCATATGCTGGAAATAATAGCCAACTCCTATAATATAATGCATGGCACAACTGTATGAGGTGACAGCCCTATGTGACTGACTCTGAAGGGCTAAAAGGGAACTCTCACGCAAAGTTTTCTAAATTATCAGTTCAAGTACATTACATATACATCTTAAAACACTATACTTGTTTGCACTTAGTGGTGGTAAACATTTTACCTTTATTACTATATAAACCATACCATACATTTTATACATATATGAAACAACATAAACATTTCATACATATATGAAAACTTAAAATACTAAGAAACTTTAGGAATTTGAACTGAATTACAGGCCATTCTTTTTAGGAAAAGATTGAGATTATGGACTACCATTTTAAAGCTAGAAGGCTATAATAACTATTGGGAGGAGGAAACACCATCTCATCTAGGTCCCTAGAGTGCCTTTTCTAATAAATTGCCAACAAAAAGTAAGGAGGCAGTCTGCTCTGCCTGGACTACTCTGCTCTGGACTACTCCCACTTCTGACCCCAATTACAACTTGGGGTTCTTCAAGACAATCCTCAGGTTTAATGTTTTGCTTCATGTGTGCTAAGTCATTCAGTCTTATGCAACCCTTTGTGACCCTATGGACTGGAGCCCTGCAGGCTCCCCTGTCCATGGGCTTCTTCAGGCAAGACTACTTGAGGGGGTTGTTTACCCTCCTCCAAGTGATCTTCCCAACCCAGGGATCAAACCCCTATCTCTTAAGTCTCCTGCATCACCAGGCAGGTTCTTGACCACCAGGGCCACCTAGGAGGATCAAATAAATCACTAAAACATGCTCTGCTCACAGTTATGGTTTATAATAGTAAAAGAATACATATTAAAATCAGTACAAACATGGGACAGAGTCCCAGAAAGCCATATGCAGAGCTTTCAGATCTGCGGAGTTGATCTGTGGATCAATTCTGTGGAATTGGGGCCAATACTAGTTTCTCCCAGGAATGATATGGGACAGAATGTATGGAGTACTGCCAGCCTGAGAAGCTCACCTGAGCTTGGGTGTGCAGGGTTTTTATTTGGGCTTCAGCCCATGGACATGCTGGATTGCCAGGTGGCTGACCTTTCGATTCCTGGTGGAAATGATTTGGCATGACCCAAAGCCCTCACCACAAATCACATTGTAGACTATCCAACATGGACCCAAGATCCCAGGTAAACAAAGTCATTCATATTAGGTAGGGCATCCAAACAACTTAGAGATCACTTTCCAGGAGCTGAGGGCAAAGGCCAGGGCCTCTCTTTAAGTAGTGAAAGTCGTTCAGTCGTGTCTGACTATTTGCAACCCCATGGACTATACAGTCCATGGAATTCTCCAGGCCAGAATACTGGAGTGGGTAGCCTTTCCCTTCTCCAGGGGATCTTCCCAACCCAGGGATCAAACCCAGGTTTCCCACATTGTGGGTGGATTCTTTACCAATGAGCCACAAGGGAAGCCCCAAAATACTGGAGTGGGTAGCCTATCCCTTCTCCAGCAGATCTTCCCTACCCAGGAATCGAACCAGGATCTCCTGCATTGCAGGCAGATTCTTTATCCACTGAGTAATCAGGGAAGCCCTTCTGTTTAAGTAAGGTTCATTCTCCTGAAGTAAGGTTCATTCTGGATTACACAGCCAGGAATAATTTTTCTGATCCAGGTGTTAATCCTGCTTTCAAAATTTCAGTTTGTATGAATTGTTAAATTGCTGTTTACTATTTTAAAAGCATCCTTCAGTTACACATACTTACTATAAATAAATTTATCAAAATATCACCCATATTTCCCTATTATTTGTATATGTTCTAAATTAGTAACACACACTTCAATAAAGTTTTGCTGTGTTTTAAAATGGGATCAGCAAATTTACAATTCCAAAGATATCAGACAGTGAATTTTGCTAATATGGCAATAATATAATGACTAAGTAATGAAGAAAAATCTGTGGTTTTATATTTTTCACCAAATAAGGAAGGATACATTGTGCAGAATTAATAGCACTAATTCACTTAAAAGATACTAGTGGCTTTTAATGTATGTAAGAAACGCTCTCATTTGAATCCGTATCACCATGATGACATTAGCTCAAAACAATGACATTTTTCTATCTTTCTGATCTTGACTACTCTAAGTGCCTCATGTAAGTGGAGCCATACAGTGTCTTTTTGTGATTAGCTTATTTTACTTGGCATAATGTCCTGAAGATTCGTCATGTTGTACCTATGTCAGAATTCCCTTCCATTTTAGGACTGAATAAATTTTATGTTTTATCTGTTTTACCAGACTAAAACATTAGGGGAAAATGACTTAATGTTGTTCACATGTTACACACACAAATTTGATGTTTCAGTACATACTAAATCCTTTTCGAAATATTCCGTCTTTAGAGAAGAATGTTATACACAAGAATTCCTAAAACAGCCCATCTAAAGTTGCAGCAACTACATTTAAAAACAACAAAAAACCATCATATGTCTATGTATGGTAATAGAACATTTTTTGAATAACTAAATACAATTGAAGGTAAGACCAATCCAGTCAAAAGAAATCAAGAACTCCAGGTACTAATGCACAAACTCCTTGGGCGGAATAACCCAGAGAGGAAGTATCATTATCATTGCAACACTGTGTTCTTCATACATTTTTTATGAACTAAGTTTTTCACACACTTTAGAGGTTAGCAGTGCATTACATTTTTGTCTGCTGCTTGATTTAACAGAATGAAATGCCCTAAAGGCATTTATTAAAACCAGAGGGGAAAATTGTGATTACTGTTAACCTCTGCCAGTAACTGATAAAAGCTTTCAGGGAACAAGTATCAAAGTGCACTCCAATCACCAAGTGAAATATGAGCTGGTCTGTCACTTAACATTCATTGTTGTTTAGTATTTAAACACTAACATTAATAGGCTTGTATCAGCTTCAACCCGGTTTTCCAGGTGGCGCTAGTGGTAAAAAATCCACCTGCCTAGGCAGAAGACATAAGAAATGCAGGTTAAGTCTCTGGATCAGATCTAGTGGAGGAGGGCATGGCAAGCCACTCCAGTATTCTTGCCTCAAGAATGCCATTGACAGAGTAGCCTGGTGGGCTAGGCGGGCTGCAGTCCACAGGGTCACAGTCAGATATGACTGAAGTTTCAATCACAGTGTCTATGCTCCAACTTCCAACTTCCAGAAATCAAATACACTAATATTTTGTAATTACATCCTGTAAAGCTTTCTCCTTTAGCAAATACTAAGTTATTGGTTTTCTTGTTCTTATAATTAAACTTTTGGAGCATCAGCTACATTTAAAATGCATTGGAATACTGACTCCACAAATATATCACCAACACAAGCTCTGTTGATAAGACAATTCTGAGTTTTCGATTTCTTAGTATCTCAGAAATAAAAAGGCAAGGTCAGAATTTATTGAGAATTTAAAGTTTGGTTCAGTTGGGTCTTTCAATGAAGTAGAATTGATTAGGATTGATTGTGTAAAGACTGGAATATCACAGTTTAAGACTGTTGCAAACAGCAGGATGAAGATTTTGAGGTAAAGTTTTGGGGGACTTTTAAGGGCTTAAATTACTAATACTTCTCACAGAAGAATTGACAGGTTTTTCTGAAAGTTTCCCTTAACAAAACTCTCCGAAAATAGAAAGGTCATGCTAATGAAGGCCATGGGATAGTACAATCCAGTTAAATAGACTATACACTGCACTGAGGAGAGGCAACTTGAGTTTAATTGTCCTACTAGCTACTGAAAGTGTTAATCACTTCAATCGTGTCTGACTCTTTGCAGCCCTATGGGCTGTAACCTGCCAGGCTCCTCTTGTCCATGGAATTCTACAGGCAAAAAGACTGGAGGGGGTAGCCATTTCCATCTCCAGGGGATCTTCCCAACCCACGGATCAAACCCGGGTCTCCTGCATTGAGGCAGATTCTTTACCATCTGAGCCATCAGGGAAGTCTTCAGATACAGCGGTATACTGTAATTTCTGCATGTGTGTATGTGTCAGGGAGGA
The DNA here is from genome assembly GCF_019923935.1 of Bubalus bubalis. Lineage (NCBI taxonomy): Eukaryota > Metazoa > Chordata > Mammalia > Artiodactyla > Bovidae > Bubalus > Bubalus bubalis. The sequence goes on from NC_059157.1 coordinate 150,518,707, forward strand.
GTGGCATCCTGAACTCCCATGTTGTTCCAGGATGAATTATACAGTTAAAAATTATAGTTCAATATAATCGACAAACATATGTGCAATATGAAAACTGTGGCCAGCCCAATCAGTAAATTAAGCAGGAAAGTTCTAATTTTAATAATAAATGCACATTTGCAAAAAATTCAGAGTGGAATTATATTTAGTAATAAATGTCATTGTGCTTTAAAAATAGAATCTGATTAAATCAGTTTCACACATATTACTGAAATTATATAAAGTGCATAAAATAATGTTTGAAATGCCCTGCTATACAGAATCAGTATGTGAAAGAAAAAGGAGACTCAGATAAAATTCACTGGCAATGGTTAATAAAGGAAATGAATGTTAAGGAGAGTTTTGAAAGTAGAGTGGGGAAAATGATGTATTTAAAAGTATAGAGTATTTCATACATAATATGAAGGAAAGGGCAGGAGTCAGAGTAGAGGTAAAAAGTACATTTGATGTGAGAAGAAAGCAAGAGATATTTTGAAGTGGGCATTTAGAAACTTTAACCTAGATGATCATATGACTGGTGGCCATTAAAGGCGCCAAATAATGTGAATACTGTGATAGAAAGAAGTCTCAGACTCTCTGTCCCTACCTGCTGAAGATGATTCTTTCTAAGGACCACATAGCTCTTTTTAAGCGCACATAAGGGGTGAATGAGTGAAGAGGAAGATTGGGGAAATGGCCAAGTTTTGATTTATTTACATAAAGAAGGGGATGAAAATATGCACCTAGTTGGTGTGGGGCAGATTTGAAGCCATGAGAAGCATTATTGACAAAAAAAAAAAAAAAAAAAAAGAGTGAAAGAAACGGAAAGGAAAAAGAAGAAAAAGGCAGAGGCCCAGACAAATCTGAAGGAGGGGAGAGAGAATGTGAAAGCACACGAGAGCAAGGGAGAGCGGCAGTAGGTTAAAGATTCTAAAGGTCTGTCAGTCACTGCCGTGGCGTTTGACCTGGAAAGAGATGTCTAATAAGCATTTTAGATAGCTCTGCTACATGATGAGTGGTAGTTTTTCATTCCCACACTAACCCCAGGCACATATAATGTATGCCTAGCAATGCCAAGACAGATCTCTCTTAAAGAAAGACAATGTCTCTAGAATAGGTTTCACAGGACAAGGAAAAATCTCAATCAACTATTACTGAGCTGTTAAGAAAAATGAGGTCCCCCCAAAAACCAAAATACACTCTCCAAAGTTGGGGGCAAAGAAGAGCTTCTGAAAGGGCATTTCTAAGTAAAAGTTGGGAGGAAAGGGGAAGAGGGCTCACCTATTGAGTGTATACCTCCTGCCAAACTCTTCTTATTTTTTATCCCATTTAACTGGTATCACAGTTCCAGGAAGTCCGTTTCAGTAGTCCCATAATAGAGAGGAAGAAACAGACACTTCCATCACTACATCTTGTGATTCCAACTTTTCTCAGGCTGGTTAACTTCTCGTGAAAACTAAAGCATGAAATAAGCAAAGCCAGGGGAGCAGCAGTCACTCTTCCTCTGAATCTTTAGTTCACTGGCCTCCACTTATAAGAATGTGTCAATAGCCTGAGTATATCTGTCTTACTTTCAAGCAATTTCTCTCACTAAAAGCCTCAAGTAGCAGATGAAGAGATGGCAATCAATAGATTGAAGGAAATATTTTATTTTAGAGATGGGAAGTCATTTCCAGTCTTTGTCTCCAAACTTTATATTTTGAATCCCTATCCTAGCTCCAAGTATTCTTCCAATCATGGGTCTTTGAATCACTGTTAACCTAGAAGAGGAATTTTAACCAGTAATTTCATCCTTTTTCTAATTCTTTTTTTTTTTTAATTTATTTTTAACTGAAGGATAATTTCTTTACTGACTTGTGTTGGTTTCTCCCAAATATCAACATGAATCAACCATAGGTATACATATGTCCCCTCCCTACTGAACCTCCCTCCCACCATCCTCCCCATCCCAACCTAAATAATTTATCAAAGTATCTATTGGGACATGAATCCATCTTTCTCTCTCTTTCATTGCCCACTAATTGGGCATCCTCCAAATGGGTAATAAAGTAGTCCAAAGAAGGCAATAGTAAGAGGAAAAAAAGTTTGGATAATTTTCAAACTAGAACTTCAAACCATCACTTAAGCAAACAGGACAAGTAGCATAACATTAGAAGTGTATCTTTTAAGTTTTTATAAATTTTATACAGTTTTTAAAGGTTAGTTTCTATTTACAGTTATTACACATAGTTCCTCTATATGCTTCTCCCCAGCTTAAATCTCACACCCTGAGCTGGCAGAATACACTGCCAAGTAATGCTCATCCACATTTCAATGCAATGTTGACAATGCATTGAAACAAGGAAGAAAAGCTCAAGGAAAAAGAAAACATAGACGTCACACTGAACCACTGTATGACGGATGATTGTGCTTATGAGGAGTTCCAGAAAATGAAAACCTCACAAGTTAAAGGTTAGGAGGATAAGGATAAGGTAGAAAGTGAAAGTGGCTCAGTCGTGTTCAACTCTTTGCAACCCCATGGACTATACAGTCAATGAGATTCTCTAGGCCAGAATACTAGAGTGGGTAGCCACGGCTCCTCCCAATCCAGGGATTGAACCCAGGTCTCCTGTATTACAGGCGGATTCTTTACCAGCTGAGCCACCAGGGAAGCCCAACAATACTGGAGTATACTTGATAGCCTATCCCTTCTCCAGTGAATCTTTCTGACCCAGGAATCAAAATGGAGTCTCCTAAAATTTAACAGTATTATTGATTAATTCTAACAGTTTTTTGGGTGAGTCACTATATGAGATCTTATCACCTGCAAATAAAAATAATGTTACTTCTTCAAAAAAAAAAAAAAAAGAAACAAATTGCCTAAGAATGAAATATTGGCTTTGATATACAGAAATAAGTATGTCTGTGAACATTTTCAGAAATAATTAAAAGTATTTGGTATTAATATTGAAAAAAAAAAAAATGGAGTCTCCTGCATTGCAGGTGGATTCTTTACCAGCTGAGCTACCAGGGAAGCCCAAGGATAAAGTAGAAGGAGTTTTCAATTTTCATAATGTAATGCAACGTGGGGTAAATGTGACAGAATTATATACATTAGTGGGATTTACAAATATACTCATTAAGGGGAAAAAGTAAAGGTCACACTTTATTAAATTTACTTGTAACCCAATTTGTCATCCCTGTAAACAACACAGGTAAATATACAAATTAGATTCATGGTATTTGCTTTATATATATGTATAAATCTACACTAGAATGAACAGTAATTTCTTAAATCACTTATACAGCTTTTCTCCCTGATGTAGGAAGAGCAGTATGCATTTTTAAATAATAAGAAAAAAAAAAAGGCACCATGGCTGAATCACAAGCAATAAAAGGAAAACGACATTATTGCTGAGGGTTTATGTTATGCAGGGTCCTGAGGGTGACTGAAAGGATTCTGTGGCTTTATTGTAAGAACATAGAAACACACCGCAGAGTTTTAAGCCAAAGTGTAACAATATTAGGTTTGCATTTTTAAAAAGGTCATTCTGGCTTTTTTTAGGAAAAATATATTGAAAAGAGATAAGAGTGTGGTTTTATGGGAAGCATTTAGGGGACAATCAAGGAGTGCTAGAGAGAGGTGACATTAGCTTTTGAACTAGACTAGAAAGTGCCAGTGGAGATGGAGAGAAATTAAGAACAAACAAAAAAAAATTAGAAGTTGGAATTCACTTAATTTAGTGGTTTCATGGATGTGTGGAGTAAGAGAGTTGCCTAAAAATGGATTTCAGGCTTCTTGTATTAGTAACTGGGTCCTACAGTACCTACAGTACTTTGAGGAAGAAAATACTGAGAGAAGATCATAAGTTGAGTTTTGAGGATGTTGGATTTGATGTACTTAAGACATCCAAGTACAGATGTAATGTGGATAAACAAGATCTTGAATTCCGAGGGAAGTAAACTAGAGACAAGAACCTGGAAATGATCCTCATATACACAGAAATTGAACTCATGTAAACAGATGAGAGAATTCAGGGAATCAAAAGAGAAGGAAAGAAAAGGCTGCAAATAAACCTGGGAAATCCAACACTCAGATTTTGGGTACAGGAGAATTCAGCAAAGAGGATTATAAAAGATTCAGAACCATAATAGAAACACAGGAATTGATGATACCGTGTGACAAGTAAGTCGGCTTCCCTGGTGGCTCAGACGGTCTCTCTGCAATGCAGGAGACCCGGGTTCGATCCCTGGGTTGTGAGGTCTCTCTGCAATGCAGGAGACCCGGGTTCGATCCCTGGGTTGTGAAGATCCCCTGGAGAAGGAAATGGCAGCCCACTCCAGTATTCTTGCCTGGAAAATCCCATGGATGGCGGAGCCTGGTAGGCTCCACTGTCCATGGGGTCACAAAGAGTCGGACACAACTGAGCGACTTCACTTTCACTTTCACCGTGTGATATACACTGGCTATTTTTCAAATGATGTTTCTCATCTTTACATCAGCTATTTAAGACTGAATGGAAATATGGATGAATGAATACTTATAAAAATATTCACCGAGATAAATTAAGCCTAAGGGCCTTCTTACAAGGTAGTTCATATCACTTTGTTTCCTCAAAGCCTATGCGATAGTCTAGTTCAACCCAGGGAAGTTGAACTAGGCAGACAGTACCAGTCATTAGCATCATTATAGAAATACAGAACCAGTTTCTTTATTATAAAAAAAAATAAATTTTACTAGATCAAATGTAATATAGACTTTTAATCAAATATACTAAAAGAATACTTCTGAAAAAAAAATTTTTTTTTACTTTTTCCTTTCAGTTTTGGTACCTGATCTATCAAAGCTAAAAATAATGTTTAAAAAATTAAAATTAGGTTATGCAAACATTTCAACTATTTTCCATGGGTAGTTAATCATATTCAAAATCATCCTTTGAGGATGAGCATAATGAAATCTATGAAAATACAATAATGCAAGGAAAACAGAAAAATGCTACTAGAGTTAGGTGCTATAAATCAGGAAGCAGAACTCTGTCTTTATATAATTAAAGGACAGAGATATTGAGGGTTTAGGACTAAATGGCAGATAATGACGAGTCTATCTCAGCTTCTTATCTGTAAATCAGAAGTAATACCACCTACAAGACAGAGCTAGAAGGGTCGAAACAGATGATATTGGTAAAACTGAACAGTAAGGACAGGGCTAACAGAAACTATTCAGTAAACATTCATGCCTTGAAACGTCAAATTCAATGAGCAAAGATTACTCCACTGGCAAACAGGAAAAATAATGAAGAATACCTTTGGCCTTTTCTATTTCTATCAGACTTTGCTAGAGATCATTGTGGAGATAGTCTAATATGATGGCTGAGAACCATGACACTGGCAACAGACGGCCAAGGTTCAAATCCCAACTCTGCCATTTACTAGCCCGGGACCTGGCTCTATGCCTCATTTTTTAATTCATAAAATGTTAAAAACAGTATCTACTTCACTGAATTCTTGTAAAGATTAAATGAATTGACATGTGTAACAAATACATATAACATTAATAGATGTAAGTGCTAAAAATATTCCTGTACAGAGTAAGTGCTCAAAAGTGTGAGTTTTTAAAATTTACACATGTGAGTCAGAAGGTCTGTGGCAGGATATGAGATATTAATTTCTATCTTGGTCTTGCTGGTATTTATCCCTTTTTTTTTTTTTAAGATACAAGATTTTTTATTTTTCTCATAAAAAGAATGTACCCAAAAGAAAGTTTTACACATATGAAATGTAAGAGCACACTATTCACAATTAAAAAAACAAACAAACTGGAAACAAGCTTTATGTCCATCAACAGTGGAATAGATAAATATTCACACAAAAGAATATCATGCAGCAATATTTATCCCTTTGAGGAAAGTTTTTAGCTGCCTTGAGAGTCACAGGCACCATGAAAGAAAAACTCCACTGTGTCACTTGATCTGAAGGATCTGAAGGATCTGAAGGTTAGGCATATGAAAAAAGTAAACCAGATATCTCCACAAAGAGACCTGGGAGTATTTAGTACCTGGATTGCCAGGAGGGAGTGATATGACCCAGATAGAGATCAAGATCCCTGAAGACCTAGGAAAAAGAGACAGGTTCTACAAAAGCCATGAATTCACATTTTAAATGCACACAGCAGCCAAGATGGGGTTGGAGAGGAGGAGTTGCTGCATGCCTGGGAGCTTGAATATAATGCTTGTTGTTCATCCCCACTACCCATATCTGCTGTGAGTCTTTGGCCAGATCTGAACATACCAATGTCCCACAAGTTTCAAAAGGCTGATATTCAATTGTGGCAAAGTGACAAAGCAGTAATATCGTGGTTAGTGGTTAGTGCTATAAGGGAAAAAAAAGTACTGAGATGCTCTCACAAGATAATAGAGATACAGAGGAGCCAATATCACCAACAAAGGTCCGTCTAGTCAAGCTATGGTTTTTCCAGTGGTCATGTATGGATATGAGAGTTGGACTGTGAAGAAGGCTGAGCACCGAAGAATTGATGCTTTTGAACTGTGGTGTTGGAGAAGACTCTTGAGAGTCCCTTGGACTGCAAGGAGAGCCAACCATTCTGAAGGAGATCAGCCCTGGGTGTTCTTTGGAAGGAATGATGCTAAAGCTGAAACTCCAGTACTCTGGCCACCTCATGCGAAGAGTTGACTCATTGGAAAAGACTCTGATGCTGGGAGGGATTGGGGGCAGGAGGAGAAGGGGACGACAGAGGATGAGATAGCTGGATGGCATCACTGACTCGATGGACATGAGTCTGAGTGAACTCCGGGAGTTGGTGATGGACAGGGAGGCCTGGCGTGCTGCGATTCATGGGGTCGCAAAGAGTCGGACACGACTGAGCGACTGAACTGAACTGAATATTAAATAATACAGGCTGTCTTACCAACACTTATGTGGGGACTTAGAATCAGTCTTAAATTTATTCAGAAAAAATAATTTAATGACCTTCATAATATCATAGGCTCAATTCAAATAAATAAGGTCTGTGTTAGAAATGTGGAGTACCCTACTACACTGACCTAGTTGAGGTTGTTCTAACCTTGTTCAAACTAATTGGACATCAACAGTTTTAACATCCTTTTGGAAGTTGTACCTAAGACTATATTAAGTTTAACAAAAATGGTGCAATGTCACAAACTACCTGATAGGGCATTGTGTAAGCTTTTTCTCTAAGTATGTAACATACAAAGTAGGAGATGCTTATTTTAGTAGTTATGCAGTACGATTTGAATTTGGTCATGAAAATCACTTTACTAAGGAACAAAGTTGCAAGATATAATGTTATGTCTATATTGAGTTTTAAAAGGATATATGGACTTTTAAATATAAAATAAACACACAGAGTGCATCTTTAGGGAAGAAGTTGTCATGAATCATGAACATGAGCATCTGGTCCTTATGTCAAGTTTGCCCTCTAGCAGGCAGAGATGTGTATGTCAGACCAACTCAGAGGATTGTACCAGTTATTAAACAGATTTGAATCATTGCCTTTGTTTGTCCTATGCTTGCCCGTCAACTTTCATTTTTAATTATTTTGCTTTCTAGGAAGATTGGTTAATAGAAAGAAAACATGCCAGGTCATGAATGTAGTTATACTCCTGACAGTAAATTAGTAAATAAGACAACATTGGAAGGACTGATGCTGAAGCTGAAACTCCAGTACTTCGGCTACCTGATGCAAAGAGCTGACTCATTTGAAAAGACCCTGATACTGGAAAGATTGAAGGTGGGAGGAGAAGGGGACAACAAAGCATGAGATGGTTGGATGGTATTGCCAACTCAATGGACATGAGTTTGAGTAAACTCCAGGAGTCGGTGATGGTTAGGGAGGCCTGGCGTGCTGCAATCCATGGGGTCGCAAAGAGTCAGACACGACTGAGCGACTGAACTGACTGATTGAAGACTCAACATGTGAGAGTGCACTGCCTGTGTATTATAATTACAGTCTCTCCAAAAAAATGACCATTGCAAGCATCTTAGAAGATACTTTTCTGTCATATGCAAATCTTCAGTCATCTTAACTGATTCATTTGGCAGTAGAAATGAAACGTTCTAAAGCCAGGAATAATATCACAGCAGCATGTTTTGACTGATTATATTCTTTTGCAAAAGAAACCAAGTTGAAATTTCAGGTAGAAATTGTTTATTACAGGAACTCTTAACTTTTGCAAGAAGTTAAATCTCTGCTTACATGAGCTTCCATAGGCAATCCTGAAATATGCTAAGTAATACAAGATATCTAACCAAGAAAAAGAGTTTGCAGTCTCTAGAGTGATACATATTAAAGCTGTAGGACTCCTGAAATAGCAAAACATTATTGAAAAGCTTGACTGTTCTGCCTCCCACTCCCTGGAGTCTTCTAAGGATGGGTGCACTTCGCAATGTACTTAGGAGATTTAAACTTCACACCTACCTGTGAATAATGTTTCAAAGTCAAAGTGACAGGTAAAGCCAAGCATTTACCTAAGCATTCGTGGTTAATATTTTTAAATTGAACTTAGTGCTATACAACAGCTAGAAAACTTTGTTTAGACAGAAAAATGTTTTCTCAACATCTTTACAGTTATTTCAAAAGGACTGCATGGATTTTTTGAGACTGAATTCTGACTTCATGTGCAGTTTCAAAAAATTTGCTATTTTTGTCCTGTTTCATCCTTAGTATTTCAATAATGCTGATATTTTGTGCTAAATCTTACTGAATTTCAATAATCCACATCATATGTCAAAGTTTAGAATAAAACTTTCTGAATCTTTTCCAATAATTACACTTACTAAAAACATTTACTCTATTTCCACACATCATATGCTCATGTGTCCATTTCAAGAGGATTTTTTTTCTCTGAAAAAATCTCTCCACTAATCCCCTCATTCCTCACATACTATTACACATAACACATTTTTCCCCTGCTTGGAATCAAGCATTATGTGGTCTGCCCCAAAGTCCTACCTCAAATATTCATTCATCCTTTTAAAGTTTTTCGGGAGTTAAATCCAGTAGCTTGTCTCTGGCTGAGGAGAAAATAGAAAATGATTTGACTTGTTTTACTCATACTACTATCTCTGTACACTTCATCACTTAAATCAAAAACTGCCCATGTGTATTTCTTAGGCTAAAATATAAAAGTTGTAGGTTTTCAGATGTATCCCAAACTCTGTAAGATTTCAACAGTAATCTGTAGGTGAAGAACTTTCCACAGAATAAGACTTTCCAAACACCTGCATCTTATTTCTTTGTCATCTGAATTACTGTAGCTAGTTTTCATGTAAAAGTTAAGTGGATTGGTTTCTTGGTCAAAATGGTACCATTTGGAAAACTCCCTTCCCCTGTATAAACCCAGACACAATAAATAATAAAAATGTCTTTAGATATTTTTAAATACCTAGCTGTGCTCAAAAAGAGAAAAAGTAAATATCTGTATTAAAAGATCAGTATTCATCTCCTCTTTAAAAAAGAGACAGGGAGGAAAGAAGAGAAAGGGAGAAAGGAACTAATGGAGGGAGTAAAAAACTGAGGAAAAAAACAGAAGGAAATCATATGACTATTTCACACAGAAATTGTCCCAACCCAAGGAACTCGAGAGAGAAATCTTTTCTGGAAATTGAGCTTATAAAATATAATAATAAAGTTTACGAGAAACACCTGCACCATGAAAGTTGGTACTAAAGATCTATAAATAAGAGATTTCCTATCTAACAAAATAGAGATAAAAGAAATCTTTAAAGAGCTTTAAAAGCATGTATCTTTGAAAATCTTCAGAAACAAAGATACAAGTGACACCACAATACAAAATGGCAAGTTGTAGGATATGAATAGACAATTATTAAATAAGTAGAACTAAATTTTTAAAAGGGCAAATTAGAAACCTTAGAAAGAAAAAATGCTTATTAACATTTTAAAAGAAAGAACAGATGAACTAAATATGAGAACTGATAAAACCAAAGAGTGAACTAATGAATAGGAAACTAAAACAAATGGAATCTCAAAGAAAAGAATTCAGAATGAAAACAATAAACAGTTTTTTTTAATTGAGGTACTACAGGCATAGACTGAAAAAGTACAACTTACACAGAATACAATTTCAAGAGGAGTGGATAAAGAGAATGGTGAGTAGACAGAGATGATGCAAAGAATTTTTCAGAATTGAACAAAAGGCATGAATCCTTGAATTTAAAAAGCCCCCTCCCAAAGTACTGAATAAGATAATAAACATGATATAAAAGACACACAGACATTTTTTAAAAAAGAGAGAAACTGAACAGCATTGAGGATAAAGAGAAAATCCTGAGTTACAAAGATTACCAACAAAGGAATGAAAATCTGACTGATGGCATATTTCAAATTATCAGCAACATGCGCAGAAAACAATGGCATAATATTAGCAAAAGGTTTGTGGGAAAATAAGAAATTAAAATTCTATACTCAGCCAAAATATAAAAAATATCAAATTTAAAAAATCAAAAATAATTATATTCTTCAAACATATGAGATCTAAGAATGTTACTAATCTAGACCTTATTTGGAAGAGTTACTAAATAATAGACTTCATAATAAAAGGACATGAACCTAGAAGGAAGTTGTGAAATGCAAGAATCTAGAAGTCTGTACAGAATTTCTATACATGCTAACTCAATATAAATGTATTAATATAAAACCTTCTATTGCCAATAGGAGCCAATTCAGATAGTCTGATTGACTATGGTTCACCACTTATTGTTGTAAAATTAGGAATCATTTTACTCCAGAATATGAAGGTCTAATTATTAATATTTTAAAACTCATAATGAAGGATCATCATTCCAAAGATTGGTGGACTTCCACCTCATGTGAAGCTAATACAAACATGGTGCAAAACACTGATAAAGATGGCATGAAAAGAAAAATCATAAGGCAATTTCACTCATGAGCACAGAGCCAAATCCAGCAAAATATATATGCATATATAAGTGAAAGGTGCTCAGTTGTGTCTGACTCTTGGCAACCCATGGACTACACATACAGTACATGGATTTCTCCCGGCCAGAATACCGGAGTGGGTGGCCATTCCCTTCTTCAGTGGATCTTTCCAACCCAGGGATTGAACCCAGGTCTCCCACATTGTGGGTGGATTCTCTACCAGTTGAGCCATCAGGGAAGCCCAAGAACATTGGAGTAGATAGCCTATCCCTTCTCCAGACAATCTTCCCAACTCAGGAATTGAACCAGGGTCTCCTGTATGGCAGGTAGATTCTTTACTAGTTGATCTACTAGGGAAGCGCTTATATGTAAATATGTGTCTCCATAAACACTAGATATTATTTTTGAGTGTTTAATGTATTAATATGAGGGATTCCCAGGTGGCCCAGAGGGTAAAGCATCTGCCCGCAATGCGGGAGACCTGGGTTCGATCCCTGGGTCGGGAAGATCCCCTGGAGAAGGAAATGGCAACCCACTCCAGTATTCTTGCCTGGAGAATCCCATGGACAGAGGAGCCTGGCGGGCTACAGTCCACAGGGTCGCAAAGAGTTGCACATGACTGAATATACACTCATAATATATGCCAGAGAAGGCAATGGTAACCCACCCCAGTACTCTTGCCTGGAAAATCCCATGGATGGAGGAGCCTGGTAGGCTGCAGTCTATGGGGTCGCTAAGAGTCAGACACGACTGAATGTCTTCACTTTCACTTTTCACTTTCATGAATTGGAGAAGGAAATGGCAACCCACTCCAATGTACTTGCCTGGAGAATCCCAGGGACGGGGGAGCCTGGTGGGCTGCCATCTATGGGGTCGCACAGAGTCGGACATGACTGAAGCAACTTAGCAGCAGCAGCATAATATATGCACAGTCATATTCATAATTTGGGCTTTCCAGGTGGCACTAGTGGTAAAGAAGCCACCTGCTAATGCAGGAGACATAAGAGACGTGGGTTCAATCCCTGGGTCAGGAAGATCCCTTGGAGAAGGACATGGCTACCCACTCCAGCATTCTTGCCTGAAAATCCCATAGACAGAGGAGCCTGGCGAGCTACAATCCATGGGGTCAAAAAGAGTGAGACACAACTGAAGTGACTGAGCATGCAAGCAGTCATAATTTAATATATTAAACTATGACTAATTTGGATTAATCCCAGTAATACAATAATATAGTTTAGAAATACTTATAAACATACAAGACAATAATTATATACCCTGCTTATTTAACTTATATGCAGAGTACATCATGAGAAACGCTGGGCTGGAAGAAGCACAAGCTGGAATAAAGATTGCTGGGAGAAATATCAATAACCTCAGATATGCAGATAACACCATCCTTAAGGCAGAAAGTGAAGAGGAACTAAAAAGCCTCTTGATGAAAGTGAAAGTGGAGAGTGAAAAAGTTGGCTTAAAGCTCAACATTCTGAAAACTAAGATCATGCATCCGGTCCCATCACTTCATGGGAAATAGATGGGGAAACAGTGGAAACAGTGTCAGACTTTATTTTTCTGGGCTCCAAAATCACTGCAGATGATGACTGCAGCCATGAAATTAGGAGACGCTTGCTCCTTGGAAGGAAAGTTATGACCAACCTAGATAGCATATTCAAAAGCAGAGACATTACTTTGCCAACAAATGTCCGTCTAGTCAAGGCTATGGTTTTTCAGTGGTCATGTATGGATGTGAGAGTTGGACTGTGAAGAAAGCTGAGTGCCGAAGAATTGATGCTTTTGACCTGTGTTGTTGGAGAAGACTCTTGAGAGTCCCTTGGACTGCAAGGAGATCCAACCAGTCCATTCTGAAGGAGATCAGCCCTGGGATTTCTTTGGAAGGAATGATGCTAAAGCTGAAACTCAAGTACTTTGGCCACCTCATGTGAAGAGTTGACTCATTGGAAAAGACCCTGATGCTGGGAGAGATTGGGGGCAGGAGGAGAAGGGGACGACAGAGGATGAGATGGCTGGATGGCATCACTGACTAGATGGACGTGAGTCTGAGTGAACTCCGGGAGTTGGTGATGGACAGGGAGGCCTGGCATGCTGCGATTCATGGGGTCTCGGACACGACTGAGCAACTGAACTGAACTGAACTGAATGGGGATATATAGTAAAAATAGACAAACTTCCATGGGAATGATATAAGACAATTTCAGGAAAGTGGTACCCTTAGGCTGTAACAGAGGGTTTGAGAATGAAGGGACTGAGATGCTACTTTGTTGTTGTTGTTCAGTCACTAAGTCATATCCATCTCTTTTGTGACCCCATGGACTGTAGCCAGCCAGGCTCCTCTGTCCATGGAATTTTCCAGGCAAGAATATTGGAGTGGGTTGCCATTTCCTCCTCTAGGGTATCTTGCCAATTCAGGGATCAAACTCACATCTCTAGCATCTCCTCCTTGGCAGAAGGATTCTTTACTAGCAAGCCACCTGGGAAGCCATCAGGGTGCTACTTAGCAGTATATAATTTCTTGGAATTGTTGAGCTTCACTGTTACACATTTGTCAGGGATTTCCTGTGTCTTTGAGAGAATTTAATTTCTTCAAATCTCCAAGCCTTTGCCTGGGAATTTCTCTGATTGCCAGTATCTTTGAAGCCAAACACCTGTTTTCAGCACCTCAACCTCTCCCTTCTGTCTTTTTGGTGCCCCAGAGTCCAGAGAGCAAATACTTCAGGAAATAAGTAGCCCGTTTTCTTAAGGGTAAGGCAAGGCTAAACAACTTCATGGTGTAGAGTAGGAAAAGGTACCCAGAAACTCTAACTGATCCTTTAAACTCTTCCAAATAGATCCCCAGTTTTCATCACCACCTTCACCTCAATTTTCCTAGTGATCTGGTTCTATGACTATGAGTTTTTCCATAGTTTTGACACGTGCATTAATAGTCATTTGTCAGCAGTCTTCTGTATGCCCAGTCCCTTCCCACCCAACTCTCCCCTTGTCTTCAAAAACTACATTGAGATTCCTCCAACACTCACCCACTGTTACCTGTCCCTACCCCATTCCATTTACTCTAACATACACTTTAAAAAATGTTATTAGTTATTTCTGAGGTACTTGCAAGGGAACAGATATATGTCTCTTCAGCATTTCTGACCAAAAGTCACTTACTTTATGAATTAAAGAATAGCATAAAAGAAATGTCTTTCCTTTTTAATGTAAAAATTTTCCTTAATAGGACTATTAGATGCAAAGTTAAGGCTGCATTCTGAAGTAAATCTATTAATAATATGTTCTAACTCCAAAAAGTCTGAAGCCCTTGGCTAGGACCAAGGGATGTTTCAAAGTCAAGCACATATCTGTTTTAAAGTAGAGAAGTAATTTGCCTCAGTAGATAAATACTGAAATCTCTGATAAGAATTTCTTTGCTGGACTTCCCCCATGGTACAGTGGATAAGAATCTTCATGCCAATGCAAGGAATACTGGTTGGATCCTCAGTCCAGGAAGATCCTACATGCCTCGGAGCAGCTCAGCCCATGGGTCACAACTACTGAGCCAGGGCACCTAGAGCTCCTGCTCCACAGCAAGAGAAACCACCACAAGAAGAAGCCTACACGGGGCAATAAAAAGTAGCCCCTGCTGGCCTTAACTACAGAAGACCCAGCACTAGTATAACTACATAAATAAATAATAAATCTGAGGGAAAAAAAGGTTATTCCCTTGTCTAAACCCATTTCTTTTTGTACAATGGGGATATCAGGGTGTCTTTTCAACCATGAATTTGAAACTGGTAATTTATATACCTAAGCAGTATTTTGTTGGGCTTGTGTGCTTAAAATGAAACTGAACACGCATTTAGGTGAGGCAGGTGCTGTCCTGTTCACAACAGATCCCAGTGTCCCCACTGCCTCAACTTTCTTCTGAATTTACATAGTCATGCCATGTTCCTGGACCTCAAAGTTAACCTGGACTTAAAATCCCTGTGTGGCACTCTCAAAAAATTGAATCCAGAGCCTTTTAAATGAACCCAACCCTCAACAATAATAGAAAAATTGCTAGGCATCTGCATTACAAAAATCTGAAATGATACCTTCTTTTCACAGACTAACAAAATATAAAGGGAAAACAGGTTCAGGAAGTCACAACAGAACTGCTTTTTATGAGTCCTTGATGTTTTCAGAGAAATACTGAACAATCTGTGATTCTCGTTGTTCTTAATCCAGATTAGTTGATGAAATGGCTTCAAATATTGAGATAGGAAGAAATATCCTATTTGGTTTAGAGAGAAGCCTGAGAGTTTCAGTTAAAAACTGATGCTTTCACCTTGAAATGTCTGCCATCTCAACTCGCAGCAGCTAGAGGGCCAGAGCTCCGAGGAAAAGAATGGCCACCGGAGCAAAGCCCAGGAACACCCATTTCAAGCTTTATGACTTCTTAATGGTGTGAATCACTTGTAGGTGTTTTTAAAACCTGTTGTCAGCTTGGAAATATTTCTTGGTTGGCAACTGGATAAGGACAATAAACTTTTCAAGAGGCAACTAACTATTCAAGTTATTATTAAAAACATAAAATCCAAAGAAATGGAAAAGCTGTTTAGGTCTCTAGCTTCTTCTAACACTTTTCAGCCATAATGTCTTTTAAAAGCACTTCGTGAAGTTTATTCCCTTATTAAGAGAATTATCTAAGAATAAATTTTGTGGTAATAATCTGGTGCTCTTTCTAAATAGCAAAGAGGAACAATAAATATATTTATATTATATGCTTTTATTAATTGTTGATAGTCATAAAAACTATTAATAAGAAAAAGCTTAACAGAAATCAGTAATGAAATGTAGCTTTGGCTAAACACTTTCTTTTTAAAAAAAAATTGCAATGGTATATTTCAATTTGTATTTCAAAAGAGAATACATTCACTGAACACATAATTATTATTCCAAGGCTCAGGTTTTATTTCGTTGCTCCTGAAATAAAGTTTCAACTCTTCTTTCACATACTAAAAATATGTCTTTTCAAAATAATCAATACCCATTGAAAAATATTATAATATGGAACCTGTCAATATTTTAAGTATTGTAACTAATAAGTCCTCATTACTATTCATGCATACAGCTAAGATATTTGAAAAATACCATCTCAGCCAAGTATATATGTGGATATTAAACAAGAGCTAATCCTTCAATACGGAGAAGGCAATGGCACCTCACTCTAGTACTCTTGCCTGGAGAATCCCATGGATGGAGGATCCTGGCAGGCTGAAGTCCAGGGGGTGGCTAAGAGTCGGACATGACTGAGCGACTTTACTTTCACTTTTCACTTTCATGCATTGGAGAAGGAAATGGCAACCCACTCCAGTGTTCTTGCCTGGAGAATCCCAGAGATGGGGGAGCCTGGTGGGCTGCCGTCTATGGGGTCGCACAGAGTCGGACACGACTGAAATGACTTAGCATAGCATAGCAATCCTTCAATAACTAGTAAAAACAAACAAAAAATCTGGTAATCTCAGGATTTTGAAAGAGTCTCAACATGACAAATTTTATTATGACCACTTTTACTGGCACATGAATTATTTCAATATGAACCAATGCCTTTCCCATTTTGACCAACAACCCATCAATCATATCTCTTATTTTTAACAAGTTTATTCAGGGGTCACAATTCAATGGATTATATACATGAAATGATTTGATTTTTTCCATATCTGCTCTAGGAGTTACCAACTAAAAGTCTATATAAACTTAAGGCATATTTTGTTTTGCATGTATTGTTTAAAATAAAACTGAATTTGAATTTAAGTGAAGCATGGATCAAGACCATCCCCAAGGAAAAAAAAATGCAAAAAGGCAAAATGGTTGTCTGAGGAGGCCTTACAAATAGCTATGAATAAAAGAGAAGCACAAGACAAAGGAGAAAAGGAAAGATATACCCATTTGAATGCAGAGTTCCAAAGAATAGCAAGGAGAGATAAGAAACCTTTCTACAGCGATCAATGCAAAGAAATAGAGGAAAATAAAAGAATGGGAAAGTTTAGAGATCTCTTCAAGAAAATTAGAAATACCAAGGGAACATTTCATGCAAAGATGGGCTCAATAAAGGACAGAAATGGTATGGACCTAACAGAAGCAGAAGATATTAAGAACAGGTGCTAAGAATACAAAGAAGAACTATACAAAAAAGAACTTCACAATCCAGATAATCATGATGGTGTGATCACCAATCTAGAGCCAGACATCCTGGAGTGCAAAGTCAAGTGGTCCTTAGGAAGCATAGTTAGGAACAAAGCTAGTGGAGGTGATGGAATTCCAGTTGAGCTATTTCAAATCCTAAAAGACGATGCTGTGAAAGTGCTGCTTTCAATATGCCAGGAAATTTGGAAAACAGCAGTGGCCACAGGACTCAAAAGGGTCAGTTTTCATACCAATCCCAAAGAAAGGCAACGCCAAAGAACGTTCAGACTACCACACAATTGCACTCATCTCACACATTAGTAAAGTAATGCTCAAAATTCTCCAAGCCAGGCTTCAACAATACATGAACTGTCAACTCCCAGATGTTTAAGCTGGATTTAGAAAAGGCAGAGGAACCAGCAATCAAATTGCCAACATCCGTTGGATCATCCAAAAAGCAAGAGAATTCCAGGAAAATATCTACTTCTGCTTTACTGACAATGTCAAAGTCTTTGACCATGTGGACCACAACAAACTCTGGAAAATCTTTAGAGAGATGGGAATACCAGATCACCTGACCTGCCTCTTGAGAAATCTGTATGCAGGTCAGGAAGCAACAGTTATAACTGGTCATGGAACAACAGACTGGTTCCAAATAAGGAGTACGTCAAGGCTGTATATTGTCACCCTGCTTATTTAACTTCAATGCAGAGTACATCATGAGAAATGCTGGGCTGGAGGAAGCACAAGCTGGAATCAAGATTGCCAAGAGAAATATCAATAACCTCAGATATGCAGACGACATCACACTTATGGCAGAAAGTGAAGAAGAACTAAAGAGCCTCTTGATGAAAGTGAAAGAGGAGAGTGAAAAAGTTGGCTTAAAGCTCATCATTCAGAAAATTAAGATCATGGCATCTGGTCCCATCACTTCATGGCAAGTAGAGGGGGAAACAGTGGAAACAGTGACAGACTTTATGTTTTTGAGCTCCAAAATCACTGCAGATGGTGACTTCAGCCATGAAATTAAAAGATGCTTGCTTATTAGAAGAAAAGCTATGACCAACGTAGGCAGCATATTAAAAAAACAGAAATGTTACTTTGCCAACAAAGGTCCGTCCAATCAAAGCTATGATTTTTCCAGTAGTCATGAATGGATGTGATAGTTGGACTATAAAGAAATCTGAGTGCAGAAGAATTGATTCTTTTGAAATGTGATGTTGGAGAAGACTTTTTAGAGTCTTTTGGATTGCAAGGAGATCCAACCAGTACATCCTAAAGGAAATCAATGCTGAATATTCACTGGAAGGACTGATGCTGAGGCTGAAACTCCAATAGTTTGACCACCTGATACGAAGAACTGACTGATTTGAAAAGACCCTGATGCTGGGAAAGATTGAAGGCAGGAGGAGAAGGGGACGACAGAGGATAAGATGGTTGGATGGCATCACCGACTCAATGGACATGAGATTCAGTAAACTCCAGGAGTTGGCGATGGACAGGGAGGCCTGGCGTGCTGCAGTCTGTGGGGTCCAAAAGAGTCAGACTCAACTGAGTGACTGAACTGAACTGATGTACCATCTTACTCTCCAGACTTCCTTTGGTAAGAATTCTAAGATGCCCCCAAATTCTCACCTATTGGGATAGATCCTTGTATAACACTTTCTCTTACATGTGGCAAGTGCCTGATGCTATGAGTGATGGCATTCCCATGACTAAATTATAATATTTTGCAAAAGAGATGGTACTCTTCAGATTAAATTCAAATTCCTTTTTAGTTGACTTTAAGTTATTCTAAAGGACATTATCCTGGGTGGGCCAACCTAAACAGATGTGCTCTTTCAAAGAGTACCTTGGCAGTTCCTGAAGCAGCACACATGCTTTCCAGCTGGCCTTGAAGGAGCAAACAGTGATGCTGTGAACTGCCAATGGAGACAGGCAGCTGAGGGCCCCAAGTTCCACAACTGTATGGAACCACACTCTGACAACAAGCTGACTGAATTTGAGCTCCAGACGAGACCACAGCCTGTCTGACACTTTGACTGCATTCTTATGAGACTCCAAGCAAATAACCCGGCTAAGTCGTTACCAGAGCCTGATCCCCTGGAAATTGTGAGATACTAAACATGTCATTTTCAGTCACTAAATTTGTGAAGATTTGTAACTCAGCAAGAGAAAAATAATATACTCAACACATTCTCTATTGCCTCAAGACCTACTTTGATTCATACGTTTCCCCTTTTCATCCTTATACATCTTTGAGTTTCTATAATATTCTCATCAGTTTCAGTTACTAAAACTTAGTCCTATCCAGCTTATAGTTTTATTCTCATATCCATTTAAAGACCCTCCTCTCACCCAATACAATTTACAGCCATGGCCCTTGTATGCTGAGAGTAGCATGGGTAAAGTCCTGTCTTTCCCAGTTCTTTTCAGGGTCTAGATTTCTACTCTGGATATTGTAAGGAGGAAAAGGAGACTCACAGACATTTATATATGTGGTGGGGGTTGATCTATTTGATCTGGTTTATTCAGTCTCCATAAATGGTGTGTAGGTCTTTCTCAAGTATGTTCAGTTTCACTTCAGAATCCACCCCACCACCACCACCCCATTGCTCAGAATTCCCTAGACAGGAGCAGTGGGACCTCACTGGGTCTTCTGTCAGTGGACCTTCCACAATCCCTTCTCAAGGATGAGATCAACTCTTTGTCACCTTGTCTGTCTGGAAAGTACAAGAGATTCTCTTCCTCCTGCAATCTTCAATCTCCCCCAGTGGGGAGCCCTGGGTATTTGAAGGTTCTCTTCTATGGATTCTGAAGGTTGTGGAGAACTGAAAAGGGATGGGGCTGTCCTAACTTCAGGCATGTTTTGCTTTAATACCTTTAAGCTCTGCTGAAAAGTCCCTTTAATTCTCCCATCTTAAGAAATACACACACACACAGAGAACTGACTAGTTCCCTCATTTATATATATGAGGGAACTAGTCTAAGTTCCTGCCAACCTTATGGCAGAAAGCAAAGAGGAACTAAAGTGTTTCTTGATGAAGGTGAAAGAGGAGAGTGAAAAACGCTGGCTTAAAACTCAACATTTAAAACTAAGATCATGGTATCTGGTCCCATCACTTCACTGCAAATAGATCAGGAAACAAGGGAAACAGCGACAGACTTTATTTTCTTTATTTCTCCAAAATAACTGTGGAGGGTAACTGCTTCAATGAATTAAAAGACACTTCCTCTGTAGAAGAAAAGCTATGACAAACCTAGAAGGCATATTAAAAAGCAAAGACATTACTTTGCTGACAAAGGTCCATCTAGTCAAAGCTATGGTTTTTCCAGTAGTCATGTGTGGATGTGAGAGCTGGAGAATAAAGAAGACTGAGCACCAAAGAATTGATGCTTTTGAATTGTGGTGTTGGAGAAAACTCTTGAGAGTCCCTTGGACTGCAGGGAGATCAAACCAGTCTATCCTAAAGGAAATCAGTCCTGAATATTCATTGGAAGGACTGATGCTGAAGCTTCAGTACTTTGGCCACCTGATGTGAAGAGCCGAATCATTAGAAAAGATCCTAATCCTGGGAAAGATTGAAGGCAGGAGGAGAAGGGGATGACAGAGAATGAGATGGCTGGATGCCATCACTGACTCAATGGACATGAGTTTGAGCAAACTCCAGGAGATGGTTAAGGACAGGGAGGCCTAGCGTGCTGCAGTCCATGGGGGCAAAAGTCAGACCCGACTGAACAACTGAACAAGTCTAAGTTCACAAATGCCCTCCAAATATAGGAGTCTCATATCAGATTATCACAAAATTAGGAAGCAGTACTGTTTTATATATATATATATATATACACACACACACGTGCACATATACATATATGTGCTAAATCGCTTTAGCTGTGTCCGACTGTTTACAACCCTATGGTCTGTAGCTCACCAGGCTCCTCTGTCCATGGGATTCTCCAGGCAGGAATACTGGAATGGGTTTCCACACCCTCCTCCAGGGGATCTTCCTGATCCAGGAGTTGAACCAGTGTCTCTTACATTGCGGCAGACTGTTTACCAGCTGAGCTACCAGGAAAGCTATTTGAGAAGAGAAAACTTTTGTAAAGCATTGAATGCCAGCACCAGCTATACTTTTTTGTTTTGTTTCTCTGCAAATAATATGTTTATTCACCATTCACAGAATAAACTGTCAAAAAATTTCCAGCAGCTTTTCCCTCCTCCCAAATCTATCAAAAATAAAAGACAAGCGAGAAACCCAGGCTCTAAGTTTGATTCTCTACACAGTGAGAACTCAATCAACAGTATCACTGGGACTCAGACCTCTTAAAAGAAAACAAAACTTACTTCAAGTAACTGTGGATACACTGCCTCACTGATCTCGGGCTCAGCCCACCTTCTGTCTGTGATCACTCTTAGAGAAGTCTCAGGAATGCAAGGCATCTGTCCCAGTTATCTCAGAAAGAAGTAAGCATCAAACCTGCAAAGCTACATAGCCATTCAAGAAAGCCCACATTTCCAGTGCTTTTTTTTTTTAACAAGTTTTATTTTTTAGAGAAAATTTACATTCATGGCAAAATTGAGTGGAAAGTACATAGAGTTTCCACATGCCCCCATCCCTACACACACACAATGTCCTGCCCCAACAATACCTCCTACCACAGGGGTACATTTGCTACAACTGATTAAGGTACACTGACATATCACTGTGCTCAGCAATAAAGAATCTGCCTGCAATTCAGGAGACATATGTTCGATCCCTGGGTCATGAAGATCCCCTGGAGGATGGCATGGCAACCCACTCCAGTATTTTTGCTTGGAGAATCCCATGGACAGTGGAGCCTGGCAAGCTACAGTCCATGGAGTCACAAAGAGTCCAGCATGACAGAAGCAATTGAGCATGCAGGCACTGAAGACACATTGCTATCAACAGAAGTTCATAGTTTACATTACCATTTACTCTTGCTGCCAGGTGGCACTAGTGGTAAAGAATCTGCCTGCCAAGGCAGAAGATGCAAGAGACTTGGATTAGATCCCTGCATAGGGAAGATCCCCTAAAGAAGGAAATGGCAACCCACTCCACTATTCTTGCCTTTTCATAATGTTCATGGCGTTTAATTCAGATGATCATTATATACTACTGTGGGCAAGAATTCCTTAGAAGAAATGGAGTAGCCCTCACAGTGAACAGAATAATCTGAAATGCAGTACTTGGGTGTAATCTCAAAAATCACAGAATGATCACTGTTCATTTCCAAGGAAAACCATTTAACATTACTGCAATCCAACTCTGTGCTCCAACCACTAATGCAGAAGAAGCTGAAGTTGAACAGTTCTGTGAAGACATACAAGACCTTCTAAAACTAAGACTAAAAAAAGATGTTCTTTTCATCATAGGGGACTGGAATGCAAAAGTAGGAAGTCAAGAGATACCTGGAGTTTGGCAAGTTTGGCAAGTTTGGCCTTGGAGTCCAAAATGAAGCAGGGCAAACGCGAACAGATTTGCCAAAAGAACTCACTAGTCATAACAAACACCCTCTTTCAACAACACAAGAGAAGACTCTACACATGGACATCACCAGATGGTCAACACCGAAATCATATTGATTATATTCTTTGCATGCAAAGATGGAGAAGTTCTATACAGTCAGCAAAAACAAGACCAGGAACTGACTGTGGCTCAGATCAAGATCTCCTTATTGCAAAATTCAGACTTAAATTGAAGAAAGTAGGGGGAACCACTATACCATTCAGGTATGACCTAAATCAAACCCCTTACAGTTACACAGTGGAGGTAACAAATAGATTCAAGGGATTAGATCTGATAGACAGAGTGCCTGAAGAACTATGGATGGAGGTTCATGACATTGTTCAAGAGGCAGTGATCAAGACCATCCCCAAGAAAAAGAAATGCAAAAAGGCAAAATGGTTGTCTGAGGAGGTCTTACAAATAACTGAGAAAAGAAGAAAAGTAAAAGGCAAAGAAGGAAAGGAAAGATATATCCATTTGAATGCAGAGTTCCAAAGAATAGCAAGGAGAGATAAGAAAGGCTTCCTAGGTAATCAACGCAAAGCCAATAGAATGGGAAAGACTAGAGATCTCTTCAAGAAAATTAGAGATACCAAGGGAACATTTCATGCAAAGATGGGCACATTAAAGGACAGAAATAGTATGGACCTAACAAAAGCAATAGATATTAAAAAGAGGTAGCAAGAATACACAGAAGAACTATACAGAAAAGGTTTTAATGACCCAAATAATCATGATGGTGTGATCACTCACCTAGAACCAGACATCCTGGAATGCGAAGTCAAGTGGGCCTTAGGAAGCATCATTATGAACAAAGCTAGTGGAGGTGATGGAATTCTAGTTGAGCTATTTCAGATCCCAAAAGACAATGCTGTGAAAGTGCTGCACTCAATACATCAGCAAATATGGAAAACTCAGCAGTGGCCACAGGACTGGAAAAGGTCAGTTTTCATTCCAATCCCAAAGAAAGCCAATGCCAAAGAACATTCCAACTACCAGACAGTTGCACTCATCTCACACACTTGCAAAGTAATGTTAAAAATTCTCCAAATGACCCTTCAACAATACATGAACCATGAACTTCCAGATGTTCAAGCTGGATTTAGAAAAGCCAGAGGAACCAGAGATCAAATTGCCAACATTTGTTGCATCATAGAAAGAGCAAGATAATTTAAAAATATATATATATCTACTTTTGCTTTATTGACTACATGAAAGCCTTTGACTGTGTAGATCACAACAAACTGGAAAATTCTTAAAGAGACGGGAATTCCAGACCACCTTACCTATCTCCTAAGAAATCTGTATGCAGGTCAAGAAGCAACAGTTAGAACCAGCGGAACAAGGGACTGGAAATTGAGAAAGGAGTATTTCAAGACTGTATACTGTCACTCTGCTTATTTAACTTATATGCAGAGTACGTCACGTGAATTGCTGGACTTGATATAGCCCAAGCTGGAATCAAGATTGAGGGAGAAATATCAATAACCTCAGATACGCAGATCACACCACCCTTATGGCAGAAAGCAAAGAGGAACTAAAGACCGACTTGACGAAAGCGAAAGAAGAGAGTGAAAAAGCTGGCTTAAAACTCAACATTAAAAAGCTAAGATCATGGCATCTGGTCCCATCATTTCATGGCAAACTGAAGAGGGGGAAGTAGAAGGAATGACACATTTTCTTTTCTTAGGTTCCAAAATCACAGTGGGACAGTGACTGCAGCCATAAAATTAATAGACACTTGCTTCTTGAGAGAAATGCCATGACAAACCTAGGACAGTGTATTAAAAAACAGAGGCATCACTTTTCCAACAAAGTTCCAGTCCATCTATCAAAGCTATGTTGTTGTTGTTTTTTTTATTAGTCATGTACAGATGTGAGAGCTGGATCATAAAGAAAGCTAAGTGCCGAAGAATTGATGCTTTTCAATTGTGGTGCTGGAAAAGACTCTTGAGAGTCTCTTGGACTGCAAAGAGATCAAATCAGTCAATCCTAAAGGAAATCAACCCTGAATATTCATCGGAAGAACTGATGCTGAAGCTCCAATACTTTGGCCATCTGATGCAAAGAGGTGACTCACTGGAAAAGAGCCTGATGCTGGAAAAGATTGAAGGCAAAAGTGAAGGGGATGGCAGAAGATGAGATGGATAGATAGCACTACCAACTCAATGGACTTTAATTTGAGCAAACTCTGGAAGATAGTGGAGGACTGAGGAGCCTTGTGTGCTGCAGTCCATGTAGTCACAGAGTCAGACACAACTTGATGACTGAACAACAACAGCAACAATCCAGCCTTGAAACTTAATTGTGATAACCACCATCTTTTTCCAGAAGTACATTCATTCTAAATGCTTTTTCTAGCTCTGTCTTTGCCACCAGTCTTTCCTTGTTCCAGTGTGGCCTGTTATCAGTTTATCTCCTCAAAGCACAACCCAAATGCTATCAGAAATTTGGTTTTCCAAAATGTCTGATAATTCTGTGCTAGATATTCAGGGTCCTACACATCTGGCCCAAGCAATCCTATTTTTAGTCATAACCTCTATGGTATCCCCAGTGTCTTAAATTGTCACATTATTAACCTCATCATAGCTCCTCCAAATATATTTATTGTTTCTCAATTCCACCTATTCACTTTTAATGCTTCCTTGACTCATCAAAACATAGTCTATTTATCAAGGTCTATCTCAAGCCCTTCCCAATATTCCTGATCAAATGTTCTTCTCCTTTCTCCAGTACCCATAGGAGTATATTTTGGGAATGATACTGACACCACAGTGTAGTTAAGCATGTCTTTATTTTCCAAATTTAAAGGAGGCTTCTCCAATGTACCCAAATGCACCGTGATCAATTTCTCTCTGATGCATTACCTAGTACACTATGCCACAGAGCAGGCATAAAACCAAGTTCCACCTGATCACAAAGAATATGAAATAAACAAAAAAAATTCTTCACACAAAACTCTCTTACTCCTGAGGTTTGATAAATCAAATATGTGTTTGAATACACTCACACACATGCGTATGCACATGCGCACATGCACGCACACACACACACATACTCCCTCTTTAAACGAAAATGAAGTAAAAATTAGCATTCTTCAAACTGATGATCACCAGCATCAACTGAAGTAAGTTCAACACTTCTACAGTAAAACACACTTCTGCTAAGTACATAATTATATATGAGCTATTTAAGAATTTGAGTTGTCCAAAAATTCAGTCATTACTAGAATTCTTCTGATTAATCTATTGTCCCATAGAAGTAACTATTTTTCAAATACATTTACCAAAAAGTAGGTTTGATAGTTGTAAATACCTCTAATGTCATGTTGAAAAAAAACTAACTCTGACTATAAAGCAATTTAAAACACTAGAACATTCATTTTTAAAGGCTCAATATTTTTTGGAACATTGACTTTAGGGGATTCTAAACTCTTCACGAGAGAAGGCCAACATCAAATTATTTTGGAAACCAATTCTGAGTCAACCTAGAAGCCAAATAACAGAATCAATCACATTTATTTACTTTACCAAAACAGTATTTATTAGATCACCCTCCACCCCTTTCGAAAGTGCTTTTGACTCTGATTATTTTCCTTGA
Source organism: Bubalus bubalis (assembly GCF_019923935.1). Taxonomy (NCBI): domain Eukaryota; kingdom Metazoa; phylum Chordata; class Mammalia; order Artiodactyla; family Bovidae; genus Bubalus; species Bubalus bubalis. The sequence goes on from NC_059157.1 coordinate 150,544,927, forward strand.
TGATTTTCAAAACTCAAATTTATCCTCTAAGAATGAAGACATGCCCCTCTGACCTGCCTTTAAAGAATGTGCACGTGTGAGAATCTTAAAAGTCCACTTGAAAACCAAGATGCACGAACTTCCTGATTCTACTTGTTGGCAATAGCGGGCTCCAAAAGTTACTGCTCTAAACATATACCTAGTGCATAAACTTTGTTCATCATGTTGAAATGTTAGTAATAAATGTGATTATGCTGCTGCTGCTGCTGCAAAGTCACTTCAGTCATGTCCGACTCTGTGTGACTCCATGGACTGCAGTCTACCAGGCTTCTCCGTCCATGGATTCTCCAGGCAAGAACACTGGAGTGGGTTGCCATTTCCTTCTCCAATGCATGAAAGTGGAAAATGAAAGTGACGTCGCTCAGTCATGTCTGACTCTTAGCGACCCCATGGACTGCAGCCTACCAGGCTCCTCCATCCATGGGATTTTCCGGGCAACAGTACTGGAGTGGGGTGCCATTGCCTTCTCCCAAATGTGATTATGAGCCACAGCAAAGTCATGTGTATGTTGTAGGAGGATGTTGTATTGATATGCTTATTTGAAACATTGAAAAACAGTAAATTGCAAAAAAATTGGGGATAGAATAAATGAGTGGATTTCAATTTCATACAAAGAGTAAAAATGAGAGGGAAAAATTCCCTATCTAGTGATTTCCACCAATAATTCAACTCTATATATTTTAAGTTCACATATGACATACAGGGCTAGATAAAACCTTAAAATACTTATTTACATATATGAGGAATATTAGTTTACTTCCACCAAATAGAAGAGTCAAAAATAAAGCCAATAAAATTAGAAGGTGGTTATTCCTTAGGAAACAACGACATATTTTAATACAATGAAAACATGTTAAACATTTCTGTCTAACCTTGGTTTTCTTTCTTTCTAGAAAGGATATTTAGAAAGTGATTCACAAATTTGACCAGACTTGTGGCAATTACATGATATTTTATAGACTTTCTTCTCCAAGCTTTTAAATCTTGACAATTCAACATATAAAACTATATTCAAGAGTCACTAATAAGGTAAAGCAAGAATAACACAAAGCCTGCACAACTTCTAAAGCCAAAAGTTTCCAAGGTAAACTTTGAAGTTTGCTATTCCTCTGTTGTCACAGATTTTTAGTCCAGGTGGTTTTACATACTGAAATAAGTCTTTCTTCCTTCCACTGTTAATGTTGGCATCTTCATTCTGTATTTTGTATCATACAGATTTTATTCTAAGTTTTTACTGTATATGACCCTTAAACAAGCTCAGTCAGCATTTTAAAAAGGTACTGGGGTATCTAATAACTTGCTCTTACTCCATCATTTATATGTGTTCCTGTCTCAGAGTCTTCACACAGTCCCTCTGCTTGGAACAGTCTTCTCTCAGGGACCACCATCACTCATTCACCTGCTACCTTCAGATCACAAAAGGAGGCTTCTCCAAGAGGCTCCTTCTCACCCTGCCACTGCCTAGTTTCCCCTCTTGTTAATTCTTCACATCTTTTACTATGCTCTGAAATATTTTATTATTTACGTATTGCCTGTGCCCTCCCTAGGGCTTCCCTGGTGACTCAAACAGTAAAGAATCTGCCTGCATGTGGGAAACATAGGTTTAATCCCCAAGTGGGGAAGATCCCCTGGAAAAGGAAATGACAACTCACTCCAGTATTCCTGCCTGGAGAATCCCATGGACAGAGGAGCCTGGCAGGCTACAGTTCATGTGATCGCAAAGAGTCAGAAATGACTAAGCGACTAACAATTCATTTCATTTTTGTGCCCTCCCTATCCCTACCCTCCATTAGGTAATAAATTGTTACAGGTAGACTTTCCTAATAAAGACTATTTTTAAGAGTTTTAGGTTCACAGCAAAATTGAGAGAAAGATACAAAGATTTCCCTTATAGCCCCTGCCCCAACTTACGTATCGCCTGCCCCATTATTACCATCTCCCACCAGAGGGTACGCCTGTCACTACTGATAAGCCCACAGGCACACATCATCTTGCAAAATCCATAGTTTGAATAAGGCTTCACTTGTGGTAGTGTACATCTTATGTGTTTAGACAAATGTATGACATATATCACTATAGTATTGTATGGAGTATTTTCACTGCCCTAAAGTACTCTGTAATCTGCCTGTTTGTCTTCCTTACCTAACCCCTGTCGAAGACTGATATTTTTACTGCCTTTATAGTTTGGCTTTTCCAGAATGGATTCCAGAATCCCTAAGGTTGAGTTCATATAGGCTTTCAGATTGGCTTCTTTCACTCATCAATATGTACCTAAGGTTCATCCACATCTTTTCATGGCTTGCTAGCTGATTTCTTCTTTAACATTGAACAATATTCTACTGTCTGGATTATCACAGTTAGTTTACTCGTTCAACTACTGGAGGACATCTTCTGAGTTGCTTCCAGGTTTTAGTAACAAAGAATAAAGCTGCTATGGACATCTGTATATATATTTTCATGTGGACACAGATTTTTCAGCAAGAAGCAGAATTGCTGGATTAGATGGCAAGACTATGATCAGTTCTGTAAGAAACTGCCAAACTGTCCTCCAAAGTGGATGCATGATTTTGAACTCCCACCAAAAATTAATGAAAGCTCCTATTGCTCCACATCCTTAATATTTGGTGATGTCAGTGCTTGGGATTTTGACTATGCTGGGCATACACACCGAGGAAACCAGAATTGAAAGAGACACGTGTACCCCAATGTTCATCACAGCACTGTTTATAATAGCCAGGACATGGAAGCAACCTAGATGTCCATCAGCAGATGAATGGATAAGAAAGCTGTAGTACATATACATAATGGAGTATTATGCAGCCATTAAAAAGAATATATCTGAATCTGTTCTAATGAGGTGGATGAAACTGGAGCCTATTATACAGAGTGAAGCCGGAAAGAAAAACACCAATACAGTATACTAATGCATATATATGGAATTTAGAAAGATGGTAATGATAACCCTGTATGTGAGACAGCAAAAGAGACATAGATATATAGAACAGTCTTTTGGACTCTGTGGGAGAGGGAGAGGGTGGGATGATGTGGGAGAATGACATTGAAACATGTATAATATCATATATGAAATGAATTGCCAGTCCAGGTTCGATGCATGATACTGGATGCTTGGGGCTGGTGCACTGGGATGACCCAGAGGGATGGTATGGGGAGGGAGGAGGGAGGAGGGTTCAGGATGGGGAACACATGTATACCTGTGGCAGATTTGTGTTGATGTATGGCAAAATCAGTACAATATTGTAAAGTAATTAACCTCCAATTAAAATAAATAAATTTATATTAAAAAAAACAAATATATGTAGCGGTATCTTATCATTTTAATTTGCATTTCCCTGATATGATATGAAACATCTTTTCATATGATTACTTGCCATCTGTTTATCTTCTCTGGTGAGTTCTCTGTTAAGGTTTTTGTCATACTTTTTAAATAGGTTATCTGCTTTCTTACTGTTGAGTTTTAAGAGTTCTTTGTATATGTTGGGAACATTTACCTTTAACAGATATGTCTCTTGTAAATAGTTTTTCTGTTTGTGGCTTGTTTTCTCATTCTCTTGACATTGCCTTCCACAGAGCAGAAGTTTTTCATTTTAATAAATTCTAGCTTATCGATTTTTTTTCCTATTATAAAGGGATCCTTTGATATTTTATCCAAAAAAATCACTGCCATACCTAAGGTCACCTAGGTTTTCTATCTTATCATCTAGGAGCTTCAGTTTTACACAGGTAGGTTTGTCTGGCTTCATGTTGATTACTAAAGCAGTATCTCATACATAGTAGGCACTCAAAGTTTTTACTGACTTAAATTTATTTATTTATTGCACCATGTGCAGTATAGTTTTAAGAATTTGTCTGTCTTTTGCCTTAGGTTTCTGGCAAAGAATTTCAAGACCTCTTCGAATTTCCTGAGTGATAGGCATATGTCTATTTCTGTGTAGTACTATGAGTAAAGATTTATAAATATAAAAATAGAATTAAGATGCCAGGAACTATAACTTTGAAGTGGTTTGTTTACAGTGAATCAAGACATCATTAACAATAGTTGAAATATACTGTCCATACCTCAATATACAATGGGACATTCATAAATTTTGTGTGTTCCACAGTCTATTCTAATAGCTTCTAGGTTAGGGGAGGCAAGTAAATTAAGCAAAGTATTAGGCAGGCATTAGTAGAGCAGGTGAGTCCTATTATACTGGATTTTCAAAAGCTGAGTTAAGGATCTGCAGTAGAGGCAATCAATTATTTCAAAAGAAATTCAAATTCAGAAATCAATAACTGGCTTTCTTTGCACAAGGGGAATATCTAATAGCAGCAATCAGTAACTAGGGCAACTTCTAACCTGATACATTTAGGCAAAATGATTTCAATTTCTATCTCCAAGGATATTTTAGTGCTTCTCTTCCATCTTATTACTTTGAAAAATGTTCATTAGAGATTCAAGGCTTTTCTGAACTGAAAGTCACCAAAGAAATTATCACAAGAGAGAACATCTGTTGGAGACATATTGTGAAGTTAAATTTGAATTCAGGTTTAAATATGTAATAAGGGTAATTGTTACAATAAACTAATCCTTTGGCTTAATGAAAGCAAATGAATAAATGTGGTGTGTTTCATTTGTAAAAACTGTTTTATATTTTAGAAGTGCTGGGCAGATTTTACCTTTATACCATCATAATATAAAACAGGTTTGTTAGCAAATCAACAGTGCAAAGGAAGAAAACGTTTCTGTTCAATCACCACTTTCACAGCAGTGTTGGCATTCAAACAATGAATTGCTAATTACAAGTCACTGTTATCGTATGTGTAAAAGCAAGTTCTCCAAGATATATATATATATATTATTTATGTGTCATCGATATATATATATATATATCCATAAATATATAATCCATCTCTTCCTTCCTGAATCCCTTGAACCTAACAAAACCAAAGTTGTTGTTGTTTTTTTTAATTTTATAAATTTGGTTTGTTATAAAAACAAACTACCTTCTCAGTGAGTACAAGTTAAAGTTTTTTCATTGTGTGAAAATAAGAACCAACTAGCTGGAAATCTCATCTTCATGACTATTCTTTCACTGGAAGAATTCATTTTAATTTGAGCACTTAAAAAAAAAATCCAAAAATCAGTCCAAAGTAACTAATTTCAGTCCCAAAATTATATTTCAAGTTCTACATCTTTTTGCCTTTCCAATAAAAAACAAATTTTAAGAGTTTTGAAAATAAATATATGAATAACAAATGATGAATAAATAGATGTGAGCAAATGCCAAAGTGATAACTGCTAAAAAATGATTTTAATTGTTCTGTGTATGACAAGATTTATCACCCTCAGCATTATTGACATTTGGGGCTGGATAATTCTCTTGGAGCCCAGTCCACTGTTGCCCACAAAATATCCAGTAGCACCTACCCTTGACCCAGTTGTGGCAACCAAAAAACATTTGCAAATGTTGCCAAATGTCAACATTTGTATAGAATCATTGGCTTGTTTGTTGAAAATCATGACAGCAGGGTCCAACCCCCAGAAATTCTGATTCAGCAAGTCCAAAGGGATTTTATGACCACCAAAGATTTTTCCGTTAGTAATCCTGAACCCTAAAAACACTATTTATTAATCTGAGAGTAACATTGATAGGGAGGGGAGAAACATTCCTAAAAGACCAAGAGTGGATTCAACAATTTGACCTTAGCAGCATTGCTGATTGCGCAGAGCTAATGGATCACAATAATCTGTGGAAAATTCTGAAAGAGATGGGAGTACCAGACCACCTGACCTGCCTCTTGAGAAATCTGTATGCAGGCCAGGAACCAACAGTTAGAACTGGACATGGAACAACAGACTGGTTCCAAATAGGAAAAGGAGTACATCAAGGCTGTATATTGTCACCCTGCTTATTTAACTTATATGCAGAGTATATCATGAGAAATGCTGGTCTAGAAGAAGCACAAGCTGGAATCAAGAGTGCCGGGAGAAATATCAATAACCTCAGATATGCAGATGACACCACCCTTATGGCAGAAAGTGAAGAGGAACGAAAAAGCCTCTTGATGAAAGTGAAAGTGGAGAGTGAAAAAGTTGGCTTAAAGCTCACCATTCAGAAAATGAAGATCATGGCATCTGGTCCCATGACTTTATGGGAAATAGATGGGGAAACAGTGGAAACAGTGTCAGACTTTATTTTGGGGGGCTTCAAAATCACTGCAAATGGTGATTGCAGCCACAAAATTAAAAGACATTTACTCCTTGGAAGGAAAGTTATGACCAACCTAGACAGCATATTAAAAAGCAGAGATATTACTTTGCCAACAAAGGTTCATCTGGTCAAGGCTATGGTTTTTCCAGTAGTCATGTATGGATGTGAGAGTTGGACTGTGAAGAAAGCTAAGTGCTGAAGAATTGATGCTTTTGAACTGTGGTGTTGGAGAAGACTCTTGAGAGTCCCTTGGACTGCAAGGAGATCCAACCAGTCCATTCTGAAGGAGATCAGCCCTGGGATTTCTTTGGAAGGAATGATGCTAAAGCTGAAACTCCAGTACTTTGGCCACCTCATGCAGAGTTGACTCATTGGAAAAGACTCTGATGCTGGGAGGGATTGGGGGCAGGAGGAGAAGGGGACAACAGAGGATGAGATGGCTGGATGTCATCACCAACTTGATGCACATGAGTTTGGGTGCACTTCAGGAGTTGGTTATGGACAGGGAGGCCTGGCGTGCTGTGATTCATGGGGTCATAAAGAATCGGACACGACTGAGCGACTGAACTGAACTGAACTGAAGAGTCTGAGGAAGAGCCATTTATGGCCTCTTATCAGAAACCCATGAACCTTTTCAGACATCACAGTATATAAAATATTTTCATGAGCTCTGCATCCTCCCAAAAATCCTCTCGGGGAAACAGCACAGCGTTTTCCAAATAAGCTTCCATAACCATTTCTATATCATTAGGATTTGTATTTCTAGTTTCTGTGATCATGAATAACAACACAACAAAAGCTAAACAACTATTTCAACTACAGTAAACAGACTCAAGTTGCCTTACTTACACCCCAAAATCTGCCAAAACTCAAAGTTAGGTCTTGTTACACATGCAAAATATTCTTCTTCATGAGCCACACACTTCTCTTTTTCATCAGCTGTGACTGAATTAACAGACCAGTTCACTATAAATTGGGCACTAAGGAGTTCTACACTCTTATCTACACACATCACTAATTATATGTGAATAAGTGTAAATAGTTTTTAATTTTGATGTTGTTTTCCATCTAATAACTTACAAATATAGTACTCATTTAAGTTAATATCCCATATTCTCTGCACATTGAATTATATGTCTTTTGCTGCTGTTGTTTTCTTAAGAGTCACATTTTTCCTTATCTCTCTTATAGTCAAATAAATTCTCCTTTTCCGTAGTCTACTGTCAAACTTATCCTGCACTATGCAACTGACTGACTTTTATGAACTAGAGTCCACATGTATTCCTGTCAAATTTATCTTTCTGGTCCAACCCAAATGTCCATTTTGTATAACCTAAATCATCAAATCGGTGACAAGGCTACATGTAAATTCCTTTACAAGCTTGATATAACCTTTATCTTTCCTTCTAATCTCATTCCCAATCATTATTAAGAGATATTTATACTTCTGAAATCCTCGGACTAATATGGAATCATAAAGACCTGTTAAGTAAATGAGCAGCACCATAAATAAGTGGGTGGATCAGCCCAGAGTATACTGGCTTTCAACAGGCCACTAAACAGTGTCCAAGGATGTGGTACGCGAGACTTCACTGCTACCTTCCAGGCTCTTTCCAGACTTACCTCACCTTGGTCCTTATCCCCTATGCTATACTCTATACTATGAGCTAACAGGACATTATCTATTAATTAAATTTAACAAGATTTCCTTCCTCAAGTCTTAGATTCACTTTTTTCACCTATCCACTCATGAGATTCTACTTTGCCTGGTGAGATTCTATTAATCCTTCAAAGTCCCAAACAATCATCTCCTCCATAAAGGCTGCCATCATTATCTCCTTCATTGTCCATCTTTTCTGGAAGCAAATCTCTCCTTCTACTGAATTCTCATAATAATATATGAATATACCACTCTAAAGGTGAACTTTCAGATGTTCAAGCTGATTTTGGAAAAGGCAGAGGAACCAGAGATCAAATTGTCAACATTTGCTGGATCACTGAAAAAGCAAGAGAGTTCCAGAAAAAGATCTATTTCTGCATTATTGACTATGCCAAAGCTTTTGACTGTGTGGATCACAACAAACTGTGGGAAATTCTGAAAGAGATGGGAATACCATACCACCTGACCTGCCTCTTGGGAAACCTGTATCCAGGTCAGGAAGCAATAGTTAGAACTGGACATGGAACAACAGACTGGTTCCAAATAGGAAAAGGCATACGTCAAGGCTGTATATCGTCACTCTGCTTATTTAACTTATATGCAGAGTACTTCATGAGAAACACTGGGCTGGAGGAAGCACATGCTGGAATCAAGATTGCCAGGAGAAATATCAATAACCTCAGATATGGAGATGACACCACCCTTATGGCAGAATGTGAAGAAGAACTAAAGAGCCCCTTGATGAAAGTGAAAGTGAAGAGTTAAAAAGTTGGCTTAAAGCTCAACATTCTGAAAACTAAGACCATGGCATCCTGTCCCATCACTTCATGGCAAATAGATGGAGAAACAGTGGAAACAGTGGCTGACTTTATGTTTTTGAGCTCCAAAATCACTGCAGATGGTGACTGAAGCCATGAAATTAAAAGACGCCTACTCCTTGGAAGGAAAGACCAACCTAGATGGCATATTGAAAAGCATGTATACCTGTGGCGGATTCATTTTGATATTTGGCAAAACTAATACAGTTATGTAAAGTTTAAAAATAAAATAAAATTTAAAAAAAAAAAAAAAAGAAAAGCAGAGATATTACTTTGTCAACAAAGGTCCGTCTAGTCAAGGCTATGGTTTTTCCAGTAGTCATGTATGGATGTGAAATTTGGACTATAAATAAAGGTGAGCACTGAAGAATTGATGCTTTTGAACTGTGGTGTTGAAGAAGACTCTTGAGAGTCCCTTGTACTACAAGGAGATTGAACCAGTCCATCCTAAAGGAGATCAGTCCTGAGTGTTCATTGGAAGGACTGATGCTGAAGCTGAAACTCTAATACTTTAGCCACATGATGTGAAGAGCTGACTCATTTGAAAAGACCCTGATGCTGGGAAAGATTGAGGGCAGGAGGAGAAGGGGACAACAGAGGATGAAATGGATGGATGGCATCACTGACTCAATGGACATGAGTTTGGGTGAACTCCAGGAGTTGGTGATTTACAGGGAGGCCTGGCGTGCTGTGGTTCACGCGGTTGCAAAGAGTTGGACACGACTGAATGACTGAACTGAACTGAAAGGTGCTCACCATTTGCTAACACCTTATCCCTATGTCACATCTACTTAATTCCTAAAACAGTGTTTTTCACTCGAGAATTTTCTGTTGATTTAACTAATGAATTAATATTATTCCTTGCACTTGAAACTTATATGTGAAAACTGGTAAAATGTGGCACCTAGAATCAGCAAAAATTAAAGAGCTTTCTTGACAGAATAGAGTGAATGAGAAAGAATTTCATAATAAATCCTACATTAAGAAGGAAATAAAAATGGGTATCTTTTAATAATGAGATTAGTCAGTCTAACAGGCTTCAATAACTATGCCTAGCTCCATTATATTTCTAGTTTCTCTGATCTTGAATAACAACATAACAAAAGCTAAACACTTTCAAAAGAGGAAAGAGTTTTAGTAAAGAGCACTTCAGAAATTATTCAAAACCTACAGTGGTTACAGGTGGAAATGTAGGTTTGGGCCAAAACAGTAAATTGCTTAACCAGTCATCAGGTCACTAACTCATTTCAAAGCCATTTAACCTGGAATAAGCCTGGTGAGGCTGATTCTACCTCTACTGAGATAAAAACTATTTAGAGGAATGAGGCAATTGATTCTCAAAAGAACTCCAATATAAAACAACGACTTAAGTTAGATAAAAGAGAAAAAGAAGCCCAGAATTTGAGCCACAAATGATTTACTCTCTTTTATCACATCTACTGAGATAGAATTTAGGCTGGGAAAAGCTTCCAGTGAAAACTTAGATTGTTTTTAGAGTGAATATAGTAAATTTACCTGAATTATTCAATTTAAATCAAATAAAAATATGAATATATTTTAACAAACCAGTATTGAAAAATTACCCGCCTAAGAAAATTTGCTTAAGCAACCTAAATATATGTCCTCCTTATTTTAAGCAACAAACTGCAAAATTTCAGTATGAGTAAGAATTTGAACAAAAACCTTCTATATTCACTGCAATGGGATGATATCTACTTTATCAAATCAACTGACATGAATATTATAAAATTATCATCAAACATAATAGTTCCATATTAACAAACTTCATTACTGCATATATCTGCATACACACACACTCACACATGCACACAAATATCAACGTGATACAAACAAATGTTTGGGAGTCCAGAGATCTCAATTTTAAATTCACCTTCTCTAACTCACTCTATGCCTTGTGGTCAACTGTACCTCTTCAGAGTTTCAGAAATAGAAAAGAGACTTGGATTACATGAATTTTTGACTGTATGGGCTTGTAGTATTACTGGTCCTTGCGTTCATGACCTTCTATGATGAGGGTTTGTAGAACTGAGATAATATACAGCTTAACCATAAGCGTGTTAAATGTATTCTCCTCAAAACCAGTACTTGAGTTAAAAAAAAAAAGATGATGTTCAAATAGTAACTGAAAGTAAGGTGGCTCCCCTTGCTCACCTCTACCAGTTGTCTCTGATGTTCTAGTATTCATTCTATTTCTTACTCTTCAGAAGTACAGACAATTAAACATTTACTCATTCACCAAATGCATGACTTTAGATCAATTTTGTGCCAAGGACTGTTCCTAGGCAGCAGACATACAGTGATAAACAATACAGACAGGCAATCATAAATACCATAGATCTTATAACGAGTAGGGGAGACAACTAATAAATAACAAGGCAAGATAGTTATGGAGTATGTCAAGAGGTACAGAGATAGCGGAGATAAAGCAGGTTGATCAAAAAAGGCTTTTTTGAAGTCTTGAGGCTTTGAGCTGAGACCCAAAAAAACAGGCCATTTGCCAACAATGCACATTACCAACAGATGGAGGACAAGCAAAGACAAAGGTCCTGGGAGAAGAGAGGAATCATTGTGTTGGTCATCAGGATACATTTACTAATCAAGAACATGGAAGACTGGCTTCAAACTTCTGTAAAGGATTGTTGTGAAACCATGTTCTGAGTATTATAACCAGAAAATCTATGTAAGCTTTGGAATAGTTCTTGACTTCTATCTCAATCCCACTGGCCATATCCAATTGGTCACCAAGTCCTATTAATTTAAATCATTTGAATGCAAAAAGTGCCAGTTAGTCATGAAACAGTTTTTTGTTTATTACCCCAGTTAATCCCTTTAACCTTCCTACCTTGTAGGAACATTACTATTATCATCATCACATTATATTTGATCCAGTGAGGGATATACAGATTGACTAACCTGCAAGGAAACACAGCTATAAAAGGATAAAGCCACGATTCTAAGCAATGTGTCTGATTCCAGAAGCCATGTTTTCTTTACCACATTTCACTATCTCATCAATTCTGTCTCCTCCTTAATAACCCCACTGCCTTGGCTTTATTTAGTTCAAGGGCTCATCTGCTCTTGATTGGACTCTCGCAAAGTACTTTGGCCACCTGATGCAAAGAGCCAACTCATTGGAAAAGACCCTGATGCTGGGGAAAATTGAGGGCAGAAAAAGAAGGGGGCAACAGAGGATAAAATGGTTGGATGGCATTACTGACTCAAGGGACATGAATTTTAAGATAACTTCAGGAGATAGTGAAGGACAAGGAAGCCTGATATGCTGCAGTCCGTGGGGTCACAAAAAGTTGGACACGACTTAGAGACTGAACAACATCTCTAAAGCATTTTCCCTGCCTCCACCCTCTCCCCACTTCAGAACATTCTTTTTGTCCACACTGATGCCAGTGTGTAGCACTGAACATGTGAGCTACTGGACACTTAAAATGAGTCTAGTCCAAATCGAGATGTGCTTCCAGTGTAACACACACACCAGATTTCAAAGACTTAATCTGGAAAAAAAAGGAAAATAGGATATCTTTAACAATTCTCCCTGTGCTTCCTGTACTTCCTGGCCTGAGCCCCGAGCAGAATTTGCAAACTTCTCAAGTCTCCCTAAAGAAGATGACATTGGCCACTCTGTTACAAGAAAGCCCCTAGACAAAGAAGGTAAGGAAGCTGGGTGCCTAAGATTCAGTGTCTCATTAATACAGGTATCCAAGAGCACAAAACATTGGCATAGTGCTCTGAATAAATAGGGCACAAAGAAAAATAAGAAAGAAGCAGAAGAATATGCTAAACTTTAGCCAAGAGAATGAAGGAGGTCAAAGAGAAACTCCAGGAAGAGATCACAAAGACACAGAGTCTGTCTTCTTAGGAGAGCTTCTACCTCTAAACCCATGTCAAAAATGAGATACACTAAGAGAATTAATATATGGCTGCATTCAAGAATTTCCTTGACCTGGCTACTCCCGGTCTTCAGCACAGAGCTAGCATGCACACCCAGTACATGCTTTGCAGCACTCCACTACTTCCTCTGATCACTCAGGAGCCTTTCTGTGTCCATAGTGAATCCATCCAAGGGAGCACTTGCACCAGACACCTTGGCCTCTTCTGAGTCCCCTTTTACATAGACCCTTACTAACTCAGCTTGTCCTCCCTTCCAACAGCAGAGAGTCCCATTTGATCCTGTTTCCCAACAACCAGTTCATGTGTCTGAGGAAGACAGGACAGCTCCCTGGTTCTCCATCCCTTAAAAAAAAAAAAAAACTGCAAATTTGAAAAGCTTAATATTTTAGATATATTGGGGGTTAAAGATATATTAGGTTTGATATACTGGATTAAAGAAAATATATTATTAAAATTAATTCTGTGTATGTGAGGAGGATGGCCGGGCAAGATGGAAGCGAGGAAGGGTCACATTCCCTGAAGGGCAGCCAAACAGTGACGGAAATTAACAGGCCCAGGAAGTGTGCGTCCCAGGGATGACTGGACCTGAGAAAAGCTACTTGAAGTGAGCACATAGAAAATGAAAAGCCAAAACTTCACAATAGCTATTTTTGTGTATGCTAAGTTGCTTTGATCGTGTCCAACTCTGTGCTACCCTATGGATTGTAGCCCGTCAGGCTCCTCTGTCCCTGGGATTCTCCAGGCAAGAATACTAAAGTGGATTGCCATGCTCTCCTCCAGGGGATCTTTCTGAACAAGAGACTATATATATGCATTTTTAAAGATTTTTATATTATATTAAACAAATGAAGTCAAAAACACTGTTCATTTTTATCTTGTGTTTTCAAAGATGTATAATTAAACTATCCTGGATTCCTAAAATGAACCAAGACTGTACCAGTGAGGTGGAGCTGACTTTCTGTTAAATTGGTAGCATTACAGAACTTCCCTTCACATTTAACTTTCATAGCAGGAGCATAAATAAAGGTGTTAAACACAGGTATTCAAGGGCTCCATTAATTTTACCAAGGGTCTCTTTATAATCTTTTCAAAGTCATATCATTCTCTTTTAAAATAATTATCTTGATCTCATCCTTGTCCCCTGGTGGCTCAGATGGTAAAGAATTTGTCTGCTATGAAGGAGACCCGGGTTCAATCTCTGGGTCGGGAAAATCTCCTGGAAAAGGGAATAGCAACCCACTCCAGTATTATTGCCTGGACAGTATTTCATGGACAGAGAAGCCTGGCAGGCCCCAGTCCATGGGATCACAGAGTCAGACATGACTGACTAATAGATCATCATTGTCAGTTATCTATCTTACTGTTATCTGTTAACACATCCTTGCTTGTCAATAGCTTTGTTTTAAGTAACTTGCCAGCCCCACTTTCACTAGTGTTATCCTGAAACTCTTGCTGTTTTACTTTATCATCATGTAGTTTACATTCATAGATTTACCATCCTAAATTGTAATAAGAGAATGATGCTCAGAGATGTTGGAACAAAGGGCCAGAGATACTAACATTGAACAAAGGAGGACATTTGAGTGAGGACTAATTTTCACACATCAGTTCATAGAAAATTATTTCTGATTACAGTAACTTGCTTCTCTATAAAATGTAATTTCAGGGATATACAAAACCAAAATGTGGTTATGGAGAACCTTGTTAGATAAAAGATGAAATTAAAGTTATAGTCAAGACAATACATAGACAGTCTTAGGAACCCAAGATATAGCACCTCGTGTATTCTACAGGAACCTAAGATACAGCATCTAGTGTGTTCTACGAAATTCATTTAGGGATTAGGAAAATAATCTGTCAAACTTTATAGATGAAAATCTTCTGAAGGAAGCCTCCAAAGAGAAGAGAGGCAGAGAAAATACCCTTTACCCCTATATGAAATGGTAAGAAGCTCTGATGGAAAAGCAGAAGTAGAGCAAGAGTTTTTCTATGCACTGAACTAGATCCTCTAAGCAGTAAAGTCAAAACTATGTCATTATCTCATAAAATGCACAGAAAAGGCTCAGAAATGCAAATTATGTATAAGACCTAAAGCTGAGAAAAAATTGTTTGTGTTCAAAGTATAACACATCCAATCTGAGCAGATTGTGTGGGAGAGGCAACTGGGAACCCAGTTCCCTGGTGTCCAAATGAACATCAAGCTCATTAACAATGTTTTTTTCTTCTACCAAAGTTTCCCTGCCTCAGGCCAAGCAGGTTCCTTGCCCAAGGTGACATGGAGTGGATGGAGAAGCCAGTTATAATCAAAGAGCTGTCAAGGATTTGCTGTTGGAGTTGACATTGCCTCAACAACCATCTTTGTGAAGTGTTATTGATAACTTTAAAAATCAGAGCTAAAAAAACAAATCACAGTGTTCTTCCAGGATAGAAAGTTTAACAATATCTATTCTTCATAAACACACATGAAAAAAGATTTTATGGAATATACCTGATACAGTCCTGAAGTATTTGAGGGTTTGCTATCCTCATTACACTCCATAGGTCTATTTCTGTTTGGTTGAGCCCACCTGCATACACTTGGCCAATGCAGATTCTGAGCCTCCAAAGTGTCTGTCACTGTTCTGATTGCTAGGCAGTGTGAATGAAAAAGGTTCAGCAACTCCTTCGTACAACTCAGCTGATGTGTAAACCAGTTTGAGCAGATTGTCGAGCTAGTAGACCCACAGTTTGATTGTTGCTCCATTGATGTGGGATTGGTTTTATAATGATTTAGCAGACTAATTCTCTAACATGGTCCACATGACTCCCAGTCCCATATGCTCTATCTTGGCATGTGCAGTGACTCAACCCCCACCCACACTCTGAGCAGTCCTAGGATAAAATAAGGCCCCACTAAATCAGTTCCCTCAGTCAGTCATGCCACTGACTCTGCCTGGTTTTGACATCACGGTCTGGGAAGTCCTGTTCCCTAACCTTCAGCTCCTTCACCTGTTCTTCAACTCCCTGTTCTGTGCTTCCTATCACTCAACCACCCATCAGGCCATCAGAGCCACAGAGTCAGTCACCAAACTTGATGCTTGGTGCATCAACACCTGCATCAGAATCACTTGCTTGTTGGGCCCTGCCTAGACCAGTTGATTCAGAAAGACAGACACAGGGACAGACAAATTAACAGAGAGAGAGAGAGACAGAGTGTATGTGTGTGAGAGAGAGAAACAGAGTCAAAGAGAGAGAGGTATGTCAGAATCTGAATTTTATCAAGTGCTTTCAAGGTGATTTCCACACTTTACAGAAGTCTAGATTCTCTTGATTTTCCTCCTACCTCCACTGTGTTCCTTCTCAGTCTGGTCTCCTGGTTCTGTTTCAGCTTCTCATTGCAAGTACCAAAGGACTCAGTCCTTGAAATTCCTCTCCTTTCTGTCTACATTCATTTCATTGCCCTCTCTGGGTTTTAAATACCATCTAGTCATTCAGCAATTTACAGATGCAGATTGGCCATTTCCCTGGAAGTCCAATGACCTACTTCATGTCTCTACTGAGTATGTAACAGGAATTCCACATGTAACACGTCCAAAACTGAGTTCCTGATCTTCATCTTCAAACCTACTTCTCCTTCCATCTTCTCCTGCCTCTGTAATGTGAAGTCCCCACCTCAGTTACTCAAATCCACACATGGCATCATCTTTTTATGTCTAACTTCCTCCCCTCTCTTACTTCCCAAATCCTTCTCTATTTTATCATCTCCATAGTCCTGATCACTAAACAATATACCTTACTTCTTTTTCCAACTGTTTGTCACCTAACAGCCCCATCAGAAAGACAAAGATCATTGTTTGATTTTATTTCCTTCATTGCTCTATCCTCAGTTTGTAGAATAATGCTCAGTGCATAGCAGGCACTTAGTAAATATTTGTTGAATACACGGAACAGTTCCTAACACACAGCAGGCCCTTAATAGGCTACACTGCTGAAGTCTGTGAGAATGAACGTGTGTTCATACAACCTCAGAGTCTGCCTGCCAGGCACAAGCAAACACTCTACTGTGATCCCTTCCCATGCTCATCAAATGATTATCAGTCTTACCAAAGATGATCAGCATCACCACCACCATCAAGGTATTGGTGAGATAATATGTAGTTGGAAACATTTTGCCACAACAAATCATATGTGCGAGGACTCAAGAGCAGAATATCTTATTAACTGAGAAAAGTCCTAACTGAATCAGGAGGTTCAAGTCTGGCAGACCTCAGTCTGCATACCCATTTGTCTAGCCCTGCTGCTGCTAAGTCGCATCAGTCATGTCCGACTCTGTGCAACCCCATAGACGCCAGCCCACCAGGCTCCCCCATCCCTGGGATTCTCCAGGCAAGAACACCAGAGTGGGTTGCCATTTCTTTCTCCACTGCATGAAAGTGAAAAGTGAGAGGGAAGTCGCTCAGTTGTGTCTGACCCTCAGTGACCCTTCCAGGCTTCTCCATCCATGGGATTTTCCAGGCAAGAGTACTGAAGTGGGGTGCCATTGCCTTCTCCATTGTCTAGTCCACACTATCTTAATTTTTTAATGGAATGTCAATATTTAAATCCTATATTTCATGTAAAAATCCTGTTTTCCAGTTTACTCTGAGTGGAAAATAGACCTGACAGTGCTGCGCCTGCATTTCTGCACAATAGTGGTCAGTAGATCTATCAACAGCTCCCTCCTGACTGGGGAGGCTCTTTCCAAGTTGCCATCATTGCTATCCTGCCAGACTCACTCATTCGTATTACCTTCCTACCCTCTGTGGGCACTTGAGTTGGCAACGAATGCCTGAAAGCATAGATTTTTGCAAAGAGTAGTAGTCCTTAAGATCCAGACTCTTAGTGCTGTGAAACAAAGAAATAAGGAAATACACAGGCTAAAAAAAATTATTCCTCTGGGAGAAATCCATTGTTTGGCACTTACAATTTTTTAGACCAAACAGAAATGCTATACACTATTCTAATTATCTCTTATTGGTATCATTCTGTGAGAAAAGAAACAAAAATACTTCTTGTTATTTGGTCTAAAAGAATGAGCAAGGATTCAGAAGGCAGGAGAAAGCATCCACATTACTTGCAAAAGAGTCTGCAGTGAAAAATCCTCTCTCATATTCAGTACACAGCATGCATTTGGTGACAGATGGTCATTCCAAGTATTGTGGTCTGTTTCAATATATAATGAAAAATATACAAACCTTCTTTTGCACAGCCTAGGTGTGAGGTTTAAACACCTGTTTCAAATTACTGATACATAACATTCTTGGAAACTGGAAAGCTCTGTGCTTTAAGAAAGTGAGAGATACCACAGCCAACCACATTAAACTGAGTAGGCTTGGGTCCAATGAGCAATAAAAAAAGAAAGAAAGAAAGAAATCTGTGCCTGCAGCTACTGGCAAACAGTTGATGGTAATAATGATATCACTGAGTGGAAATACAGTTAAAACCTGTTTTAACTGTAGTTAAAATCGTGTGCTTAGTCTATCAGTCATGTCTAACTCTTTGAGACCCCCATGGACTGTACCCCACCAGGCTCCTCTGTCCATAGGGATTCATTCTCTAGGAAAGAATACTGGAGTGGGTACACATGCCTTCCTTCAGAGGATCTTCCCCACCCAGGGATTGAATCCAGGTCACCAGCATTGCAGATGGATTCTTTACCATCTGAGCCACCAGGGAAGGTTTCTCAAAGGTATACTTAAAATAATGAGATATATTTTACTTTTCATCTCTCTCTTTTCCTTCCGATGTATCACCTCTGGAATGCTCCTGAGAAAAAATTTTAAGGTGAGGATGTTTTGATGTTCTAATTAATAAAAAGTTCAGTGACATTCTATTATTCTTTTGCATGTCCATTAAATGATCAATTTCCAATATTACACTCAGGAAACTGAAGAGCTAACATTTCAGCTCATCTAGCAATTCAGTCAGAAGAAAAAATCCGAGTTCTTGACAGTCTTCAATGAAGTTGTCACTGCACTTTCCTGACTCCTTCAGAGAAACATCTGCCTACTTGAGCATCTCCTAACGCAGTGCTGTCAAATGACTGAAGGGCTGCATGTCATTCAATAATTAACCGGAAAGATCTCTTGCCAATGGCATTGTGCCA
Source organism: Bubalus bubalis (assembly GCF_019923935.1). Taxonomy (NCBI): domain Eukaryota; kingdom Metazoa; phylum Chordata; class Mammalia; order Artiodactyla; family Bovidae; genus Bubalus; species Bubalus bubalis. The sequence goes on from NC_059157.1 coordinate 150,563,707, forward strand.
TGACAAACAGATGTTGTCCCTGTTACCTGTACGAAAAAGAGGTCAAATGTTCTGAAACAGACACTCTGCCTTCCACCTTGAGGGTATACATTAGTCACTTAATAAGCTTTTCACTTTGTGCAGTATGAATATTAGAGGTAGTTTTCATTTTATTGATTGATTAAACCATCTTAAAGGCAGACTTATTTTTATAATAATTATGCAATTGAGTCTGACTTTGAGATTGGAGGACTGCAAGTAGCTTGTCAGAACACAGGTCATTTGGCATTGCCTTTTACATCCATGACAGTTTGAATTATATGAACACTGGTATCAGTCTTGCCGAAACAGACAATAACTTCAACATAAATAAATGAATAGTTGAAACCCACTGTACTTCCCAGGTACAGATACTCAGGGTTAGATTATCACCATGGATCAGACTGAACAAATTTCTTTAATCCTGTACCTCTGGGCAAACATTTAAAGAAATGATACAGTACTTGATAGACCAAAAGTAATTTCAATGAACTAAAATAGTTATTAAAATCTGTCAAAACCCTGTACTTGACTTCTTGTGCTCAGTCCTGCCCAACTCTTTGCAACCCCATGGACTATATGTAGCCTGCCTGGCTCCTCTGCCCATGGAATTTCCCAGATAAGAATACTAGAGTTGGTTGCCATTTCCTTCTCTAGAGGATGTTTATGACCCAGGGATCAAACCTGCCTGTCCTGAATTGGCAGGTAGATTCTTTACCATTGAGCCACCTGGGAAGCCCCTATTTGATTCCCAGTGGACCAAAAATATAATTTCTGTTCTTCATACATTTGTAAGTATATTTAGATATTATATTTATATATTAAACCTCTTCAGAGACTTGTTAAAACTTGAACACATAGAGTAAATATTTGTTTCAACATTAAAAAGAAAGAAAAAAACTTCCCCCTTTTTAACTTTTTTCCTTAAAAATGTTTTGTGGGTGATTTTTTTAAAAAATCAGGCTATCAAAAAGATCTTTAAAAAAAAAAAGCACCCCTCTCAACTCCAAACTCTCAATCCTCAGAAATAAGCAATAATCAGACATTTTGTGGATCTCTCCTGAAGTCTATCTTATAAATGATACTATACTCACTGCTCTGCCCCTTGCTACTTTTGTTTAACAATGTATTTTGGACAGATTGTCATATTCTCATGTGAAGAGTGCCCTGCTTCATTCTGTTTGACAAATGCATACTTTCCCACTGAATGGATATACCATACTTTATTTAAATATTCTCTTGCTGCGGCTGCTTAATCACTCAGTCACTGTCCAACTCTTTGCGACCCCAAGGACTGCAGCCCACCAGGCTCCTCTGACAATGGGGATTCTCCAGGCAAGAATACTAGAATGGGATGCCATGCCTTCCTCCAGGGGATCTTCCAAACCCAGGGACCAAACCCAGGTCTCCTGCATTGCAGATTAGTTATCATGTGAGCCACCAGGAAAGCCTAAATATTCTCTTACTGATGATAATTTTGTTTGCCTCCCTTTTTTAGCTGCTAGAACAATGCTGCAATGAACAAAAGATTGACTACCTGATAACATTACTTAAAAGTAGAATGAATTTATTTCAGAAATTGAGGAAATTATCCAGCTTTCTACAAGTGAGAAGGGCCACAATGGATTCTTGCTCCACGATTGTTGTAATCAGCCCCCTTCTTAGCATCAAGGTCATTGGAAATTACCCCCAAATGTTCATGCATGCCCTCTTTGTGGGTCTCATCATAGTTACATCTATAAGCTAGGAAATGTCTGGGCTATTTGAGGCATATAAGCAGGGGCTACAGGACTGGAAAAGTCCTGTGGGCCACAGTCAGTTTTCACTCCAATCCCAAAGAAAGGCAATGCCAAAGAATGTTCAAACTACTACACAATTGCAATCATCTCACACGTTAGCAAAGTAATACTCAAAATTCTCCAAGCCAGGCTTCAACAGTACGTGAACCATGAACTTCCAGATATTCAAGCTGGATTTAGAAAAGGCAGAGGAACCAGAGATCAAACTGCCAACATCCACTGGATCATTGAAAAAGCAAGAGTTTCCAGAAAAACATCTATTTCTGCTTTACTGACTATGCCACAGCCTTTGACTGTGTGGATCACAGCAAACTGTGGAAAATTCTGAAAGAGACGGGAATACCAGACCACCTGACCTGCTCCCTGAGAAATCTGTACGCAGGTCAAGAAGCAACAGTTAGAACTGGACATGGAACAACAAACAGACTGGTTCCAAATAGGAAAAGGAGCAGTCAAGGCTGTATATTGTCACCCTGCTTTTTTAACTTATATGCAGAGTACATCATGAGAAATGCTGGGCTGGATGAATCGCAAGCTGGAATCAAGATTGCCGGGAGAAATATCAATAACCTTAGGTATGCAAATGACACCAACCTTATGGCCGAAAGTGAAGAGCTAAAGAGCCTCTTGAAAGTGAAAGAGGAGAGTGAAAAAGTTAGCTTAAAGCTCAACATTCAAAAAACTAAGATCATGGCATCTGATCCCATCACTTCATAGCAAATAGAGTGGAAACAGAGACTGACTATATTTTGAAGGGCTCCTAAATCACTGCAGATGGTGACTGCAGCCATGAAATTAAAAGACTCTCCTTGGAAGGAAATTTATGACCAACCTAGACAGCATATTAAAAAGCAGAGACATTACTTTGCCAACAAAGGTCCATCTAGACAAGGCTATGGTTTATCCAATGGTCGTGTATGGATGTGAGAGTTGGACTATAATGAAAGCTGAGTGCAGAATTGATGCTTTTGAATTGTGGTGTTGGAGAAAACTCTTGAGAGTCTTTTGGACTGAAAGAATATCCAACCAGTCAATCCTAAAGGAAATCAGTCCTGAGTGTTCATTGGAAGGACTGATGTTGAAGCTGAAACTCCAATACTCTGGCCACCTGATGCAAAGAACTGATGCATTTGAAAAGACCCTGATCCTGGGAAAGATTGAAGGTGGGAGGAGAAGGGGATGACAGAGGATGAGATGGTTGGATGGCATCACTGACTCTATAGACATGAGTTTGGGTAAACTCTGGGAGTTGGTGATGGACAGGGAGACCTGGAGTGCTGCAGTCCATGAGGTTGCAAAGAGTCGAACATGACTGAGCAACTGAACTGAACTGATATATATGAATGTTTCATAAAGCTTCTCTCTTTTCTTATCTCTCACTCATTGTGTTTGTCGCTCATATACATACTTCAGATAAATCTGTGGAGTATTTTTAATCATGATTGCACTGCATATTTTTTGTCCCCAAACCTTGTGTATGTCCCTCTGGTGCTGCAAAAGCTTGAAAGAAGACAAAAAAGTAGTCTGACTCACAGAGTCTTTGGAGATGAAGTGTTCATGACATCATGGAAGTGAAAGCATGGATACACCCAAGTTAGCCTCAAAATGAACATTTACATAAAAATCAGAAAATAACTTTCTTCAGTTTCATAACATCCCTTCAATTTACAAGCTAGCTTTTAACCAAAATTTTCTGATGGTTATAAGAGAAATATTATAAGGGGATGCTGGGGGAAATTCACTGGTCACTGTCTTTAAGGACTTTCATCTTAAAAGGTCCTCCCATTTTCTCTGTCACCCCTTTGTGATCTTCAGAGGCAACTTATAACACTCAGCTTATGCCCCTCCCCATCTTCCTATATTAATCAAATTCACTGTCAGAAGGCATTTCTTTCTCCTGTGAACTCTCCATCTATTAATCAAAGATAATAAGCACCACTGCATTATAGTAAGCATCCTGTATAGTCGACTGATTATTAATTGACTATGAATTCCAAATTTGAGCTACCTTCCAATTTGTAGGTAACTCAATGGAGTCATAGTAATTTTTCTTTCATAAATTCACTACATTTAAAGTCTTTGAGAAAACTGGTACCTTTTAATTAAGCCTCTGGATAATCAGTAGTTTATTGGTTTTGTCACTTTATTTCTAATATTATTTATATATAAAATCCATGCTGCAAGGTATGTACATCTTTTCCCAAATACCTGATGATTTCTGTAAGCAAATATCAGACTTAAATTATTTTCAGTAATCTCTTAAATATTACTATTCATTTGTTTAGCTTTCAGTTAACTTTCTTTATTCTCCAAATCTTCAGTCTTGCTTTGGTATCTCCTCTTGTTTTATCTGTTTGCTACTAAACAGGACTGTGTGTCATTTATTTGCCTTCACTATGATAAACTGCCTGCCCTAAGCACAAAGGAGAATATATCTCCTATGTTCATATCTATTGCCCGTAACAAAGATTGGACTGGTTGTTTAATCCTTAGCTACATGAGAATTGGTCATTTAATCCTTGGCTAGAGTAGGCACTTTGGTAGATTATGACTCTAAAAGGGAAAGGAAAATAACATGACCTTTTGGGTACACAACTTTGGGATAGAAGAGGAAAAAATATAAAATAGATTAAAAGCAGGCTATCACCTATTATAATATCTCAGACCTCTGTTAATCAATTGAGCTACATATTAGTAACATCTGGTGAGATTTCTAAAGTTCTGGTGTTTAGGACATACCTTAGACTAATTAAATCAGATTTTTCTATTGGTCAGATTTGGGCATCAGTAGTTTCTAAAATTACCCAAAGTAGTTACAGTGCATAGCTACATTTAAGAACCATTGTTTTTAGGTACAGTAAAGCAATGATATGACATAAAATTCTCAAGCCTTTGGAAAGGAAGGCTGTGCCCATAGTTAATTAGTCTAGACCATTTAGTAAGGAAGGAGGAGTTTCATTAGCACTGGTAGAATGCCTGTGAAGTGAAAGAATCTGAAGATATACTGTTTCCTTGGGTCCTACTTAAGTCCTTGAGGTAGGTATTAGGTCTCCATTTTGTAGATGGAAAAGCTGAGGCTCCATAACCCACCCAAAGCTGATAGACTGAGATTCTATCCCAGACCTACAGCGTATCAGGATCCAGCTCTACTGTGCTGCCCAATGTGATCCTTCAACTGCTCTGCTAGGTGGAGATGAATACCCATTGCCACCACAAATTCCATCTCATTTCAGGCCTCCTAAGAGAACCCTGAGTAGGTTTCTTATCTGGCCCCTGGAAATTTTTAGGAAGGGAAATGAAGAATTGAAGGAGTTCTACATATGCCCAGAATTCTATTTTACTTGGAACAGCCATGCAATCCACAGGCTCTGTGTCTCTGACACTGATAACAGAAAACAATTTCTTTCTTTTGCAGACCCCTTGGTTCATCAATCTCAAACTTCTCATGTCACATCCACTTCAATTTCAATTTTACCCTAGGACACCTACACCTCAGCATGGTCAGCCAGCAGCTATCAATGATGGCAAAATTTACCAGGCTTTAGAATAGATCTGGATGAAAAGGATTCCTAAATGCTTTTCAGTGCATCCATGAATCATCTGCTTTCAATGGAGTGATATTTTAAAATCGCCCACTCAAGTTGACGCCAATTCTGAATGGCAAGGTCTCACCCTTCTTATGAAGATAAGTTCCAATGTCCTTAGTCTCTTTAATACAGGCTCAATATCAGTGAAACTATTTCTACTGCTGCCTGGCATGGACAGATAGAAGAGTAATATCCTTAGAAAATACTAGAAGTCATTTTAAAGCTTTACCCCCCTCCCCCATTTAAAGAAGCCCAGTAAGCTATATACCTCGACTATCTCACTTTTCTCACGGAGCTGTCTTTGCAGATCTAAGACTTAAAATTATTTTTTCAATATTCTGTAAAGCCCAGTTAAAATCTACCAAGAATCTTTTGTCCTTTCATCTTTACATCAGGGCGAGTACTAGTATATACTTCATATTTATTTAAAGATTAAAACAAGGAATGAGAAACATTAAGAGTAGCTCAGTAAATTATGTTGTACTTATTGAACTTCAATACATATTAGCATTATTCCTTCAATTTTTTATAACTTACCGAAACGCTCTTAAAGAACTTAACATATTTCATTCAGGGAAAATACTGCAGTAAAAACATCCTCTTTTTGTGATCCTGATATTCACTTCTATTACCCAATGGAAGTTGTACAATCCATAGTACTTCCTCTTTATCTTGGCTACCAGGACTCTGTTATTTATGCTAAATTACTCTTTCTTGAATCATATAAAGATTGTTTCACTTTCTATTTATTTAAGTATACCAACTCCTTTTTTCAAAGTAATAGGAAATACCACAAGATACAAGCATTTTTACTAGAATAATTTTTACTAGAAAAAATAAATTTGTCTATACAAAATAAACACAGTTCATTACGGAAAAACACATTTCTTATCTTTGAGCTCTGAATGGGGGGAAGCCATTATGGTGTTAACATAAGAGAAATTGAACCCTAACCAGTCCACCATATAGCTGAATGGATGGAAAGAGTTCCCACTTCCTACATCCCCTTTTGCTATGTGACGTTTGTCAAGGACTTGAATCACAGTGTCAATAATTTTATTGTAAACTGTCTCATTCCTTTTGAAAAAAGGAATACAGATACAAAAATATATAAACAAAAATCCTTTCTCTAGTTTTAATTTTCATTTCAACATCACAAAATGAGAATCCACTCTGATTTCCTCTGTTCGATAAATACTATATGCCAAACTTTACCATGGGCAGCTGGTTTATAATAGTAAAAAGAGCAGAAAAGATCTTCTGAGAATGATACCCTACATCAGATCCTTCCTTTCCAGTTGGGATACACCAATAAGCTAGGGTTATACCAAAGATTGATCCTCTTAATCTTGTGGGTGGTCAGGGTGTGGTCTGGGGATACTGGAGCATCTAACTCCCAATCACACACCCAGTTGTGTAGATATTTCTACTTGGAGTTTAATCGGCATGCAAAACTCTAGTCCAGTTACCCCATATGCCATTCAAATATAGTCAATCCTCATTGTTCACTAATTCTATAATTGAAAATTCTATACATGTACCTACTCACTGAAATTTCTAATACCAGAATCAATACTCACAGCTTTTCATGGTCATACAGACATACAGAGAGTAGAGAAAACACTACACAAACATTTCAGATTGAGGTTGAATAAAGCGATAATCTGTTTTCTTATTTCAGCTTAGTGCAACCAGGTGTCCTTTCTGTGGTCTATTTAAGTGTCACATCTTTCACATTTCTGTGCCTTTGTTAGTAATTTATCAATGTTGTCCCCCAGCATGGCACCAAAATCCTAATATTCCTAACTGCAATATGCTTTACAGAAGGAAAAAAGTGTATTAGAAAAGCTTCACTTGGGCATGAGTTTTATAGTGCTGCTAGTGGTGAGCTCAACATTGTGAATCAACAACATGTATTAAATAAAGGATCTTTAAACAGAAATACACATGAAACAAGATAATGTATTAATGAGTTGATGAGAATGTTGTGACCAGAGTCTCATAGGAACCTAACACTGTATTTTCTGTAGGAGCAATGAGTCTGCATTCACTAATTTAGTGTCCACAGTGACTTTATATGACATAACTACCATGATTAATAAGAATCAACTTATTTCTTAAATGTGTGATCATGCAAACAAGCTTGTGATGTATTCTTTGAGATGAAAGAATACAAGGGGAAAAAAAGCATTATTAAACTGTGATTTTGAATATTAAATCTCATGAGGAAAATAAAACAAAGTAAACAGAAAGAAGGTGACTGGGGGGAAGAGGATCACTTAAGATTAGATGGTTAGGGAGGCCAGTGGTTTAATATCACCTTGCAGTGCAGGAGATGTGGATTCGATCACAGGTCAGAGTCCTTTGTGCTGCAGAGCAACTGATCCATGTTCAGCAACTAGAGAGTCCATGCTTCACAATGAAAGATCTCACATTAAGCAATGAAGATCATGCATGCTGCAACTAAGACCCAATGCAGCCAAATAAATAAATATTTGAAAAAAGTTAGATAGAAAAGTCTCTTGGACAAGGTAATATTTGTGCTGATCCCTGAACATCTAGAAGAAGCTAGCAATAAAAAGATGATGAAAATAGGCAGAGGAGTTCAGACAGAGATAGTAAACATAAGAACCTTGAAGAAAGCCTAGTCTTGGCATATTCCAATAAGCATGGCTGGAGCATAGCTTAGGGATGTGGGTGAAGGAGCGGGGAGAAGTTAAGGGCAGAAGGCATGGGCTAGATCATAGAAGAACCACGGGGCCATGGTAAGAAGTTCGTATTTTAAGAACAAACAGAAGCCATATCAGAACTCTAGGAAGGCAATGATATGACCTGATAAACTTGTGTGTGTGTATATATATATATTATATATATTATATATATTATATATATTTATAATATATAGTCATTATATATCAGTTTATCAGACCATATATATAATTATATATAATATTTTATTATATATGTGTGTGTGTGTGTGTGTGTATTTGGCTATGGTGCATGGTTTGCAAGATCTTAGTTCTCTGACAGGAACTGAACCTGCACCCTTGGCCGTGAAAGCACAGAGGCTTAACCACTGGACTGCCAGTGAATTCTTCTGATTAACTTTTTTAAAAGCTCCATTTGGCAGCTATGTGAAGAATTATAGCCAGGCCAGGAAGAAAACCAGAGTTGGTAATCAGCTTTAGCAAGATAGATGAGATATGGTGGTGGCATGACCAGGACTTTAACACTGGTAATGAAGTGATCTGAGTGGATTTAGGATAATAACAGCACTTGTGAAGGGAAAGCAAAATAACAGGAATTAAGGATGCCTTCTAGGTGTCTTGAGCCACTCTCAAGTACCACTTTGAGAGTGGTACTTGGGGGGAAGAATAGTTCTGAATGAACAAAACCCTGAATTCTGCTGGATATGGCTAGAATGCAGTTTGAGATATGACTACAAAGTTCAGTAATCAAGTCAGATTGGGTGTCCTTGGTGGCTCAATGGTAAAGAATCTGCCTGCCAATGCAGGAGATGTGGGTTCAATCCCTGGATCAGGAAGATCCCCTGGAGGAGGGAATGGCAACCTGCTCCAGTATTCTTGCATGGAAAATTCCAGGGACAGAGGAGGCTGGCAGGCCACAGTCCATGGGGTCCCAAAAGAGTCTGACATGACTTAGTAACCAAACAACAACAATCAAGTCAGAACTGCAAATACAAATGTGAGCATCACTGACATATAGGAGATATTTAATTAAAGCCTTGGTACTAAATGCAATTACCTAGTAAGAGGAGCAGAGAACAGAAGGCAATAGCACCCCACTCCAGTACTCTTGCCTGGAAAATACCATGGACGGAGGAGCCTGGTGGGCTGCAGTCCATGGGGTCGTGAAGAGTCAGACATGACTGGGCAACCTCACTTTCACTTTTCACTTTCATGCACTGGAGAAGGAAATGGCAACCCACTCCAGTATTCTTGCCTGGAGAATCCCAGGGAAGGGAGCCTGGTAGGCTGCTGTCTATGGGGTCGCACAGAGTCGGATACGACTGACATGACTTAGCAGCAGTAGCAGAACTGAACAAAATTCTGGATAGAACAACATCAAGGACTACTCTACAGGAAAATCAGCCAAGGAAACCAAGAACAAATCTCCACATGGAAAAAGGAAATTAAGGTTTAAAAATATCTTAATTCTCTCATAGATACCACAAGAGTCCTCAGTTCAGTTGCTCAGTCATGTCTGACTCTTTGCGACCCCATGAACAGCAGCACGAAGAGTCCTAGAATGATGTAAATCTGTTTGTCTGTATTATGAAAGTTCTATCATAAAGCTGAATGAGCGCTATGTTGGCATTCTCATTATCATTGTAACAATATATTGTTATTCTCATTATCATTATTTGCTTAATCACTACGATATTAAGGATTAGATTCTACCAATGTAATAAATACGCTCTTAGAATTTTCCACTGGGACAATTTTCATTATTTTCTTAAGCCAAATATATGAAATAAATGTTCTTTTATTGCAGATAAATTACTTACTGCCCTAAGTTGCTAGAGACCTTTAACTCTCAGGCAGTGAAAAGGAGCCCAGCAACTAAGGTCATTCTCAAGGATGCATCACCACAGCCCACACTCTATGTTGGTTCCTCTGCGCTTGTCATTCTTAATTGTTTTTGGCAGCTGAGGTTACCTATTTCTAAATTAAGCAATAAAAATGCTGAAACATGGCCACAGTTGCAGATGGACAAATACCTTGAGCCTAATGATAATTTTGTTTGTACATTATTCTTCTTCTAATTATCATCTTACAACAGAACTTGGGGGATTTTTATGCATTTAAAATCATTTGTTGTTCTAAACAATGGAAAACTAGGCTCACTGCCATCAACAGCAGGCAGAGCTCAGGGCTTGACAAAGATGCACATAACACCTTCACATAGCATCATTTTACTCCATGTTGAAAACAACTCAAACTTGGGCTGGATACCTTTTGGGGGAAAAAAAATCCTTCCCCTATGCCAACACCCTGTGTGACCTTGCTTTGCCATCCACCTCCACCCCACACTTAGCTGGATGTTCACAAGCTCCACATTCTCCTTCTCATCTTTTTTTTTTTTTTTCCCACTTAAAATCAAAGACAATGTCTAATTTCTCCCTCTAACCACAGTACACAGCTGGTCAGTAAATTTCAGGTTCTCATATGTTCAAATAAAATGGTACTTTTCATCAACAATTGCCTTGCTTCCTAAAATCTCTTATGTTCTGATGCAGAACCTTATACATTTTCAACTCAATTCATTAATTTGTATTTGGGGGGACTTTTTCACCTTTTGGACACGACTGAGTGACTTTCACTTCACCTCACTTTCACCTTTAAATGGTCAGTATTTTATAGCATCTGCTATAGACAAGACCCTAAGTTTGGAGCTGCAGTTTTTACAAAACCCTTACCCTTGAGGAACGGACAGGTTAATTGTCTGTTGAATAATTAAGGTAATTAAAAAACATCCAAAATAAGTGCCAAACATATAGATAATATTAAAGGCATCAAAGTGGTTCACAGGAAAGAGATCAGCATATGTGGGAGTCATTAGGGAACGTTTTTTTACAAAGGCAATATTTAAACTAAATAAGGGTAAGACAGAAAAGAAACGCAGGGAGTGTCTTCCTGGAATAACAAATGTAAGTAAGGGTTGGGAACTGAGAATGTATCGTAAGCTAAAAGGACTAATAAGTAGAATAATTTGTGGAGGTAAAAGATCAATGTCCAAGAAGGAAAACGAAAAAGGCAAAATGAACAAGACAAGTTGGGTCTATGTCCTAGGAGATAATTTTTTAAATTTTTATTGAAGTACAGTTGATGTACAATGTTGCTAGTTTCAGATGTCCAGTGAAGTGAATCAGTTATACATAAAGATTGCCATTTTCTTATGCTGAAGTCCAGAATCTCTTTTAAAAGCAGCAGGGAGTGACTACAAGTTTTGTATTTATCAAAGAGGGAAAAGAACAATTTGTAAGGTTTTAAGATGGCTTGCCAGAGAGGAGCTATTAATGAGGGCAGTGAATCCAGAAAGGATATGATTAATATAATACAGGAATTAGGAATGGTTGTGAACACTTGTAGAATCTATTGATTGATTAAATATGACTGAAGGAGAAACATGAAAGCCAGTGCTGAGGTTTCCAGCTGGGCAACCAGAACAGTGGAGACATTACTGACAGATATAAGGAAGTCAGTTCAGATCAAAGGAAGGTTGTTTGGGAAAGAAAAGAGAATTCTAATTTAGACTTACTGACTCTGGGGTGCTATTAAAGCACCTCAATAAAGCCATTTTTAAAAAATGTCTTTTGTAAAAAAACATCTCCCAAGAAGCTAGCGATATCAAGCTGGAGATTATAACAGAAATCTTTCCAGGTTTCGTGGAAGATACAGGCAATCATTTTTGGCCTTGTATTCTGTGTATGTATGAAATAAATGCATGCTTTTCAGCATTTAATACATTTTAATGATATTTGGAACTAATCTCTAAGATGACTCCCAATGGGTCCCTTTGAGCCAAAGAACAGTAGACAAATTTCGGAGCTCTAAAATACCTTTAAGGACCATTACCTCAATGGATATTTACCCAGAAGATTTATAATAGCTAACAATTGAGAGGGAATGTGATTCTGGAGAGAACACAAGTAGTGAAGACCTGGGTGTTTGCTGCACAGCCCATCAGCCCTCTCTCCTTAAGCAATTTACAAGTTGACTGGCCTTAATAGCAACATTAGGCCAGATAATCTAGAATATTCCCTCACGTTCTAATCCTTGTTTCTATCAAATTCCTTTGTACTAATTCCTTTGTGCAAATTCCTTTGCAACAGTATCATAAATTAAAAGGAAAATTCTATATAAAAGAAAAAGAACACAGAGAAAAGAGAGATGAGGGTCTCTTTAAGAGCTACCTGTCCATCAAGGCAAGCTGCTTCCCTTGCATTGCTTCAGATTTGCTCAAGGAGCATTTTCTGTGTCTCTGTTGACTAGTTAAGGTAATTAAAGGGCTGCTTAGACATGCAGCAATATGGATAGAGTGAGAATTCTAATAGAAATAGGTAATCACATTACATTTTAATATGAGCACATTTAATGAATAAAAGCTCATACATTTTTTTTTTCCCTTCATGTGACTGATTCTTCCAGAGAGAAGTCAATGCATTCTGTATTTTTTACTGTACTCAGAGAATAACCAGAGAAGGGAACCAAACTCCACTCTCACCATTTAATGTTCCTGGTGCTTTACATATATAACAAACAACCTCACTGAAGCCTCAAAACAGTCAAAGATAAGTCTCACTTTGATATTAGATATTTTACAAATGAAAAAGCTGAAACTAAAATATTAGATTAACTTACATTGCCACTTGGTTAGTCCATGCTAGAGACAAGATTCAAATGCAGACTGTATTCCAAAAGCCCTTTCCTTTCTATACCTCTGCCATTACCCACATTTAAGGAATCAAAATTACTTCATTATAAAAATACTCCACAAGAGGCACTAGTTTAAAAAGTTAATTGTAACACCAGGCTACTTGGGAGCAAATCTTAGCTACATGACCTAACTAAGTCACCCAAACTCACTCTCTATCAATTAAAATGTGGATGATGATGATAATGCCTCCAATGTATGGCTATTTTGAGAGTTAAATATGTTACTGTAAGAATTTACCTCCCTGTGCCTGATAGCTATTATTATGCCATCCACTGAGCTAGATGTTTTATATATATTACTATATCTAATATTTACAGCAACTGTATGAAATGAGCAGTATTATCATCCCCATCTTACTGATGAGAAAACCAAAGCTCAAAAAAAGCAAAGAACTAGCCTAAGATCAGTTCAGTTCAGTTCAGTTCAGTTGCTAAGCCGTATCCTACTCTTTGTGACCACATGCACTGCAGCACACCAGGCCTCCCTGTCTATCACCAACTCCCAGAGTTTATCACATCACAGTAAATGGTAGGGCTTGGATTTTAATCTAAATTCTCTGCAGTCCAAAGTTTCCATTCCTTCTAGTAAACCATATTAAAACAAACCTATTTGTCAAGGCAATGAATAGTAGATGCCGCAGTAGACCACCACCACAATTTTAGGGACTTGAGTAGAAGTTTGTTGCCTTTGTACAAACTAGTAGGACATAGGACATAGGACAGGTGGCCCTCCCCAAGTCTGAAGCTTCACCATATGGAACACCATGGACTCAGGATCTCCATGGCAGGGTACAAAGGAGCTGGAGAACATGCATAGTTACCAATGACTTGGCCCAGTCACACCAAAGCATCTGTGTCAAATCCACTAGTCCAAACTAATCACATGGCCTGAGCTTGACTGCAAGAGAGACTTGCAAAGGCAGGGGAGCAAATGGATATTTGATGAGCTTTGTCTCTACAAAAATAAACTACTGCTTAAAGTAAGTTTGCGGATTCTTAGATGTCTTCTTTTGACAGTTTTCTATTTTGGAGAAGCACATTGTCAAAGTTTTCATGGCAAACCTACTAAAATGGACACCTATTATTTCATCTGCTCCCTTCCCTCCCTGGAAATTTTCACACAACCTGTAAGAAAATCTGTTTCTGCCCAATCACAGTTTATATGTGTGAACTTCTCCAGCTGTCAGAAGCCATGAGGACTGAGCCACTCTAATGGGAGGGAAATAAGGGGACAAGATAAAACAAACAAATAAAAAAAAATCACGAGACAGGAACAGTACTACCAGTATCTAAGTATTTCCAGCCATTCCTGAAGCCAGGGCAAATTAATAGTCAGCATAGCCTTAACCAAGAGCTGCCAGCTAAAATCAGTATTCACACTGATTGGTCTGTATCTGTGCAACTCAGCTTATTAATTATTTTTAGCATTAACCCTACTTGGGGCCGACTTACAGTCTCCCTCTGCTCACTTAGGAAGATTCCTTGACCAAACTTCTTTTGCCTTTTAGCTTGAATTGGATTTCTATTATCTCCAACCAAAATATCTAATTGATTCATTGAATAAATACATATTGAGCACTTACAATGGAATAGACAATGCTCTCAGTGCTGAGGAGAGAGTGGTACACAAAATAGACTGACTGCTGCTATTGAATGGAACTTACAGAAAAGCCTGATTTTTATGACAACAGTCACAAATCCAATTTATACCATGGAAAGCGATTTCAGCCTATTCCTCAGTATTTGAGATACAATAATAGAATTTAGTGTTGAATAACTAAATGTATCAAGTGTTCATTCTTGAATTCTTACTATATAATGAAACTTAAGAAACAAGGAGGAAGTGGATTCTTAAGTGGGTTTGGTTAGACAAAATAAGAGCCATGTAGTGACTGAAAGCAGAGAAGGCAATGGCACCCCACTCCAGTACTCTTGCCTGGAAAATCCCATGGACAGAGAAGCCTTGTAGGCTGCAGTCCATGGGGTCGCTAAGAGTCGGGCACGACTGAACGACTTCACTTTCACTTTTCACTTTCATGCATTGGAGAAGGAAATGACAACCCACTCCAGTGTTCTTGCCTGGAGAATCCCGGGGACAGAGGAGCCTAGTGGGCTTCCGTCTATGGGGCCACACAGTCAGACACGACTGAAGCGACTTAGCAGCGGCAGCAATGACTGAAAGAATAGAGCAACTGTGTCAGATAAGAAAAAAGAAAAATACGACCCCTCAATGAAAAGCAAAATATAATATTCCATAGTTCTCTAGAACTTTGGCAGTAAAATGTTTATATTCCTTCTTAATAAGTAGCAAGTCTTCAGTTATTAATGCCAGCACTGGCAGATGCATGTTGATGTATGTAAAGTAAAAAAATAATAATAAAATAAATAAAATAAAATCCCAAGTGAAGTGAAACACCCTCTGTCACGTCTGACTCTTTGCAACCCCAAGGACTATACAGTCCTTGGAATTCTCCAGGCCAGAATACTAAAGTGGGAAGCCATTCCCTTCTCCAGGGGATCTTCCCAACCCAGGGATCAAACCCAGCTCTTCCACACTGCAGGTGGATTCTTTACCATATGAGCCACAAGGAAAGTCCAAAATCCCAAAGGGGGACTCCAGAAACAATACTAGTCATAGACTCCTCCATCCTAAAGCATTTTCTTTTTTTAATAACAAAGCAATAAAATGTTCCTAAATAGTCCAGTTAAGATGCTCAGGAGTGAAAAAGCTTATGAAAAAATACGTATTTTCCCAAGTAGAGCCTTTTCTTACATCTTTAAATATGCATTTAATAACTACCTGTTAAAACTGTGTGTGTAAATATAAAGAAGCCCCTTGAGATGTGGAGATGCAAAAACTTAAGTCAGCAGTTGAAGGATATGTCAGTTCAACTATAGATAAAATAATATTTTGCCACATTTAAAATTCAGTTAAATATCATGTTCCAAAATATTTTTAATGCATTTTCCTCTTGGAAAAACAAAAAAAACTCAGTATCTTTTTTTTTCAAGCTATAAAGCTTTAGAGGTTCTAAAAAATAAAAATATTTCTTGGACAAATGTTTTATGCATATTTAAATTACACAGGCCTTAATGAATAAGAAAGACATGAATCCAATCTTTGCTAAATTATATGTTCCTTCAAAAATGATGGTGACGACACTAGATAAACATTTCTAAAATTAAAGTATCTAGTACTTAATGAATCCTAAGCTTATGGTTCATCTCTAGGATTAATGACAGGCCAGGATTTTTACCTTCTTTTCACTCAGCCACAAAGGTTGAGTTTATAAGTTCTTATTTTTGTGCCAAGGGATTCACATTTGGAGACTTTCTTTTCACTGTGCTGGAGCATCTTGTCTTAAACTGTCATTATACACCACTCATCACCATCAACAGTAGCTGTTACAGCACCAGCTGCTCCTGCCTCAGAGAAAAATTCTCTAGCTTCCAGGTTTAGATGCTGACCATCCTATCATTTCTGTACTACTTATTAGGCTGTCAGTGTGCTTAGTAATGAGAATTTCCAGCGGGATTTTAAATAATAATATCCTTTTATTTCATAAGAGCGAGCTGGGATGATAACTCCATGAGTTCCTCAGCTACTCTCTGCCATCCCCTGCTGGGTCTCTCTCTCCCCCATCCCTTAGCCAAAGCCCCCATTCTGTTAGTCCAAGATGACTGCCTGAACTCCACGTACCATATCCTAACCCAGGTGACAGATGGCCTGCCTCTTTAAAATTTTCTAAATGTCACCCACAATACGTTCATCTAAAACTCACTGGCAGGACTTCCCCAGTGGGTCAGTGGTGAAGACTTTGCTTTCAAATGCAGGGGGTGCTGGTTTGATCCTTGATGGGGGAGCTAAGATCCCAAAATCCTCATAGCCCCAAATCCAAAACATTAACAAAATAAAAGGAACACTGTAACAAATTCAATAAAGACTATAAAATGTTCCACATTGGAAAAAAAAAAAAAACTTAAAAAAAATAATAAATAAAAACTCATTGGCTAAAACTTTGTCACATGACAGAGCCCTGATTGCAGGGCAAAATGGGATGGGCAGAATTTTACCTCATGGACAATATGCTCAACTGAAAATAGAGGTTATTTCTAAGGAGGAAAAGAAGAACAGATAATAGGAAGTAGCTAGAACATCCAACAGACATTTGTATAAGACTTTATACTTGATCACACATAAAGAAAGAAGAGCAAACATTACTTTCATTTTATTCATAGAATCTGAACCAAGCTAAAGGAAAAGTTGTACAGTGGGGACCTGGTTGGAAACCTGGCTGGAAATCCACGTGCAGAGAAATCTGGTCCACAACAAAACAGTGGGAAATAAAAGGGGCAGAGATAAAACAGGGCTAACCTCATTTTTCCTTGAGCTAATTTAATGTGCTTCTGTCTCACTACCAAAAGGACACTGAGAAGAATAGGCTTCCAGAAACACAAAAATAGGGAGAAAGAGAGCTAATGTTTTGAGCAATTGTTTTGTGTCTGATACTATGTCACTATATTATGCCTTAAACCTTAGAGAAAGGTTTAAGTAGGTTGCACCTACTGAATCATTCATCAGCAAAGCAACAGATGTAGGCAGGCAACCTATTTCCAATGACAAGGATAATCGATTTCTTTATGTTCAGTTTCCATGCCAGCATAATGAGGAGAAACCCACCTGACCCACACCAACCCCTAACAAGCATTTTGTCCCATCCAGATCAATAATGTCTGGCTGTGTAGCAAAAGTGATTTTTTCACTCAACACTTGTTTCCAACCAATCCTTCTTGCTCTTGTCCTCTCTCAATGAGCCTAGAAACCTAAATGGTTAATTTTGCTTTCACCCAAAGGAAGTCACATGACAGTCCCGGATAGTCCTATAAATGAATATCTTTGGGAAGGGCTTCTCTTCTTGGCTGAAAAATAAATAAGTCCATTGGAAAATAATAAGTTTGGCTCTTCTGCACTCTACCTTTCCAGATCCATAATGTAAGACCCACAGGTACTGAAGCCATGAAATTAAAAATACTTGTTCCTTGGAAGAAAAGCTATGACAAACCTAGACAGTATATTAAAAAGCAGAGACATCACTTTGCCCACAAAAGTCCATATAGTCAAAGTTGTGGGTTTTCTAGTAGTCATGTGCAGATATGAGGTGGAACATAAAGAAGGCTGAGAGCTGAAGAAATGATGCTTTCAAATTTTGGTGTTGGAGAAGATTCTTGAGAGTCCCTTGGACAGCAAGGAGATCAAATCAGTCAATTTTACAGAAAATCAACCCTGAATATTCATTGGAAAAAGTAATGCTGAAGCTGAAGTTCCAATACTTTGGCTACCTGGTGTGAAGAGCCAACTCATTGGAAAAGTCCTTGATAATGGGAAAGATCTGAGGCCCGGAGAAGAAAGGGTAACAGAGAACAGGATGGCTAGATGGCATCACCAACTCAATGGACATGAATCTGAGCAAACTCCAGGAGACAGTGAAGAACAGAGATGCCTGGCATGCTGCAGTCCATGGAGTTGCAATGAGTCAGAAACAACTCGGCTACTGAACAAAAACAATAGGTTCAGCAGCCATTTTGAAACCATGAGGAAAAAGTCACCCACTTAGAATATCTAGAAGGAAGGATAGACAATAACTAGGTTCCCTAAAGGAATTTTGAGTAACTGAGCCTAACTTTGACTATTTTGGAATTCTTATTACTTGAAAAAAATATTCAATATTCAAGTCAATTTTCTGTTGGTCATCTTTTTTGCTGCTCACAGTTTAATACTTTATTAAATGAAGATGTGGCTTCTAAAGTTCTTCTGGCTATGATGTTAATCCCAGGATCTAGTAAGATCATTTTACTCTGTTCCAGAGACTGCTTCTCCATGTTACCACCCCTTTCCAAAGCTATCTTCAAGTTCCTTTTGCCTCCCCATTGCTGTCCTCACTGCAATGACCACCATCAGAGTTGCCATGGACTGACAGCTTGTTCTGGCTTCAAAAAGCAGACTTTTCACCAAGAAGGTTATTATTCACACACTGTCTGTTGTTGTTGTTTTAGTCATTAAGTCATGTCCAACTCTTGTGATCTTACACTGTAGCTTGCCAGGCTGCTCTGTTTGTGGGACTTCCAAGGCAAGAATACTGGAGTGGGTTGCCATTTCCTCCTCCAGGGTATCTTCCCAACCCAGAATCAAACCTGTGTCTCCTGCATTGGCAGGCTAAATCTTTACCACTGAGCCAGCCAAGAAGCCTTTCACACACAGACTAGACATGTTCAAAAGCATATCTTCAACTCTCCTGAAACTGGACCACTTATCACTTCTTTCCTTTTTTGTATGAACCAGAAAATTAGACACATGTCTACTATTTTTTTATGATTCCATCCATATGAGGGTTGCCTTTTCCTTCATCACTCAAAGTAGCTGCCACTCCTATGGAAATTCACTCACACACAAGAGCTAGATATTTAGAGATGCTACTTCCATCTTTGTTTTGAGGTCATCTTTAAATATAAAATTGACAGCTTAATTCCAAAACAATCTCATAGGATTTTAATGACTAGTTCCACTTTGAAAAGAATAACATGCCTAAATTCAAGCAGCTATTAATTGGAAAAGACAGGATTAAATCCCATCTATGACCCCCAAAGCTTTATTTTCCACTTTCTTTCCCTTCCTTCACTGGCTGGCATACTGTTTCTGCTCCTAACTAAATTACAGCTGGAAGGAATAAAAAAGGAAAAGCTAAATGACTTTTAATACAGCAAATAAGTGCCAAATGAGTGATACAGACAATAAGTTACCCTAGGAACTCAGAGGAAGAATAAATGTCAAAAGGACGATTGTTTCAATACTTAACAATCACTAATAAGATGAGTCATAATTACTTTCCTAAATAAGATTCCAACTGTTTGTCATAGCTCATGTTGTCCTCAGTGTGGTTCTCGAGCAAATAATATAGTCAAAGAATGAACAAATTATTCAACCCTTTTCAGGCCATTTGAGACTGATTTGCAGGAGAGATAATCCAAGCTGCATAAACCCAAAAGAGAGGAAGCAGAGTTGATGAACAAATTGGAATGCCCCTCAGTGATTTTTCACCTGTTGATATTCGTTTACCATCCATCCCAAAGTGGCATGTGTTGTATTTTATAATAAAGAGGTCTGGAATTTGTGACAGCATGTTTTTCAGAATGAGCAACAGTTAATGAATTAATGTAGATAGTTATGAATTACATTTGCTCAGGAGAAATTATCTTCCAGTGTGAAGAGCTGCAGACAGGACATTAGATTTCTTTGCTCTCTCTCATTTAATAAATTTTGTCTTTTATGTGAGACACTGTGCTAAGATCTGGGCATTCAAAAGCAACTGAGACAATCTTTTTTTTTTTTTTTAAGTTTTTAAAAATGAAGGGGGTGGGGAGAGAGAAGTGAAGGAGGGAAAAGAGAAGAAACATAGGGAGGAAAGGAGAAAAGAGGGAAAGGGGGACAGAGAGAAAGAAAGAAGAAAACATTCAATATTAAACAAATATGAATGAACAGTCAATTCTATCCATGTCTTTTTTTAATGGTGGATAAAGGATTTATTCATTTATTTATTCAATAATAATTATTAAAAATCAGGGCTTGAGATATTGTCTCAATGTTATGCGGCAGATAGGGGGGGAGAGTTTGGGGAAGAATGGATACCTGTATATATATGGCTGAGTCCCTCACTGTTCACCCAAAACTATCATGACATTGTTAATAGGCTATATATACCCTAATACAAAATAAAAAGTTAAAACAAAAAAGTTAGATAAGATTTCTGTCCTAGAGGAGTTTATGGTCCAGCAGAAGCGGGAAGAAATCAGGAATGCCTTCATGGTCAGTTGTTCCTTTCCTGTTTTTCTTTTTTTTCCACGTGTTATATTTTATCTTAAGCACATCACAATTATCTGGGCTTCAGTTACTTGATATGTAAAAGAAGCAGCTCTCCCTGTCTTTTCAAGCTTGCCAGGTTTTTTAAAATATCAAAAGAAAGTGTTTTGAAATAAATTTTTAATTGTAAAACATTTTACAAATAGAAATGAATTTTTTCCACTTGGCCATTCTTCACCCAGTGGAATTTAGTATTGAACAAGAAAATTATACACTAGCAAAGGTGAGTTCAGCACTGTAAACTCACTGCCAACACTCAGAAAACTATGTGAAAAGCAAGCTTTTCTAGCTTTTGGCCGATGGCAGTTCATCTTCAAAACCATTGCTGTAACATCTCAAGCAAAAAATACCCATCATGACATCCATACAATAAGCCATCTGCTCACTTTGCTATATATATATATGTGACTACATGAAGGTTTATCTTCAAACCTCCTAAAAATATACTCCATTTGGCTTGAAATATGGTAGCTGTGCCAAAGCACATAGAAAAGACTATTAAAATGGTACACTTCTATGATTAGACACATCAACTTCCTGGAAAATTTACCATCTAAAGACTAAAGAACCATGATCTTCAGGATAAACTCCATCTCCTGCAAAAAAAAAAAAAAAATTGGCAGTTTTGAAATTTTGTTTTAATTTCCCACTGTACACATAGTGCAATTTATTTCTTATTAGATTGCCTAAACTTTACTGCTGAAGCCTCTCTAATATAGGGAGCTTCCATTTCTGGAACATTTGCAAGAAAGCATGCAAACACTCTCACTCTCAAGCATATAAACAGATCTAGTACCTCTTTTCAATCAGCTCAGCTAAAAGTAATATCATCATAACATCTACTCATACAGGAACTTGAAAAACTCAGAAAGTTAACACTTTTGAGTAAAAGTCATTTCTAATTGTTGAAGGCTACAGGACTTTATTATGCTCAAACTACCACACAATTGCACTCATCTCACACGCTAGCAAAGTATTACTCAAAATTCTCCAAGTCAGGTTTCAACAGTACATGAATTGTGAACTTCCAGATGTTGAAGCTGGATTTAGAAAAGGCAGAGGAACCAGAGATCAAATGGACGATATCCATTGGATCACTGAAAAAAGCAAGAGAGTTCCAGAAAAATATCTATTTCTGCTTATTGACTACACCAAAGCCTTTGACTGTGTGGATCACAAAAAAACTGTGGAAAATTCAAGAGATGAGCATACCAGACCACCTGATCTGCCTCTTGAGAAATCTGTATGCAGGTCAGGAACCAACAGTTAGAACTGGTCATGGAACAATGGACAGGTTCCAAATTGAGAAAGGAGTACATCAAGGCTGTATATTGTCACCCTGCTTATTTAACTTATATGCAGAGTACATCATGAGAAATACTGGACTGGATGAAGCACAAGCTGGAGTCAAGATTTCCAGGAGAATTATCAATAACCTCAGATATGCAGATGACACCACCCATATAGCAGAAAGTGAAGAAGAACTAAAGAGCCTCTTGATGAAAGTAAAAGAGGAGAGTGAAAAAGTTGGCTTAAAACTCAACATTCAGAAACCAAAGATCATGGCATCCAGTCCCATCACTTCATGGCAAATAGACAGGGAAAAAATGGAAACAGTAAGAGATTTTGTTTTGGGGGTTTCAAAATCACTGCAGATGGTGACTGCAGCCATGAAGTTAAAATGCACTTACTTCCTGGAAGAGAAGTTATGACCAATAGCATAATAAAAAGCATAGATATTACTTGGCCAACAAAAGTCCATCTAGTCAAGGCTATAGTTTTTCCAGTAGTCATGTTTGAATGTGAGAGTTGGACTATAAAGAAAGCTGAGCACCAAAACACTGATGCCTTTGAATTGTGGTGTTGAAGAAGATTCTTGAGAGTCCCTTGGACTGCAAGTAGATCCTATCAGTCCATCCTAAAGGAGATCATTCCTGGGTGTTCATTGAAAGGACTAATGTTGAAGCTGAAACTCCAATATTTTGGCCACCTGATGTGAAGAGCTGACTCATATGAAAAGACCCTGATGCCGGGAAAGATTGAGGGCAGGAGGAGAAGGGGACGAAAGAGGATGAGATGTTTGGATGGCATCACCGACTTGATGGACATGAGCTTGAGCAAGCTCCAGGAGTTGGTAAAGGATAGGGAAGCGTGACGTGCTGCAGTCTGTGGGGTTGCAAAGAGTCAGACACGACTGAGTGACTGTACTGAACTTGAGGACTTTATTAATTTTTCAATTTTTATTTTATATTGGAGTAAAGTTGGTTTACAAAGTTTTGTCAGTTTCAGGTGTACAGCAAAGTGATTTGGTTATCCACATACATATATCCATTCTGTTTTTCAGATGTTTTCCCATATAGATTATTACAGAATATTGAATAGAGTTCCCTTTGCAATACAGTAGGTACTGGTTGATTATTTCATACACAGTAGTGTGTGTATGTTAAAGGAATTTAATTTTTTTCTCTCCTTAATATGGGTACAGAGGAATTCTGCCACGTAAGTGCCATATGGTAAGTTACTCATCTCTGAGACTTATGACATTACCCATAAAATCTGCTTCAGGGTATAATTGCCATTTTTTCTGACTGAGGCACCTTTCCTCACTCTTCTCAGCTCCTTACTCTCACCCACTGGTAAATTTAAAGCTGGGGTAGCAATACATGGCTTGCCAGGTAAGGGAAGAGTAGGTAGTAAAAGGTGGGGTGCATATCGCATTCTGAAGGAAGTTATGGGAAAAGGCAGGAGGAATTCAATACAGAGGCTGATAGTCAACAACTTTCTATGGTCAAGAGAGAGATGAAGACTAATCATGTCCATCATGGAAGGAAGGAGTAACTGCAACTACAAGAAAAGGAGTGAGGAATGCAGATATGCAATAAGTAGCTTGATATAGGAAACAAGTAGAAAAGTCCTAATTGATCCTGATACTAAGGCTTTGACTCCTAGCCCTTAACTTAGGCATTTCTTACCTACATGTGGGAAGCATATAAAAAAAGAAGTTGAAGTCAACAAGAAGGAAACACTGCAGCAAGAAGGAAGAGAAATTTATTTTTGATGGTTTGTCTTCAACATACTTCTGTTCATCTTTGATTATGTGTTTGAGTCTACTGTTTTACTACAGATAACCTTGAAGGCAATAGCTATACATATACTTTACAATTCATTCAACAAATATATTCGTTCATAGGATTGCAATATGGTGTGTACCAAAATACACAAGAGTGTCTCACCTACGGAGATGCTTAGAATCTAATAAGGGAGATACTTCTCTCTCAAATAATTTCAAAGTGAGCAAGAATAAGAAACCACAATGCTGTAAGATTTCAAAAGTGACAGAGTGCACATCCCAGCCGAGATACTAGGGTGCCTCATAGAGACAGAACTCAAACTAAACCATAATGGATGAGTACAATTTCAATAGAAATGAAGAAGAATAAAAGAGCATACAAAGGAAGAAAAGTCAAAAACTCCAAGAATTAGTTTTTTTTCATTAGTACAGAGTAAGAAAACCTCCTTAAAGGAGAAACTGGAAGGTGAGGCTGAAAATCAAGGTACCTAACAAACTCAATTAAAATAAAAGGTCTGTTTCTGATTAAAACAGTGAAGAGCTTAGCATAGCTCTAAATGTGAATTGGTGCAGATCAATTCCCTAATTCCACTATAATTAGAACATGTCTGTGGAGTTTATTAAACACAAACCATGACATGGACATTACTTCAGATATTTAGAAAAACTAAGTTTTTTCACCACACTGCTGGCACAAAATGATTTCACATACAATTTCTTCCAATTCGCCAGTGATAATATTGCTAAAATGTTTCCCAAAAATATATTTATCAAAATAGAGAGATGCTACTAATCTGATTTGTAACACAGGGGTTTACAACAGATTCGTTTCTCTGATATTCACACAGAGAAATTTAAGGATGTGAGCATTTGGCATTAAATTCTTTGTCAACCAATTTTTATGTTGCAAGAAATCTAAAAGTCTTTATCAACTGGTTTTGAAAAGAAATTTATGTAAAGGTTGATTACCAAAAAACAAAAAATAAGTAGATACAGCAGAAAAACAAGATGGTTTGCAGACAGCCTTGGGAAAAAGAAAACTTTACATCCTGGATTCCAGCATCAGGTAAAAGATGTGAGAATAGTAATAATAGAGCCAGAGGACTCCATTCTGCCACATTTGCATGAAATTAGGAAAAACTTGGGCAAAATCCAGGAGATAGTGAAGGACAGGGAGGCTTGGCATGCTGCAATCCATGGGGCTGCAAAGAGTCAGACAGGGCTTAGCAACTGAACAACAGGAAAAACAGAACTAAAAAATTCAAACAACTTTGTGCTGTAGGAAGAACCTTTGAGAGATTCTCTTGGTTAAATCTGGAAAGTTTATCTAATCAGGATAAATAGAATACATTTTTTCCATAAGTTTTCAAGTGATGTGAGTTTCTTCCCACATTTCAAGCATTTGAAATTCCTCTCATTTTCTGAGACAATGATGAGTTCCAAAAGGCATAAGTCTATAACGTAAAGTCACAATCATCCTTCACCATTTTATTAGGGTCAAGATAAAATCATGCCCAATGAATAAGACAAATAAAACCATAGAGCAATATAGCAGTCAGAATGAAGTTAAATACTGAAGTTTTCCTCTATGTAGAATGTTATTTTTATAGTAGTATAATCTAATTTATATAATAATATACAATATTATTACAATATAAGTATAACAATAATCAGATATGCAAATGACACCACCCTTATGGCAGAAAGTGAAGAAGAATTAAAGAGCCTCTTGATGAAAGTGAAAGTGGAGAGTGAAAAAGTTGGCTTAAGATCACTGCATCCAGTCCCATCACTTCATGGCAAATAGATGGGGAAACAGTGGCTGACTTTATTTTTCTGGGCTCCAAAATCACTGCAGATGGTGACTGCAGCCATGAAATTAAAAGATGCTTACTCCTTGGAAGGAAAGTTATGACCAACCTAGACAGCATATTAAAAGGCAGAGATATTACTTTGCCAACAAAGGTCCATCAAGTCAAGGCTATGGTTTTTCCAGTGTTCATGTATGGATGTGAGAGATGGACTATAAAGAAAGCTGAGCACCAAAGAATTGATGCTTTTGAACTGTGGTGTTGGAGAAGGCTCTTAAGAGTCCCTTGGACTGCAAGGAGATCCAACCAGTCCATTCTAAAGGAGATCAGTCCTGGGTGTTCATTGGAAGGACTGATGTTGAAGCTGAAACTCCAATACTTTGGCCAACTGATGCAAAGAGCTGACTCATTTGAAAAGATCCTGATGCTGAGAAAGATTGAGGGCAGAAGGAGAAGGGGATGACAGAGGATGAGATGGATGGATGGCATCACCGAATCAATGGACATGGGTTTGGGTGGACTCCGGGAGTTGGTGATGGACAGGGAGGCCTGGCGTGCTGTGGTTCATGGGGTTGCAAAGAGTCGAACATGACTGAGCGACTGAACTGAACCTAATTTGAGTTATTTGGATACTACAAATTTATCTTTGTTTCCAAAACTAATCTGTCACAGCAATATCAGTGTTTTATATTCTTTGTTATAAAAGATTCCCTGAAGGGTAGTTTTTTGAAGTTATTATGGAAGGATAATCTATTGCGCTATTATTTGTGTTTAATTCTCCCTGTATCTTTCTTTCTCTTACATTAAAAAAAAATGGCTGGGTTTGAACTCTATAGTTGCCAGAAGAACAACCTCCTTTTTTCCTAAAAACTTGGGTGTTTTAAGGGATGTATGCCAGATAATCACAGAGAGGGGCTGCTGCTGCTGCTAAATTGCTTCAGTTGTGTCCGACTGTGCGCGACCCCATAGACGGCAGCCCAACAGGCTCCTCTGTCCCTGAGATTCTCCAGGCAAGGATATACTGGAGTGGGTTGCCATTTCTTTCTCCAATGCATGCATGCATGCTAAGTCACTTCAATCATGTCTGACTCTGTGCAACCCCATAGACAGCAGTCCACCAGGCTCCTCTGTCCACAGGATTCTCCAGGCAAGAATACTGGAGTGGGTTGCCATTTCCTTCTCCACAGAGAGAGGAGAAAGACAGAAAAGCTCCTGAGGTGAGGAACAATATTAGGTATTAATCTCTAGATTAGAGAGAGCAGACAGATTTGAAAGTATCACTACCAAATATTTGTGCTTTCCCAGAAATGAGAACTGACCATATTTTGAAAGGAAATATTTGTTCAGTAAATCTAGGGAAGCTGGATGCAAGGTATCAAGGCCTTCAGCCTCAAGAAAAATTTTCAGCAAGAAACCCTGTGGGCCTAGATTGTATGACCAGCAAATACATGAGAACTGAAATACTTCATTCTGAATTAGACAGTTCCAATGATCTCTGTTCATTTCAAGGCAAACCATGCAATATCACTCCAAGCCTATGCCCCAACAAGTAACGCTGAAGAAGCTGAACTAGAAGATGAAGTTGAACAGTTCTATGAGACCTACAAGACCTTTTAGAACTACCACCTCAAAAAGATGTCCTTTTCATTATAGGGGACTGGAATGCAAAAGTAGGAAGTCATGAAACACCTGGAGTAACAGGCAAATTTGGCTTTGGAATACCAAATAAAGCAGTGCAAAGGCTAATAGAGTTTTGCCAAGAGAATGCACTGGTCATAGCAAATACCCTTTTCCAACAACACAAGAGAAGACTCTACACATGGACGTCACCATATGGTCAACACCGAAATCAGATTGATTATATTCTTTGCAGCCAAAGATGGAGAAGCTCTATACAGTCAACAAAAACAAGACCAGGAGCTGACTATGGCTCAGATCATGAACTCCTTATTGCCAAATTCAGACTGAAATTGAAGAAAGTGAGAAATACCACTAGACCATTCAGGTATGACCTAAATCAAATCCCTTATGATTATACAGTGGAAGTGAGAAATAGATTTAAGGGCCCAGATCTGATACATAGAGTGCCTGATGAACTATGGACAGAGGTTCATGACATTGCACAGGAGACAGGGATCAAGACCATCCCCATGGAAAAGAAATGCAAAAAAAGCAAAATGACTGTCTGGGGAGGCCTTACAAATAGCTGTGAAAAGAAGAGAAGTGAAAAGCAAGGAGAAAAGGAAAGATATAAGCATCTGAATGCAGAGTTCCAAAGAATAGCAAGAAGAGATAAGACAGCCTTCCTCAGCAATCAATGCAAAGAAGTAGAGGAAAACAACAGAATGGGAAAGACTAGAGATCTCTTCAAGAAAATTAGAGATAGCAAGGGAACATTTCATGCAAAGATGGACTCGATAAAGGACAGAAATTGTATGGACCTAACAGAAGCATAAGATATTAAGAGGTGGCAAGAATATTCAGAAGAACTGTACAAAAAAGAGCTTCACGACCAAGATAATCACGACGGTGTGATCACTGACCTAGAGCCAGACATCCTGGAATGTGAAGTCAAGTGGGCCTTAGAAAGCACCACTACGAACAAAGCTAGTAGAGGTGATGGAATTCCAGTTGAGCTCTTTCAAATCCTGAAAGATGATGCTGTGAAAGTGCTACACTCAATATGCCAGTCAATTTGGAAAACTCAGCAGTGGCCACAGGACTGGAAAAGGTCAGTTTTCATTCCAATCCCAAAGAAAGGCAATGCCAAAGAATGCTCAAACTACTGCACAATTGCACTCATCTCACATGCTAGTAAAGTAATGCTCAAAATTCTCCAAGCCAGGCTTCAGCAATATGTGAACCATGAACTTCCAGATGTTCAAGCTGATTTTAGAAAAGGTAGAGGAACCAGAGATCAAATTGTCAACATCCACTGGATCATGGAAAAAGCAAGAGAGTTTCATAAAAACATCTATTTCTGCTTTATTGACTATGCCAAAGCCTTTGACTGTGTGGATCACAATAAACTGTGGAAAATTCTTCAAGAGATGGGAATACCAGACCACCTGACTTGCCTCTTGAGAAACCTGTATCCAGGTCAGGAAGCAACAGTTAGAACTGGACATGGAACAACAGACTGGTTCCAAATAGGAAAAGGAGTACGTCAAGGCTGTATATTGTCACCCTGCTTATTTAACTTATATGCATAATACATCATGAGAAACGCTGGGCTGGAAGAAGCACAAGCTGGAATCAAGATTGCCGGGAGAGATATCAATCACCTCAGATATGCAGATGACATCACCCTTATGGCAGAAAGTGAAGAGGAACTAAAAGTCCTCTTGATGAAAGTGAAAGAGGAGAGTGAAAAATGTTGGCTTAAAGCTCACCATTCAGAAAACGAAGACCATGGCATCTGGTCCCATCACTTCATGGCAGATAGATGGGGAAACAGTGGAAACAGTGTCAGACTTTATTTGGGGGGCTCCAAAATCACTGCAGATGGTGACTGTAGCCATGAAATTAAAAGGTGCTTACTCCTTGGAAGGAAAGTTATGACCAACCTAGATAGCATATTGAAAAGCAGAGATATTACTCTGCCAACAAAGATCCATCTAGTCAAGGCTATGGTTTTCCAGTGGTCATATACGGATGTGAGAGTTGGACTGTGAAGAAAGCTGAGTGCTGAAAAATAGATGCTTTTGAACTGTGGTGGAGAAGACTCTTAAGAGTCCCTTGGACTGCAAGGAGATCCAACCAGTCCATCCTAAAGGAGATCAGTCCTGGGTGTTCATTGGAAGGACTGATGTTGAAGCTGAAACTCCAATACTTTGGCCACCTGATGAGAAGAGTTAACTCATTGGAAAATACCCTGATGCTGGGGTGGATTGGGGGCAGGAGGAGAAGGGGATGACAGAGAATTAGATGGCTGGATGGCATCACCGACTCGATGGACATGAGTTTGTGTGAACTCCGGGAGCTGGTGATGGACAGGGAGGCCTGGCGTGCCTCATGGGGTCTCAAAGACTCAGACATGACTGAGCAACTGAACTGAACTGAAACTTTGCAAGAACGAGTTGGGGAAGTGGAGATGCAACAGAGAAGTGTAGAAATGACTGAGACTGAAATTACCATCAATTCAATGAGAATTTAAAGTTAGATTGACTTTTTTTTTTACAATTTGTACCCGCTATTGAGCAGGTGAATCATGTAGCACAAATGTGCTTATTTCTCACAATTTCAGTTCTCTTCCACAGGTATACATATATCCCTTCCCTCTTGAGTCTCCCCCTCACCCCCAACCCCATCCCACCCCTCTAGGTTATCATAGAGCATGGTTGAATTCTCTGTGTCAGACAGGAACTTCCATTAGCCATCTATTATACACACGGTCTTCTCTGGTGGCTCATATGGTAAAAAAATCTGCCTGCAATGTGGGAGACCCAGGTTCTATCCCTGGGTCAGAAAGATTCCCTGGAGAAGGAAATGGGAACCTACTCCAGTATTCTTGCCTGGAGAATCCCATGGACAAAGGAGCCAGGTGAGCTACAGTCTATGGGGTTGCAAGAAGTTAGAAATGACTGAAGCAACTTAGCATGCACACACACATACATATGGTAATATACAGGTTTCAATGCTAGTTTCTCAAAGCATCTCACCTCTCCTTCCCCTGCTATGTCCACAAGTCTGTTCTCTGTCTGCATCTCTACTGCTGCCCTGCAAATAGGTTCAGCACTAGTATTTTTCAGAGTCCCTTGGACTGCAAGGAGATCCAACCAGTCCATTCTGAAGGAGATCAGCCCTGGGATTTCTTTGGAAGGAATGATGCTAAAGCTGAAACTCCAGTACTTTGGCCACCTCATGCAAAGAGTTGACTCATTGGAAAAGACTCTGATGCTGGGAGGGATTGGGGGCAAGAGGAGAAGGGGATGACAGAGGATGAGATGGCTGGATGGCATCACTGACTCGATGGACGTGGGTCTCAGTGAACTCTGGGAGTTGGTGATGGATAGGGAGGCCTGGCATGCTGTGATTCATGGGGTCGAAAAGAGTCGGACACGACTGAGTGACTGATCTGATCTGATCCATATATATGTGTTAATATCCAATATTTGTTTTTCTCTTTTTGATTTACTTCACTTTGTGTAACAGAATCTAGTTTCCTCCACTGCAGTTCAACTGATTCACATTTGTTCCTTTTTATGACTAAGTAATATCCCATTGCATATTTATACCACATCTTCTTGATTCATTCATTTGTCAATGGACATTTAGGTTGCTTCCATGTCCTGGCTACTGTAAATACTGCTACAATGTTATTGCTCACATTTTAATCAAGAGTTGTAGAACTCTGAAGGATTTGTAGAATTTGAAATTCGTAGGATTCTGAAATAGTATTTACCTTGGCTTTTATCTCTAGTCTAACATTTACGAACCAGAGTATTAAAATAGAGGAAAAATCCCTTTCTTCCTAAAAATGACTTTTACTTTGCAATTTTCTCCATCAGAATGTATTTAATCACATTTTTGTGTTTCTAACACCCATCCTTACTGTCAACAGATGGATGAAAAAAAACTTGCAATTGTCATCTTTAGCCATTCTTAGAATGAGTACTTATTTTCATATGCCCAGAAAAGTTTCTCTTTTGAATGCACTTACAGTGGAAAAATTTTTATTTAAATGATCATGGATGTCTGCTAAGAAATCCAGAATTCTCTGCAGAAAGTACTGGAAGCCACCAATTCAAATATGGAAATCAACACTGCACACTGAGGTTATTTTGTTCTAAGTTCACCATCATGTTCAACTCCTTTGTTAGTTCCCCAGGAGATGCATCTTTCTCTTTTCCAGGCAATAATTACACGCTCTAGTGCATTTATTTATGATATTCAAACTGATGAGTTAATAGAAGAAACATGTACTGCTAGTTAGTAGGAAATAACCATTTAGTCACTAATTTGCAATGAGATCTTAGACAATTTGCAATTTCTTGGAACTCAGCTTTCTCAATTGTAGTGAAAGTGAATATATGTTTGCTAACATCCCTCCCAGACATTTTACCCAAATTCTTTGATTTTACAGTAACCAAAGAAAACTAATCTACTCTAAGAGGCTCTGAAGAAGCCTTAGAAAGTAAGGATAAGGAGGAGCCTGTCCATATTATGATATAAAAATAATGACTGCTCTCCAAAATCTGAATGATCCAACAAATCTGAGGACCTCAGAATTACTTTTATTTTTATAATAACAATTTCCCCAAGTAAAACATTTAACAGTATTTTGTATTTGAAAGTATTAAAGGGTATAAAGAATGCAACAGGAAAAATTATCCAAAAGTTTGAAATAAGGTAGAATGACAAGGATAAATTTTTAACATTATGATAAAACACTTTCTATAATTCCACTGCATTATTTTTACTCTCTTGAGGAGACATAACTTTCTATGACAGATTATCCATAAGTGATTCAGGCCTAAGCATTTATAACCCTATAAAATCAGGGATTCATTTACATCAAATTGATGAAGGGTGATCTTCTCCCCTTACCTGGTGGAGAAAATAACCCCAAAGTTCATGGAGGCATATCCTAGAGGACATAAACCTTATTTCATCATTCTTTTTGCCACTGATTATAAATCCTAGTTCCTTATGGTCTCTTTAGATCACTTCCTGGCTTCCCTGATAGCTCCGTTAGTAAAGAATCTGCCTGCAATGCCAGAGACCTGGGTTCGATCCCTGGGTTGGAAAGATCCCCTGGAGAAGGGAAAAGCTACCAGCTCCAGTATTCTGGCCTGGAGAAATCCATAGACCGTATAGACCATGGGGTCACAAAGAGTCAGCCATGACTCAGTGACTTTCACTTCATTTCACTTCACTGTCATTCTGTTACCTCATCATTCAGTCAAAGGAAGCTTTAACCCACACCTGGTTATCTGTTTTGTATGAGATTATATTGCAAGTAATTTGTAAACTGTGCTTTCAGAAGTGGTATTTTCCTAGAAAGAATAGCTTCTTTCCTTAAAAAAAAAAAAGCACCAAAAATGTCCCCTCTAATCCAATTCCCTACATTTTTTAAAGCTCCATTCTGTTATAAAACAAGTTTAATATACAGTGCTGATCATATTTTCATATGTTCCATAATCACCAATTTTGGTTTTTCACTCTCTTCACCTCTCTAGCATAGAGTTTACCTATATATAAAAGACTTCTCATTTCTGAGAGAATTGGCTCTACCTTCTCCCCTTAGCTTAAACTGAAACAAAGAGCAAATCTTGACAATTCACCTATTATAATAGTACTTCTATTTTTTTATTTAACAGAAAACAGCTTGTCTTCTTAATGGTAAAGATGAAGTGACAGAAAATAAATGAGTTTCTATATTTATATCAAGGATTTTGTTACCAAAGCAACAAGAATCTACAATTATATAAAGCAGATCATCTTCTATGATAAGAATACAACCAGAAATATTCTGGCAATGAACTGATCTTAGAAATTATAATTATTTAAAGAAATGGGAAAAAATGGCATTTTTATAATTTACTGATGATTACAGTAATATCTTAAAGTGATCATCTGTTCCTGTTATTTTTATCCTCATGAAAATGAAAACATTTTTTTTTAAACAACACACCTCTAGACACAGAGGAAATGACTATGAAAACTTAGGGGACCCCAGAAGGAAAACACAAATACTTTTTTAAGATCAGCCACATTTATCACCTGGCAAAAGTTGCTATGGTAACTCCCAACTGGAGTTGAACCTGGCCTTCATTTTACTTTAAACTTTGGATCCATGAAACACAATAGCCAGGATCAAATTACTGGGAGTATGTTCATAAATAGTCTTCCCAGGTGGCTCTAGTGGTAAAGAACCCACCTGTCAATGCAGGAGATGTAAGAGTTCGATCCCAGGGTCGGGAAGATACCCTGAAGGAGGGCATGCCAATGCACTCCAGTATTCTTGCCTAGAAAATCTCATGGACAGAGAAGCCTGGCATGCTTTAGTCCATAGGGTCACAAAGAATTAGACACAACTGAAGCAACTTAGCATGCACACACACATGTTCATTGAGTATACAAATATTATATCAGAACTGTAAAGAAACTAATGAGTAGTAAAGATATTTTCAATTGAGATTGATTTAACAACTTGTTAAAATTTACCTGTGTGACATGGGGGTTGCTTTTATTGTCAGAGTTGTTTTAGTTATTTTTTCAGTATCTTTAACTCTTGAAATTCCTTTCATTTGCTTTTATTTTTTTAATTTAAATTTATTTATTTTAACTGGAGGTTAATTACTTTACAATATTGTATTGGTTCTGCCACACATCAACATGAATCCACCACAGGCATACACATGTTCCCCATCCTGAACCCCCCCCTCCCACCTCCCTCCCCGTACCATACCTCCAGGTCATCCCAGTGCACCAGCCCCAAGCATCCTGTATCGAACCTGGACTGGCGATTTGTTTCATATATGATATTATACATGTTTCCATGACATTCCCCCAAATCATCCCACCCTCTCCCTCTCCCACAGAGTCCAAAAGACTGTTCTATGCATCTGTGTCTCTTTTGCTGTCTCGCATACAGGGTTATCGTTACCATCTTTCTAAATTTTCTTTAGAAAATTTAGTTTTTCTAAATGTTTTTCTTTCTGGCTTACTTCACTCTGTATAATAGGCTCCAGTTTCATCCACCTCATTAGAACTGATTTAAATGTATTCTTTTTAATGGCTGAGTAATACTCCATTGTATATATGTACCACAGCTTTCTTATCCATTCATCTGCTGATGGACATCTAGGTTGCTTCCATTTCATTTGCTTTTAATATTAGGTTGAATGGACAAACAAATTCACTCTTATGTAAAAACTAGACAAAGCTATAAATTCTCTTCTTATAGTCCTTGTCAAATGTAAAAGGACTAAGTATAATAATATTCATTTTGACTACTATGAAAATTTATTTTCCTCAAATTTCCCTATTAGTACGTTTGTTGAGATGTGTGACTTGGCATTAGAAGACAGTTTAGAAATTGTTCAATATCAAAAGCAAAATTAAAGCCAAACATCAAGTTTGTACTTGACTTGTAACATTTTCATGGCAAAAGGTGGTGCCTGAAACTATGTAAGTATTTTTTTTTGTTTATTTCTAAATAGTATGTGAGTATATTAAAGTCACCATTTGCAGCTATATAGTAATAGGTTCTGCTGCTCAATTTCTTGGAAATATTGTGAGACTTCCACTTGGGAATTAAACATACTAAACATATGTAAGAAAGGAAAAAATGCAAATCTTTTCCTCTTACTCCTCTTCCTTCCCTTTGAAAACAATTTAAGGCCAACTCAACAGATGGGATCAAACAAGATATACATTCACACAGGATCAAGAAAGAGGGAGGCAGGCGAGTGACTTGGAGCAGGGTTGACAACCCAAGATGGGAGCAGGGAATCTACCTAGAGTAAGCTCAGTGTGGGGACTGTGGGAGGCCAGAGAGGGCAAAGAAAGGCTTCTGCACAGGACGGCAGCCCAGGACAGTATTTCAGAGCATGAGCAGGTGGAGGAGGGCATCCACACAAGTCAGTGACGAGATGTCAGAGCCAAACCAGGGTGAGAAAGGCATTCAATTAAAGTAGGAGGGGTGACCTGGTAGTGAGTCCCAGAGTCCAGGTGGGCTGAAATGGCCTCACCAAGGGGCATCCCTGGAGTGAGAGTGGTGGGGATGTGTTCTGTCCATGAGTGCTGCAGGAGATGGACCCTATCCATGGCTGACTGAGTAAGCTTCTGTATTAAACACAATGGAAGCAAGTTTCTCATTACTCAAAAACACCATTACAAATATGGAAGAGGAGAAATTCAGAATGAACCCTGGAGTGCTAAATGCAATTGGATTTATTGGTAGAAACTCATGGTTTTTAATATATAGTGACATATATATGTATATAGAGAGACAAGTATAGATATGGGCTTATATATGTGAGAAATTCTTAAAGAGATGGGAATACCAGACCACCTTACCTGCCTCCTGAGAAATTTATATGCAGCTCAAGAAGCAACAGTTAGAACTAGACATTCAAAATTGGAAAAGGAGTATGTCAAGGTTATATATATTGTCACCCTTATTTTTTTAATTTAAATTTATTTATTTTAATTAGAGGTTAATTACTTTACAATATTGTATTGGTTTTGCCATCAGTTCAGTTGCTCAGTCATGTCCGACTCTTTGACCCCATGAATCGCAGCACGCCAGGCCTCCCTGTCCATCACCAACTCCCGGAGTTCACTCAGACTCACGTCCATCGAGTCAATGATGCCATCCAGCCATCTCATCCTCTGTCGTCCCCTTCTCCTCCTGCCCCCAATCCCTCCCAGCATCAGAGTCTTTTCCAATGAGTCAACTCTTCGCATGAGGTGGCCAAAGTACTGGAGTTTTAGCTTTAGCATCATTCCTTCCAAAGAAATACATCAACATGAATCTGCCACGGGTGTACACGTGTTCCCAATCCTGAACCCCACTCCCACCTCCCTCCCCATACCATCCCTCTGGGTTATCCCAGTGCACCAGCCCCAAGCTTCCTGTATCCTGCATCGAACCTGGACTGGCAATTCGTTTCTTATATGATATTATACATGTTTCAATGCCATTCTCCTAAATCATCCCCCCCCCACAGAGTCCAACTGGAGCCGATTATACAGAGTGAAGTAAGCCAGAAAGAAAAACACCAATACAGTATACTAATGCATATATATGGAATTTAGAAAGATGGTAATGATAACCCTGTATGCGAGACACCCTGCTTATTTAACTTATATGCAGAATACATCATGCGAAATGCCAGACTGGATGAAGCACAAGATGGAATCAAGACTGCTGGGAGAAGTATTAATAACCTCAGATATGCAGATGACATCACCCTTACGACAGAAAGTGAAGAAGAACTGAAAAGCCTCTTGATGAAAGTGAAAAAAGAGGGTGAAAGGGCTGGCTTAAAATTCAACATTCAAAAAACTAACATCATGGCATCTGGTCCCATCATTTCATGGCAAATAGAAGGGGAAACAATAGAAACAGTGAGAGACTTTATTTTCTTAGGCTCCAAAATCACTGTAGATGGTGACTGCAGCCATAAAATTAAAAGATGCTTGCTCCTTGGAAGAAAGGCTATGACAAAACTAGACAGCATATTAAAATGCAGAGACATTACTTTACCACAAAGGTCCATAAAGTCAAAGCTATGGTTTTTCCAACAGCCATGTGTGGATGTGAGAGTTGGACCATAAAGAACACTGACCGCCAAAGAATTGATGCTTTTGAACTGTGGTGTTGGAGAAGACTCTTGAGACTCCCTTGGACTGCAAAGAGATCAAACCAGTCAATCCTAAAGGAAATCAGTCCTGAATATTCATTGGAAGGAATGATACTGAAGCTCCAATACTTTGGCCACCTGATGTGAACAACTGACTCATTAGAAAAGACCATGATGCTAAGAAAGATTGAAGGCAGGAGGAGAAGAGGATGAGATGGTTGGATGGCATCACTGATTCAAAGGACATCAGTTTGAACAAGTTCCAGGAGTTGGTGATGGACAGCGAAGCCTGGCATGCTGCAATCCATGAGGTCACAAAGAGTCATACACTACTGAGTGACTTAACTGAACTGATATATATTTACGCATATGTGTGTGTGTATATATATGTGTGTGTGTGTGTGTGTGTGTGTGTGTGTGTGTGTGTATGTCTTTATTTTTCCCTATTTAGCTTTGAGAGCAATGTACCCCAAAAGCAGAGAACAGCTTGGTATTTGAATGCCATTTTCCACTAAAAGGAAATAGGCCTCCTCATAAGAAAGGTTGATTCTGAAAAAGACTCATGTGTTGTGCCAAAAAGTAAGAGAAAGTACTCCAAAAATTAAGGGCACATGTCAATAGGACAAAAAAATCCAATGTGAAGGAGCTCTTCCTAGTCAAATTAGTACAGTTTTGTTTTAAAATGATGTTTATTGTCAACAGACTATAAACCAAGCATTCATCTATACTAATAGAAAAATAAGTGAATAAATTCAGAGTTTGACAACAAATAGCATATTTATATAGTTTCAAAGTATCTCTTAATGACATATATATTAATTACAAAGGTGGGAAGTATAATTTTACAGAGGAGAAGCTTGGCAGACACCACTGCAATCAAATGATCAAAGTAAACATCAATGATGGGACCAATGGAAACTGTGCCCCTGATGGATGCAATGAGAATATGGTATCACTTCTATCAATAAAATGTACCTGCCAAAATGTATAACCTAACTCTAATCACAAGGAAGTTATAAAAACCCAAGTTTTCAGGATGTTCTCCAAAATAACTGACTGTACACTTCAAAAGTATCAAGGTCGTGAAAATCAAAGAAAGGTGAAGAAACTGTTCCAGAGAAAAGAGACAACTGTATGTGAAGTGTGATTCTAATCTGCATCATTTTTATAGAGAAGATATATTTGGGATGATTAGTGAAACATGATCAGGGTCTTGACAGTTAGGTGGCATAATGTATCAACACTATTACAATCATTTTGATGGTTTTATTGCAATGTGTGGGAGAATGTCTTTGTAGCAAATACAGTTTTGGGGAAGGATGGGATATCATGTCAGCAACTTAGTCTCAAATGGTTGAGAGAAAGAAGTATTTTGTACTGTACTTTGAGACTTTTCTGAAAGTTTGAGATTAATTTCACTTTCAGATAAGTGCATGTTAGTCATTCAGTCACTTTCCATGGACTGTAACCTTCCACCTCCTCTGTCCATGGGATTCTCCAGGCAAGAATACTGGAGTGGGTTGCCATTCCTTTCTCCAGGGGATCTTCCTGACCCAGGTATTGAACCCAGGTCTCTTGCATTGCAGGCAGATTCTTTACCATCAGAGAACATTTTTAAAATATAAACATCACTCTTTAATATTTTTCAAAATAAAAAGAGCAATTACTCTTACTTATCCTCTCCTTCTTTAAATACTCTCCCTACTCTATTCTATTTAAATACTCTCCCTACTCTATTCTATCACCAAAATTATAACACTATAATGATAGAAAACAGGCTTTAATTACCTAAATATAAAGGTAATATAAGTAAATGTAAGTAAAATTTAAGGCTTCAAGTCAATTTCCTTTACTTTGTCATTTTTTAGTGTTATAAACCATAATGTTATTTTAACATGGTCTCTTGAAGCTCTCAGAAAAATGTTTTTACAAAATAGAAATCACTGAAACCAAATGTATTACAGTGCAGAGTTTCATGGTAAAAAAAATTGTTACCAATGCAGTAGTATGTTTTTACTGGTACTACAAATAGAAATTCATTATAATTGACTATCCTGCAATATTTTGACAAACCCACTTATAGAAAGAAATACTATGCCAGGACCAAACTCTTTCGAGTACAGTCACTAATTTCTATGGAATCAAGGTAATTCTTAGGGCAAAATGTTGAAAGGAAGGGCTTGACTCATTTGTGAAAACAGATTTATAATGATAAACTGGATTTTTTTTAACAGTCAAGGGTAGTTATAATTTTATGCACTTTAAAAGTTGCATCAAGATTCTCTTAAAATCAAGTTAACATAAGTCAGTTAGACAAGCTATTACATCAGCCAACTTATGCTGTATTATTTCCTCACTAGAAAGTTGACTTTTATACACTGTATTTTACATACTATTTTTGTATCAATATATCCATTTCTAACATTCAGTAATTGAAAAGCACTATATATCTTTTAAGATGCAGGTTTTACCTAGTAAAATTAAGAATTTCTTTTTTGTACAGCGGACTGCATTTTTTTTTAATGCTTTTACTTTAGAGGAAAATTCTATGATACACCCAAACTCAAATTTTATTATAAGAAATGTACATTTTCTCCATGTTTAAAATAACACAAATCTTAAACGTATTTCCATCACTCAACACAATTACAAGGTGAAAACACTACATTCACTGAAGTTAAATATGTGGGATGGAAATAACATGCTCTGCCCACATCCTTTTGGTGTGTCTTTCAATTCTAATAGAAGACACACCATACAAATTAAGATACAATCATTCTTAGAATAGTATTCCATTTTATGTTTATATCCCATTTTGGATGAACCTGAAGGATATTATGCTAGGTGACATAAGCCGGTCACAGAAAGATCAATACTGTATAATTTCATTTATATGAGGTATCTAAAACAGTCAAACTCACAGAATCAAAATATGGAACAGGGGTTGCCAGGGGCTAGGGGTAAAGGGAAGTAGAGAGTTTCTATCAACAGGCATAAAGTTGCAGTTAAGCAAGATGAGTAAGCCCTAGAGTTCCACTGTACAGCACTGTACCTTCAGTCAATAATAATGTACTG
This sequence comes from Bubalus bubalis, assembly GCF_019923935.1. Classification (NCBI taxonomy): domain Eukaryota; kingdom Metazoa; phylum Chordata; class Mammalia; order Artiodactyla; family Bovidae; genus Bubalus; species Bubalus bubalis. The sequence continues at coordinate 150,603,757 of NC_059157.1, forward strand.
TATATATACTTCAAAATTTTTGAGAGTAAATATGTTAATCATTCTTACCACAATATTTTTAAATCAGAGGATGAACAGTGAACATTGGGCTAATTCTATAGGTATTTTTCCAAACATAACTTGCTAATTAGTGTGAGCTAATTTGATAGTCTTCATTATTATCCTGCTTAGATGGTAAAAAAAGAAATTCAGATTTAAGTCCCCCAATATTAATATTCTGTGTGTGTGTGTGTTTGTGTGTGTGTGTGTGTGTTATGGGGCAGAAGGAAAGGTAAGCCTTTAGATATAATATTTCTGAGGTTATTTTGTTTATGAACATGTCAAAACTTTACTTTTCACACTAGTAAAATCTAATACATTTGCCTATTCTTTTTTAAGAACAGTAATCGTTATCTGTTAAGAAGAAAGTATCTGGACAAGAACTTGAGAGTGAAGAAGCAATTGCTGAAATCAAAAGTGTGTGGTGCAATAACATTCTTACAAAAGCAGTGGCCTTCTCAGTGAGTTGAGATTAACACAAACATAAAAGAATTGCCTCTTGCCAACTTTATTTGGAAAGCCCAGCCATCCATGTGTGATGGAATAAATTTAGAAGTCCAGATGATGCAGGAGATACTTCCAAAGATGAGCCAGAACATTCAGTTAACTTTCAAATTTATTTCCTCACACATGGATGACCATTCAGCTTAAATGAAAACAGAAGCACAGCTCATCTACAAATATGCCCAAGAAATGTTTGGCTTGGTTTCAGAAAATATGATCATCTTCTTTGGCGCAACTGATTTGCTTGGCATGCTTTAAAAGAGGTACTCTCTCATCCTAATTTTTACAGCAGCAGATCAGATATTAGATCACCCAACACGGGATTTGCATACAACAGTAAAACATCTGATCTGATTTTTAAATGGCAGACATGGTCATTGTCAGTAATCAGTCCATTAAAAAAAATAAAAAAAACTTTAATACACAACAAATAAGCAACCAAGCAAGGAATACATTCAAAAATGCCTTTTTAATGACTGCATTTTTTCTAATGAATTGCTTTGTTCATTCAATTTCTTGAAAAGACTAATTTCCTTTCCATGCCTCTTTTGGGTCAATCCCTATTCAATGCAGCATGTTTCCGAAGTTCATTCCTTTTAATGAGCTGTAGATGTTTTTTATTTTCTCACTTATTTGGAAATCAACCTCAAACAAATTTTAGTGAAAGCAAAGAAATTATTTATTGGGGTAGGGAGTATCTAGACATATATTGCATGACATTTAAGGCTAGGTAATACCATTAGTTGGTTTTAGGAAAACATTTTTATACAGGTTGTAGTTTATTATTATCCCTATTATGTAGGATAGTCCCATCACGAATAATTTGCTCTGTAGTTTTCTGGTGTGTTTCAGATGCTGTACTGAACTATGTGAATCTAATATCAAATGATCTAATATCTGATATGTTGCTGTAAAATTAAGATGAGAGTACTTCTTTTAAAGCATGTTAGGCCAATCAGCTGAGCAAAAGAAAAAAAAATATGTCTTTATATGATTGTTTTTAAGCTTTTCTTTGGTTTGTTCAGCTTTTGAGACAAGGCTGATTGTTTAAGCTTAAAGTGTATAACATAATGATTTTACTTACATACATTATAAAATGATTACCACAGTAAGTTTGGTGAATATCCATTACCTAACACAGATACAAATTTTTTTAAATATTTTTTCCTTGTGATGAGAATTCTTAGGATTACTCTTAACAACTTTCATATATAATATACAGTGATATTCATTATATGACTTATGTTATATATTATTAGTATTATTGGATAAGGTCCATTTCATATGAAGCTGAGTTCATCATTACAAAGCATAGTCATGATAAGAAAGGTACCCCCATATAAATTCACTGTCCAATGAGAGCAGTCAGTGATAAAGTATAGAAATTCCTCATATTTTAGACTTGCAGATAGAAGACTGAGAACTAGATTAACAGTTAAGAGGTGTAATATCTGATCCTGGTTTTCTCTTTTTTGATTCTGTGACTAACCATGAATCATTTTAACTCTGAACCATAGCCTTTTCATTTATACAATAAAAGTAACAATAGTTGTAAGTATAAAGAGAAGAAAAATCCAAAATATATATGTACAGAAATATAGTAATTTATTATACCTGGCTAATTAAAATCTAACTTCAGCTACACTTTGCACATAGTAATATAAGATTGCTAAAGGAACGCTTAAATTATTACATTAGACCTAAGTTTAAAATTCAACTCAGAATCTTTTTGAGGGCTTTTTAGACAGAAATGGTATGGACCTAACAGAAGCAGAAGATATTAATAAGAGGTGGCAAGAATACACAGAAGAACTGTACAAAAAAGATCTTCACGACCCAGATAATCACGATGGTATGATCACTGACCTAGAGCCAGACATCCTGGAATGTGAAGTCCAGTGGGCCTTAGAAAGCATTACTACAAACAAAGCTAGTGGAGGTGATGGAATTCCAGTGGAGCTATTCCAAATCCTGAAAGATGATGCTGTGAAAGTGCTGCACTCAATATGCCAGCAAATTTGGAAAATTCAGCAGTGGCCACAGGACTGGAAAAGGTCAATTTTCATTCCAATCCCAAAGAAAGGCAATGCCAAAGAATGCTCAAACTACCGCACAATTGCACTCATCTCACACGCTAGTAAAGTAATGCTCAAAATTCTCCAAGCCAGGCTTCAGCAATATGTGAACCATGAACTTCCTGATGCTCAAGCTGGTTTTAGAAAAGGCAGAGGAACCAGAGATCAAATTGCCAACATCTGCTGGATCATGGAAAACCAAGAGAGTTCCAGAAAAACATCTATTTCTGCCTTATTGACTATGCCAAAGCCTTTGACTGTGTGGATCACAATCAACTGTGGAAAATTCTGAAAGAGATGGGAATACCAGAACACCTGATCTGCCTCTTGAGAAATTTGTATGCAGGTCAGGAAGCAACAGTTAGAACTGGACATGGAACAACAGACTGGTTCCAAATAGGAAAAGGAGTACGTCAAGGCTGTATATTGTCACCCTGCTTATTTAACTTATATGCAGAGTACACTAGGAGAAACGCTGGACTGGAAGAAACACAAGCTGGAATCAAGATTGCCGGGACAAATATCAATAACCTCAGATATGCAGATGACACCACTCTTATGGGAGAAAGTGAAGAGGAATTCAAAAGCCTCTTGATGCAAGTGAAAGTGGAGAGTGAAAAAGTTGGCTTAAAGCTCACCATTCAGAAAACGAAGATCATGGCATCCGGTCCCACCACTTCATGGGAAATAGATGGGGAAACAGTGGAAACAGTGTCAGACTTTATTTTGGGAGGCTCCAAAATCACTGCAGATGGTGACTGCAGCCATGAAATTAAAAGACGCTTACTCCTTGGAAGGAAAGTTATGACCAACCTAGATAGCATATTCAAAAGCAGAGACATTACTTTGCCAACAAAGGTTCGTCTAGTCAGGCTATGGTTTTTCCTGTGGTCATGTATGGGTGTGAGAGTTGGACTGTGAAGAAGGCTGAGCACTGAAGAATTGATGCTTTTGAACTGTGGTGTTGGAGAAGACTCTTGAGAGTCCCTTGGACTGCAAGGAGATCAGCCCTGGGATTTCTTTGGAAGGAATGATGCTAAAGCTGAAACTCCAGTCCTTTGGCCACCTCATGTGAAGGGTTGACTCATTGGAAAAGACTCTGATGCTAGGAGGGATTGGGGGCAGGAGGAGAAGGGGACGACAGAGGATGAGATGGCTGGATGGCATCACTGACTCGATGGACGTGAGTCTGAGTGAACTCCAGGAGTTTGTGATGGACAGGGAGGCCTGGCATGCTGCAATTCATGGGGTCGCAAAGAGTCAGACACGACTGAGCGACTGATCTGATCTGATGCTGAATTTTTATGTTTTATGCGGTCTAATTTATCACTTGTATTTTCTGAGTTTAATGAGGTACTTGGAAACATTTTCTTCATCTATTACTCCTTAACATTCCCATAGCTTGGTCAAGTTAACCAAATGTTTTTTAACCATTGATCTTTGATTCATAATGATTTAATTTGTAATAAGGTATGAATCCAACTTGCACTTTTTTCAGATGACTATCAATTGTTCCCAAACTTGTACTGACATCACTCTTTTATCCCTGGTGTTTTGAAATGTTAATTATGAAATAAATAGTGGTATGTATTTGATTCTACTTCTGATATATTTAATTTGATCCCATCGATCTGTCTCTACTCATACACCAATTTTATATAAACATCTAGCAGACCTAGTTCCCTCTCATTATTCATTCTTAGTACTTTCTTATAAATTTTGAATTTTTTTTCTTACCATTTTTTTATTTTTTTTTTACTTTACAATATTTTTACATTAACATTATTATTAGCTGGTTGCAGTTTTGTTGTCTTCATTTTCTTTACAGATTGCATAAAGTATATAGATTACCTCTGGAGAACTAGTCCTTATGATTTTGGATGTTCCTATTCTATGTTAATTCTGTCATTATGGCTCCTTCCAGAGAATTTAAAAATTGTCTTCATCTAGATCCTACACACTTATTAAATATATTCCTATTTTATTTTTGCTTGTGTTGAAATTAATGTAAATCAGTCTTTTCTTCAATCTTGTTTTTTAAATAATTGTTTGCCTATATAAAAATAAATTTTATATAAAAATTATGTACTTAGCTGTTTATTAAATTGTTATTGTAGATATTGTTTTATCAGTTTTTCCAGAGACATAGCATGTCCTTCTAAGTTGTAAGATCGTCATTTATTTCTAGAAAGTTTTAGTAAATGGTTGTTTTGCCTTATTTCTCTTCTTTGAGGAACATGTGTTTCCAATTCCCTTTCCTTATCTCAATAACCATCATTTTCTATCTCAATTCTATCCTAGTTTTCTATTGTTCTTACCCTTTTATTCCTGTACTCTATGTTCTCTTCCAAACAGACTGCTTCCAATTTTTCTATTTCTGTAATTATTTGTTTTCTTTCCCTTCATTTGATTTCTGCCAGCTAAAATTTTATCTTTTGTCTCATCATCCCTTTCTTCCATATGTACTTAAATCTCTCATTTCATAGACTCAGCTATTTCATATATGCAACTGTTTAATTAAGAAGTGTTTGACCACAATTTCTATTAGCTTGGTAGTAGTATATCTCTGTGGAGTGATACTTTTCATTCATCAAATGTTGCTACTGTTTCTTTACTCATTTTTCTTATATATTTGACTGTATCCTGTGACAAATCTTTTTTTTTTTTTTTAAACTCACCATTTTAGGAGGCAAGTTCTTCCTCTCAAGCTATCTGCATGAGATTCATGGTGTAGGGCAGATCTCATTTCCCTTTTGATTGGAATTCCCATTATGGCCCAATTTTGTGTATGTTCTTTCAATCTTTAACTCTTCTCAGACTACAGTGTACCTTCTCTACCCATCCTTATTGACAGACTATGTCTTAAAACTTTAGTCAGTCTCTGTTGTTCCTTTTTCAGTCACTATTAGTCACAGGGAAACCCCCAACCTAATCTCTGCATACAGTTCCCACCACTATAAAGACAGCTTTAGATATTCCATTTTGTGATAGGTTCCTCATTTTGAAATATTTTCTTTGCATCTTCTGCTTGTAACCACAAGTATATGCTCTCTTCCTCTTCTTACACCTCTGGTTTGATATTCAACATTATTTGGTCTCATTTTGATCTATATTTTGGTCTGTGTTTCAGTTTTGTTCTAGTTTCACTGAATGAAGTAGAGAAAGAATTTATTTCTCAATATTCTGCATGTTTTTCAGGAGAATGAGTAAAAGCTAACTTTAGGGCCTTACAAATAAACCAGAAGTCTTGCAAGTGGATTTCTTAAGCAATCCATCCAGTAAAAGTTGTAAAACTAGACATTACTATTTTTAAAATAGTGCCAAGACATACTAAAGACTATGAAAAAGTAGCTCTAAGTCATATAAGCAGAAACAAAATTAAAATATAGACTATAAAGAATTTATGAAAATAATAACACAAAGACAACAGCCCAAGAAAAAGTTTTTATGCAAAGTGATTTATAAAAGAAATTCAAATGACCAAATTGACATATGGAAAATACTGAGCTTCAGTGGTAGTCAGGTGAGCAAAAAATTTTAAACCTAATCTTGAAAAATGTGAAACGGGATGAGAGGTAATCTCATACTCTGATATGAGCATCAGTTCAGTTCAGTCACTCAGTCGTGTCTGACTCTTTGCGACCCCATGAATCGCAGCATGCCAGGCCTCCCTGTCCAGCACCAACTCCCAGAGTTCACCCAGACTCACGTCCATTGAGTCAGTGATGCCATCCAGCCATCTCATCCTCTGTCGTCCCCTTCTCCTCCTGCCCCCAATCCCTCCCAGCATCAGAGTCTTTTCCAATGAGTCAACCGTTTGCATGAGGTGGCCAAAGTTCTGGAGTTTCAGCTTTAGCATCATTCCTTCCAAAGAAATCCCAGGGCTGATCTCCTTCAGAATGGACTGGTTGGATCTCCTTGCAGTCCAAGGGACTCTCAAGAGTCTTCTCCAACATCACAGTTCAAAAGGATCAATTCTTCAGTGCTCAGCCTTCTTCACAGTCCAACTCTCACACCCATACATGACCACAGGAAAAACCATAGCCTTGACTAGACGAACCTTTGTTGGCAAAGTAATGTCTCTGCTTTTGAATATGCTATCTAGGTTGGTCATAACTTTCCTTCCAAGGAGTAAGCGTCTTTTAATTTCATGGCTGCAGTCACCATCTGCAGTGATTTTGGAGCCTCCCAAAATAAAGTCTGACACTGTTTCCACTGTTTCCCCATCTATTTCCCATGAAGTGATGGGACCAGATGCCATGATCTTCGTTTTCTGAATGGTGAGCTTTAAGCCAACTTTTTCACTCTCCACTTTCACTTGCATCAAGAGGCTTTTGAGTTCCTCTTCACTTTCTCCCATAAGAGTGGTGTCATCTGCATATCTGAGGTTATTGATATTTGTCCCGGCAATCTTGATTCCAGCTTGTGTTTCTTCCAGTCCAGCGTTTCTCCTAATGTACTCTGTATATAAGTTAAATAAGCAGGGTGACAATATACAGCCTTGACGTACTCCTTTTCCTATTTGGAACCAGTCTGTTGTTCCATGTCCAATTCTAACTGTTGCTTCCTGACCTGCATACAAATTTCTCAAGAGGCAGATCAGGTGTTCTGGTATTCCCATCTCTTTCAGAATTTTCCACAGTTGATTGTGATCCACACAGTCAAAGGCTTTGGCATAGTCAATAAAGCAGAAATAGATGTTTTTCTGGAACTCTCTTGGTTTTTCCATGATCCAGCAGATGTTGGCAATTTGATCTCTGGTTCCTCTGCCTTTTCTAACACCAGCTTGAGCATCAGGAAGTTCACGGTTCCCATATTGCTGAAGCCTGACTTGGAGAATTTTGAGCATTACTTTACTAGCTTGTGAGATGAGTGCAATTGTGCGGTAGTTTGAGCATTCTTTGGCATTGCCTTTCTTTGGGATTGGAATGAAATTTGACCTTTTCCAGTCCTGTGGCCACTGATGAGTTTTCCAAATTTGCTGGCATATTGAGTGCAGCACTTTCACAGCATCATCTTTCAGGATTTGGAATAACTCCACTGGAATTCCATCACCTCCACTAGCTTTGTTCATAATGATGCTTATACTTTGGTGCAAATATCTTAGGAAAAAAAAAATGACAATTGCTAGGCTGAAGACCCAGCAATTCCATTCTTAACTATATATTCAAGAAAGAAACTTGCCTAAGACACACATTTTTAAGAGCAGTTTTGTTTTTTGTTTTTTTTTTTTGACAGAAGTCAGAAACAATCTAAATTTATATCAACTGAAGAATGAATATACATTTGTAGCATCCCAAACCATGCTGCTGCTGCTGTCATGTCAGTCATGTCCGACTCTGTGTGACCCCATAGACGGCAGCCCACCAGGCTCCCCCGTCCCTGGGATTCTCCAGGCAAGAACACTGGAGTGGGTTGCCATTTCCTTCTCCAATGCATTAAAGTGAAAAGTGAAAGTGAAGTAGCTCAGTTGTGTCCGACTCCTAGTGACCGCATAGACTGCAGCCCACCAGGCTCCTCCATCCATGGGATTTTCCAGGTAAGAGTACTGGAGTGGGTTTCCATTGCCTTCTGCTGCTGCTGCTGAAATACTACAAATCTGTAAAAAATGAATTTTATATATAAAATTATAAACACATTTAAAAAATAATGCTGAATATAAAAGCCTAAAATTATATGCATAATATAATGCTATTTAAAATGTTTTATATATAATAATATGCTACATATATTTTTAGGATTAAATTCAATCTCAATAAAAGTGTTTTTAAAAGGATATGTTGTTAATAAGTATCAAATGTAGTATTTACTCCAGGAATCCCCGTAAGTATTTGGGAATGTGAATCAAGTACAAACCCAAACTTTAGGCAATCAACATTCAGACTATAGTCATATGAATATGAACTATATCTAAGCGTTAAGTAATTAAAAGTGTTAAGTCACAAGCTGGTAATATTGAGGACATTTGAACACTAACATACAACCCACAGCCACCAGTTCAAATTGCTCCACTGAGAAATCCATCATTTGAACCAATCACAAACATTTCTGCATCTGTCTCTGTTTCTTCCTTATTTCACTCCACCACAGCAAATCACAAAAGCTTAAACAACCAAATTGGACTGGAAATACATCTAAATACATATAGACAGACACATGGAGTGTTAAAATAGCAGAGACTATAGTGCTATAGCCAGGCTCATCCCATTTTGTAAAGGATGCAACATGGCCACCATGTCTCTCAGACTAAGCAGCCATAGTCAAGGTTCTTATAACAAATTTCTGTACAATGATTGATGACAGATTGATCCATCTCCTGCAAAAATGAGGCTGAACAACACTGAATGTGAACCAGAGAACCTTTATTTTTTTTCTATCTTTAGTGTAATTTTTCTCCTTCCTTTTATCTTCTAAATTTTGAAGTAAAGGTTGCGAGGTATCAAGAATCTCAACTTAATAACCACTTATAAAAATCTCATAACCCTAGAAAACTATTTATAAGTAAAATTAGCATTTGTCTCAATATAAAGAAATAAAATTGAATTATAGACTGGTTTATTTATCTGCAGTGGAAAGTTATTAAGCCTGGGGCTGCTCATCATCTTTCTATAGCAGTAATGAACCTTGTCAACCTGTACAGAAACCAGAGGCAAATGATCAGAAATCAAAGACATTACACCTTCTAGGACAGCATTTTTAGTAAGACTCACAAAAGTGAAGTGAAGTTGCTCAGTCATGTCCGACTCTTTGCGACCCATGGACTGTGGCCCACCAGGCTCCTCCATCCATGGGATTCTCTAGGCAAGAATACTGGAGTGGGTTGCCATTTCCTTCTCCAGGGGATCTTCCCAACCCAGGGATTGAACCCAGATCTCCCGTATTGCAAGCAGACGCTTTAACCTCTGAGCCACCAGGGAAGCCCAAGACTCACAAAGACAGTAGGAAATCTGTTTCCCATGGTTCTTTATATCTGAGAGTAGTTTACTAGGATTTAGCAAGGACAAACATCAAACTTTCAAAGAAGGTTCTTGTTACTTGGACCATAGGCATGTAAGTTAGCACCAGCAGAGGCATCAACCCATCCCTTGGCATAATCAAGATCAAGCCTAGGGTCCACAGAATTATCCAGGCTCACAGACCTGACTCACTCACTACCTCAGCACTCTCCCTAAGATGATTACCTCAAGCAATGGGCTGTTGCCAATTTTGAGGAAAAATGTTCAGTTCCTAAATCATTTGCCAGGAATAAGGTCAACTCCCTTTCTGGGATACCAGCCCCCAGGAAATCAATCTTAGACAATTAACCCCTTCCTCTCATTCTCAAAGTTAGAAGCCAGAACTCATTTCCCTGCCCCCTTTATAGATAGGACACTGGCATGTGACTTAATCTAGGCCAATCAGGAACAGCCACCAGAAATGTCAGTATGGAAATGAGCCACATGAGGATACAGCCATGATGAGAAATCTGTTTTCTGTTCAGAATAGTGAGAGGAAATTCAGGCTTTAGGAAGCAGCATGAACAGGGTTTCTGCTGTTCATGCCTAATGTCTACAATGCAATCTGCAGCTCTGTCTCTCAATGGCCACAGCAGTGGTCTGTTTGCTGGGGCAGAACTCCAGGGAACTGTTTGTACCTTTTCTCAGGCTGTGTAGCTTCAAAACCTACATCTATAACATTCCCAAAGATTATATAATCTACCTACTGTATTTTAACAAATTCCTTTTCTGTTTAAACAAGCTAAGCAGCTTTCTTTATTTCCAACCAAAATGCTGACAGATATGACATTTGCAGGCATGGCTGAAGAAACCATGTGCTTAAGAAAATAGAAATCGGAGATTGGTTATATGGACAGGTTGCATTTGGAGGTATTAAAAGTCCAGCTCAAGAAACACAGTGATTGAGCCTTTAATTAGGTTATCACCTATGGTTTCCAGGAATAAAGAGCTAATTGCAGGCTAGCTGCAGAGCAGAGAAGCCACTGCCACAGAACAGTGTGAAGGACCTAAAGAATACAAACCCTATAGAGTCAACTGTCTCCTAATTAGACTCAAGAATCACCAAAAAGGGTATCATATACTCAAAATTCCAAATTCACAGCTCAAAGTACAGTGAGAGAACCAGGAATTTTCTATGACTAGACTAAGAGAAATCTAGTCTCTTAAAAGTGTAATCACATCTAGTAGTGTGACTACACTTTATCACTAAGTGTACACTATTCAGTCACAGGGCTGAGATAAGCAAATAATTAAATTCTGTCAAGTGACAGCATCAGAATGGATGTCCTTGCCAGATCTCTGTAGTAAAATTCAGACCACTAATAGGGAAAGAATGGAACCCTGAAAATTGAAACAGAGACACACAAGGATTCAAATGCCTCTGAGCACTCTGAATTCCCCCAACTAAGCCTCCTTCAAAGTGGAAGCAGGTTTCTCTCCCCTTTGCTGGGCAGTCCTTCCCTATATAAACAGCTGTCAATGCCCTAGACTAGACCCTTGCTCTGTGAAAGGCAGCCATTCTCCTGGGTCCTCATATCCACAGACCCAAGACAGAGTTAAATTCTGTTTCCTCTACTGGGGTAGAGGTGGTGGGTGGGAAGCATCTTACATATTCAACTTCAGGTGGTGAAACTTTATCCCATCAAAAAATGTAAAATTTGCTCATTTATATTAGTGGAATCCTTGAGTGTATGTGTATGTGTGTGTATATATATATATGTACACACACATATATATATATGTACACATATATATGAGAATATAAATTCAGATATTATACTAAGAAGGAACAGAAATTACTTGAAAATAATCTAGTTTCTCATTACAGGTAAATTTTGAAGAGACTTCATCTACATAAACAGCTGAAAATTGGTCTAAACATCTGCCAACCTGGCTGACCTGAATTTGTGGTAGTAAATAAAGTTAGAGGGTAAGGAATTCTAGGTGTAATGCACCAAAGAAGACTAAGACTAATAATGCAGACTAAGGAACCCATTCCTTAGTAATGCATACTAAGGAACACAACATCCTGAGACGCTACAAAAATCAAAGTGGTTTTTAATGGGTAGCCTGAAATCCATTCCCCTGATACTGCCAAGGTCTCCAAAGCATGTCCCTTAAGAGAGTCCATTAGAAAAGCCCTTCACAAAATCACTGAGAGTAGCATTGCCTCTCAGAGCATCAATGTATCTTAAAAGCACGAAGATAGCTATTCTCTGTTGGCCAGAAATATGTGTGGATGTGGTACTTTTGAAATGGACTCTCTATTTTAAAGATGATGCTGAACCCCTTGGGTGGCAAAAAGCAATGGCTTAGAAACAGAAGAGGAGATATAAACAGTTACATTAAACAGCTGCATTAGCAAGGTGATCAGGCTGATCTGGCCCACAGGGATCTTTCATGATGGATGTGTGATCACTGTTTTCTTAGGACCTAAGTAGTTGGGCAGTTCACTTGAATCGGTTCACAGATCTGGCATGTCTTTCATAAGGAGAAAGTATGTATAACTGGAGTATGGTATAAGGACCTCAAAGGTGTCAATTGTAAATCTTCCTGTATGGCTTCCCCCAGAGGCCCCACAGTTAGCTACAACCCTAAGTGTGCACAGAGGAGAGGAACATCACAAGATATTTCAAAAATGATTAGATACTAGCTTTAATCTCACAGTCCCTGAAAGTGACAGGATATTATCTTCTACTGGTAAGAATGGTGTTTCTAGAAAAAAACAATTGTAATCAGAGACCACCTGAACTGACAGAACTAATCTATTCAGTGGCTTACAACAGTGATTACATTGGGCTCATAAATTTGCTACTTAGATTTGGTAGTGAAGGCTCATCTCTGCTCTATTTAGCATCAACTTGGAGGTAGAGTCATCTGTAGACTCATTCGCTCATATGTGGTAGTTGACTCTGGCTGTTGGCCAGAGCACTTTTAAGTCTTAGCTGGTACTGTCCTTCAGAGCACAAACAAGTAGCCACTGGATACAGCCTGAACTTCCTCACTCATGGTGGTTGTGTTCCAATTACCACAAGCATCTCAAGAAAGAGAGCAAGCCATGAAGACGTTTCATCCTCATTTCTAACATAGCCTGGGAAATAGGCAGTATCATTTTCTCTATAGTCTATAAGGCAAATGAAGTGAAGCAAAAGTTTCTCAGTCCTGTCCAACTCTTTGCGACCCCATGGACTGTAGTCCATGGAATTCTCCAGGCTAGAATACTGGAGTGGGTAGCCATTCCATTCTCCAGGAGATCTTCCCAACCCAGGGATCAAATCCAGGTTTCCCACATTGCAGGCAGATTCTTTACCAGCTGAGCCACAAGGGAAGCTCAGGAATACTGGAGCAGGTAGCCTATCCCTTTTCCAGCAGATCTTGCCAACCCAGGAATCAAACCAGGGTCTCCTTAATTATATGCAGATTCTTTACCAGCTGAACTCCAAAGAAGCCCTCTATTAGTCAAAGCAGTCACAAATATCTCACTATATTCAAGCAGCAGAAGTACTCACTTTACCTCTTGATGGGGGAGTAAAAAGGTTCTGGAAGAACCCGAAGAACCAGAAAAATCATTTCAGCCATTCTAGAAATACATAATCTTTCACCTCATTTTTACATTCTTTATCTGGTTCCAGTGTGTATAGCTGGAACAGATATATACTCGGTAACTAGAAAACATCTCCACACTGCCTCCCAAATGAATGAACCTTATAAATGGCAAAAATCATACATATTTAATCAGGCAATTTCTCCCATTGTAGCAGTTCCCAAAAATTTGGTTTCATTTGGGGAGCAAATAAGCCCTGCTTCTGCTTGCCTGCTGGTTCATAAATACTGATTTGACATTTATTTTTGCTCTCCCAGTCAGTAGAGAATATGAGAAGAACTCTATTTCTCTAAGGTAGAGAAATAAATATACCTTCACTGTCTTATAACTGGGCTGATGTTACAGTAAGTTAATGGAGAAGACTTTGATTTCACCATCTCACAGAATGTCATGCTGTCCACTGAACAGCAAATCTTCTTTCCTAACCACTCAGTGCCAGCCCCTGTAAGCCAGCTGTTCTACTGTACTTTTCAAGTTAGTATACTGTAAGATTAAATTTTTTCTTTATTTCTGCTTGTTATGTATTTGTGCAAAATGCATTATAAACATATTAAGTACAGTACTTTATAGCCAACTGAGTTAGTTGGGTACCTAGACTAACTTTGTTGGACTTACAAACTGGAGTTAGAATGCACTCTCGGAATGGACCTCATTCATATGTAGGGGACTTATGGTACTGATGTCATCATAGATCGAGGTCCTGATACACAGAAAGAGGTCAGTATTTTGGATGCCATGGTAATAGGTGGGTACTAGTAGCTGCAAGAACAATCTCAGAAAATTTCAGAAATCTGCTACCCCCATGAATTTTCAGAATATAGTAGCCTGAGGGCAGTTAAAGTTGCCACACCTTGCAATTCTAACTCCTGAGAGAAAGATGACACTTACCTGGTACTAAATTTTAAGGAAAACATCCTCATGAAGCCTGTTTTATGTGCTATTGGAAGTCTCTTATTAAGGCCCCAGTTGAGGGTGGTTCTCCTGTTAGCCCAGACTGCAATTCAAGCAGATCTTTCTCTCAGCCCCTATGACCATGATGCTTAGAGTATCTAAGACAGCTCAGATGGCTTTGTGGAAATTAAGTCCCACTAAGAATTCTACAGCTCAGGTGTTAAGGAGGAATTATGCCCTCTGACTATAGATTTATCTCTTAGCTTTATGTTGATCTCCAGTAGAGATGAACACTTAACCATAACACATCAGGGCATGCTTCACCCTGAGCTGCCCAGTACACAGTGAAATTCAGGTTATTAAGTCAGGCATACTCAATGCTCCATCAGCAACTACAGTTCCTAAGGTCAAGAGAAGTTTGCTTGAGTGGGGCACTCCATGGCCAGGGTGCCCATTCCTACTCTGTCATCACTTCAAGCCACTCCTATGACCACATGGATAGGGTGGGGGGCAGGGGCTGTGACTATTTGATCACAGAGGAAACATTTGCTGATTCACAGAGAGCTCTGCTCAATATGACGGCATTAGTTTAAAATGAATTATGTGGCCTTATAGCCCCACTTGAGGTGGCCCTTGTAGACAAAGAGTATGATAATCCCGGTAGTGGGCAAAACTACCAGCATACATATTGTGGTCCACTTTTTCTAGGAAAAAGTACTTAAGAACAAGTACATTGAACAGTAGTTTGACCAAATGGTCTGGGACAAAGAGATTTGGATAAACCTCTCAGATTTAACTGAGAATTTGAGAGTATTTTTGTCCTATGCAAATGTCCAGCAACAGTGAGGAGGAGGTTTCAATAATTCAGGGGACAAGTTGTTCTAACATGTGGATGCTAATCATTCTTTTCTCCCCAGTCCCAGTAGAGTCAAGAGTCGCATTTAAAAAGCAGCCATGGTGGCATAAGGAGACTTTGAATAGCCTCAAGTGAGTAAAGTCGCTCAGTCATGTCTGACTCTTTGCGACTCCATGGACTATAGCCTACCAGGCTTCTCAGTCCATGGGGTTTTCCAGGCAAGAATCCTGGAGTGGGTTGCCATTCCCTTCTCGAGGGGATCTTCCTGACCCAGGGATTGAACCCGGGTCTCCTGTATTGTAGGCAGACGCTTTACCCTCTGAGCCACCAGGGAAGCCCTAATAGCCTCAACATACGGACAATTCCCCTCCCCATTGCTGACTTGACTGTCATCACTACTGAGCACCTACTTTTGCAGCACCAGCAGCCATCTTTGAGCCCCTTATGGCTTCCCATATCCTGAGGAGGCAGAGAGCCACTTGGCAGCAAGTTGATCATTTTGGACCCCTTTTCCATAGCGGATTTTTCCTTACTGGAATAAGCACTTATTCTAGATCTGGATATAACTTGTCTGCTTGCCATGCTTTGCCAAGAATGCCATCTGTCAACTTACTGAATATTTAGTCATCATCAGGTTAAACCAAACAATACTGCTTCTGACTACAAAACTCAATTTACAATGAAATAAATAAGGCAGTTGGTGGACACAGGATTTACTAACTTTGTGCCCCCAAAACAACTGGCCTTATGGAATACTGGAATTTTTTTTGAGGACTAAGTAACTATGTCAACTGAAATACTTTGTGTGAGACAATGGTATCCTATAATACATCACCTGTTTTTTGATGGCACCCTCTTAGCCAGAAGGTAAGAACTGTGATCCAAGTGAAAGAAATGGAGACTGTTTATTTAATCAAAGAATCTGATGGAAACAATTTCTATTTAAATAAATATACTCCTAAGCTTTAAGATGTATATATTGAGATTATTGCATCTAATTTCATGATCTTTGATTAGGAAAATTTGTTCTCAAAAACATGATTACAATATGTTTAAATTATTTGAATATAATTTCTATTGAACTCAGACATATAATAATTTTTTAAAAATTTATGTAACAGTAGGATTATTCCATTTGCCAAGCAGTCATAACATATCTACTCTAGTTTTTAATAGGTTTTCAATAAATATTTGTATAATAACTGTTAAATATAAACATTTTCAGTGAATTTTCAGTATATTCCATAAGTTCAGTTTGTATATAACTTTCAGTTTGTATATATGTAGTACATTAAAATATTAACAGTTTCTGCCTTATTCTTATTTTTGAAGTGATTATTTTTAATCATCTCTACAACAGTCTCTAACACTAACCAAAAATTATATTGCTGTAAGCAATGGACTATTTCAGAGCACAGTTATTCTGTGGAAATAAACTATATCTGATAAATATTTATTATTCCTAGCCAAGACATCTTTCTGTCTGAATCAAAATAAGTTAGCTACAACAAGGAAAAATACAATGACAGAATTTCTTTGAAATTGAATGAAATGCTATTCTTTAAAAAATGGTTTTATAGACAGTAACTTACATGTGTCTTCCATCCTTAGAACTATAGAAAAGTCTCTACACTTTGTTCCTGGGTTTTATTTTTAAGGATTTGAACCCATGAAGTAAACAAGGCTATCTTTCTTTTTGTTGCAGACATTTGTAATCCAATTCCTATAATAGTGAAACTGTGGGAATCTCAAGCAGATATGGGCTTACTCTTTTTTTTTTTTTTTTAATGGAATCTGATCTCATGAGATGAGATTTTTGATTTCCCACCTGGCTGCCAGAGAGAAAAAGGAAAACAAGAAAAAGTAAAACTGAACACTGCATGTAAATTTATATCACCTCTTCAGAAATCTACTGATTTCATGCAATAAAAATAACAGCCTATGAATAAAGTCAGTTCTTACCAAAAATGGAAATACATATTAAAATATTTGTCATTAGGATCAAACATCGATTTTTAAAATGGTTCATAAAACTCCAAGTTACTGGAGCTCTGATACACAAGTCACACACACACACAGAAAAAAGCCACGTGCATGTGCATGTGCTAAGTTGCTTCAGTTGCATCTGACTCTTTCTGACCCTATGGACTGTAGCCCGCCAGGTTTCTCTGTCCATGGGATTCTCCAGGCAAGAATACTAGAGTGTGTAGCTATGCCCTCCTCCAGGGGATCTTCCTGACCCAGAGATCAAACTCACGTCTCTTACATCACCTGCACTGGCAGGCAGGTTCTTTACCACCAATGCCACGTAAGAGTTGTTAAATTATGTAAGAATAAAATATATCCTAATTTTATGTATTAAGAGTAAAAAAGAAAAGACATAATACGTATAAAATTATTAGATATATCCTAAACAACTATAGCTTCTTGATATAATGTATCAGTCACAACTCAACTATAGTCTATTGCTAGCATGCATTCTCAGTCATGTTCAAGTCTTTGCAACCCCATTGTCTATGGCCCACCATGCTCCTCTGTCCATGAGATTTTCCAGGTAAGCATACTGGAGTATGCCCCACCAGGCTTCTCTGTCCATGGGATTTCCCAGGCAAGCATACTGGAGTGGGTTGCCCTTTCCTCCTCCAGGGGATCTTCCTGACCCAGGCATTGAACTCACATCTCTTGCACTGCAGGCAGACTTTTTACCAATGAGCCATCAGGGAAGACACAGACCTTCTGCTAATAAAAAGTATTATATTTCCATTAATACAAAAAAACCCTCAAACTGAAGGAAAGAGGTGGCCATAAGTTCACTTTCTTACTTAAAATCCACATTGCTTTGTGACTCAAACATTCATGTATATTCAGAATTAGAGTTCCTCTGACGATGTAAACTAAATCTGTATATAATACAACTCTACCATTCACAGATTGTAGATGTTGATCTCTCTTACTAGAGAAGGATCATGTTTATTTCAATCATTATGTTCACATGCTCAGTCAAAGCATAGAAAGCCCTAATGCAGATGCTTTCCTCAAACCATCTAGGGAAAAAAAACAGGGGTAAAAATCACTAAGAACATGAGAAAAAAATGAGGCTTGTCTTCAATAAAGTCGTAAGTTGTATGCTATGAGAACTAATCAATGTATGTGAATTTGAATATTAAGGAATGTTCCAACCAGGGGGCAATGTTTAAACCAATCTTTAAGGCTATCATACATTGTTCCATGTCCCAGAATGTCTGATACAGTGCCTTGCATGTGATAATTATTCAATAAATAGTTACTGAATGTACTTTAAAAAAAAAATGGGGAGTAAGTAAATAATGAACTTTCACAAACAGAATCAGTCTGACACAGCTGCTAACAGTATTGGTTAATATGTGATGGTAATTGACCCCATAATATGATCATGCTGTGCAATGGTCAAGGACCATAGCTCAAGGGGAACACAAGTTGACATGAAAGGCCATATTACTCTAGAGTGCAGCGACTCTCACCTTAACACTGATTATAACGCTCCAAATTTGATGTCTTCCAGTCTAATTCCGTCAGAAATCTTTACAAGGTGTATTTATATCCGATCACTACACCAGAAATATTGCTGTTATATGTTAGACAAATTGAAGCAAGTCAAAAGAATCCACTCGGGCTATCATCAGAGAGCTTTAGCAGATATTGGAGTCTGGTAGCAGATGACCTTCATTACAGAGACCTCTTGTCTTGCAACAAACATTTCTGTAAAAGCATGATTTAAGAGTTTTGGGCAAGGAAGAGACTAATGAGTATGGCGGATAAATAATCTCAGCTTTCAAAAGCTAAATATTCGTCACCAAGTATATATCCTATCACCATGAATTATCAGTCTCCTCATTTGACCTTTCAAACTTTCAGAAAGGTGAAGGGAAAAAGCTATCCCTGATAATCTAGCAATCTCACTGCATCTGCTGAAACACCATGGTACCCACCATTAGTGAGATAGAGGAGAAAGGTGGCCTTCACCCCTTTGGTGATGGATGAAGGCCATTTCTTTGTTGGTAGCAATCCTCCTTTAATGTCATGCAAGCCCCAGAATGGGAACCAACCACATTTTTTTTCCAGTTTACTCAAATAAAGAGACTTATCCATTCCACCCAGAACAGATAGATGCAGAAACTACTTTAATGCCCCTAAAAACTATTTATTTGTGTGTTGTAGCCTCCTTCATGTCACCTCTGGCTGAGTTTAAACTGACTCTCCTTGAAAACTTAAAAAGCACTTTAAATTCCTCAACTGGGAGGCAGGAAAACTAGATTCTGTCTGCATCTCCAGCAATTTAATTTTGTAAAAGTAATCTGGTCATGCTATGGCTCCATCTTCCGTTATATCTGCTCTAAGGACTTTTTTTTTTTAATATAAGATTTTTATATGTGAAAGTGTGAGAAGTGAACAGAAACAAGAACAATAATTCAACTATAGGTTGAAATAAATTTTCAGTTTTCAAATTGTAACTGTTTAAGTCAATCTTAGAAAATGATCACCCATGCCCAATACAAAACTACCAAAATCAACAATTTCAAAAGAGAGAATGGATTTTGCTGAAGAACCAAATGATATGCCAGCAGAGCTTATGGATTTGCAGTCAGCTTTACCTAATCCATCTTTGTTACTAGGTCACTTTAATTTACTTAACTATTTTACTGCACCACTTTAAATAATATTTTGCATGGAAAAAAACTACAAAAATCCCAAAACAGGTCTGAGTCTCTACTGTCTGAGCCACCAGGGAAGCCCCACAATCTAACCCATACCTATTCACTCTTCACTTATCATCTGAATACTTCAAGCCTTGAACAAAGGCCCTTCCACGAGAAATCCATTCTAATTTAGAACTTCATAACAAATATTCCCATCCTTCTCTTCCACTTACTGATAGGGCTCAGATCAAGACATATTTCTTTCTTAGTGCTTTAATAAGAGATTACCCTAAGTCTCAGGGACCCCCCCAACCTCTGTAATGAGTAATTTATAACTGATATGGGTACTGAAGAAACGGTTGCCCAGAAAATGCATACCTGATAAAGGTCTGACAGGTAATAAGAAATGCTGCACAAGAAGTTAAAGAACTAGAAGGTAACCTGAACAAGGGATCCATAGCACTAGATATGGAAACCAAGATTAAGACTGATCATAAGGGGGAAGGAATATACATAGATATCAACTAAGAGAAGAGTTGGAAACAAATAGAACCTTTTCCTTCTGTGATTCTTCATCATTTACTTTCCCATATTTTGCTTAACTTTCATGCCTGCAAAACAGAAGACAGAAAATAGTATCTAAATGTATGAGTGACACTCTATGATGTGCCCCAAACTCTGCCTAGTGTAGGGGGAACACAGAATTATAAGGCAGGAGCCACACCAGAAAGCAACTTGTAAACTAATTTTAAGCCATGTAAGCATGTAATGACCATAAACTTAATATCAAAATCAGAAGGATGTGCTATAGACATCACATGCTTCAACTGCACCCAAGCAGCAGAGCACCATGTGGAAGAGATGCACAAGGACATGACAGAGAAAGGCAGGGATTGACTCATACCAGAGGGATGGTAAGAGACAGTGGAGGAAGAAGAAAGGAAAGAAGACATCTCAGGAACTGGGACAGTCTGGACAAAAGCTAAAGCTGAATGTACATGGCATTGTGCAGGGGCTTATAAAGGTCACACGGAAACTAGAGTCCAAGGAGAGAGGTAAGGTTTCCGTTTCATTTCATATCATATCCAGAGAATGGAACTGCAACTACAAGCATTGATCACCTACTGGGAAAACTGTTTCTCTTTACTTCAATAATCTATATCTGCAATTAGGGGAAAATAGCATCTAGCTTTCAGATATTATGAAAACAGAAATAGTGTGCCTAAAAAAGGACAAAGCTCAGGGCCTACTTATGGTAAGTGGCAATTAACTTTAGAATTTTTTTTTTAAGATCTGTAAGAGGAAAAACCTTTGACTGTGTGGATCACAACAAACTGTGGAAAATTCAAGAGATGGGAATACCAGACCATCTGACCTGCCTCCTGAGAAATCTGTATGCAGGTCAAGAAGCAACAGTTAGAACTGGACATGGAACAACAGACTGATTCCAAATTGAGAAAGGAAGACGTCAAGGCTGGATATTGTCACTCTGCTTGTTCAACTTATATGCATTTCACATCATTTGAAATGCCAGGCTAGATGAAGCACAAGCTAGAATCAAGATTGCTGGGAGAAATATTAATAACCTCAGATATGCAGGTGACACCACCCTTATGGCAGAAAGTGAAGAGGAACTGAAGAGCCGTTTGAGGGAAGTGAGAGAGGAGAGTGAAAAAGCTAGCGTAAAATTTTACATTCAAAAAACTGAGATCATGGCATCCAGTCCCATCACTTCATGGCAAATAGATGGGCAAACAATGGAAACAGTGAGACACATTATTTTGGGGGCCTCCAAAATCACTGCAGATGGTAACTGCAGCCATGAAATTAAAAGATGCTTGCTCTTTGGAAGAAAAAATGTGACAAACCTAGAAAGCATATTAAAAAGCAGAGACATTACTTTACCAACAAAGATCCATCTAGTAAAAGCTATGGTTTTTCCAGTAGTCATGTATAGGTGTGAGAGTTGGACCATAAAGAAAGCTGAGCGCCAAAGAGTTGATGCTTTTGACCTATGGTATTGGAGAAGACTCTTGAGAGTCCCTTGGACTGTAAGGAGACCAAACCAGTCCATCCTAAAGGAAATCAGTCCTGAATATTCAATGAAGGACTGATGCTAGAGCTGAAGTTCCAATACTTTGGCCACCTGATGCAAACAACTGACTCATTGGAAAAGACCCTGATTCTGAGATAGTGAAGGCAGAAAGAGAAGGGGACAAGAGAGGATGAAATGGTTAGATGGCATCATGACTACCTCAATGGACTTGAGTTTGCACAAGCTCTGGGAGTTGATGAAGGACAGGGAAGCCTGGCGTGCTGCAGTCCATGGGGTCACAAAGAGTCAGACACAACTGAGTAACTGAACTGAAGAGGAAAAACTTTCAAACAACTTAGAACTGTCCAACAGAAGGAACCAACTCACTGAGGGATGCACCCTGCATCACTGGGTGGTAATATATAGCCTGTACCTTTAAGTTTTCCAAAATGAGTTTGTACATATGACTCATTGAACAAGGAAAATTATTGTTTATTTTTATCTCATTCATTCAAATTTATATTTTAAGGTTATAATGCATATACTATATTAATCCAGGTATATGTGCTATTTTAAAATAAATGTACATAGGGTAGGTAATGTTCTCAAAAGTTACTAAGGGAAGAAAGTGATCCTGAAACATTATTATTGCTATCAAGGATGTTTAAGAAGAAAGTGTAAACAATAGGGAAGGGATAAAAATAACCTGTTATGAAAGTTTCAGATTATGAAATACTTGGAAAGTCAAGCCAGCTGTCTGCTCTAAGTGGCTTTACACACTCACAGGTTGAATCTTTATATGCCCTTCAGTTTCATATTTACAGAAATCGGCTATAGAACACATTAACAGAAAGTTCCACACCATCTAGAAGAATTACAGGGAAAAATCACTTTTGAGACTGTGGAGTCAAATACAAAAACAAAGAGATAAAGATACTAGATTTGGAGATAAAATTCCAGTCAATGATAATGATGATGTTAGCAAACATTTGAGTCTTTTTACAATTTCAAGCACTGTTCTAGGTACTTTATATGAATTGCCTCATTTTCTTTCACTAACAAACTTGTGAGGTAAATACTGATGTGTACATGCTAGTTGCTTCAGTTGTGTCTGACTCTTTGCGACCCATGGACTGTAGCCCGTCAGACTCCTCTGTCTATGGGTATTCTCCAGGCAAGAATACCTGAGTGGTTTGCCATTTCCTCCTCCAGGGGATCTTCCCAACCCAGGGATCGAACCCATGTCTCTTATGTCTCCTGTATTGGCAGGTGGGTTCTTTACCTGGGAAGTCAACCCCTCAAGGTCACACAGCTACTAGGTAGAAGACACAGGATTCAAACTCAGGAATGTTGGCTCAATTCTTAATGACTACAGAACCCCGTCTCTCATGGTGAATACAGAGAAATCATTTGTGTCTTTTTCTTGTCTAATATAGTTATTAACCCATCTTTGTATTCCTGCATTTCTGTAGAAGAATGAAAATTTTAAACCCAAGGAAACAGTGTGAAAAGCAATGACCACCTCTCTCAAGAAGACAGACACAGCAGCCTCACTACACATCCCCTTGTCCTTCATGTCTACCTGTCCAGCTGTCTGTCTATCCCTTCCTTCCTAACCCAAACTATTAAAGGAATGGAGAAGTCACAGGGGGAAAAAAACAAAAACAAAAACAAAAACACAGGAGTAAACCCCGAAGCAGGGAAACAGAAAAACTGCAGGGAGAAAAAGGGAAAAAATGAAATTATAGGTAAGTGAATCACCAATGTCAATATACCTAGTGTTTCACTTCTCAAAGCCTCTGCTCATGTTTCCTCTAATAAGAATTTATTATTTAACTGATACAACAGTATTTCTAACTGCATGCAAGTCAACTAGTGAGCACACATCTTTGATACCCTCAAGTACTTTTAATCTCCCAACCTACTCCTTTAATCCTCAGTGTCTATGCATGTGCCTTCTGTAACTGTCTCCCTCACTTTCTGAGTGTTTATAAATGTTTCAAAACCACCCAAGAGTAATTTTCTATGTGTACTTCCTGATCACCCCATAACTAATCACTTCCCTTTGTGGTACCTCTATACCTTGTATTATAGAAACTTCTACAAACTCAGCACTTGGTAATTAATGAATTTATATATTTTTTCTTTCACTGGATTCTAGACTGCCATGAATATTCTTATATTTGATTCATCGACTACCAGTGCCTGCTACAGTGCTAAGCACTCACTGAATGTATTTATTCCTTGCTACGCATTGTATTTATAGGAGATAGACAAAGACAAAGACATAAGTGTATCATCTGGGAGGCCAAACTCTAGCAAACCAAGGGAATAATGTAATAAATGCTACAATAAAGAAAAGCACTGATATCACAGGGAAGAATGGCAGGAAATGAAGCTCTGATCAGGATCTTAAAAGTTCACTAGGCAGACAAGAGAGGAACAATTTCTAAGAGAAAAGACTGTATTTTTTTTTGAAATAATAATTTTATTTATATATTTTACAATTTTAAAGTGTTTTGCTTTTTTTTATATATGTTAAAGGTTTATTTTTTTTTAATTTAAATTTATTTATTTTAATTGGAGGCTAATTACTTTACAATATTGTATTGGTTCTGCCACACATCAACATGAATCCGCCACGGGTGTACATGTGTTCTGCATCCTGAACCCCCCTCCCACCTCCCTCCCCGTACCATCCCTCCAGGTCATCCCAGTGCACCAGCCCCAAGTATCCTGTATCGAACCTGGACTGGTGATTCATTTCTTATATTATACATGTTTCAGTGCCATTCCCCCAAATCTTCCCACCCTCTCCCTCTCCCACAGTGTCCAAAAGACTGTTCTATTCATCTGTGTCTCTCTTGCTGTCTCGCATACAGGGTTATCATTACCATCTTTCTAAATTCCATATATATGTGTTAGTATACTGTATTGGTGTTTTTCTTTCTGGCTTACTTCACTCTGTATAATAGGCTCCAGTTTCATTCACCTCATTAGAACTGATTCAAATGTATTCTTTTTAATGGCTGAGTAATACTCCATTGTGTATATGTACCACAGCTTTCTTATCCATTTATCTGCTGATGGACATCTAGGTTGCTTCCATGTCCTGACTATTATAAACAGTGCTGCGATGAACATTGGGGTACACGTGTCTCTTTCAATTCTGGTTCGCTTAGTATGTATGCCCAGCAGTGGGATTGCTGGGTCGTAAGGCAGTTCTATTTCCAGTTAAGATCTAAAAGTAATACCAAAACTATAAAACTCTTAGAGGAGAACATAAGCAAAACACTCTCTGACATAATCACAGTAGGATCCTCTATGACCCACCTCCCAGAATATTGGAAATAAAAGCAAAAATAAACAAATGGGACCTAATTGAAATTAAAAGCTTCTGCACAACAAAGGAAACTATAAGCAAGGTGAAAAGACAGCCTTCAGAATGGGAGAAAATAGTAGCAAATGAAGCAACTGACAAAGAACTAATCTCAAAAATATACAAGCAACTCCTACAGCTCAATTCCAGAAAAATAAACGACCCAATCAAAAAATGGGCCAAAGAACTAAACAGACATTTCTCCAAAGAAGACATACAGATGGCTAACATACACATGAAAAGATGCTCAACATCATTCATTATCAGAAAAATGCAAATCAAAACCACTATGAGGTACCATTTCACTCCAGTCTGAATGGCTACTATCCAAAAGTCTACAAGCAATAAATGCTGGAGAGGGTGTGGAGAAAAGGGAACCCTCTTACACTGTTGGTGGGAATGCAAACTAGTACAGCCACTATGCAGAAGAGTGTGGAGATTACTTAAAAAACTGGAAAAAGACTGTATTTTTTAAAAACTCAAGTAATGTAAATTCTTGGAAAATATATGCAGCTCCAAATGGCCGAGGAGTTGTGGTATATACACAAATGTGGCTGTGGATACAGCTGTATAGTGAGCAGAAGCAGGTAATGGAAGGCCATCCTCAGAGAGATTCTCCATCAACTGTCCATGTTTTTCTTGAAGCAGGGAGCGATTGTTTCATGCATCTCAAAATCAGATCCACCTCATCAATGTGTTAATAAAGAATGTTTTCAGTTCAGTTCAGTCACTCAGTCGTGTCCGACTCCTCACGACCCCATGAATTGCAGCACGCCAGGCCTCCCTGTCCATCACCAACTCCCAGAGCTCACCCAGACTCACGTCCATCGAGTCAGTGATGCCATCCAGCCATCTCATCCTCTGTCGTCCCCTTCTCCTCCTGCCCCCAATCCCTCCCAACATCAGAGTCTTTTCCAATGAGTCAACCCTTCGCATGAGGTGGCCAAAGTACTGGAGTTTCAGCTTCAGCATCATTCCTTCCAAAGAAATCCCAGGGCTGATCTCCTTCAGAATGGACTGGTTGGATCTCCTTGCAGTCCAAGGGACTCTCAAGAGTCTTCTCCAACACCACAGTTCAAAAGCATCAATTCTTCAGCGCTCAGCCTTCTTCACAGTCCAACTCTCACATCCATACATGACGACAGGAAAAACCGTAGCCTTGACTAGATGCACCTTTGTTGGCAAAGTAATGTCTCTGCTTTTGAATATGCTATCTAGGTTGGTCATAACTTTCCTTAGAATGTTTTACTGAAGATTATATGGGAAAACAGATGATTAAATATATCACAAGCTATTTTGTAAATATTCTTTTAAAATCCCTCTAAGTAGTATCACCATATAATTTGCTATCTGAACAAGGGCACATGAATAATATCCCTGAACCATTATGCACAAACCGTCATGGTCCAGGAAAACCAGGATGCTTAACCATCCTGGTTTTCACTCTCTGCCTTTAAACTCTATTCTCCCTTAAACTTTCTCCTGTGCACGGATTACGTGTCTCCTCTGTTTCCCAGTTTTTCCATGATACTCTGCCCAAGTCTCCATCAACCTTCTCTCCCATATCGCTTTCCTTTCCTAACCACCTTCTCCTCTTCCTCCACCAGCTATTTCACTGTCTCTCTTTTAGGCATAAAGCAATAAGCCCTCTATTAATTTCTCCCATTTATATCCTTATACTCAGCATTACCTTAGCAAAGAGTTTTCTTCATAATACAATGATGATGCAGTGGTAAAGAATCCTCTGCAATGCAGGAGAGCCAAGAGATACAGGTTGGATCCCTGGGTCAGAAAGACCCCCTGGAGAAGGACAAGGCAACCCACTCTAGTATTCTTGCCTGGAAAAATCCATTGACAGAGGAGCCTGTCAGGCTACAGTCCACAGGGTCACAAAGAGTCAGACACAACTTGGCTACTAAACAACTTAAAAGACAATGAATACTGAAGAAGCCTGTTTATCAGAGATTCTTTTCCTGACACCCATCCAAAGAAAATGCAAAAGGAGATATCATTAAGACATATACAAATAAGTAGGAAACACATGAAGAATATTCAACTTGAGTAATAACTTAAAAATTACACAAAACTGAAAATGAAAACATTTTGCTAATGATAATACTTGGTGTTGAATAAGGTACAGAGAACCCAGGACTCACACACTCCTGGCCGGTGGAAGTGTGCATTAGTGCCTCCTTTCTAGACAGTGATTTGGCAGTACTTATTTTAAAATCTCACAAAGGAATGTGTAATTTAACCTAGGAAGTCTACTTCTAGGAATTAAATGAGTAATTATGGATGAGTACACATGGTACTCATATTACTCATGTGATATTGTTTATCACAGCAATGTTTATAATAGTTAAAAGCAAGAAACCACCAAAATATTCACAATTGTTTTAATAATTTATGTTATATTCACACACAGGATGCAACTACTTAAAATGATGTCTTAGATCAGCACTTTTGAAACCATTTTAGCAGTAAAGCCATTTTATCAAAAAATCTCCTACACATAGCTGTAGTAAAAGGAAAAAAAAAAAAAAAAAAAGCATACACAAGCAGAGTCCCTCTGTTTGAGATGGCATGAGTAGGACAAGCAAATTGACCTCCTCCCTTATAGCACTAAGAACTATGACTTTTGAGTCTGTGGTAAATCTCATTACATATGTGAATATTATTAACATGGGAAATTTTCCACAGTAGAATCTAAAAACAAAAGATAGCTGTTACAAAATGAGTATACACAAATTTGTTCCAAAAAGTCAGTGGGTAAAGGATAATATAGTCAGACAGTCAGACTCCATTCCCAAAAAGAAAAAAAAAATAATAATAATCCCTTTAGTAGTGGGTAAGAATTCAGGGGATCTTACCATCTAATTTTTTACACCTTCCTGTCAGATTGCCCTGCAGCCCATCTGAGTGGTGTTCTAGCCTTCAGAACACCTTCATTCTAGCTCCATCTGGGAGAGCAATTATAGCTTCTTATGGTCCTGCTTATAGGTTCTTCAGAATCAAAGAATCTTACTGTTGTTATCTTTTGTGATATAACTTGATGTTTTATTAGCTAAAAGAATCCCCTTCTCCTACCACCTCATACACATCAGAGGTTAGGATGGACTCAGGCCTGGGATTCCATCTCAGCTTTGTTCTATTTTTCCCCCGATTCTTTATTACCTTCATATCATTCTTTGTAGATGCCAATATCCACGTCACCTCTTTGTGTACTCCACTCCCCCACTACAGAGTGGACTTACAGGTGTGACCAACAGTACAGGAAAAGCATTAGTACGTGACTTCTGAGGCTCTCATAAGAACTACTGAAGCTTCCACCTGGCTTCAATATGCTCTGGAAGAGGCCAGTTGTTTTCCCCAGGGAACTCTTCGCTACATGGAGAAGTCCATGTAGAGAGGAGTGAGGGTCCTGAACAACAGAAAGTACCACTTGCCAGCCATGATAGTGGGCCTCCTTGGAAATGGATTCTCCAGCCCCAGTCAAGCCTTCAGATGACTGCAGCCCAACATATATCTAACCACAACTGCATGAGATATCCTAAGTGTGAACTGATGAACTGCCCAAATTATGACCAGCAGATATTATAAGTGCTTCCTGTTAAAACCATTACATTTTGTTGTGATTTGTGATTTGTTGTGGAGCCATAGATAATGAAAACGCTCTCATCCAAATTAATCAAACACAGGGAGCATCTCTCCCCACATCTCCGAATCTAAGGGTGTCTTTAAGCCTAATAGTCTGAGCTTGATGAGATGAGCAAAGAAGTTTATTCCCACCAGCACTTACTTGATATTCATACCTTTTGCACTCTCCTACAAAAAAGAAATTCTGATTCTACTTAAAACGGAACATATTTCCTTCTAAGACATATTTAAGAACTTAATTTTTCATTCTTGATCATTTGAGTTTTCAATTATATCAATCACCAATATTCAGAAGACATTTAAAGGCAGAATTGATCCAAAAAAAAAAGTAACCATCTAGATAAAGAGAATTATTATTGACTAAGTGTATTAAGTGCTTCTAAAAGGCAAGAATAGAAAAATGACACGGAAAGATTATTAAACAGATTTATATTTTTTATTAGACTGTGAGATTGGAAAATTCACAGGAAAACTGGTTGTGGCTCCTCTCAGCTGGTTATCATCTTCTTCTGCCCTTTTCCTAGTATCATATCAAAGTTGCTATTTTTGGTGACCACTTGTTTAATTAGTATATCAGTTCAACAGATTAAACACAGCAGCTCAAAATTAGAGTATTTTCAACAAGGTAAGTTATTTTCCTCTCAAAAAATTCTGAGTTAACAAGACTCCTCTGCTCAGGTATAAAGACCCAGACTCCCTTTGGTGGGGGCGGGGGTGGGGGTGCACACCATGACAAGAGGCATGTATGTCCTTCTCCATATGCTCTATGACAGAGCATAGCGGGGTGGGAGGCAGGGGAAGAAGTGTTTATTGACTTTTTTTTCCACATCCAAATGGCTGTAACATACTCATGTGTACATAAACTACACAATAAGGTTGGGAGCTTTAATCTCTCAGTAATTTTCCCTCAGCAATATATGTTGCACATGTGTCAGACTCTCCAACGGATATATATAAATTTTCAGAATCTCTCCTTACAGCCATAGACAAATTTCTTTAGCTTTTGATTCTACATCTCTTCTGATTAATATTAAAATATCAGTCAATTCCCCGTAACTCTCCACTGCAACCAGGTATTGGGAATTGCTGAGTCAAGGCAATGGCTGAGGCAATGCATTTCAAAGACTGCCATTCCACTTAAACTATGATAACTGCACCTAGACTACAGAGATGGGATGTCAGGTGATTTATTACAGAAGAAGTGTTTTTCTTCGCACACAAAAGCTTCATAAAACAACATAATGACCATTTCATTGCCAAAGAACTTGAGTGATGATTTTCTCCATCTGTGAAATTCAAATTAAACAACCTGAATCATGTCATTTTTAAATTGCAAATGATCATTATATGATTCAATTACCAATAGAAGTCCTCATTATCTCATCTTTCTTCTTGCATCTCTAACTATTCCTGTGATAAATATCCTTAAAAATCCATCTGTATAGTAGGGTGTGATGAAAACACAGATTCAATGCAACAAATACCAACAGCACTCACCATGTGACAGACACTGTAATCACTTTACTGATTAGGGAATAACCACATCCAAATCCCAGAGTATTTGAATCAAGAGGATTTAACCAAGCAAATGTAGGTAGTAAGGGAAATATTGTCTTGAGTGGATTCCATTAAAGGTCTAAGGGAAAGAGAGTGGCACGTTCAATACACTCTGTGCAGGTCTCAGAAAATAAGAGATGAGCAAGCCCTGAGGCTAGAGATAGAGTCACCAGCTGTATCATGCAAGGGCTTTGGGGATTTTACTCCAAGGTCAATTGAAAACCACTGCAGAATATCAGGCAGAGGACTGAAATCAATGTTTTCTGGAAGAAATCATCCTGTATCTCATGAGAAGAAAGCAAATGGTGGTAAAAATAGAAACTGGGCATTGAGGACAGGCAAGGCTGAATGCAGGCAAAGTCATTTAGGAAGCAATTGTGATAATCCAAACAAAAGGTTAGAGATTGACGGTGGCTTAGATTAGGGGTATGGGAGGAGAGAGAAAATGTGAATGGATCTGAACACCATTTAGCAGGCATAATTGATACAAATTGCCTAGGAAGAACACAGCAACTGGGGGAAAAAGATGTTAATGCAGTTATTCTGCATAGTAGTAGTCTAGGCAACTTCCTTTGACCCTTGTTCTCAAAATGTCTATGGTAAACAAGACTCAGCAGGAAAACGGACCTAATTGGAATGTGCAAATTTGTTTATATTATATGAGTGCAATAATGTAAATAATGCAAGAAAATGACCCTTCAGGGTACCTACAAAAATGATACCAATGGTGTTGATAGAACTACTGATGCTTTTTTCTTCTTCCTTCCTCTTTGATGGGGTTTGCAAATACTTTGCAAAAAGTAATTTATCTTTCATGTATTCAGTTATGAATTCAATAAATATCTATTAAACATCTTACTCTGCCAGTCACTCTGCTAGGAAGCACAGAGTACACAGCAGCAAAAAACAAAACCTGATAACAAACACATACCTTCTGGAAGTTCACATTCGTGTGTGTGTGTGGCATTCTAGTGTGTAGTAGGGGGTGAGGGGCAGCTATCAGACAATAAACAAGGTAAATAGAATATTATAGAGCATGCCTAATAGTCATAAGACTGATAGGTGTGAATTCTCACTTATTGCCAAAATAGACATTTTCAAAACCAAATAAAAGATGGAGTAGGAATGGAATTACTAGAAGTCCAAACTAAATGGATATATATGCCATCCCCCCATTGTCCCCACCACTTAATAGCAAAGCTACCATTCCCACTAACTGACCTCAAAGCACTCTGCTTAACACTGTATAGTTCTTATCTGGTTATATTACCATTGCTGAAGATGTATTTTTTCATCTTTTCAAGCCTAGACTTACGAATAGACAAACCTTGGAAATAGTGGAGGAGAGACAACCATTGCTTTTATATTTTAATAATAAACATATCACAAATGAACCTCATTTTGAGCATAAAGTCTTGATGCATGAATAGCCATTTATTATTTGGAAAAATTCATTATTAACCTTCCATCTCAAAGAATACATATTTGTAAATGGAACTTTTCCATCAGAAAACACAACTTTGAAAATGTGTTCTCATAAACATTATCTTTTGAGTCTCACAAACCTAATGCGAATTTTACCTGGAACTGTATCTGTGTGGACAGAATTGTACACATGACCCACAGAATATCATTCTGCCATCTACTAGCAACCAATAGAATTGCAGCCTCTGAGGTTGAAAGACAGTTGAGAATTGCATATTTGTGCCTGTGAACAGTAAACAATGGAAGTCTGTGAGAATAATCACAGTTGCACTAAACTTTTTCAATGATTTTAGATTTTCAGGTGAATCATTTTGCAGCCAAGTGAAGGGAACTGTGCATATTCTGTCTTCTGTTTTATACTCTGAAGATGAAGTTTGTATCAACTACAAATTAATGTGTATATTTTTTAAAGGGTAGAATAAATGTGTTCACTTAATATTCATGACCCATTTGGTAATGTGTCTTAAAAATTAATAGCATGCATAACGTTGTGTTTTTAATGAAACAATTTGAACATTCCTTACAATGTGCAATGACTAAGTTTGTTTTATATAATGAAAGTAATTCACCAAGTACAGCATGATTAGCTGTTCGCTGCAAAGGGTACTCCACAAATCCCCATGCTAGAGGAATTATGATTTGGGGGCAAGCTATTTCAAACCTCAATAACTTTGTTCCCTTTGGGTAATGGTAGGAATATGTTTTATTGATTTTTCTCAAAACATCCAGTGCTTTTCAATGAAGCAAAAGTTTCAAGTATCTTCATGCAGTAATTTCAAAACTCCCCTCAAACTATAAACAAAGATTATTTTTCATATATAGTTTAGTGAATATGAAGCAATACATATTATAATAAAGATCAGGCTCTCTGAGAACAAAAAGGAAAGGTAATTATAGATAAAAATCATCATCCAAAGTAATACCTTTCCCAGAGAGCCAGGAGCATGCCTCTCTAGCAGATGGTTTTTAACCCTTCCTTTCACAGGACATGTACTTTCTTTTAAGATACCAATCTGTACAACAATAAGGAACATTAAAACAAATAGCATATCTGTCATCTAACTATAAAACCTTTACATAAGAATTATAACCTTACTAATAAGTAAAAAAACTATTCCAAAATATATAGAAAATGTATCTGTAGATATTTGTTAAATGATTCAGTGAATTTTCTTTTAACCACAAAGGAATGAACTATTAATATTACAGTGTTTTTGAGTATAGATTTTTAAGGCACTTCTTCAATTAATAGATAATTAATTAGAGTTAATAGCTCATCATGTATAAATACTTTTTGGATACTCTAAACATTCTTCTGGGCTTTCTCAGGTGGTAAAGAATCTGCCTGCAATGTAGGAGACACAGCTTGGATCCCTGGGTCAGGAACATCCCCCGAGAAGGAAATGGCAACCCACTCCAGCATTCTTGCCTGGAGAATCCCATGGACAGAGGAGCCTGGCGGGCTATAGTCCATGGAGTCACAAAGAGTCAGACACGACTAAGTAACAACTTCACTTTTCACAAACATTCTTCTATAAAGAGGGACTAAGTGGAGAAGGGGACTATGGGTGACTTTTGTTTTTCCTTCTTATATTTTTTGGGATTCTGGATAGAAGTTTTTCTAAAAGCTGTCATCTTTTAAGATAAACATTATATGAACATTATTTCTTTATTTCTTAATCAGATTCATCTATAGATGACACAAATTTCTCTCACCTACAATCAAATTATCATAAATTTCAAATGATTAATATACAACTAAAAATGCTACCAATTTTCTCCCTTGATATAAGGAAATATTACTTAATATTATTAAAAATTTTACTGTGCATCTATGTTGTACTTCTATGGACTTCCCTGGTGGCTCAGCCAATAAGGAATCTGCCTGCAATGCAGGAGACCCGGGTTCAATCCCTGAATTGGGAAGATCTTCTGGAGAAGGAAATGGCAACCCATTCCAGTATTCTTGCTTGGAAAATCCCATGGATGGAGGAACCCAGCAGCCTACAGTCCATGGGGTCGCAAAGAGTTGGACATGACAGAGACTTCACTCACATGTTGTACTAGACATGTTCATTTTTAATCATCACAGAAATTCCTTGAAGCAGTATCATTCTCACTTTACAAGTAAGAAAACTATAGCCCAGTTAAATATGTTCCCTAGACTTACACAACTCATAGTTTGTGATTTTAATCCTTGTCTACAGAAGGTAATGGCAACACACTCCAGTGTTCTTGCCTGGAAAATCTCATGGATGGAGGAGCCTGGTAGGCCACAGTCTGGGGGGTGGAGAAGAGTCAGACATGACTGAGCGACTTTACTTTCACTTTTCACCTTCATGCATTGGAGAAGGAAATGGTAACTCATTCCAGTGTTCTTGCCTGGAGAATTCCAGAAACGGCGGAGCCTGGTCGGCTGCTGTCCATGGGGTCGCACAGAGTTGAACACGACTGAAGCAACTTAGCAGCAGCAGCAGACTCGAGTTCTCTTAACTATACATCACTACGAGGAGGAGAGCTGGAAATTTATAGGGATTTAAAATGAACAGAAAAATCTGCTCTGCCATGAATGCTTTTACCATCTAGTTTTAAAGAAGATACAAGAACACTACATGATTTAAAATAATTATAATATTGCTAATACCCATTTGTCATACACTGTGCTAAACACTTTACATGAATCATGTCCTTCATTCCCACAAATGCCATCTGACAAGTTTCTACATAAATGTTGCTTTCTCTGAGAAGTATTCTTCAGCCCCCTGATCTACGCTAGGCCCCCAAGTTGTAGGTTCACCATAAACCATCCTCTTCTTTCATCGTATTCCTTCCAGTTTTAGATTTTCTATTTACTGGATAAAAGGCTTCATGAGGGAAACAAAAGTGACTCTTCTTTGCCCCCACTCTTCCCACAAGGTATTGGTCACATTTTAAAACAGTGGACAGAGGAAAAAATGGAAAATACTTACCTTTCTTGAGTCACTCAAAACAACAGTAAAGTATCTACTCAAGCCACAGTAAATTTTTTGTTGTTCTACCAGTTTTTGCTTGTAAATTTTTGCAAAGTTGTGTTGGTTTCTGCAATACAACAATACAAATCAGTCATAAATATACATATATCCCCTCTATCTTGATCCTCCCTCCCTCCCCCCAGTCCCACTCCTCTAGGTCATCACAGAACACCAGACTGGGTTCCCTGTGTTATATAGCAGCTTCTCAGCAACTATCCATTTTACACACAATAGTGAATATATGTTGATGCTGCCTTCTCCATTCATTCCACTCACTCCCTTCTACACTGTGGACTTGTGGACATAGTACACTCTTTCACTCAGTATCTCACTGGCTCTGTAGCTACCACCAATACCTTTCTCTGCTAACTGTCTAAAACTCCCTCTCAACTCCAAATTTTGCTTCATGTTCTTCGTTCTCCACCTTCTCTTATCTTCTACATCTCTTAAATTTCAAATCTGGCCTTCTTTCAATTCAGAGGCTCTATTGATTATTCTACAGCTTCCCAAGTGGTTCAGTGGTAAAGAATCCACCTGCCAATAAGAAGACCGGGTTTGATCCCTGAGTGGGGAAGATCCTCTGGAGAAGTAAACAGCAACCCACTCCAGTGTTCTTGCCTGGTAAATCCCACAGACAGGAGAGTCTGGTGGGCTAGAGTCCATGGGATTGCAAAGAGTCAGACATGAATGAACACACACACATTGATTATTCTAATTCTACTCAACAAATGCTCAAAGACTGGAGTGAAAAACAGAATGAACAGAGAGGAAAGGGGGAGAAATGTCTGAGATGTGTCCTGGTACCCAAGAGAACTCAGTGAGTCACGGGGCAACCTGAGTGGGAAAAGTACTAGGTCTTCCCCATGCCCTCAATTTCATTTCTGCTTCTTCACTGAAAATGAAATATTTTATTTCTGGTAATGGATATTAACTATTCCTCAAATGTCAAGAGCTTAGCAAAGAAGTTTTGTAAATCAATGTAACAAATCTGCTCAAAACAACAAAACCTCTTAAGACAAAAATAGATCCCAAAACATTAAGACCAGATTGGATACACTCTGAAGATATTATCTTAAGAAAGAATGTGAAAGTTGAAAAAAGTGTAAAATGTCTATTTTGGAAGCAATTTTTAAGAGGCATGTTTTTCATTGACCATCCAAATGCTATTTCAAGAACTCTCCAGAATGCCTAAAAGATGCATGCTTATGTGTGTATAGGCATGTGTGTCCACTATGAAGATCACCAAAACTATGACAATCAAAACTTGATACCATTAAATATCCTGATTATGAGTTATACTTGTGCTAAGTCACTTCAGTCATGTCCGACTCTTTGGACTATAGCCTGCCAGGCTCCTCCATCCATGGGATTCTCCAGGCAATACTGGAGTGGGTTGCCATTTTCTTCCCCAGATCTTCCTGATGGAGAGATGGAATCTGTGTCTCCCTTATTGGCAGGCAGGTTCTTTACCACTGGCGCCACCTGGGAAGTTATCTTTAATTGTACATTTACATCTGTATGTCTCCAGTTAAAGTAGACAGGCCACCACATAGATTCTCATGGGGAATTTGGAGAGTAGATTTGGAACAGAATTTTGCTACTCATACATATTACTCATCTTCTGACTCATGGTGCTGGCATGAGACTGCAGCCAGGCCTGCAACTCCCCCAACTCCCCCTGCATCTCATTCAGTATAACTAAGTCCTAGGCCAGGTATATAGGTTTCACAAGACAACAAGCTCCTGAATTTCTGCAAGACATTCATTTCACCAAAGTCAAAAGTCACAAGAAGTGACACTTCAATCAGTCCTCACTGACTCTAGCTTGTATATCCCAACTTGCTCTTATTCTCTCCCAGTTTGTATCTATCTGCCCTTCACAACTGCTTTGGGGACTTTAAGCTCCAAGATCAGATCAGTTGAGAAGACAATGAGCAGTACAGAGACTCAGTAAATTCCAGAATTTCAAAATATCTAAGTCTTATGTGTCTGTGTGTGTCTGCTTCTCCCTCTTAACCCTGACTGATATATACTGTCTGAGTCAATGAACATAAGTAATCCCACCTAATCATTTAGCCAAGAGTGATTTAGCACATATTCTGTGCCAAGTACTATTTTAACCACTGGACACACACTGATGCAAGTAACAAGAGAGACATTCCTCCCCTTATGTTGTCTGCATACTAACTAGGAAGATGGAAATAAATGAGCATGTAAATAAGCAAGCATAAAATTCAGATGATGTATTAGTTTACTATTGCTGTTCCAACAAACTTGGTTGCTACAAACAATTCAAACTTATCTTACATTTCTGGAATTCAGAAGTCCAAAATGAATCTTGGCTAAAATTAAGTCAGATTTCTCCCCAAGGATCTATGACAGAATGCCTTTTCTAGCTTCAGAAGACCACTTGCATTCCTTGGTCTGTGCCCCTTTCTCCATATGTAAAATACATCACTCCCTCCCACTTTTGCTTCCATCGTCACCTCTCCTTTTTCTGACTGATCCTCCTGCCTCCCACTTATGAGGACCCTTGAGATTACATTGAACATGCTCAGATAATCCGAGATAATGTTCCCATGTCAAAATTCCTTTTCCCATTTAAAGGAACATTCACAAGTTCCTGGCCATTAGTCAGTCACTCAGATAATCTGTGTTCATAGAAAATCAACAAAATAGGGAAATGAAATGTTACCTTATATAGAGTAGCCAAAGATATCCTCTCAGAGAATTTCTTTTCAGCAGAAACCTGAAAGATAAGGAGTAAAGTATTCCAATCTAGTCAGGAAGTATTAAGAAGTATTAAGACTGTAAGGGAGAAAAAGCTGGATGTGTTCCTGGAAAAGAAAAACCACTTTTCACAAATTGAGCAAGAGGTGGTAGGACCAGGCCTCAGAGATCTGAGGCCAGATCTTCTAAGGCCTTGTGCTAAGCAGCTTGGGTTTTATACGTCAGTCACTGTGCCAAGATTTTATTACTGCAGCATTCTATAGGAGAAACTTTATCTAAGATGGAGATGCAGCAGACTCTAAAGTGAGTGAACAAAACCAACATGTGGGCATCATCTCATGCCATTGGATCTTAAAGACCTGTATGCATCATGGACCACAGAAATAGTAAAAGTATCTGTACTGCACATCAGTTTCCCAACTTATGGGCTAGCAAGCTGAATCTCTGCAAGTAGCATTGAACAAACAGAAGGAGCCTAGGAAAAGATTTTGACTGAACTTCTCTATATTTCAACCAGACTGTTTACTGAAAAACTAATGAACATTTTTTCCTCCAAAAACAATTTGAAAATTGATTTTTGTTTAATAAGTGCAGGTACTTTTGGGAAGGTCTTCTCTGCTGGCACAGTGGTAAAGAACCACCTGCCAATACAGGAGATGCAGGTTGGATCCCTGGGTCAGGAAGATCCCCTGAAGAAGGAAATGGCAACCCATTCTAGTATTCTTGCCTGGGAAACCCCATCAACAGAGGAGCTTGTTGGGCTACAGTCCACGGGGTTTCAAGAAGAGTCAGACATGACTTAGCAACTAAACAACAACAACTTTAGGGAAGAAGTCATGCCTTTAACAATGTTAGGTCTTCTTTTCATGCTTTTCTATTCTACATTGTTCTAGTGGAGTGGTGAAGAAGTGGTTCTATCTGAAGTCAGCTGATGAGCAAACAGGAGGTAGGGAGATAAATGTATGAAATATGCATGTCACTTAACTTTGAGGAGTTTTGCTAAGAAAAGAAAGATAAATCGGATGGCAACTGGAGGAAAATGAGATATTAGTAGGGTTTTTGTTAAGATGGGAGATATGTTAGTATGCTCAATGATGACAGAATGATGAAGGGAAATTTGTTGATAGAGGAAAAAGCAGGAAAACTGCAGGGGTTAAGCAGTTAAAAAGTCAGTGAGAAGGAACAGGATTCATGCATAAGTGAAGGCTTTGGCCTTGGATCAAAGTAAGGACAGTTCAAACTGAAAGTCTTATTTCTCATTAACTAAAGGATTGACATTCTGCTTTTGTAACAGTCTCTTGAGTTTTGTTAGCAGAAAACAGCATCCTAAACCTGAGTACTTCACGACACTGACAAGACTGCACTTCTAAGTCTTTAAGGCTGTCAGTATCCTACTTAACTGCAGCAACTCCACTGAGGGAAAGACCACCTTGTGGGGACCTGTCTGGGAGTCCAGCCAACAGCCCCTTGATGACATGACTTCCCTCTAAGTGAGTTCATTTTATCCTCTGTAGATTTCAGTTCACACAGACATATTTTTTAAAATAAGTAACTTTAGCAAATAGCTATACATCACTTTTAATTGATATACTGAACCATCTAGCATGAAGGCAGCTGCTTTCTATACTCATACGTGTTGGGTGAGAATTCTCTAAGTATAGGGATTAGCCAATTAAAACCAAACGGTAGAGAATATGACCAGAAAATCGCTTCCAGGGTTCCACGCAAGAACACAGAGAGATAGTTTGCGACCAGGTAAGTTGTTGGAGTCAATATACAAATATTTTATTTGGTATTCTATTTATTACTGATTTCTGTGCTTAATTGGTAGCTGACTTATACATTTTTCAAGAAGGAGTGAATTGTCTATGCCAGAATGCATTAAGACACTGCAAATCAAGGTTCTGTTTTAGTGGGAAACTGGGGGGGAAAAAACTGAAAGGTATTGATGCTGTTATGCAAATAAGAAAAGCCCAAGAAGAGAGAGTTCTATCATTTCTGTGATAGATAGAAATGGGCTCAGGGTTGACAGGCAATCTAAAAATTACTATTACCTCTCATTATATCCTTCCAAGCATTTCTGTTTGTGCAGAATGGGATTTTAAACATCTTGATCAAGCAATAGGAGTCTGCCTCATCTCCTGACACTGATGATCATCTGGCAGGGCAATATTGTTGCTCTAACTGGCATCCTCACATGGTTATGAAACTGCATGAGGCATTACTCAAGAAGTGACTTGTGATTGGAAACAGCCAGCAGAAATTTAAAAGCAAGTATCATTTTGCCACTCATGAACTGATCAAAGATTTCATAGAGCTTTATGCCTATGAGGGCCAGTATATAAGATTCACTCTAATCTCAAGATGTAAATTTCAATATCTTCAACTGTCTTAGATTCTTAGAGTTGTAGGACTTGAAATCTGTTCGGTTTCAAAATGTTCAAGCAAACAAATAGAAGCCACCCATTGTAATACAACACTCATCATGGGGCAAAGGCTGCCTATGGAAGTCAGTAGCCATGAGTCATACACCATTACTTTCTCCAGCTCATAATTTTAGAGCAAAAATATGATAGGTGTTTCTTTGATTTTTTACAAACTCAAATTCCTACCGTTTATCAGGTACATTTGGGGCGGTCTACTTAAAATACTTGAGGTCTTCTGGCAATAAAGTTATACCAATCACAAAGTAAATCTGGGAACAATAAGGTGACAACATATTCTCAGCTTCTCTACACTTCAGTTTTCTCACCCGTAAAATATGGAAACAAATGTCTACCTTCTAGACTGATTTAAAAGATTAATTGGATTATGATTATAAAAATATTGGGTTAAGAATCTGGTACACAGTGTTCGCTCAAAAAACAGTGACTGTCATTGTAACCATTGTTCTCTTTGTGCAAAAAGCAAGAAGACATGATTTATCATAGACTCAAAAGCCTGAAAGGAACTTTTAAAAGGCATCTATTCATCTTTCTTGTTCTGTGTACCAGGGTTAAATCCCACTTATCTACCCTGACTTCTCTCTCAAATGACTCTAAGAAGATAACAATACTTCTTAGTGGATTATTATGACTATGTAAATAACATTAATTGTTTGGGTTATATACAGTTGTTTTTCTCAAGAGATTTCTGCAATTCTAAAGCAAAGCAGCTGACAGCTTCTAGGGACAGTATCTTAATTAACAATTATTGTGCAAAAATCTTTCTTCTGACTAGGCAGGGGGAGAGAGGTTGTTAGGAGGCAGGGAGAGATGTGTAAGAGATGTCCAGAGAGCAAGGGGCTTTTGTTAGTTTAAAGGGTCTCTTCTTTGTAGAAGAAAGCTCTCCAATTAGACAGAAAACTGTCCCAGGAGCATAAAAGTCATTTTCAGCACCTTGTAAGTCAGTCCCATTTTTTTTAGTTGGACAAGTGAAAGAACGACATCTCTCCTGTTGCAACTGCCAATTATTTAAGAGGCAAAACTCAAGAAAGTCATTAGCTAATCTCAAGCATGAAATGATAAAGTAGCAACCAGAACTGAGCACAGCTAATGGCCGGCTTTATGGTTCTTTAATAAGATGGGGCTTGAAGAAGCCAGGAGAAAATAAACTCCAACTTTACTTCATTAGGACTAGATGCCTTAATATGTGTACAACAGTTCTATTTAAAATGAGTTGTCCGGGATGCAAAAGTCACTATATCTGAT
The DNA here is from genome assembly GCF_019923935.1 of Bubalus bubalis. Lineage (NCBI taxonomy): Eukaryota > Metazoa > Chordata > Mammalia > Artiodactyla > Bovidae > Bubalus > Bubalus bubalis. Next base: position 150,644,940 of record NC_059157.1, read on the forward strand.
CTGTGTTAGGCATGGACAACCTAAGAAATGACAGGTGGCACTTTTTAAAGAAAAATGAAGAATCAAACTCAAAATACATACAAGCACTCCTAAAAGGTTTTAAATACAGATTATAAATATAACCAACCAAAAGGTAAGATTCAAAATGAATCATATCCCTAGGACTATTCCTAATTAAACTATAGTAAAGATTTGTCTACAGCTCCTATTAGATGTAAGCTATACATTTATACTTGAAATTTCCTCCAAATAGGTATGTAATACACTGGCAACCCACTCCAGTGTTCTTGCCTGGAGAATCCCGGGGATGGTGGAGCCTGGTGGGCTGCCGTCTATGGGGTCACACAGAGTCGGACATGACTGAAGTGACTTAGTAGCAGTAGCAGCAACACTTTTAGTAACTATGCAAGTTTCTTAGAAAGGATTTTAATCACTGATATAACAAATACTTATGAAACACCTACTGAACTAGGAACCAAGGTAACAGAGGAGGGAAAAAGTACATAATGCCAGACTTCAGGAACTTAAAATCCAGTGAGGAAAATGGATATTAACACAAGACATACAGCTTATGCCATCAAGAGCATGACGAAAGATACTAAGAAGGGATCTGATTTAGACTGGAGGAGCAATGGAATTTAAGCTCTAACCTGAAAGACTGGCTAACAGTTAAATAAAATACCAGACTACCTGACCTGCTTCCTGAGAAATCTGTATGCAGGTCAAGAAGCAACAGTTAGAACTGGACATGGAACAACAGACTGGTTCTAAATCAGGAAACAAGTAAATCCAGCCTGTATATTGTCACCCTGCTTATTTAACTTATATGCAGAGTACCTCATAGGAAATTCCGGGCTGGATGAAGCACAAGTAGGAATCAAGATTGCCGGGAGAAATATCAATAACCTCAGATATGCAGATGACACCACCCTTATGGCAGAAAGTGAAGAAGAACTAAAGAGCCTCTTGATGAAAGTGAAAGAGTAGAGGGAAAAAGTTGGCTTAAAGCTCAACATTCAGAAAACGAAGATCATGGCATCTGGTCCCATCACTTCACGGCAAATAGATGGGCAAACAATGGAAACAGTGAGAGACTTTATTTTCTTGGGCCCTAAAATCACTGCAGATGGTGACTGCAGCCATGAAGTTGAAAGGTGCTTGCTCCTTGGAAGAAAAGCTATGACCAACCTAGACAGCATATTAAAAAGCAGAGACATTACTTTGTTAACAAAGGTCCATCTAGTCAAGGCTATGGTTTTTCCAGTAGTCATGTATGGATGTGAGAGTTGGACTGTGAAGAAGACTGAGCACAGAAGAATTGATGCTTTTGAACTGTGGTGTTGGAGAAGTCTCACGAGAGTCCCTTGAACTTCAAGGAGATAAAATCAATCAATCCTAAAGGAAATCAGTCCTGAATATTCATTGGAAGGACTGATGCTGAAGCTGAAACTCTAATATTTTGGCCATCTAATGTGAAGAACTGACTCATTTGAAAAGACCCTGATACTGGGAAAGACTGAAGGTAGGAGGAGAAGGGGATGCCAGAGGATGAGATGGTTGGATGGCATCACCGATGAAATGGACATGAATTAGAGTAGGCTCTGGGAGTTGGTGATGGACAGGGAAGCCAGGTGTGCTGCAGTCCATGGGGTTGCAAAGAGTTGGACACTACTGAGCAACTGAACTGAATGAAGAGAAGGAGAGTAAACATTTTGAGGCAAGGGCACTGAGGCAGAAGAAAAGTTGGAATAGCTGAAGAGCCAAAAGAAGGCCAGTGAGGGTAATGTGATAGCATCAAGGAAAGAGAAGATACACAGACAGTGACAAGATCAGATTGGCCATGTTAAAAAATAAATAAATAAATAATGTATCCAAAGTGCAGTGCCACTGAATGGTTTTAAGCAGAGTATGAAATCATTAGATTTACATTTCAGAAAAAATAACCTGGCATAGTTCTGCATAGAAGCATACAATGGCACGAGGAACTACAAGTTTAGTAGGGAGCTGCCATGGTCTAAGTGAGGCATGGTAGTGTTTCAGATAAGAGATGTGGAGAAAAATGGATTCATTCAAGGTCTATTCTGGGATAGGTATCCATAGGTAATAGATTAGAATATTTCTCTGGCTTCTGGTTAAAATTACCAAATAGAATATGATTCCATTCACTGAGATAAAAACACAACAAAGTTAGAGGAAAGTGAGGGGAAGAAGTACAGTTCATCAGGTACATCATTAGAGACTAAAAAGGGAATGAGGAAAGAGCAGTAGCACAGGAATATCAGCATCTCTGGAGTGAAATATAATTTTTTAGATATATCCAATTTTATGATTGTATCCATTTATCTATACACATTTTGTTTGGGAATACAAGCCACAAATCTCAGCTCTTTTTGGATAAAATGAGTAGCATGTCCCCAGTAGGACAGGGACTCTGACATCCCAGGGACTGATGGTTATCACAAAGTGGGCATAAGAAAGTCAACTCCAAAAAATGAACAACCTCAGAACCAGAAAATTTGTCAAACAGTTCTGAAGTTTAACAAAAATAGAGGCAGAGATTTGAATAAGATCTGGTATTAATAGAAAAGAAGAACCAGCCAAAGAAATAAGTTAACAAGAACTCAGTTGTCAAAGATGGAGCTTTGATCAAGTATATAAGCAGACACTGAGAACCGTTTGTGATTTTTATCTTGACAATGTGGTAACTGTGTACAGATTAGCATAAGATGAGCTTATATGGGACACACTGAAGAGATGCTTGCTAGGTCCCCAGAGCACAGGTGGGACAACTGTGGTCTTCCACAGGGACCCTGTATGGAAGGGTTATCATTGCTCGTCTCAGAGTGAGGAAACACTGGAAATTGGTTTTGGCAACTACTGTCTTCATCAAGCGTATACCAAATATGCCTGGTGCAGCCTGTATAGTTCTTATTACAGAGTATACATTCAATCAATCTCAACAAAACCTTTGTATAAACTCCAGAGTTAAATTCCTCCCAATGTTGTTTTTTAAAGTAAGCCAGAAAGAAAAACACCAATACAGTATACTAACGCATATATATGCAATTTAGAAAGATGGTAACAGTAACCCTGTGTACGAGACAGCAAAAGAGACAGATGTATAGAACAGTCTTATGGACTCTGTGGGAGAGGGAGAGGGTGGGAAGATTTGGGAGAATGGCATTGAAACATGTAAAATTTCATGTATGAAACGAGTTGCCAGTCCAGGTTCGATGCACAATACTGGATGCTTGGGGCTGGTGCACTGGGACGACCCAGAGGGATGGTGTGGGGAGGGAGGAGGGAGGAGGGTTCAGGATGGGGAACACAGGTATACCTGTGGCGGATTCATTTTGATATTTGGAAAAACTAATACAATTATGTAAAGTTTAAAAATAAAATTAAAAAATAAATAAATAAATAAAGATATGTGGACTGGGCAGATACTACCCGATTCTTTGAAAATTTCAGTGACAGAAGAGGAAAGTTTCTATAAACAGCAGCCTTTACAGAACACTGCCTTAACAACAGTTAACAGACAATCTTATAGGACTACCCATTACAGTGGCACAAAAAGCAGCTAACTCATCAGAAACTATATTAGAGCTTTACAGTCTCTACCTTTTCTGACTTTTCATCTGAATGCCTCAGCTATGAAATCTCTTGTTTTGACCTTAGTGGACATGGCTAACCTTTGTGAAATAACCTAGAAAGGTCTTTGTGTCTGTTCTGTACACATTGGTAAATTTCCTGCATCCTTTCTTCAGAAGTTCCCAGCCTCAAACCCATTAATCACTCTCATTATTCTTTTAGACTCTCTATACACCACCCCTCCTCACTCTCTACAGTTAGGAGCCCAAAATTAGACTCATTAGCAAAGGCTTGGCCAATGCCAAGTCTAACAAGGTGACATTCTCATGGATTCTGCACATGGAAAAGTGAACTCATCAAAAAATGAGGTGATGCCTGGAAAGGTCTTATGAACTCTCTGAATCTTGTCTGAAATAAATATGTAAGCTAAAACCGAAACAAAGATTGGCAAACAACTGAACACCAAATCACATACCTGAGGTGCTAAGGCACCACTCACCACCTTACTCCTACCACCCACCCACCCTACCACCCCTTCCTTATTCCTGCCTATATAGATACAAAAATTCTGAGTTGGTAGGAGAGCCAATAATGCCAAAAGGTAGAGAGAAATAAAGCCAAAAAGGACCAAGAGTTGGAACCTAATATGCAGAGGCCAAGGCTGAGCATATACAGTGTAAACTAGAAAGGATCTGCCAATGAACAGGAAAAACCAATCTGGCTAAGAGCAGGACCCTGGAATCAGACTTCTGGGTTTGACTTCTGCATCAGCCACTTACCAGTTGTTTGACACTGGAGGCATTAGACTTTCAGCCTCATTTTCCTCATCTGTAAAGTGAGGCCCCTTATGGTACATAAATTATAGAGTTTAACAATCACATGAGTTAAGTATCTGTAACCGTTTCAGTTCAGTTCAGTTCAGTTGCTCAGTCGTGTCCGACTCTTTGCAACCTCATGAATCACAGCACACCAGGCCTCCCTGTCCATCACCAACTCCTGGAGTTCACCCAGACTCACGTCCATCGAGTCAGTGATGCCATCCAGCCATCTCATCCTCTGTCATCCCCTTCTCCTCCTGCCCCTAATCCGTCCCAGCATCAGAGTCTTTTCCAATGAGTCAACTCTTCGCATGAGGTGGCCAAAGTACTGGAGTTCCAGCTTTAGCATCATTCCTTCCAAAGAAATCCCAGGGCTGATCTCCTTCAAAATGGACTGGTTGGATCTCCCTGCAGTCCAAGGGACTCAAGAGTCTTCTCCAACACCACAGTTCAAAAGCATCAATTCTTCGGCGCTCAGCCTTCTTCACAGTCCAACTCTCACATCCATACATGACCACAGGAAAAACCATAGCCTTGACTAGATGAACCTTTGTTGGCAAAGTGATGTCTCTGCTTTTGAATATGCTATCCAGGTTGGTCATAACTTTTCTTCCAAGGTGTAAGCGTCTTTTAATTTCATGGCTGCAGTCACCATCTGCGGTGATTTTGGAGGCCCCCAAAATAAAGTCTGACACTGTTTCCACTGTTTCCCCATCTATTTCCCATGAAGTGATGGGACCAGATGCCATGATCTTCATTTTCTGAATGTTGAGCTTTAAGCCAACTTTTTCACTCTCCTCTTTCACTTTTATCAACAGGCTTTTTATTTCCTTTCACTTTCTGCCATAAGGGTGGTGTCATCTGCATATCTGAGGTTATTGATATTTCTCCCAGCAATCTTGATTCCAGCTTGTGCTTCTTCCAGTCCAGCGTTTCTCATGATGTACTCTGCATAGAAGTTAAATAAGCAGGGTGACAGTATACAGCCTTGACGTACTCCTTTTCCTATTTGGAACCAGTCTGTTGTTCCATGTACAGTTCTAACTGTTGCTTCCTGACCTGCATACAGATTTCTCAAGAGGCAGATCAGGTGGTCTGGTATTCCCATCTCTTGAAGAATTTTCCACAGTTTGTTGTGATCCACACAGTCAAAGGCTTTGGCATAGTCAATAAAGCAGAAATAGATGTTTTTCTGGAACTCTCTTGCTTTTTTCCATGATCCAGCAGATGTTGGCAATTTGATTCTGGTTCCTCTGCCTTTTCTAAAACCAGCTTGAACATCAGGAAATTCACGGTTCACATATTGCTGAAGCCTGACTTGGAGAATTTTGAGCATTACTTTACTAGCGTGTGAGATGAGTGCAATTGTGCGGTAGTTTGAGCATTCTTTGGCATTGCCTTTCTTTGGGATTGGAATGAAAACTGACCTTTTCCAGTTCTGTGGCCACTGCTGAGTTTTCCCAAATTTGCTGGCATATTGAGTGCAGCACTTTCACAGCATCATCTTTCAGGATTTGAAATAGTTCCACTGGAATTCCATCACCTCCACTAGCTTTGTTCGTAGTGATGCTTTCTAAGGCCCACTTGACTTCACATTCCAGGATGTCTGGCTCTAGGTCGGTGATCACACCATTGTGATTATCTGGGTCGTGAAGATCATTTTTGTAGTTCTTCTGAGTATTCTTGCCACCTCTTCTTAATATCTTCTGCTTCTCTTAGGTCCATACCATTTCTGTCCTTTATTGAGCCCATCTTTGCATGAAATGTTCCCTTGTTATCTCTTATTTTCTTGAAGAGATCTCTAGTCTTTCCCATTCTGTTGCTTTCCTCTATTTCTTTGCATTGATCGCTGAAGAAGGCTTTCTTATCTCTTCTTGCTATTCTTTGGAACTCTGCATTCAGATGGTATATCTTTCCTTTTCTCCTTTGCTTTTCACTTATCTTCTTTTCACAGCTATTTGTAAGGCCTCCCCAGACAGCCATTTTGCTTTTTTGCATTTCTTTTCCATGGGGATGGTCTTGATCCCTGTCTCCTGTACAATGTCGCAAACCTCAGTCCATAGTTCATCAGGCACTCTATCAGATCTAGGCCCTTAAATGTATTCCTCACTTCCACTGTATAATCATAAGGGATTTGATTTAGGTCATACCTGAATGGTCTAGTGGTTTTCCCTACTTTCTTCAATTTCAGTCTGAATTTGGCAATAAGGAGTTCATGGTCTGAGCCACAGTCAGCTCCTGGTCTTGTTTTTGCTGACTGTATAGAGCTTCTCCATCTTTGGCTGCACAGAATATAATCAATCTGATTTCGGTGTTGACCATCTGATGATGTCCATGTGTAGAGTCTTCTCTTGTGTTGTTGGAAGAGGGTATTTGCTATGACCAGTGTTTTTTCTTGGCAAAACTCTATTAGTCTTTGCCCTGCTTCATTCCGTATTCCAAGGCCAAATTTTCCTGTTACTCCAGGTGTTTCTTGACTTCCTACTTTTGCATTCCAGTCCCCTATGATGAAAAGGACATCTTTTTTGGGTATTAGTTCTAAAAGGTCTTGTAGGTCTTCATAGAACCATTCAACTTCAGCTTCTTCAGCATTACTGGTTGGGGCATAGACTTGGATTACTGTGATATTGAATGTTTTGCCTTGGAAACGAACAGAGATCATTCTGTCATTTTTGAGATTGCATCCAAGTACTGCATTTTGGACTCTTTTGTTGACCATGATGGCCACTCCATTTCTTCTGAGGGATTCCTGCCTGCAGTAGTAGATGTAATGGTCATCTGAGTTAAATTCACCCATTCCAGTCCATTTTAGTTCGCTGATTCCTAGAATGTCAACATTCACTCTTGCCATCTCTTGTTTGACCCCTTCCAATTTGCCTTGATTCATGGACCTGACATTCCAGGTTCCTATGCAATATTGCTCTTTATAGCATCGGACCTTGCTTCTATCACCAGTCACATCCACAGCTGGGTATTCTTTTTGCTTTGGCTCCATCCCTTCATTCTTTCTGGAGTTATTTCTCCACTGATCTCCAGTAGCATATTGGGCACCTACTGACCTGGAGAGTTCCTCTTTCAGCATCCTATCATTTTGCCTTTTCATACTGTTCATGGGGTTCTCAAGGCAAGAATACTGAAGTGGTTTGCCATTCCCTTCTCCAGTGGACCACATTCTGTCAGATCTCTCCACCATGACCCTCCCATCTTGGGTTGTCCCATGGGCATGGCTTAGTTTCATTGAGTTAGACAAGGCTGTGGTCCTAGTGTGATTAGATTGACTAGTTTTCTGTGAGTATGGTCTCAGTGTGTCTACCCTCTGATGCCCTTTTGCAATACCTACCGTCTTACTTGTGTTTCTCTTACCTTGGGCGTGGGGTATCTCTTCACGGCTGCTCCAGCAAAGCGCAGCCACTGCTCCTTACCTTGGATGAGGGGTATCTCCTCACCACCGCCCTTCCTGACCTTGAATGTGGGATAGCTCCTCTAGGCCCTCCTGTGCCCTCGCAGCCAGGGCTCCTGTAACTGTTTACTAGATCTGAAATAATCATGTTATAATTGTATGTATAGGTACACTTTTTGAATAATTTAAGTATTTGTTAACTTGACTAAAATAAGCATTTAAAAGGGCACTTTAGGCCATCTTTGCTGTTAAGTCACTGGAAAAATCCCAGGCATTGTCAATTCTCCAATAAACATGTAAATTTTTTTAAATTGGAGAATAATTGCTTTACAATGTTGTGATTTCTGTTATACAACAAAACGAATCAGCCATAATTATATATACAGCCTCTCTCTCTTGAGCCTCCCTCCCCGCTCCCTTCCTACCCCTCTAGCAGCTTCCCATTAGCTATCAATTTTACATATAGATAGTGTATACATGTCCAAGGTATCTAAATTTTTAACCAAAATGGTAGCCATGCCACTGGCATCAAGATTGCAGTTAATATAAACCAATTCAATATACCAATTAGACAGCTGGTAGAAATAACTATGTATAACAGAGAACAAGAGATAAAATCCCTGATCCACATACTCTGACCTAGCATTCTTGTCAGCAAGAAACATAATTAAACTGTCCCTTCATGGAAGTCATTTAATTTCTAGCAGGAAATAAAAGCAAAATTGAATATCTGTAAGTATTTGAAATTTCAAGTTTTTGGCAGAACGTTTTATCTTGTAGAGAAACCATAAGCTCACTTAATATTTCCATATCATGAATACTATACATAAGATACCTCTCATTTAAGCTTATGATTATCCTTCCAATCAGTAGTACACACTTGAGCAGCTATTAATAGATTTTCTATTGTTGCTCTCAACTGAATCTGTCAATGCTTACTTATAGGCCTTAACAATTCAAGTTTTATTTTCTTTTTTTACTTAAAAGTCATAGATGAGTGAAAAAGGTCAGACACAAGCAAGTGTATAGTGCATGATTCCATAAAATTCTAGAAAATGCCAACTAATCTACAAAAATAAAGAGCAAGTCAGTGTTTGCCTAGGGCTGGGGCGGGGGTGAGGGGCGACAGGGCTTGAGGAGAGGACCACAAAGGGCCACAAGAAAATTTTAGGGTGATGGAAATTGTCTGTCTCTTTGTTGTGGCATAGTTTTATAGTATACAACTGTCAAAACCTACCAAATTGTACAATTTCAATGGATAGTTTACAATGAATAAATTACATCTGGATAAAGTTGACCTGAATAATAAATGTCACAGAAAAATGTCTAGAATAACACACAGAATATAAATAAAACTGATCAAGACTTTAGACATGCTTCTAGCTAACAATCAAGTTCAGCTCTATTCTGTACTTCTCTAAAACACAGAAATATGATTTTTACCAGCACAAATTAAGTTAAAACTAGCATCTTACAAAGGTTTGTAGAGCCAGGATGTCATCTAAGACAAGATGAAAAGTCTGTGTTTTTATAAACCTGACACTATGGGGAATAAAACAAGGAAATCAAGTTGGAGGTGCCTGTCTCCTTACAGAAAATGAAATGGGCTATTGCATGCAGAGTTGTCAGGAATATTACAGTTACTGATGGTTCAACCTGAAAATTTTTATGGAATCAGATGTTAAAACTCTTCTCAAAACTATTAAATGGAACTAGCATAAAGGATACTCTGAGTATTTTCCCTGTACTTCATAAAACCCTCCACCCCACATCAAAATGTTAAAGTCCACATTATAATTAATTATGCCTGCAGACTGTTGGCACATGCAAGAAGGTCATAGGAAAGCCTTTATGTCTCACATAAAACACCATCACAGGATTACAACACACTATCACACTCATTTCATTTTACCACAAGCCTGACAAAATAGTCAAATTCACTGAATTAAAACTCAATTATCTTCCTCCTTTAACCATCACAGCCTGCTTCACAAACTCCACGTTCAATTATGGCTATATTTCATTGTCCTCTTCTAGTTCATTACTCAATACACTAAATAGCCCTAAGTCTAGTGTCTTTAATGTGATGTTTCTCACTCCTCCTGAGTTATTCAAGGGAATAGAAAGAGATTAGAGCAGTCTAGAAGACGGTAGGAAGTGAGCAATAGAGAAGAGCACAGGATCCCCGTCATTCCACTGACACCTAGCATCACACCATAAAGCAACCTGCAACTATGTTTTTGCTTGTCCAGTTCACTCTATCAACATTGTTCCTTGGGGATGATCAACCCCTTTCAGGCTTAGGCTCTCTAGAGTTGACACCATTAGGCCCAGACATTCACCTCAAAGCTCAAGTCCATGCCACAGTGACAGAGTCTAAGGGGGCTTTCCACAATAGCCACCTTTTCTGCCAAAGCCTCATTCACTACAGAGCTTTTGTTTGGAGTCCAAAGACATCACACTAGAATGGGCCGCAAGCTAATTTTACTATCAGCAGTTTTATTTCAGGAGCCTCACTGTCCTTTGCACCTGAGCCTTGTTCAGAGAAACTAGTCCAGCCTTTACAGTTCTTCCTAGCTTCATCCACACCGGATTTGAACAATTTTTATGAATTTAAGCAAACTCCAGACAGTGGAGGACAGGGAAGCCTGGAATTCTGCAGTCCATGGAGTTGCAAAGCATTAGATATGACTTAGTGATTAACCACCACCACCTAGCTTCATATCCTGGGAAGCAATTCCCTCCTTTCCATAAGGCACAGTTATCCTGCTGCAGGATAATCCATCTCCTCTATGAAGCCTCTGCATACCAGAAATTTCATGGGAAGAATAGCCTTGAAGGGCAAAAATATATTTTGCTAAACCCTAACCACTAGAAATCAACATTCTATATTCATTGGAAGGACTGATGCTGAAGCTCCAATACTTTGGCCACCTGATGTGAAGAACTGACTCACTGGAAAGGACCCTGATGCTGGGAAAGATTGAAGGGAGGAGGAGAAGGGAACAACAGAGGATGGGGATGGCATCACCGACTCAATCGACCTCAGTTTGAGCAAATTCCAGGAGATGGTGAAGGGCAAGGAAGCCTGGTGTGCTGCAGTCCGTGGGGTTGCAAAGAGTTGGACACAACTTAGTAGCTGAAAAACCACCACCACTAGAAAATGTGTATCCCCACAAAAAAATGCTGCTGGTGCCCTACTCATACCCACTGGCTGTTACCATTTCTGGGAAAACCCTCCTTCCACCCAAGTGCAAGCACTTTGCCTGAGGGCTTTTTCTGGACACTTATACTCTGCCCAACACTGAACAGACCAGAAATACTGATGAGTTACCCACAAATGAGGTACTCAAATGAATGTTCTATACTGTTTCCAGAGCTCCCCTGCAGGCTAGGGCTCCACTTGCCCACCATGATCAATTGCTTGATCAATCACTTTCAATGACTTGCTTTCTTTACCAAAGTTCTCTGAGATCATCTCCCAGCAAACGACTTGCACCCAAATCCTTCTTTCAGAGCTTACTTCTAGAAGACCACAAACTAAGATGCCCAGTTCCTAGTTCAGTGTAATCAAGAGGACCCAGGCTGGAGAGCAGTCAAGAACAATGTCAGACATACAATCTCAGAACACTTCAGAAGAGCACAAAAACCAAGCAGGAAAGTTACAGGGAAGCCAAACCTGGCAGGTGGTCAACAATCTCTGCTCATAATTGAAGGAGTTAAGAAAAGGCAGAACACAGAGGTAGCACTGGGGAAAGAATTCATACATAGATGATATGGGCTGTTAGCACTATCTCTGACTATCAAGCAGAGGGAAGCCCCAGGGAAGAAGGCACAGGATCCTTAATCCTGAGTTTGTGCTTTTCAGAGCATTAGTAATGAGACACCTCCACAGCAGGAGGAAGAACTCAGACATGGAGACTGGAATTGCTCCTCTATATTACCAAAGTGTGCTCACTCACAGGGTCCCAGGAGACCTTTGACAGTAAATCTTGTCTTTCCAGTAAGAATACACATTTAAACAGATTCTTTGTACTGAGTATTCAGCAAAATTAAACCAGACACATAGGACTACCCATGTACATCAACAAATAAATCTCAAATAACAGCAACTGTACTGCTTTATCATTTAAAGATGATTACATACACTGTTTAAACATCACAGCCATTTTGCATGGTCAATAGGAAAAGCTGTCTTTTCCATTCTCAGTATTGTATACACAGCATCTATGAGTTTATACATGGTTGCATTGAATTACTATGGACAAATGGAGTCACTCAACCACTGGAATATCAATGAAGTCTGGTAGTCAATTCCAGCCTAAATTATAAATGTTAATATTTCCTCAACTGACTCTTCACAATCCCAATTTCTCGATTCAAATCTCCAGCTCAGAATAAAAGGTAATATAAAAGTAACCATATTTTTGGAATTTTAAAACAGCAAGTTTTTCCCCTTTCACTCCTTCTGCTTTCTCTTGAAAGATGGAGCTTATTTTGTCAAACAAACACACAAGTTTTTCTTTAGAAAAATTCTGTTGAATTTGTTTTTCTATTCCAGGATATTTTAATCACTAAGTATGTTTTATGTGACCAGTGCACTGGTAAATATAAAAGTCTGGTCTTGACAATTTCATAGTTTGGAAAAACTGACACATCTGAAAACTAAAAGGAAGGTTGGATCTGCTGTTTAAATGATATGTAAACAATTGTTTTATCTTCTTATAGTAATACTAAGCAACAACTATTATCACAAATTTACATCACTATTTTAAGCTTCTAACCCTGATTCTAGAAAATTACACTTCAGTATCTGTTGATTATTCAGTATAGGAAAAGAACTGAGTTATTTTCTTCATCTGGGGTGGGGTTGGGAGAACAAGAAGATATGAAAAAAGAATATACATAGTATTTGACTTGGAGGAAAAAATTGAACCAGACAAAATTGAGCAATTTTGTCAAGTTCTTTAACCTTCCTGATGCAATTATCTAGATAAAATTAAGGTAATAATAACATCCACAGGTTTTTAATGAGAGTTTAAAAAATGATTCTTAAAGGTTTAGCATTGAGCCTGAAACAGTATATGTCTTAGTATTCAGTAAAGAATGGTTTTACAAAAAACCTCGAATAGCCAAAGCTATCTTGAGAAAGAAGAATGGAACTAGAGGAATCAACCTACCTGACTTCAGGCTCTACTACAAAGCCACAGTTATCAAGACAGTATGGTACTGGCACAAAGACAGAAATATAGATCAATGGAACAAAATAGAAAGCCCAGAGATTAATCCACGCACATATGGACACCTTATCTTTGACAAAGGAGGCAAGAATATACAATGGATTAAAGACAATCTCTTTAACAAGTGGTGCTGGGAAATCTGGTCAACCACTTGTAAAAGAATGAAACTAGAACACTTTCTAACACCATACACAAAAATAAACTCAAAATGGATTAAAGATCTCAACGTAAGATCAGAAACTATAAAACTCCTAGAGGAGAACATAGGCAAAACACTCTCTGACATACATCACAGCAGGATCCTCTATGACCCACCTCCCAGAATATTGGAAATAAAAGCAAAAATAAATAAATGGGACCTAATTAACCTTAAAAGCTTCTGCACATCAAAGGAAACTATTAGCAAGGTGAAAAGACAGCCTTCAGAATGGGAGAAGATAATCGCAAATGAAGCAACTGACAAACAACTAATCTCTGGAATATACAAGCAACTCCTACAGCTCAACTCCAGAAAACTAAATGACCCAATCAAAAAATGGGCCAAAGAACTAAATAGACATTTCTCCAAAGAAGACATACAGATGGCTAACAAACACATGAAAAGATGCTCAACATCACTCATTATCAGAGAAATGCAAATCAAAACCACTATGAGGTACCATTTCACACCAGTCAGAATGGCTGCGATCCAAAAGTCTACAAGTAATAAATGCTGGAGAGGGTGTGGTGAAAAGGGAACCCTCTTGCACTGTTGGTGGGAATGCAAACTAGTACAGCCACTATGGAGAACAGTGTGAAGAGTCCTTAAAAAACTGGAAATAGACCTGCCTTATGATCCAGCAATCCCACTGCTGGGCATACACACTGAGGAAACCAGAAGGGAAAGAGACACGTGTACCCCAATGTTCATCACAGCACTGTTTATAATAGCCAGGACATGGAAGCAACCAGGATGTCCATCAGCAGATGAATGGATAAGAAAGCTGTGGTACATATACACAATGGAGTATTACTCAGCCATTAAAAAGAATACATTTGAATCAGTTCTAATGAGGTGGATGAAACTGGAGCCTATTATACAGAGTGAAGTAAGCCAGAAAGAAAAACACCAATACAGTATACTAACGCATATATATGGAATTTAGAAAGATGGTAACAATAACCCTGTGTACGAGACAGCAAAAGAGACAGATGTATAGAACAGTCTTATGGACTCTGAGAGAGAGGGAGAGGGTGGGAAGATTTGGGAGAATGGCATTGAAACATGTAAAATATCATGTATGAAACGAGTTGCCAGTCCAGGTTCGATGCACGATACTGGATGCTTGGGGCTGGTGCACTGGGACGACCCAGAGGGATGGTGTGGGGAGGGAGGAGGGAGGAGGGTTCAGGATGGGGAACACATGTATACCTGTGGCGGATTCATTTTGATATTTGGCAAAACTAATACAATTATGTAAAGTTTAAAAAATAAAATTAAATTTTTAAAAAAACATAAAAAAAAACAATTAAGATATAAATATGAAGTGGAAAATGAAATTCTATAGGATTCACCAAAAAAAAAAAAAATTTATCCTCCCTCACTCTACCTTTAAACTCTGTATTTGGACTCATACTTTACTGTACTTTTTGGTAAGGTCTTGGCCTATCTCTAAATTTTCCAGTCAATCTTAGATCAGTTCTTAAGTCCTCTGGTTACATTTAGTTACAAAATGCTGTTCCCATATCAGTACTAAAAAATGTATTAGTCCTGTGTAATGGTCAAAATTCCAACCTTCACTTACAATTAACCTCTTCTGCAATTTGGGCCACCTTCAGCAGAAGTCTGCCGGGGCAAACTGCTCTCCCTGGAGCTTACCATCCTCCCCTCACCCAGAGATTTCTAGCCATGGTTTCTGAGCCTGTCTTTTGCCCAGGAAGTCAGAATGAGGTCATTCAGTTGGGCCTAATCCAAGAGGACAGGTGTCCTTGTAAGAAAAGGACAAATTTAGACCTAGACACACACACACACACACACACACACACACAGAGCACCATGTAAAGATGAAAGCAGAGAAGGAATGATGCTTCCACAAGCCAGTGAACACCAGACTGCCAAAGTACCAGAAACTGGGGGAGGTGCCCCAAACAGATTTCCCCCCTCATTGTCCTCAGAAGGAAGCAAACCTGCCAGTACCTTCATCTCAGGCTTCCAGGCTCTGAAGCTATGAGACAAAAGGTTTCCATTGTTTTAAGCCATTTGGTTTGTGATACTTTGTGATGGTAACCCCAGCAAACTATATATTTTGCTATATATGTGTATACACACTAGTTTGCATAGTTATATGTATTATAGATTTTATAGATTGTGTATATAAAATGAAACAAACTGCTTTCGATTATTTGAATATTTATTTTTTTACATAGCCTATGTAGAAATTATTACCACAATTTTTCAAATTGTCTCATTCAATCCTTTTAATTGTAAAGAAAGAATAAACAATTCAGGAGGAATTTATTTTCTCATTCATCACTTTTTAAGTAAAAGTTTTCACTTCAATTTCAAGATAAGTTATAATTTAAAATGGGAGTATCAGATATTAAAATTTGATTGCCATCTTGATGCAATACCATCAAATGCTTCTAACCCTATGTTTAAGAAGCAATTCTTGAAGTTTATGGGTTAGAGATTTAAATTTTCCCTGGGCATCTAGAGTTACCTGGTCCGTATTAAGAGAAACAGAACTGAGAGTAATGAAATTAGCAATTCCTTATTTTATTTCTAAGAGTAAAAGAGTTGAAATAATTTTTTTCACTTTTATTCAAGCATTCCCTGCTAAGAGAGTGAACATCTTCTAAATATGAGGAAGTGAGCCAAGTGAGGTTTAATAGGGTTCTGGATAGCCCAGGTGCATCTTGCTTCTTACCAAACCCTAATCTCAGATTAGGCATTCTAGAAGATGCCTTATTGAAAGACAGTTGTACTTAACTTCTCTGAAGTAACATCAGCCATTTATTTCTCCTCACTTTAGCATATGTTATTTTCCCAAGACAAAGAATTAACTTCTTACTCATTTAGACATCCACTCTAATTGTTTTGAACTTTCTTGGCCAAATGGAGGAATCATTTTTTTGGTCTTAAAATAAAACAGTAGCATTGCTTTTCCCACCCAAGAGAAAATTAATTCTGACCACAAAAGACTGCATTTCAGTTCAGGGCAATGTGTGAATTAATTAGTGCGAGAAGAAAAAAATCCTTTTTCTTATTCACATACCTTTCATCTTGGTTCTTCCAAACAATGACTGCTTTTGTTCAGTGCTTAAAAGAAGGGGGCACATTTTTAAGGCACCACTGGCACAGAGAAGGCTAGGGAGCATTACTTCTCAGAGGAATTTCTATATTTGATTTAATAACTTTCTCAAAACGTCTATTGTAATTTGAATTTTCATCCAACCAAAACTTAAATTACAATTAAAAACCTGTTTTGATAAAATCAATAGTGGAACTTAACAGAAGTCCTTCAGGCTCTCCTAAGACCAGCCCAGTCTCATTAAGGCAATCAATTCCTAGAGTTTATTTTTTCCATTTTCTTTTGTTTTGTTTTTAATACATATGGCCCACAGAAACAAAAAAATTATGATTGGAGAGCAAGCATAAAGAAAGTAATAAAATGAAGCAAGAAAAATTGTGATGAATATTATCTAAAAGACCTCAGCAATTCTCAAGATAGCATGTAATTCTCAAACAATGTCTCAGAAACACAGAGCTCCCAAGAAGTTTTGGTCTTCTGGAAGCTCCTGACAAGGTTCAAATTTTGTCAAACTAATTATTTCTGTGCGAAGTTATTTCAGACTACCTTAGAAAAACAACTTTGGCGTATGGTACACGAGTGGGGATTCATCTTGTATTACCTTCAAGACTCCGAGAAGACTCTAAACCAGGGACTTGGAGGTTCCTGCTTTACCCAAAACTCACTTGTCCTCGCCCTTGGAGAACACTGAGTTTCAGGTGCTACCCAGGCTATTTATAGGGATCCCCCCAGGGTTCTACCAGTTTCAGCTGAGTCCATGCATGACTCAATCATTACTTACATCAGTCACCCAAATTTCAGCTGCTCTTTCATGGAGCCACTGTAATTCTATAGAAAATAATGTTTCCTAAGTGAACTTAAGAAACACTTGGCTGTTTATAACCTGTTATTCATAACTTGTGCTACCTACCACAGATAGTAGAATGGTTGCTCCTAATATTTGCAGCAATTAGAATCACCTGGGAAGCCTTTAAAACTCCCAGTGCTCAGCTTGCTGCTGCTGCTGCTAAGTCGCTTCAGTCCTGTCCGACTTTGTGCGACCCCATAGACAGCAGCCCACCAGGCTCCCCCGTCCCTGGGATTCTCCAGGCAAGAACACTGGAGTGGGTTGCCATTTCCTTCTCCAATGCATGAAAGTGAAAAGTGAAAGGGAAGACGCTCAGTCATATCTGACTCTTAGCGACCCCATGGACTGCAGCCTACCAGGCTCCTCCGTCCATGGGATTTTCCAAGCAAGGGTACTGGAGTGGGGTGCCATTGCCTTCTCCAGCTCAGCTTGCACCCCCTGCCAAATAAGCCAGCATGCCTAGGACAGGGAGACCAGCCAGAACAAGACAAGTCAGGATTTTTTTTTTTTTTTAATCTACTGGTGATTCCAATGGAGAGCAAACTTTAGAAACCAAGGAAGCAAAATGCTAAAGGAAATTAACAGCAGAAACCAAGGCAAGGGTTAAGGAAGAACACTTAGGCCCAAGTATTTGGATATGTTTCCTTTTGAAATGGTGCATGAACACACATTAAGAATATGAAGCTGGCATGTATGCCCATTGAGAGCTAAATGCCCATTTATAATTCTACAGGAGTTGACCATAAATACACAGTGCTTGGGCACATTTAATAGTGTGTCAAAATGCTACAAGGGATATAAAAGGGATTGATTGGTAAATCAATAAATGAATGACCTAGAATAAATGACCTTGCACACTTTAAGTATTTTGTTCAAAAAGTTGCAGCAGCCATTAAGAACAACTAATATTGTTCACACCTCTTCAGCGCTCTCTTCAAAGAAAACATGGAGAATTAGAAAAGAGCATGGCTGCTATCAATTAGATTGATTTCCAAATATAACTAGAGGTGATGCTAGGTTTCAGAAAATACTGGTAAGAAAACAGAAAGAGGAATTACATCCAGAAAAATGTTCTGGCCCTCTTTGGGTACTATCTCAGGAACTATCTTGCTTCTCTGAAATGGCAGGAAACTCAGTGTACATGACCACCAGCTAAACTTAATAGACTAATCTGCCATATGATTTGAGGGTGCAGCAGAAAGGCAAATCAGACAAATAATAAAGTCATAGAAAAATAATAAAGCTGAAATGGAAATCCCATGCAAGATCTCACACTGTAGGTTACCAATTTAATATTGCAAATTGGTGTATAAAGTCTTCAGGATTAGTGATCTACTTAACAAATGTTGGCCTGCACTGAGATAACAAGCTCTGACTGTGCCCTTGAATTAGCATGCTCTGACACATTCACTTTGCTTCCCAGTCTCCCATCACACAGACAACAACGTTCTCATGCCAAGTCTGGAGGCCCCTCCACTTTGGGTGCCTTTTAGACCACATGAACAACCCTTCTTACCCTAGGAAATACTGCTAGGCCATGCAGGTATGACCTAAATCAAGTACATTATGATTATACAGTGGAAGTGACAAAGAGATTCCAGGGATTAGATCTGATAGAGTACCTGAAGAACTATGGACACAGGTTCGTAACATTGTACAGGAGGCAATGACCAAAACCATCCCCAAGAAAAAGAAATGCCAAAAGGTTATCTGAGGAGGCCTTACAAACTGAGAAAAGAAGAGAAGCAAAAGGTAAAGGAGAATAGGAAAGATATACTCATTTGAATGCAGAGTTCCAAAGAATAGCAAGGAGAGACAAGAAAGCCCTCCTATGTGAACAATGAAAGAAATAGAGGAAAACAATAAAATGGGGAAGACTAGAGATCTCTTCAAGAAAATTAGAGCTACCAATGGAACATTTCATGCAAAGATGGACAATAAAGAACAGAAGAGGTATGGACCTAACAGAAGCAGATCTTAAGAAGGAGTGGCAATAATACACAGAAGAACTATACAAAATAGCTGTTAATGACTTGGATAACCACAATGGTGTGATCACTAAGAAGTATAGCCAGACATCCTGGAGTGCGAAGTCAAGTGGGCCTTAGGAAGCATCACTAAGAACAAAGCAAGTGGAGGTAATGGGATTTCAACTGAGCTACTTCAAATTCTAAAAGATAATGCTGTTAAAGTGCTCTACTCAATAATGCCAGCAAATTGGAAAACTCAGCAGTAGCCACAGGAATGGAAAAGGTCAGTTTTCATTCCAATCCCAAAGAAGAGAAGTGCCAACAAAGTTCAAACTACCACACAATTGTGCTCATTCCAAATATTAGCAATGTAATGCTCAAATCCTTAAATCTATGCTTCAACAGTATTTAATCCAAGAACTTCCGGATATATAAGCTGGATCTAGAAAAGGCAGAGGAACCAGAGATCAAATTTCCAATATCCATTGGATCATCAAAAAAGCAAGAGAGTACCAGGAAAACATCTACTTCTGCTTTATTGACTACACTAAAGCCTTTGACTGTGTGGATCACAACAAACTGAAATTTTTTTTTGAAAATTCTGAAAGAGATGGGAATACCAGACCACCTTACCTGCCTCATGAGAAACCTGTATGCAAGTCAAGAAGCAACAGTTAGAACAAGACAGGGGACAGTGAACTGATTCAAAATTTGGAAGGGAGTACATCAAGGCTGTATATTATCACCTTGATTATTTAACTTATATGCAGACTATATCATGCAAAATGCCAGGCTGGGTGAATCACAAGCTGAATCAAGATTGCCAGGAGAAATATCAACAATCTTAAATATGTAGATGACACCACTCTAATGGCAGAAAGCAAAGAAAAACCAAGGAGCCTCTTGATGGAGTTGAAAGAGGAGAGTGAAAAAGCTGGCTTAAAACTCAACATTCAGAAAACTAAGATGCATGTGGTCTCCTCACTTCATGGCAAATAGAAGGGAAAAAATAGAAACAGTGACAGATTTTATTTTCTTGGGCTCCAAAAATCACTGCAAATGGTGACTGCAGCCTTGAAGGTAAAAGGCGCTTGCTCCTTGGAAGAAAAGCTGTGACAAACCTAGACAGCATATTAAAAAAGCAGAGACATCACTTTGAAAACAAAGGTCTTCATAGGCAAAGCTATAGTTTTTCCAGTGGTCATGTATGGATATGAGAGTTGTACGATGAAGAAGGCTGAGCGCCGAAGAATCGATGCTTTTGAACTGTGGTGTTGGAGACAATTCTTGAGAATCCCTTGGACAGCAAGGAGATCAAACCAGTCAATTCTAAAGGAAAAAAAAAACCCTGAATGTTCATTGGAAAGACTAATGCTAAAGCTGAAGCTTCAGTACTTTGGCCACCTGATGCAAAGAGCTGAATCATTAGAAAAGACCCTGATGCTGGGAAATATTGAGGGCAGGAGGAGAAGGGGGCAACAGAGAATGAGATGGTTGAATGGCATTATCAACTCAAGGGACATGAGTTTGAGGAAAGTCTGGGAGATAATGAAGGACAGGGAAGCCTGGGTCACAAGGAGTCCGACACAACTGGATTATTGAGCAACAGCAACAAGGATCCTTTGGGTTCAAGGCCCATGCAGTTTCCTCGGGACTGTCTGCCTACACCCAATGAAATGCCCAGTGGTTGAGCTTTCTACCTCTCAGGCCCCAGAGAAGAAACGGGAAACAGAACCCTGCACTCTTCATACCTACTCTTTCATTTATGTTTCTGTTGACAGCTTCTGTCTCTGCTCCTCCAGGTGGTCTCACATGTCACTGGCGGAAGCATGGCTAAGGGCATGCTCTGCCCCAGTTACTGATCAGGCAACCAGTCCATGTGATGATACTGATGCTAGAGAAGAGGGGGAGTGAGGGCTGATCTGGGCCTCTGAGAGTACTCCAAATTCTCAAACATGTTCACTTTCACATATTTCAAAGACTCAAAACCTCTTCTTCTTTGGTTCCTTTTTTCACCCACAGCATCCCATGGGGTCAGCTGGGTGATACCACAGTGCTCCTGCTACACAGCACAAGTAAATCTATATATCAAATTCTTGTTTTACCATTCCTATATGATGGAAAACAGTTTGGTATCCTAGGCAACCGTGGTTGGCACGTTTGTTGTAATATTCTGTTGATGACAGTCATAACACTAGTTTATTGTTTCCTGCTTATGACTTACATAATATAACTTTGTGACCCAAAATTTGGAAAAATATCAGCTATTTAATTTTGTGTCTTATATTTCTCCAATCGGTATTAAATTGACCTAACTAATTTTTCATGTCCTTGTACTTCTTGATCTGTTTTTCAGGAGAGCCTGTTTTTATCCAGATGGCAAAGCCTACTGGTTTATAAAATTTGATATTATTTGACCATATTGACCTATTTTATGTCAAATTTACCATTTTTCTAAATCTCACAATTTATTTAACAAATGTATATTGAGCACTTTATATTTTCCAAGGATGGTATATGTGTAGAGATATAAATTTAGAAATCTCCAGCAAATGAAAGTTATCCTTTCCACAGAACTAGAAGGTGTAATCTAAGAAAATAGTGTGGAAAGAGAAAAAGAGGACTTAAAAGTCTTATCTCCAAGACACTGTAATGACTAGAGATCAAAAAAGTGAGCAGACTCAAACAAAGGAGATTAAGTTAGAAGGCTAACTGAAAGATAACAGCATCCTGGAGACCAAATGAAAGAAAGAATGTCAAGAAAGCTGGAGTGACCAGATCTGTAAAATGCTGCTGCTAAGCTGAATAAAAGGATGGCATCACCAACTCAATAGGCATGAGTTGGAGCAAGTTCCAGAAGTTGGTGATGGACAGGGAAGCCTGGAGTGCTGCAGTTCAGGGAGTCGCAAAGAGTCAGACATGACAGAGATTGAACTGAAGTTAAGAAAAAGGAGGACTAAGAATTGGCCATTAGATTTGGCAGTATGGTATCACTGATGACCTTATTAAGCACAATTTACATAAAGGAAGAGAAGGCATGACTTTTGTATGACCTGGACACACAAGAAGCAGTGAAACAGTCCCACCCATTCCCAATTTCTCATTTCTAATGTGTGATATGCCTGATATTGAAGGAAAAAGACAGTGCCCAGCTCTAATAAATTGCCTGTACACGTGAACTTGGAATGAGTTGCCACCCCCCTCTCCACTCTGCTGCACACACTTGTATCACAAATTCTCACCTAAATGGGCTCTTCTCCAAATGAGTGAAGACCATGACTCATGCTTTGCTCTTTTTCTGTTGCCAACTCCTGGCAACTTTCTTGACATACAATGTGAAATAGAGAAAACCCCACACTCAAGTGAAATGCAACATGAGTAGTTTTGCATTGCACAGCCTCTCTGTCAACTTCAGAGGCTGGAAGACCCAACATGTAAAGGCCATAGCACCGAAGAAGTTAGGTGCTCTGCTTCTGTGACCATCCAGATCATAAAACTGAACACCAAAAAAGTGCTTTGAATTATTGTAGCAGGATGACAAGAGGGAATTCAGCTAAGTAGGCTTACATCAGAATGTAAGAAATAATGTACTTCTCTATCAATATGATTAGAAATTTCCCCAATCAGTCACATTTTGTGGTGTCTCACTATACAATGAGACACATTCTATATCACATACAAGAGCCAAAAACTCCAGCTTTGCCTTCATCACTAAATTATTGAATGACATTGGGCAGGTCATGAAATTGTACTCTGACTTCATTTCCTTCTCTATGGATCTGTAATAATCCATAGAATAATTGTGAGGATGCAAAAATAAAATTAATATGGAAGATCATATAAAAGCATACACTGATACACAAATCCAAAGTGCACAATAAGATAATTAGATCCAAAGACATTAAATCTAAAGACAAAAAATATAAAATCATTCAGTTCAGTTCAGTTCAGTCGCTCAGTCCTGTCCGACTCTTTGTGACCCCATGAATTGCAGCACACCAGGCTTCCCTATCCATCACCATCTCCCGGAGTTCACTCAAACTCACATCCATTGAGTCAGTGATGCCATCCAGCCATCTCATCCTCTGTTTTCCCCTTTTCCTCCTGCCCCCAATCCCTCCCAGCATCAGAGTCTTTTCCAATGAGTCAACTCTTCACCTCATATGAGGTGGCCAAAGTACTGGAGTTTCAGCTTTAGCATCATTCCTTCCAAAGAACACCCAGGGCTGATCTCCTTTAGAATGGACTGGTTGGATATCCTTGCAGTCCAACGGACTCTCAAGAGTCTTCTCCAACACCAGAGTTCAAAAGCATCAATTCTTCAGCACTCAGCTTTCTTCACAGTCCAACTCTCGCATCCATACATGACCACTGGAAAAACCATAGCCTTGAGTAGACAGACCTTTGTTGGCAAAGTAATGTCTCTGCTTTTCAATATGCTATCTGCTGCTGCTGCTCCTACTAAGTTGTTTCAGTCATGTCCAACTCTGTGCAACCCCATAGACGGCAGCCTACCAGGCTCTCATGTCCCTGGGATTCTCCAGGCAAGAACACTGGAGTGGGTTGCCATTTCCTTCTCCAATGCATGAAAGTGAAAAGTGAAAGGGAAGTCGCTCAGTCATGTCCGACTCTTAGCAACCCCATGGACTGCAGCCTACCAGGCTCCTCCGTCCATGGGATTTTCCAGGCAAGAGTACTGGAGTGGGGTGCCATTGCCTTCTCCTAATATGCTATCTAGGTTGGTCATAACTTTTCTTCCAAGGAGTAAGCATCTTTTAATGTCATGGCTACAGTCACCATCTGCAGTGATTTTGGAGCCCCAAAAAAATAAAGTCTGACATTGTTTCCACTGTTTCCCCGTCTATTTCCCATGAAGTGATGGGACCAGATGCCATGATCTTCAGTTTTCTGAATGTTGAGCTTTGAGCCAACATTTTCACTCTCCTCTTTCACTTTCATCAAGAGGCTTTTTAGTTCCTCTTCACTTTCTGCCATAAGGGTGGCGTCATCTGCATATCTGAGATTATTGATATTTCTCCCAGCAGTCTTGATTCCAGCTTGTGCTTCTTCCAGTCCAGCGTTTCTCATGATGTACTCTGCATAGAAGTTAAATAAGCAGGGTGACAATATACAGCCTTGATGTACTTCTTTTCTATTTGGAACCAGTCTGTTCCATGTCCAGTTCTAACTGTTGCGTCCTGACCTGCATACAGGTTTCTCAAGAGGCAGATCAGGTGGTCTGGTATTCCCATCTCTTTCAGAATTTTCCACAGTTTATTGTGATCCACACAGTCAAAGGCTTTGGCATAGTCAATAAAGCAGAAATAGATGCTTTTCTGGAACTCTCTTGCTTTTTCCATGATCCAGCAGATGTTGGCAATTTGATCTCTGGTTCCTCTGCCTTTTCTAAAACCAGCTTGAGCATCTGGAGGTTCACGGTTCACATATTGCTGAAGCCTGGCTTGGAGAATTTTGAGCATTACTAGCGTGTGAGACGAGTGCAATTGTGTGGTAGTTTGAGCATTCTTTGGCATTGCCTTTCTTTGGGATTGGAATGAAAACTGATATTGCAATCTATAAATTCCTCCCTCTTTACTTACAAATTCTTCCAATTAGAGCAATGTACAATGAAGAAAATTCTTTAACATCAAATTTATATGCCTGTGGGTTAAATACATTTGTCCTATTGTAAATTTTTTACATACTTCAAATGGTAAAAATGTATGAAAAATTTACATGAGGTAAATTCTAGAAAAACTCAAGATAAAAATGATAATTTAAGATAGTATATAAGATATATATTAGGGATGAGAATTTTTGGTTAAATAAAGACATAGTTGGATGATAAAGAAAATTTTGTATTATTGGTTCACCTAATATAACACTGAATATTGGAATTTTAATTTATAGATGAGTTCTGTGTTTATGTGCTTTTTTATTTTATTACACAAAGCCTGAGGTGCTTGCATCTGAAGGTACCCCATAAATTATGCTGTGTAACTTCATACAGCATTGCCATTAATCACAAGCATTCAACTTTTATTTTCTTTCTTTTGGCATTGAACAAAGAAATCTTGGAAACATAAAGGAAACAGGTCAGGATAAGCTGCCGTGACTATTTATTTCACTTTAAAGATTTGCCTCAGAACAGGAAAGATATGTCAGATTTATCATTCCCAGCATCACTAACTGTCCTAGGTTTGGGCAAGAGTTTTCTAAAACATTTCCCCCAAAAAATCTTAGTTACTAAATAAGACTTTCAGCATTCAGGCTAGGGGAAAAAAAGAAATATTGTTTCTAAATAAAGCTTTTCACTTACCCCTCTGTTCTCATGATGTTTTGGGACACAGAAATTGGAATTCACATAAAAATAACAAACACACGATGTTAATTTCTTATGGACCAGATTTTAAACTACATACCCATGGAGTCTCCTAAAACCATAACACATTGTTTATGCCTTACTTATATACAAGATAGCACTGTTCTTTCACTGGTAAGAAAGGAAAGGAATTAAGTTCCTGATACTCAGAATATTTCAAACAGATTGCTTTGCATGTTACCTTTTTAATAACCCCTAGAGAGAGTATCTGATAAAGAATCTGCCTGCAATGCAGAAGACCTGGGTTCAATCCCTGGGTTGGGAAGATCCCCTGGAGAAGGGAATGGCAACACTCCAGTTTTCTAGCCTGGAAAATTCCATGGCACAGGAACCTGGCGAGCTATATAGTTCATAGGGTTGCAAATTGTCCATGGGGTCACAAATTGTCGGACATGACTGAGTGACTAACACTTTAACTTTCAGAGAGAGTATTCCATGTTGTAAATCCCCATTTTAAAATACATGTAGCAGAAAGTAACAATTGCTGGCTAGACTTTAGAGAAAAGAGAATCTTTGTACACTGTTGGTGGGAATGTAAATGGTGCAGTTCCTATGGAAAACAGTATGGTGGTTCCTGAAAAAATTAAAAATAGAAATACCATATATTCTCAATCTCATTTCTGGGTATACATCCAAAAAAATTGAAAGCAGTTTCTTGAACAGATATTTACACATCCCTGTTCATAACAACATTATTCAAAGTATCCAAGAGGTAGAAGCAACCCAAATGTCCATCAATGAATGAATGGATAAACCAAGTATGGTATAAAAATACAATGGAATAAAAATAAAATTAAAATATTGTATGATTCTACTTAATGAGGTATCTAAAGCAGTCAAATTCATAGAAAAATAAAGTAGAATTGTGATTACTAGAGGCTTGCATGAGGAGGAAATGGGAGGTTTTGGTTTTTGTTTTTTTGATTTGGGGTTTGTTTTGTTTTTTAATGGGTATAGGTTTTCTGTTTTTCAAGATGAAAAACTTGTAGAGATCTGTTACATAATAATGTGAATGTACTTAAGATTACTGATGTACACTTAGAAATAGTTAAGATGGAAAATTTTATGTTATGTGTTTTGCTTTGTTTTGTTTTTACCATAATAAAAAGAAAAAAAATGCCTTCTCTGGTGGTTCACCTTCCAGTGCGGAGGGTGTGGGTTCAATCCCTGGTTGGGAAGCCACAATCCCATATGCCTCGCAACCAAAAAAAAAAAAAAAATATATATATATATATATAACAGAAGCTGTGTTGTAATAAATTCAATGAAGACTTTAAAGGGTCTACATTTAAAAAAAATCCTTAAAAATTTTAAAAAAAGAAAAAAGTATATATAAATGTAGCATCTATATGACAGCATCTATGTTTTGATACACATTGCTATTTCATCCCAAACATTATCTTATATGAACTTTCTAATAGAAATCTGAAAGTAGATAGTAGATACAAACATTTTTTAAATACCAAGAAAAAAAAATAGGTTTGATAAGAAAGGAATACAAGCTATGGAATTTGGGGGGGAAACTACCTGGACGCCACAAAATCACAAATTCATTACACTAGTCAAAGACTCAACCTTTCCAACAATGGAACTATATATTAGTAGCAGTGCTAAAGATAGAAACCATGTGATTTCATATAAAATATTTGTGAAACCAAATATTGCTTATAGTAAGTTGTAATACTATAATACTATAGAAAACATCTTAAAGAAACATTGTATAATCTCTTGATTGCTCCTTAATTTGCATATATATGTATATTGTAGAAAAGGAAATGGCAACTCCAGTGTTCTTGCCTGGGAAATCCCATGGACAGAGGAGCCTGGCCAGCTATAACTCATGGGGTCACAAAAGGTCAGACACAATTTAGCAACTAAATGACAACATCAAATATATATATAGATATGTAAGATTAAGATTTTTTGACTGTTGTTTGATATATTATACATTTAATAATAAACAGGCCAGGAAACAACTTTTACTTACTTTTTGATGTTTCTTTTGTTCCTTTATTGCTTGATATATTGTTTAATAAAGAAAGCATTATCAACAAAAGGATAATCCTCTTGCCCTAAGGAGCCAGAGCTTGATAATTACCACATCAACCATAGCTACAGAATATCCACAGAAAATGAGAGAACTGTGACACAATTTTTTTGTGTGGGAAGTTATTCCAAGGAAAGGACAAAATGGGGAGAAAGTTAGTCTTCCTTTATGAGAGAAAATACTGAAATAGAAACTTTATATTTTTATACAAAGCATGTCACAGTTGAAAAATAATTAACAGGTGATGTAAAGATGCAATAGTGTGTTAAAATATAAAGAAATTTGAAGGCCTAAAAACATTTCGGAAAATAAGAATGCTAAGGACCAAAGAAAAAGTAATGGAGTATATTTTATAAAATGCTATATTTTGAAAATATAAGGAAGAAACTCAAGTAGGAAGTTAAAAGAAAAAGGAAGAATGCATGAAAAAAAGGAAGGAAGGACAGGAAAGTCAAAGTCATGCAGATAAGTCCTCTCAAATTCCAAAATCGCAGTAATGTTTACTCCATATATACACGATGGATAATTTGTAGTTTAAATAAAATCATCATACATAAAACAAAATATGCTAGAGGGTATGAAAATAGAAGTATCAGTGTGCAGTCCCTATTGAGTTTTCTCACATCCAGTGCAAGGTGTCTTTGTGGTTGATAAGAGGTACTTTTCTCAAGAGATACCTAACTGCTGTTGGGGCATCCTTCCTTCCTGATCCTCACCAGCAACCCCAGGAAATACTCCCATCTGAAGTTCTCTTCAACTAATTATGTTGGAACTTTTGATAGCTCCATCTTTCAAGCTGAATTCCACTCCACCCTTGCCATTGGATATCACAGAAGGGTCCCCAGGACCTTTGGCTCATTTGTAAATAATGCTATTACTTTGTTCTTCACATAAATTGTAAAACTGTTTTAGGTGCTGTCAATATATTTTTATTCTAACAAAATAGTAATCAAAATTAACTGGGCTTTAAAAGGTTGCTTCTAGACAGGAGACAAAAGTATTCACTCCAATTAGTATGAAATTTAATATTTAATGCACTAATCTCAACTTCAAGCATTATTCTGAACTCCAGTCCTCATTTACATTTAAATTTCAATCTCAATTTCAATTAAGTTATTCTTATCTCAAGCACTTTAGTGAGACTCTAGAATACATACACATAGGTAATACCTTCCATGGGTGGATATGATTACCCACAGCAATCATAACATGTTAAACTCTGACTGAATGCAAGTGAAATTCCATCACTCATTTTTCTCAATTAGGGTTTCCCAATTGCTGGGAGTTGACAGTGATTGTGTGACTCTAGGCACTTTGTTCCCATTCTTCTCATATTTTTACTCCAAGTGTCCAGATAGAAAATTAAGACAATTTTCTTACAATGGCTATGGGTCAGAAATACCACTTCAATCCTTTGATTGCATAACAATACTTACTTTCACAATTCTTCAACACATCAGAACATTAATCAGGAACAGAAACATGCTTGTTCTCTTAACCTTCATCCTTCCTCAAACATCCTAAGGAAATATGTGTCCCTACCAGGAATCTTATGTGGGCTATGACTCATCCTTGCTTTATCTAGCAATATTGTTACATTCTAAGAACTTACTTAATTATACTGCTCCAGTAGGATTCTGTATTATCTGACAATACATGGCAAGTTCTAATAAATATACTCCTATTTCTGCAGAATGGTTAAAGGAACAGACTTTGAAGACAAAAAGTCTTTATTTGGAAT
The DNA here is from genome assembly GCF_019923935.1 of Bubalus bubalis. Taxonomy (NCBI): domain Eukaryota; kingdom Metazoa; phylum Chordata; class Mammalia; order Artiodactyla; family Bovidae; genus Bubalus; species Bubalus bubalis. Next base: position 150,674,266 of record NC_059157.1, read on the forward strand.
CTCAATTCTGTCACTTCTTAGCTTTATAATTTACTTAGCTTTGTCTTCTTAAATTTTTAAATGAGCTCCAATTTTCTCACATATAAAAAGGAGGAAGTAATGCCCACTTCACATATTTCTTTTGTATATTAACAGAGATTCACTAAATAATAGATGTCATTGTTTATTTTATTAAAAATTCAAAAATAACTATTATTCCTAATGTTGCCATTGAGGCAAAGCAAGACCTTGAAGTGTCTTTCAGATTATTTAAAAAATAATAAAATTACTTTCAAATTTCAAATGTACTTTAAATGCTTTTTCTCTTACTTTATTTTTCTTTACAACTAAAACTCCTGGTAAAACGTATTAGGTGATTTTTAGTAAAACAATATATTTGATAAATTGAAGTAAATAAATATTTACCCAACCATGCAAGCAAATCATTTGTTAAATATATCCTTCTACTTATTCATAAATAAAGGTTGTTATAATTTTTAAAAAACTTAGACAATCTCAACTCTTCTGATAATATTTTTTAAAATAGTATTTGTAGAAATACATTCCCAGATATTATAAATTAAAATCTTGTCAACATTATCAAGGCAGATGATGATGAGAAAACACAGAGAAATACTAAAATCATGCAGAACTACAAGGTACCACAAAGATCCTACTTTCCCACATTAAATATACTATACTTTTACCTATCAGATCAGATCAGTCGCTCAGTCGTGTCTGACTCTTCGCGACCCCATGAATCGCAGCACGCCAGGCCTCCCTGTCCATCACCAACTCCCGGAGTTCACTCAGACTCACGTCTATCGAGTCGGTGATGCCATCCAGCCACCTCATCCTCTGTCGTCCCCTTCTCCTCTTGCCCCCAATCCCTCCCAGCATCAGAGACTTTTCCAATGAGTCAACTCTTCACATGAGGTGGCCAAAGTACTGGAGTTTCAGCTTTAGCATCATTCCTTCCAAAGAAATCCCAGGGCTGATCTCCTTCAAAATGGACTGGTTGGATCTCCCTGCAGTCCAAGGGACTCTCAAGAGTCTTCTCCAACACCACAGTTCAAAAGCATCAATTCTTCAGCGCTCAGCCTTCTTCACAGTCCAACTCTCACATCCATACATGACCACAGGAAAAACCATAGCCTTGACTAGACAAACCTTTGTTGGCAAAGTAATGTCTCTGCTTTTGAATATGCTATCTAGGTTGGTCATAACTTTCCTTCCAAGGAGTAAGCGTCTTTTAATTTCATGGCTGCAGTACTTTTACCTAAGCAGAGGAGTTTTAATTAATTTTTTTTTACTAAAAATTTTATGACAAAAATCAGGTGATTTGCTTTTAATTCCATGTAACTAATAATATGCTATCATTATTAAGATTGTTATGAGATGAATTATGCTCCCCAAAATTTGAATGTTGAAATCCTAACCTCGGGTACCTCAGAATTTGGAGATAGGGCCTTTAAAGAGGTAATTAGGATAAAAGTGAGGTTATTATGGTGAGCCCTAATCCAATATAACTAGTATCCTTAGCGGTAAAAAACACACCAGTCAATTCAGGAGACACAAGAGACGTGGGTTGAATCCCTGGGTTGTGAAGCTCCCCTGAAGGAGGGCATGGCAACCCATTCCAGAATTCTTGCCTGGAGCATCCCATGGACAGAGGAGCCTGGCGGGTTACAGTCCATAGAGTTGCAAAGAGTTGGACATGACTGAAGCAACTTAACACACTAATCCAATATGACTGGTGTCCTTATACAAAGAGGTAATTGAGACACAGACATGAACAGATGGAGGGTCATGTGAAGACACAGAGAGAAGGTGGCCATTTACAATCCAAGGATAGGGGCCTCCAAAGAAACCAAAAGTGTTGACATTTTGATCTCTGACTTCCAGCCTCCATAATTGTGAGAAAATAAATTTCTGTTGCTTAAGTCACCCAATGGCAGCCCTACAAGCCAAGACAAAGATACAATATTCTAACACAGAAATAAAATTAAATTAAGTTAAACCTGGGTCTTGTATGAGATATTAATTTATATCAAAGGTCAAGATACACATATAAAGGAGTAAGACTCACAGCTCTGTGGAGAGCAGCTGACTCAGGCCTGTGTGAAATGGAATAACTTACAAGATTAACCCATGTCAAAAAGGTCAAGTAAAGACAAGAGTTAAAAACTAGTGTAACAGAGATTTTTATGAGGTACTATCCTATAACAAAAGGTTGAAAATACATATAGTTCTAAACAGCAATGATTCATAGGTGCAAACTCTCATGTAAATTGTAAAAATGTTTTAGGTGTTGTCAATATATTCTAACAAAATATTAATAAAATTAACTGGGATTAAAAAGGTTGCTTCTAAACAGGAGAAAAAGTATTCATTCCAATTAGTATAAAATTTAATATTTAATGCACTAATCTCAAGCATTATTCTGAACTCCAGTCCTCATTTACATTTAAATTTTATCCAGTTTTATTTTTATTAATTTTTACTAATTAATTTTCCTCAATCCTTTCCAGTAAACATCACAGTTAATGTTTCAAGGGGCATCTACAATAACATCTTAGCTGTTAACGTCCTAAAATGCTAGTCAGAACTCAGCAGCATGAATGACTATGTACATATGCCACGATAACTGTTCTGTAAGTCTCACTTCTGTTCTTCTCTTTCAGTTCATTCACTCAGTAGTATCCGACTCTTTGCGACCCCATGAACTGCAGCATGCCAGGCCTTCCTGTCCATCACCAACTCCCAGAGTTCACTCAAACTCACATCCATCAAGTCAGTGATGCCATCCAGCCATCTCATCCTCTGTTGTCCCCTTCTCCTCCTGCCCCCAATCCCTCCCAGAAAAAAAAAAAAAAAAAAAAACAGAAAAAAATTACTTTGAAAGATCTTAATTTTATCTTTACATATTGTATATATACAATTTTTTTTAATTTTCTATTATACCAATACCAGACAATTTCACAAGGCCATTTTCACTTATTTGTCATATACATACACACACTCACAAATACCAACTTCAAAGTTTGGAATTAGCACACTCATTTGGCTTTGCATAAATATTAACAATTTGACTTTTATCAACAAGGTTACAAAATTGACTCTCAGACTAAAGATATGGAGAACAGTGTGGAGATTCCTTAAAAACTGGAAATAGAACTGCCATACAACCCAGCAATCCCACTGCTGGGCATACACACCAAGGAAACCAGAACTGAAAGAGAAACACGTACCCCAATGTTCATCACAGCACTGTGTATAATAGCCAGGACATGGAAGCAACCTAGATGTCCATCAGCAGACGAATGGATAAGAAAGCTGTGGTACATATACACAATGGAGTACTACTCAGCCATTAAAAAGAATACATTTGAATCAGTTCTAATGAGGTGAATGAAACTGGAGCCTATTATACAGAGTAAAGTAAGCCAGAAAGAAAAACACCAATACAGTACACTAACGCATATATATATGGAATTTAGAAAGATGGTAACAATAACCCTGTGTACGAGACAGCAAAAGAGACACTGATGTATAGAACAGTCTTTTGGACTCTGTGGGAGAGGGAGAGGGTGGGATGATTTGGGAGAATGGCATTGAAACATGTATAATATCATATATGAAATGAGTCGCCAGTCTAGGTTCGATGCACGATGCTGGATGCTTGGGGCTGGTGCAGTGGGATGACCCAGAGGGATGGTACGGGGAGGGAGGAGGGAGGAGGGTTCAGGATGGGGAACACATGTATACCTGTGGCAGATTCATTTTGATATATGGCAAAACCAATACAATACTGTAAAGTTAAAAAATAAAAAAGTGAAAAAAAAAAGCTTGTAAGATAGTGATAGAAAAGTCATAAAAATCATATTAAGATGCTTAAAAGTCAAAATATTAATAATTATATCTAAATATAATTATATAATCATAATATAAATAAAACATAATAAATATAACTAAAATATTTTTTAAAAAAGAAATATAAAAGATGTCCTACAAAAGATCCAGGTCTCACAATGTTTAGATGATATATATTGAAGTCTCAATATATATTGAGTCCACTTTTGACACCAACAACTACTACAATGATGATAGTCAATTCCAGATTTTCTATGCTAATTCTTTTTTAAAATTATATTCTCACACTTTTGACACTATACAGTAATTACAATTCAGCTTTCAATCTTTATTCCAATATAAATGTAATTATTAGTGTAACAGCTCTAATTCTTTTTTTTTCTTTTTTTTTTAATTTTATTTTTAAACTTTACAAAATTGTATTAGTTTTGCCTGTTATATAGGCAGCATAGTGTAAAGGCTTAGGACATATGAAAGACCTAGAATCACATTTAGCTCCACAATTTTGACTCAAGATAGCAGCAAGAGGGATTAACAGATACACACTACTATATATAAAACAGATAAGAAAAAAAGAACCTACTATATACCACAGGGAACTATATTTAATATCTTTTAATGACTTATAGTGGAAAAGATCTGAAAAAGCCTACATGTATGAATATTGTATCTATAGCTCAAACATTGCAAATCAACTATACTTCAATAATAAAGAAAAAAATAGGCTTCAAGCAAAAAAAAAAAATGGCAGAAAGAGCATACGTATGTACTCCTCTTATATCCCTAAGTCTACCTCACCTACATACATGAGTCTAATAAGAAATACAGCCTTAATAAGAAATGATGAGGGGGGGAAGAGATTTAAAAAGATTTATTTAGCATAGTGCTTAGAAAACAAGAATCCAGAAGCACACTTTGGAAATACTCAAAGAATAAGGTAGGGAGGGTGCCAACTGTTGGAGAAAAGAGAGTAGAGAATGATGAAAACAGAGCCTTAGGGGCAAGAATCATCTTCTCCCAAGGAAGTATATAGAACTACAAACACAGTCAAGTCATGGTTTGCTCTAGAAATGAATGAATGGTCAAAATGAGGAAGTCTATCAACATGATTTATTATCTATAAATTAAAGAAGAAAAACATCAACTTATTTTATTGCTGTTTACTGTTGTTTAGTTGCTAAGTTGTGTCCAACTCTGTTGCATCCCCATAGACTGTAGCCCACCATACTTCTCTGTCCATTGGATCTGAGCCACCTGGAAAGCACAATCATTTTATTACCAAGTGCTAAAATGGCATTTTAGGAAACTAATCAACTAATTAAATGTAAGCCAAATAGTAATAGAAATTACGTAGATACAACTGCAAGCTTCACTGTAAGTGGTAAAACAGTTTCATTATTCTGACAAACAGGCAGGAATGCCCTCTATCACCATAATAATTCAGCACTGCTTTTGAGATTCTCAAAAGCAAATGCAGTAAAAAAAATTAAATAATTGATATCAATCTTAGGAAAAGTAGAATTCTTTCCACTCATAACTATATATGCTTCAATTTAAAGACATGTAAATACTTAGTTTTCTGCTTCCACTACATTAATATTTAAATGTGCAAATAGAAAAAAAATATTATTTATACTCACACAATACCCAGGAATATATTTAATAATTAAAGGGAAAGGACTTATATAAAGAAAACTAGATACTTAATTCAAAGATTGAAACAAAATGTCAAGAAATCATAAAATGTAATATTTTCTAATGGTAGATCTGACATTAAAATATTAATTCTTCTAAATTAATAAGTAAATAGAATACACTTCCAAATGTAATCCTGTAGCCTATTATTGGAATTAGAGTCAATGATATTAGAAGACTAAATGTCAGAAAATAGACAAGAAACTAAAAAAAGAAGGCTAGTGTGGGTGGGAAGTGGACTAGGGGAAATGATATTTAACATCTAGGCCATTCTAAACAAAGCAGTATAATATTGGCATAGTAATAGCCAAATAGTTCAGAAAAACAAGAGAGAGAGCTCAGGAGTCAAATATCAGTGCATGCAATCACTTATATAATAATTGTGAACAAGAGATATAAGGATGGAGCACTCCAGCATTCTGGAAGATGTGACTTACAGAGGCATCAGAATCTCAGAGCTAAATACAGAAGGGTAAACTTGGAGAGGAGAGAGACAGAGTTAAATTAGCAATACATTATGGAAAAACAGCCATTAAAAAGAATGACTTGGCACTGTATCGTTTACTTTGGAGGGATTTCCAGGAACTATGCGTAAAGCAAAAAGCAATGTGCTGAAGTTATATACTTTTATACTTATATAAAGGGCATCCCAGGTGATGCTAGTGGTAAAGAAACCACCTGCCAGTATAGTATAGGAGACAGAGTCACAGGTTTGATCCCTGGGTCAAGAAGATCCCCTGGAGGAGGGCATGGCAACCCACTCCAGTATTCTTACCTGGAGAATCCCTTGGACAGAGGAGCCTGGTGGGCTATGGTCCATAGGGTAGCAAAGAGCCAGACATGACTGAAGGGACTTAGCACACATGCATGCACTTATATAAAATGAATTATGAACCTTTCCCCATCCCTGAAAAAAAAAGGTGTAAGCATGGGTTGCTGCTGCTAAGTCGCTTCAGTCGTGTCTGACTCTGTGCGATCCCATAGACGGCAGCCCACCAGGCTCCCCCGTCCCTGGGATTCTCCAGGCAAGAACACTGGAGTGGGTTGTCATTTCCTTCTCCAGTGCGTGAAAGTGAAAAGTGAAAGTGAAGTCGCTCAGTCATGTCCAACTCTTAGCGACCCCATGGAGTGGCAGCCCACCAGGCTCCCCCGTCCCTGGGATTCTCCAGGCAAGAACACTGGAGTGGGTTGTCATTTCCTTCTCCAGTGCGTGAAAGTGAAAAGTGAAAGTGAAGTCGCTCAGTCATGTCCAACTCTTAGCGACCCCATGGAGTGGCAGCCCACCAGGCTCCTCCGTCCATGGGATTTTCCAGGCAAGAGTGCTGGAGTGGGGTGCCATTGCCTTCTCCAAAAGCATGGGTGATAATATATAAATATGTGAGCAAGCAGAAAGATAAGAAAGAATATGTATGAGATAGATACTAACTTTGGTCACTATGAGGAGAATATAGGAGAGAATGGAGAGGGAAATAAACAAGAAATTGACAATACTAATATACTAATAGTATATAATTTTGAAAGTTGCACATGACCTTTAAAATTACTTGTACATTGTGATGAGGGAGGAGATAGATGGGCTCCAGGCTAGACATTTACAACTGGCCTTCTGTTTACATTCCATGGGGCACAAAGAAGTGGGCCTCAGGCTGGATACTTAAAATTCTTAACATTTCCTGAGACAAGAGATAGGTGGGCTTCTAAGCTCCCCATTGAATCGGTTGAGATTTTTGGAGTAACTGCATCTTAGCCCAGTTTCTCCCACTGTACCCTCTCACTTTCCTTGCTCCTTGATACTGTGTCCAATTAATTTCCTAAACACAAGCTCTGTTTTCAGAGTCTCTTTCCTGGGAAGCACAACCTAGGGTGAAAATAAGCATATAGATGTTTCTAATGTGAGTGTATATATGTTAATATACTGACAAAGAATGACATGAAATATGGTCTTCAAAATACTAGCGTAGGGTCTGACAGTGAGGGTGAGATTGCAGGTCACCTTTTCTGCCTCCTTACATTTTAACTTGCTTTCTCAATTTTGCCATGAGAATATATCATTTTTATAATCAGAAAAATTATATTTACATAAAAAGTTAAATGCTCAATAGAATAATTATAATCAGGTGGTTATTATAAATTGAGAGGAGAAGAGAAGACAATATGAAACTAATACATTGCTTTTCATAGCAGGTAGTCATAAGATGCAGAGTAAAGATGATTAATCACAAAATGGGGAATGAACATATTATTTTAGAATTATTGTGATAATATCTAGAATAAGCAAAAACTAAAATTATTAAAAATTATTACTATGAAATATGAGGCTTGAAGTATGAAGTGTGAGTAGGAATAGTGCCTTTTGCTTTTCATTTTATGTTTTCTGTATGGTTTAAATTCTTTATTCTACCGTATGTGTTATAACTCTGGTAATAATTTCTTAATTTCTTTGAGAAAAATAGCACACATTAAAACAAGTCAGAAATAAAGTCTTAAAGATTATAATAATGATATTAGAGCTATAATAAAACTGTGGTTATTTATGCCTTTACTGTCAAATGCCCTTTAGTGTTATTTTCCATAATTTATACAAATACATAAAACTTAAAATAAGCCTTTGCCACCAACCAGATATGGAATCTTAAAAGTATTAGTAACCTCTGTAAGGGGCTTCCCTGGTGGCTCAGTGGTAAAGAATCCACTGCCAAGGCAGGAGATGCAGGTTCAGTCCCTGGGTCAGGAAGATTCTCTGGAGAAGGAAATGGCAACCTATCCAGCATTCTTGCCTGGGAAATCCTATAGACAGAGGAGCCTGGCAGGCTAAGTCCATGGGGTCGCAAAGAGTTGAACACAGCTTAGCAACTAAAATCAAAAACAACAAACCTCTTTGTAAGAATTAGTTAACCTCTATTTTCCTCATCTAGAATATGGCTATAACAGTAACAGCCTCATGGGTGTGAATTAAATGAAATAATGCATATATGATGCTTAGTAGAGACCCTGCCACATAGAAGTATTTGGTAAATGATTAAGGCCTGATTTTTCATCTTTCTTGTCAGTTTCATTTATTCATGTAGATTTTCAATAGGTATCATATATCCAAGTTAATTTATATGTTTCCAGAGTAATTACTAATGGTACCAAACTTTCCCTCTCAAAAATTTCCCAATCTGTTTAATTTATTAATAACAAACCTAATATAAGAAAGAGAAAGAATTCAGATATTTTTCTCAAGTTCATAAGGCACATCTTATCTCTCTGTATATTTCTTAGCTAGGATTATAGAGAATGAAGACTGTCCTTTATACACAATATATATTTCACATACAAGTCATACAATCATTGAAGGGTTCAACTCTGTGCCATGTTTGAGTAATCAAAGATGAGGATATCATTACTAGAGTATTATAACAACACAAATATATTATTTTGGATTTGAGTTTACTGTCCGCACCTTTAGAAAGAGTTCAATTGAGCAGTCATGATTATTTTTCCCCACAAGTAACACAGGTCACCCTAAATAAGAAAAAAATCTCACGGGAGATACAGGATCAGATCCCCTTATTTCTATACTCCTCACCTTCCCTGAACAGCTCACTGTATTTCTTTGAAACATGTTTCAGGTTCCTGAGATCCAAAAATAAAAAATTAACTTTTTATTATAAGAAAGCCCTTTGGGAATACTAGGACATTAATAATGGACTCTTTTCTCATATTGAATAGACTATATATTTTGAAAGATTCTATTATGTTTCCCATTTTTTTTAATCAAGCACATTAACTATAAAATCACACTGATTGGCCAAAGGAAATTAGAGTTTTACCTGTGCCTCTTTCAATGATCAATCTGTAGTATCTAATCATCTCAGACAAAGATATGTTCCAACAAAGCTGCACTCAGTGGTGCCTCTGCAAAGCCAGTCTTAGTAATTAGGACTCCATCTTCCAGCCATTATCCACACAACTACCAGCGACCCAGAAAACTCCTGCTGACATTGGAGAACATAATGAATGCATAGTAGGCCATTCCCAGTCCATTCCCTTTTGAAAGTTCTATGTATCTCTTGTTGACACAGATCTTCTACCTAAAGGAAAGTATCAAATGCTGAACTACAAGCCCTCAGTCCTAAAGAGAACAAAATTATATATAAGTAGACAATGATTCTAAAAGGTCAATACTATTTAAATGACTCTAGAATATAACTTTTTAATGTGAGCTGATCTCAGTTCCATTCCAACATCTCCAGTCAGAGATTAGTTTTTCTTAGTCTCTATAAGAAATCTGCATATCAGGCAAATCCCCTCACAGCCCCTCAAACCCACCATAATCATTTCTGCCCCTAAACATGTACATTCAATGTTGCCTCTAATACATTAATCTACAATTTCTGCACATTCTACTCATCCCAATATGTGATGTCTTTCCTTATCCATATCACAATTTTATAAGGATGTCTCTTGTCAGCCATTTCCCCAGCCACATCAGAGGCTGAGCTCTTGCATCTCTATTTCCAGCACCATTACCTACTGCCTGACACTGTCTCCAGGAGTCTGTTTACCTAAGTGTCAACCTGCATGCTTAAAAAGACACAGCTGTGGCGGAGAATGTCCAGCTTTTCATCACACTCATTTCCTTTTCTTGCAAGACTTACAGTTCTGCCCCACTTTCCAGGCTTCCTTGCAGTCAAGTTTGTCCATGTGATTGAGTTAAAGTCAGTTGTGAGTGGAAGTGATGTGTGCCAATCTGGCCTAACCTGTAAAAAATCTCCCATGTGCAATGATCTTTCCACACCCCCAAATTTGAGTCACACAATTATATCAATCTTCAGAAGCAGGAACTGAAGATAGTGGAGCCACAGTATGGATTCACCTTATAGACAAAGATGCTCCTTAACCAGGAATACCTGCTTTGGACTGTTAGATACCTGCATGATAACGAATGCATGCAAAATCTCTTCAGTCATGTCTGACTCTTTGCAACCCTATGGACGGTAGCCCACCAGGGTCCTCTGTCCATGGGATTCTCCAGGCAAGAATACTGGAGTCGGTTATCATGCCCTCCTCCAGGGGATCTTCCTGACTCAGGGATCGAACCAAAGTCTCTTATGTCTCCTGCATTCGCAAGCAGATTCTTTACCACTAACCACCTTGAAATTTACATTGTGTTAATTCATGGGTATTTGGTTATACTTTGTCCATGTTTGGCATTACCCAAACTAATACAGAAATCAAAATCAAGTGGGGTTACTAGTGGTCAGGCAGGACTTAGTAAAGGAATTGATATTAGAAGCTGAAAAGACTAAGATTTATGTTACACAATGTCAAAAGAGCAGAGATAATCTAGAGTGCAAACAATATGCCTACTGAGCCTGTATATCCAAGGAAGTGAAAGTGACATTTGCTCATGCGTGTCTGACTCTTTGCAACCCCATGGACTATACAGTCCATGGAATTCTCCAGGCCAGAATACTGGAGTGGGTAGCCTTTCCCTTCTCCAGGGGATCTTCCCAACCAAGGGATCAAACCCAGGTCTCCCACATTGCAGGCAGATTCTTTACCAGCTGCGCCACAAGGGAAGCCCATATCCAAGGAAAGTGGTTGCAAAAAGTTAGTGTGCATTACTTTTCCTTTCTATTCTTTACAAAATTTTATGGGCTGCATGTGTGTGTCTCCCTATACTTCAAATGTTGAAGCCCTACTCCCCAATGTGGTGGTATTAGGAAGTGGGGACTCTAGGAGGTGGTTAAGTTAGATGAGGTCATGAAGGTAGAACCCACAAAATGTGACTGATACCTCTGTAAGAGAAATAACAGACCAGCAATCTCTCTGCTTTGTGAAGATGCAGCAAGAAGACGACCGTCTGCAAGCCAGGAAGACAGTCATCACCGGAACCCAACCATGATGGCATACTGATCTTGGATTGCCCAGCCTCCAGGACTATGAGAAATAAAAGTTTGTTGTTTATGCCACCCAATCTATATTTTTGTTATAGCCACCTAAACAGGCTAAGATACACGGTATTAAAGAGATGTGCTAAGAAAAGAATTAATTGGATTAAAGGAAAAATGAAAGGAATAGATAACCTAGAAATGCAAAGTCTTGGATTAGAAAAATAGAGACTCAACTGCCTTTAGACCTCAACTATAAGAATAAAAGACTGAAAATGACATAGAAGGATAGACGCTCATTGATTGCTCAGTTAAGCTAAGTGTCTCACCCTTAAGCAAATTAGATTGCAAGTGTTTGCTTCCCAAAGAAGCCTATTGTGTTTCAGATGTCATAAAAATAGTCCCATTAAAGTGAGAAATAGAGGCAAGATATACTGAAACCCTCTCTCAGACACCACCAGGAAAACATATTGATTAAGCAAAGATGAGTTTCTTAAATTTATTGCAGTATGGAAGAACACCACCTTGAGAGTCTTCAGTTTAGTTCAGTCGTTCAGTCGTGTCCGACTCTTAGCGACCCCATGAATCGCAGCATGCCAGGCCTCCCTGTCCATCACCAACTCCAAGAGTTCACTCAGACTTACGTCCATCGAGTCAGTGATGCCATCCAGCCATCTCATCCTCTGTCGTCCCCTTCTCCTCCTGCCCCCAATCCCTCCCAGCATCAGAGTCTTTTCCAATGAGTCAACTCTTCACATGAGGTAGCCAGAGTACTGGAGTTTCAGCTTTAGCATCATTCCTTCCAAAGAAATCCCAGGGCTGATCACCTTCAGAACAGACTGGTTGGATCTCCTTGCAGTCCAAGGGACTCTCAAGAGTCTTCTCCAACACCACAGTTCAAAATCATCAATTCTTCAGCGCTCAGCTTTCATCACATTCCAGCTCTCACATCCATACATGACCACTGGAAAAACCATAGCCTTGACTAGATGGACCTTTGTTGGCAAAGTAATGTCTCTGCTTTTCAATATGCTATCTAGGCTGGTCATAACTTTTCTTCTAAGGAGTAAGCGTCTTTTAATTTCATGGCTGCAGTCATCATCTGCAGTGATTTTGGATCCCCAAAAAAATGAAGTCTGAGACTGTTTCCACTGTTTCCCCATCTATTTCCCATGAAGTGATGGGACCAGATGCCATGATCTTCGTTTTCTGAATGTTGAGTTTTAAGCCAACTTTTTCACTCTCCTCTTTCACCTTCATCAAGAGGCTTTTTAGTTCCTCTTCACTTTCTGCCATAAGGATGGCGTCATCTGCATATCTGAGGTGATTGATATTTCTCCCGGCAATCTTGATTCCAGCTTGTGCTTCTTCCAGCCCAGCTTTTCTCATGATGTACTCTGCTTATAAATTAAATAAGAAGGGTGACACTATACAGCCTTGACGTACTCCTTTTCCTATTTGGAACCAGTCTGTTGTTCCATGTCCAGTTCTAACTGTTGCCTCCTGACAAGCATACAGATTTCTCAAGAGGCAGGTCAGGTGTTCTGGTATTCCCATCTCTTTCAGAATTTTCCACAGTTTATTGTGATCCACACAGTCAAAGGCTTTGGCATAGTCAATAAAGCAGAAATAGATGTTTTTCTGGAACTCTCTTGCTTTTTCCATGATCCAGCAGATGTTGGCAATTTGATCTCTGGTTCCTTTGCCTTTTCTAAAACCAGCTTGAACATCAGGAAGTTCACAGTTCATGTATTGCTGAAGCCTGGCTTGGAGAATTTTGAGCATTACTTTACTAGCATGTGAGATAAGTGCAATTGTGCGGTAATTTGAGCACTCTTTGGCATTGCCTTTCTTTGGGATTGGAATGAAAACTGACCTTTTCCAGTCCTGTGGCCACTGCTGAGTTTTCCAAATTTGCTGGCATATTGAGTGCAGCACTTTCACAGCATCATCTTTCAGGATTTGGAATAGCTCAACTGGAATTCCATCACCTCCACTAGCTTTGCTCGTAGTGATGCTTTCTAAGGCCCCCTTGACCTCACATTCCAGGATGTCTGGCTCTAGGTCAGTGATCACACCATTGTAATTATCTGGGTCATGAAGATTTTTTTGTACAGTTCTTCTGTGTATTTTTGCCACCTCTTCTTAATGTCTACTGCTTCTGTTAGGTCCATACCTTTTCTGTCCTTTATCGAGCCCATCTTTACATTAAATATTCCCTTGGTATCTCTGATTTTCTTGAAGAGATCCCTAGTCTTTCCCATTCTGTTGTTTTCCTCTATTTCTTTGCATTGATCCCTGAGGAAGGCTTTCTTATCTCTTCTTGCTATTCTTTGGAACTCTGCATTCAGATGCTTATATCTTTCCTTTTCTCCTTTGATTTTCGCTTCTCTTCTTTTCACAGCTATTTGTAAGGCCTCCCCAGACAGCCATTTTGCTTTTTTGCATTTCTTTTCCATGGGGATGGTCTTGATCCCTGTCTCCTGTACAATGTCACGAACCTCATTCCATAGTTCATCAGGCACTCTATCTATAGATCTAGTCCCTTAAATCTATTTCTCATTTACACTGTATAATCATAAGGGATAGTAGTATCTCAAAAGCTGGGAATTAGAAAATTATAAAAAAGTTTTAGGGCTTAGGTTGAATGAATGTGAGGTAGATGTTGCAAGGCAGGGATCTGGTGCAGAATGGGCAAATTATGACATACTAGTTATGCATTTGTGTGCACAGTGGGGCCATGGCCTTGAAGCTTGATAAACAAGCCATTGTTCTTAATGAGCATGTTAGTTGCTCTTATATTCCAGGAAAAGGCATTTTCTGGACCAAGTCACTAACTTGTGATTCGTCTCAGTACTATTTAAATAAGGACAAGGTCATATATTCAAAAGCAGAGGAGAGAATGGTTTAAGCAATTGTTTAACATAGAGGCAAGAAATTATATTGTCATAATAAACTTTTAGTCTATAAACAAACTTTTAGTCATTCTCCATCCAGTTCATTCTATAGGATAGATTGTCATCTAGAATTATGATCAACCCAAATGTGCATTGCTATTGGATGTCATGATTAAGTGTCCTTGATCATTTGACAGAAAAATGGCTATATATTATCATTTAGCACTGTGAAGATAAAACATTTTAACACTATAACACAGGCAAATGCTAAGGGAAGGATTATGGTCAAAGTTTATAATCTACTTCTAAGCCAAGACTGAAGAATACCTAAATTAAAGCAAGAGAATAGATCTGATGACTTATGTGAAAACGCTATAATACATAATTGAGTTATTGTTACCAGACACAATAAAAATTCCAGAAAAACCTGTAGGGTTAGAGGAAACAATATAATACCCAGGACAGCTCTGTTTAGAATCACCACCAACCTGGTTTCACAAGCTTCTAAGCAAGGATATCTATAGCTTTAATGGCACTGTCATTCTGTCCATCAATCTGTGAACTATCATATTTAGGACATGCCCCATCTTCCCCAGATACCTTCTAAAGCAACAAATAAGGAGACTTGAGGACAGAAGAAAGAAGACAAAAATTCCCTTTTAGGAGTTAAATTTTGGAGTCTCAAATTGAGAGTTGGTTTTTCTTCTTTTTAACTAAGTTTCCTAAAGTCAATTTTTTTCTTTTGCATTTTTATTTTGAGAGAAAAAAAATGGCATACCAAATTGGGTCCATAGTGACATCAGGTGCTATTCTGAATATAGGCAACAGCTACTAAGAAAATCAGACCCTTATCCTGCTTTGCAGATAGTAGTCAATAAACTTTTCATGCACAAATTCAGTACCATTTGTTGAAAGTAACCCAGTGCATTTTTTTGAGCCAGAATACCTCTGGAGGTTGCCTAATTATCCTGTAAACTTTTAGTAAGAATGGATTGGAGTCAGACAGTGAGATTTAAATTAGGTAGATCATGTGTTAGAGCTACAGTAAAACAGCATGAGGTTAAGCTTAAGAAGTAAGCCTTCTTGAGGCTGTGTTAAAATGAAGTGGTGTCTTAATCGGCTTGGGCTGCCATAACAAAATACCACAGACTAGGTGGCTTAACCAACAGAAATTTATTTTCTCACAGTTCTGGAGATTGGAAGTCTGATATCAGGTGCCAGTATGTTGGGGTTCTTTCTTTTTTTTAATTTATTTATTTTAATTGGAGGTGGCCTGCCATCTATGGGGTCGCACAGAGTTGGACACGACTGAAGCGACTTAGCAGCAGCAGCAGCAATTACTTTACAATATTGTGGTGGTTTTTGCTATACATTCACATGAATCAGCCATGGGTATACATGTGTTCCCCATCCTGAACCCCCCTCCCATCTCGCTCCCCATCCCATCCCTCAGAGTCATCCCAGTGCACCAGCCCTGAGCACCCTGTCTCTTACATCAAACCTGGACCAGTGATCTATTTCACATATGATAATATACATGTTTCAGTGTTATTCTCTCAAATCATCCCACTCTCGCCTTCTCCCACAAAGTCCAAAAGTCTGTTCTTTACATCTGTGTCCCTTTTGCTGTCTCGCATATAGGGTCATCATTACCATCTTTCTAAATTTCATATATATGCATTTATATACTGCATTGGTGTTTTTTGTTCTGACTTACTTAATTCTGTACAATAGGCTCCAGTTTCATCCACCTCATTAGAACTGATTCAAATGCATTCTTTTTAATAGCTGAGTAATATTCCATTATGTATATGTACCATAACTTTCTTATCCATTCATCTGCTGATGGACATCTAGATTGCTTCCATGTCCTGGCTATTGTAAACAGTGCTGCGATGAACATTGGGGTGCACGTGTCTCTTTCAATTCTGGTTTCCTCAGTGCATATGCCCAGCAGTGGGATTGCTGGGTTGTATGGCAGTTCTATTTCCAGTTTTTTAAGGAATCTCCACACTGTGCTCCATAGTGGCTGTACTAGTTTGCATTCCCACCAACAGTGCAAGAGGGTTTCTTTTTCTTCACACCCTCTCCAGCATTTATTGTTTGTAGACTTTTTGATAGCAGCCATCTGACAGACATGAGTTGGTACCTCATTGTGGTTTTGATTTGCATTTCTGATAATGAGTGATGTTGAGCATCTTTTCATGTGTTTGTTATCCATCTGTATGTCTTCTTTGGAGAAATGTCTGTTTAGTTCTTTGGCCCATTTTTTGATTGGGTAGTTTATTTTTCTGGAATAGAGCTGCAGGAGCTGCTTGTATGTTTTTGAGATTAATTCTTTGTCAGTTGCTTCATTTGCTATTATTTTCTCCCATTCTTCAGGCTGTCTTTTCACCTTGCTTATGGTTTCCTTCGTTGTACAAAAGCTTTTAAGTTTAATTAGATCCCATTTGTTTAGTTTTGTTTTTATTTCCATTACTCTGGGAGGTGGGTCATAGAGGATCCTGCTGTGATTTATGTCAGAGAGTGTTTGGCCTATGCTTTCCTCTAGGAGTTTTATAGTTTCTGGTGTTACATTTAGATCTTTAACCCATTTTGAGTTTATTGTTGTGTATGGTGTTAGAAAGTGTTCTAGTTTCATTCTTTTACAAGTGGTTGACCAGTTTTCCCAGCACCACTTGTTAAAGAGATTGTCTTTTCTCCCTTGTATATTCTTGTCTCCTTTGTCAAAGATAAGGTGTCCATAGGTGTGTGGATTTATCTCTGGGCTTCCTATTTTGTTCCTTTAATCTATATTTCTGTCTTTGTGCCAGTACCATACTGTCTTGATGACTGTAGATCTGTAGTAGAGCCTGAAGTCAGGCAGGTTGATTCCTCCAGTTCCGTTCTTCTTTCTCAAGATTGCTTTGGCTATTTGAGGTATTATTTTGTATTTCCATACAAATTGTGAAATTATTTGTTCTAGTTCTCTGAAAAATACCATTGGTAGCTTGATAGGGATTGCATTGAATCTATAGATTGCTTTGGGTAGTATACTCATTTTCACTATATTGATTCTTCTGATCCATGAACATGGTATATTTCTCCATCTATTTGTGTCATCTTTGATTTCCTTCATCAGTGTTTTATACTTTTCTAAATATAGGTCTTTTGTTTCTTTAGGTAGATTTATTCCTAAGTATTTTATTCTTTTCATCGCAATGGTGAATGGAATTGTTTTCTTGATTTCTTTTTCTATTTTCTCATTGTTAGTATATGAACGGAGGAGCCTGGTGGGCTGCAGTCCATGGCGTCGCTAAGAGTCAGGCACGACTGAGCAACTTCACTTTCACTTTTCACTTTCATGCATTGGAGAAGGAAATGGCAACCCACTCCAGTGTTCTTGCCTGGAGAATCCCAGGGATGGGGAAGCCTGATGCCGTCTATGGGATTGCACAGAGTCGGACACGACTGAAGCGACTTAGCAGCAGTAGCAGCAGCAGGAATGCAAGGGATTTCTGTGTCTCAATTTTATATCCTGCAACTTTTCTATATTCATTGATTAGTTATAGTAATTTTATGGTGGAGTCTTTAGGGTTTTCTATGTGAGGATCATGTGAGAGTTTTACTTCTGCAAACAGTGAGAGTTTTACTTCTTCTTTTCCAATCTAGATTCCTTTTATTTATGTTTCTTCTCTGACTGCTGTGGCTAAAACTTCCAAAACTATATTGAATAGTAGTGGTAAGAGTGGGCATCCTTGTCTTGTTCCTGACTTTAGGGAAAATGCCTTCAATTTTTCACCATTGAGGATAATGTTTGCTGTGGGTTTATCATATATGGCTTTTATTATGTTAAGGTATGTTCCTTCTAAGCCTACTTTCTGGAGAGTTTTCATCATAAAAGGATGTTGAATTTTGTCAAAGGCTTTCTCTGCATCTATTGAGATAATCATGTGGTTTTTATCTTTCAATTTGTTAATGTGGTGTATCACATTGATTGATTTGTGAATATTGAAGAATCCTTGCATCCCTGGGATAAAGCCCACTTGGTCATGATGTATGATCTTTTAATATGTTGTTGGATTCTGTTTGCTTGAATTTTGTTAAGGATTTTGCATCTATGTTCATCAGTGATATTGGCCTGTAGTTTTCTTTTTTTGTGGCATCTTGGTCTGATTTTGGTACTAGGGTGATGGTGGCCTCATAGAATGAGTTTTGAAGTTTGTCTTCCTCTGCAATTTTCTAGACGAGTTTGAGTAGGATAGGTGTTAGCTCTTCTCTAAATTTTTGGTAGAATTCAGCTCTAAAGCCATCTGGTCCTGGGCTTTTGTTTGTTGGAAGGTTTCTGATTACAGTTTCAATTTCTGTGCTTGTGATGGGTCTGTTAAGACTTTCTATTTCTTCCTGGTTCAGTTTTGGAAAGTTATACTTTTCTAAGAATTTGTCCATTTTTTCCAAGTTGTCCATTTTATTGGCATATAGTTGCTGACAGTAGTCTCTTATGATCCTTTGTATTTCTGTGTTGTCTGTTGTGATTTCTCCATTTTCATTTCTAATTTTGTTGATTTGATTCTTCTCCTTTTTTTTCTTGATGAGTCTGGCTAATGGTTTGTCTTTTTTATTTATCTTCTCAAAGAACCAGCTTTTAGCGTTGTTCATTTTGGCTATGGTATCCTTTGTTTCTTTTTCATTTATTTCTGCCCTAGTTTTTATGATTTTTTTCCTTCTACTAACCCTGGGGTTCTTCATTTCTTCTTTTTCAAGTTGCCTTAGGTATAGAGTTAGGTTATTTATTTTATTTTTCTCCTGTTTCTTCAGGTAAGCTTGTATTGCTATGAGCCTTCCCCTTAGCACTGCTTTTACTGAATCCCATAGGTTTGGGGTTGTTGTGTTTTCATTTTCATTTGTTTCTATGCATATTTTGTTTTCTTTTTTGATTTCTTCTGTGATTTGTTGGTTATTCAGAAGTGTGTTGTTTAGCCTCCATATGTTGGAATTTTAAATAGTTTTTTTCCTGTGCTGCTGCTGCTGCTAAGTCACTTCAGTCATGTCCAGCTCTGTGCGACCCCAGAGGCAGCAGCCCACCAGGCTACCCCATCCCTGGGATTCTCCAGGCAAGAACACTGGAGTGGGTTGCCATTTCCTTCTAGTTGACATCTAATTTTATCACATTATGATCAGAAAAGATGCCTGAGATTATTTCAATTTTTTTAATTTACCAAGGCTAGATTTATGGCCCAGGACGTGATCTATCCTGGAGAAGGTTCTGTGTGCACTTGAGAAAAAGGTGAAATTCATTGTTTTGGGGTGAAATGTCCTATAGATATCAATTAGGTCTAACTGGTCCATTGTATCTTTTAAAGTTTGTGTTTCCTTGCTAATTTTCTGTTTAGTTGATCTATCTATAGGTGTAAGTAGGGTTTTAAAATCTCCCACTATTATTGTGTTACTATTAATTTCCCTTTTCATACTTATTAGCATTTGCCTTACATATTGCAGTGCTCCTATGTTGTGTGCATATATAGTTATAATTGTTATATCTTCTTCTTGGATTGATCCTTTGATCATTATGTAGTGTCCTTCTTTGTCTCTTTTCACAGCCTTTATTTCAAAGTCTATTTTATCTGATATGAGTATTGCTATTCCAGGTTTCTTTTGGTCTCCATTTGCATGAAATATCTTTTTCCAGCCCTTAACTTTCAGTCTGTACGTGTCCCTTGTTTTGAGGTGGGTCTCTTGTAGACAGCATATATAGGAGTCTTGTTTTTGTATTCATTCAGCCAGTTTTTGTCTTTTGGTTGGAGCATTCAACCTATTTACATTTAAGGTAGTTATTGATAAGTATGATCCTGTTGCCATTTACTTTGTTGTTTTGGGTTCGAGTTTATAAACCTTTTCTGTGTTTCCTGTCTAGAGAAGATCCTTTAGCATTTGTTGAAGAGGTGGTTTGATAGTGCTGAATTCTCTCAGCTTTTGCTTGTCTGTAAAGCTTTTGATTTCTCCTTCATAGTTGAATGAGATCCTTGGTGGGTACAGTAATCTTGGTTGTAGGTTTTTCTCTTTCATCACTTTAAGTATGTCCTGCCATTCCCTTCTGGCCTGAAGAGTTTCTATTGAAAGATCAGCTGTTATCCTTATGGGAATCCCCTTGTGTGTTATTTGTTGTTTTTCCCTTGCTGCTTTTAATATTTGTTCTTTGTGTTTGATCTTTGTTAGTTTGATTAACTTGTGTCTCGGGGTGTTTTGCCTTGGGTTTATCCTGTTTGGGACTCTCTGAGCTTCTTGGACTTGGGTGGCTGTTTCCTTCCCCATTTTAGGGAAGTTTTCAACTATGATCTCCTCAAGTATTTTCTCATAGCCCTTATTTTTGTTTTCTTCTTCTGTGACTCCTATAATTCGAATGTTGGGCATTTAACATTGTCCCAGAGGTCTCTGAAGTTGTCCTCATTTCTTTTAATTCGTTTTTATTCTCTGCTTCATTTATTTACACCATTCTATCTTCCACCTCACTTATCCTATCTTCTGCCTCAGTTATTCTACTGTTGGTTCCCTCCAGAGTGCTTTTGATGTCAGTTCATGATGTGAGCCACAGTGAGCTCCTGCTCTTGTTTTTGCTGACTGTATAGAGCTTCTCCAAGTTTTCATTCCAATCCCTAAGAAAGGAAATGCCAAAGAATGCTCAAACTACTGCACAATTGCACTCATCTCACATGCTAGTAAAGTAATGCTCAAAATTCTCCAAGCCAGGCTTCAGCAATACATGAACCGTGAACTTCCTGATGTTCAAGCTGGTTTTAGAAAAGGCAAAGGAACCAGAGATCAAATTGCCATCATCTGCTGGATCACTGAAAAAGCAAGAGAGTTCCAGAAAAATATCTATTTCTGCTTTATTGACTATGCCAAAGCCTTTGACTGTGTGGGTCACAATAAACTGTGGAAAATTCTTCAAGAGATGGGAATACCAGACCACCTGTCCTGCCTCTTGAGAAACCTGTATGCAGGTCAGGAGGCAACAGTTAGAACTGGACATGGAACAACAGACTGGTTCCAAATAGGAAAAGAAGTACGTCAAGGCTGTATATTATCACCCTGCTTATTTAACTTATATGCATAATACATCATGAGAAACACTGGGCTAGAAGAAGCACAAGTGGAATCAAGATTTCTGGGAGAAATATCAGTAACCTCAGATATGCAGATGACACCACCCTTATGGCAGAAAGTGAAGAGGAACTAAAAAGCCTCTTGATGAAAGTGAAAGAGGAGAGTGAAAAAGTTGGCTTAAAGCTCAACATTCAGAAAACGAAGATCATGGCATCTGGTCCCATTACTTCATGGGAAATAGATGGGGAAACAGTGGAAACAGTGTCAGACTTTATTTTGGGGGGCTCTAAAATCACTTCAGATGGGGATTGCACTCATGAAATTAAAACATGCTTACTCCTTGGAAGGAAACTTATGACCAACCTAGATAGCATATTGAAAAGCAGAGACATTACTTTGCCAACAAAGGTCCATCTAGTCAAGGCTATGGTTTTTCCTGTGGTCATGTATGGATGTGAGAGTTGGACTGTGAAGAAAGCTGAGCATGGAAGAATTGATGCTTTGAAATGTGGTGTTGGAGAAGACTCTTGAGAGTCCCTTGGACTGCAAGGAAACCCAACCAGTCCATTCTAAAGGAGATCTGTCCTGGAATTTTTTTGGAAGGAATGATGCTAAAGCTGAAATTCTAGTACTTTGGCCACCTCATGCGAAGAGTTGACTCATTGGAAAAGACTCTGATGCTGGGAGGGATTGGGAGCAGGAGAAGAAGGGGACAACATAGGATGAGATGGCTGGATGGCATCACCAACTCGATGGACGTGAGTTTGAGTGAACCCCGGGAGTTGGTGATAGACAGGGAGGCCTGCATGCTGCAATTCATGGGGTCGCAAAGAGTTGGAACGACTGAGCGACTGAACTGAACTGATTGCATTATTCATTACTGATTGACTCTTTTATTTCTTCTAGGTCTTTGTTAACCTTTCTTACATTTTCTCAATTCTTGTCTCCAGACTATTTATCTGTAACTCCATTTTATTTTCAAGATTTTGGATCATTTTTACTATCATTATTCTGAATTCTTTTTCAGGTAGACGCCCTATCTCCTCCTCTTTTGTTTAATTTGGTGGGCATTTATCATGTTCCTTTACCTGCTGAATATTTTCTGCCTTTTCATGTTGTTTAGATTGCTGTGTTTGAGGTGGTCTTTCTGTATGCTGAAAGTTTGTGGTTTATCTTTACTGTGGAGGTTGCTCCCTGTAGTTGGGTTTGGATGAGTGCTTGTCAAGGTTTCCTGGTTAGGGAAGCTTGCATCGGTGTTCTGGTTGTTGGAGCTGGATCTCTTCTCTCTGAGTGCAATGAAGTGTTCAGTAGTGAGTTTTGAGGTGTCTATGGGCTTGATGTGACTTTTGGCCTCCTGTATTTTAATGCTCATGGTTATGTTCCTGCATTGTTGGAGAATTAGCTTGGTATGTCTTGCCCTGAAACTTGTTGGCTCTTGGGTGGAGCTTGGTTTCAGTGTACGTATGGAGGCTTTTGGATTAGCTCTTGTTGATTAATGTTCCCTGGAGTCAGGAGTTCTCTGGTGTTCTCACGTTTTGGATTTAAGCCTCCTGCCTATGGCTTTCAGTCTTATTCTTACAGTAGCCTCAAGACTTCTCCATCCATACAGCACCGATGATAAAAACATCTAGGTTAATGGTGAAAAGATTCTCCACAGTGAGAGACACCCAGAGAGGTTCACAGAGTTACATGGAGAAGAGAAGGGGGGAGGGAGATAGAGATGCCCATGAGGAGAGGAGGGGGAGTCAAAAGGAGAGAGACCAATCTAGCCAGTAATCAGTTCCCTAAGTATTCTCCACAGCCTGGAACACCCAAGGAGATTCACAGAGTTAAGTAGAGAAGAGAAGGGGGAGGGAGGAGATAGAGGTGACCTGGGGGAGAAAAAGGAAAATCAAACGGGGAGAGAGCAATCAAGCCAGTAATCACACTCTTAAGTAAATATGGGTACTTAAGATTGGATTCTTATAAGTACAAAATTGATAACAAATACCAAAGAGCAAAGATTAAAAATCTAGAGTAGATGTTAGACTCTAAAAAATACAATATTAAGAAAACAAAACAAAACAAAAATCACAAAAATTAGGAAAAAATATATATATATGAAATTTGCTTTTAAAATGGGGTCTTTTTTTTTGCAAGGTAATAGGTTTTAAAAATGAAAATTTAAAAAAAATGAAAATTAAAGGAGTAATAAAGAACTTTAAATTTTTTTAAAAAAATTAAAAATGATAATAATAAAATATATATAGGAATTTCTCTGAAGCTGTTAAGGGCAGTGAGGGGTTAGTTCAGTTTCAGATAATTCCTTGTTCTAGTTTATACTTCTTCTCAAGATCTATAGGCCCCTTCCAATGTAATCAATGCTAACTATATGGTTTTAATTTGTTGCACCTGTCACTTGCAAAGCTGTTCCCTCTTCTTTGTTTATTTTGGCTTCCTCTGTTTGCAAGTCTCTTCAGTGTCTAATTTCCATCCTGACACAAGGGGACAAAGGTGATCATTTGCTTAGACTCACTTGTTCAGTTGTGCTGTGGGGAAGGTGGAACACTGCAAACAAATATCACTAGCATGTGTGGGGAGTGCTCATAGTGTCTGGGCCATAATGGGTTTGCCCCCACTCACGCGTGTGTGCTTTCCCAGTTTACACTGCTCAGGCTCTGGGTTGCTCTGCAGGGGAACTGTCTAAGGTGGGCCCTGGGTTGAGTGCACTTCCCTGGTCTAAGCCACTCAGGTTCAGGTTCTTGGGTACTCCACAAAGGCACAGATTCAGTTGAGCCTGCGTTTTGTGCCCTTCCCAGGTCCAAGCAGCTCAGGTGACCAGATGCTTGGCGAGCACACTCTCCCCAGGTGGGTGGTGCGTCTTACCACCACCCCGGTCCCAGCCGCTCAGTTTCCCAGGTGCACAGTGAGAGTGACGTCTCAGGTGTGCCATGTGTCTCCTTTGGGGAGCTGATCTCTGACTGTGACCCTTCTGGCAGACATCAACCGTCCAGGATCCCAGGAAGACTTGGTCATAGCAACTGGGAGCCTGCTCACAGTTTGATGGAGGATGCTGGCTCTGGGGCCGAGATTGCCCCTCACCTTCTGGCTCTGGCTTTGCCCACCTGCCTCTCTGCCTCTGGCAGGGGGAGTGGCCTGTCCGCAGCTGGCTAGCTCTCTTCTGGTATTCACTCACTCCTTTGTTCTGTGAGCAGACCAGGTTGTGCCTTAGAGCTTTTTGTGGGAAAGTTCTCTCTCTTGCTCTTTTTTTAATTTTCTCTCTCTCTCTGGCTATATCCCACAATTTGGGTTGCTATCTCACATTAGCTCCCTCAGTTTGTCCTCAAGGCACTCAGGCCCGGTCCTTACCCTAAGTAATGCAGCCTGTGCCTCCATGTTCAGCCCCCATTCACTACTGGCAGAGGCGAGCATCTGGACTACTTCTCCACTGGGAGTTACAGTTGGCGCATAATCTGTGGGTTCCCCCCCCCAGTTATGTTGCCCTCTGAGATTCCAAAACTCCCCACAGACCCACTGGTGAAAGGGTTTCCTGGTGTTTGGAAACTTTTCCTCCTTCACGACTCCCTCCCTGGGACAGGTCTCCATCCCTAATTCTTTTGACTCTCTTTTTATCTTTTATATTTTGTCCTATCACCTTTCGAAGAGAATGGACTGCTTATCTGGGTGCTTGATGTCCTCTGCCAGCATTCAGAAGTTGTTTTATGGAATCTGTTCAGCGTTCAAATGATTTTTTGATCAATTTGTTGGGCAGAAAGTGATCTTCCCATCCTATTCCTTCACCATCTTAGGACAGCCCCCCTATGGTGGGGTTCTGATGAAAGCTGTCTTCCTGGCTTTCAGATAGCTGGATAACTGTTATGTCCTCTCATGGCAGAAATAACAGAGAGAAACAGACACAGAGAGACAGAAATAGAGAAACACTCATATCTCTTCTGAGCAGGGCAGTAATTCCACCATGAGAGCTCCCCTCTCATGACTTAATCTGAACCTAACTGGCTCCCAAAGACCACCATCTCCAAGTACGATCACATTGGGAGTGAAGACTTTACCATATGAATTTGGGGTGGGAAATAACTCCATCTATAGTAAGATGGCTTTCACTTGTATATTGTATTTTTCTTGGTCATATTCCAAACTCTATTTCTGTGAGAGTTTTGAACTATTAGAAACTTCTACATGTTGTTTTGACACAGATAGAACCCAACCCTTCTATCCTAGATGTGATGTCTAAGAGCTTTTAATTTTGGCAGTCTGGCCTGCTGCATTGTTTACAGTCTAAGAAGTTATTTATAGGTGCACCCAGTCAACTGATATACTGACTAATTTGTTAGAAAGAACTGGTATTAATGGGACTAAATTGGTCTGATTCATCTCTTGACCAAATCACCAAAAAATTATAGCCAGGCACTGAACATATATCAGTTAAAGGATAACAAGTGAATGTTAGCAGATCCAGAAACTGAAAGCAGCATAAAAGTGTAAAAAACACCTGGAGAAGATAAAGAACAAAAGCATTCAGATTAAATCATGATAACCTGTGGTTTAGTCAGCTAGATCTTATTCTGTGGGTCTTGGGTAGAAGTTGTCTACTTCATATAGCTGTCAAGTGTGCATGCAAGCATGCTAAATCGCTTCACTTGTGTCCAACACTTTGAGACCTCATGGACTGTAGCCCGCCAGACTCCTCAGTACCTGGCATTCTCCAGGCAAGAACAGTGGAGTGGGTTGCCATTTCCTTCTCCAGGGGATTTTCTGGATCCAGGGATCGAACCTAAATCTCTTATGTCTCCTACATTGGCAGGTGGGTTCTTTACCACTAGCACCACCTGGGAAGCCTTGATCCAAGTATCTCTTTTCTCAAAAAATATATGTTTCTGGAGGATACCCACAAATCATCACCTGAAAGCTCTTGACTAGGAGTCTCCTGTGAGCTGCAGATGGTTTATACTTCTTAAATTGGTAGACATAAATCAAAAATCAACCCCTCAAATATTTACTATGGTGCTAATTGTTAACAGGTGGGTGTTAATGTTGATTCCATAGGAATTCCAGGACTACCCATCTTTGACATCTTTTCCAGAAAACCAAATTGTCACATTTTAAGTTATGCAAAGCTTATTTGGGATGATGTTGAGGAAAAAGTGCTGTACCTGGTGATGATAAGGCTGAATATACTGCTTAAGTCCATGCAGTATTCGGTTATATCTGCTTACAACAGGGCAGTGTCTAGGACTAAAGGTAATATTCCTAAATTTATGAATCAGCTTGTTTCTAATCCTTAACAATAAGGTTGATGAATATAAAAGGAATGCATGTCATTATCATTAAGATCAATAGAAATACTTCAGACCATGGAAGCTCAAAGGACTCAGAACTCTGAAATGTTTCATTTTAGAATTCCATTTGTGCTTTCCTTCTTTCTCAAAGATTGAGGGTTTTTCTTTTGAGACCTTGAAGTAACAAGGCCTTGAGGCTTCCCTGATGGCTCAGTCAGTGAAGAATCTGCCTGCAATGTAGGAGACCCAGGTTAGATCCCTGGGACAGGAAGATTCCCTGGAGAAGGAAATAGCAAACCTCTGCAGTATTCTTGCATGGAAATCCCATGGACAGAGAAAAACTGGCAGGCCACAGTCCTGGGGTTGCTAGAGTCAGACACAACGTAGCGACAAAACCACAATCAACAACAACAAGGCCTTGAAAATCTCTTAAATGAGATCTCTAGCCAAATAGGTGCTCTATCACTGGAAAGAGAACAAATGAAAATCAAGCAGCCATTTCACCACCATTGTAGCTCAGCTCTTTGACTGGAAAACCTACAACTAATCTTCAGAATAAACAATGACCAATCATAGCAATACAGGCACACCTCAAAAAACAAGAAAAAAGTCAAATAAATAACCTAACTCTACACCTAAAGCAACTAGAAAAGGAAGAAATGAAGAACCCCAGGGTTAGTAGAAGGAAAGAAATCTTAAAAATTAGAGCTGAAATAAATGCAAAAGAAACAAAAGAGACCATAGCAAAAATCAACAAAACCAAAAGCTGGTTCTTTGAAAGGATAAATAAAATTGACAAACCATTAGCCAGACTCATCAAGAAACAAAGGGAGAAAAATCAAATCAATAAAATTAGAAATGAAAATGGAGAGATCACAACAGACAACACAGAGATACAAAGGATCATAAGAGAGTACTATCAACAATTATATGCCAATAAAATGGACAACGAGGAAGAAATGGACAAATTCTTAGAAAAGTACAACTTTCCAAAACTCGACCAGGAAGAAATAGAAAATCTTAACAGACCCATCACAAGCACGGAAATTGAAACTGTAATCAAAAATCTTCCAGCAAACAAAAGCCCAGGTCCAGACGGCTTCACAGCTGAATTCTACCAAAAATTTAGAGAAGAGCTAACACCTATCCTGCTCAAACTCTTCCAGAAAATTGCAGAGGATGGTAAACTTCCAAACTCATTCTATGAGGCCACCATCACCCTAATACCAAAACCTGACAAAGATCCCACAAAAAAAGAAAACTACAGGCCAATATCACTGCTGAACATAGATGCAAAAATCCTTAACAAAATTCTAGCAAACAGAATCCAACAACACATTAAAAAGATCATACACCATGACCAAGTGGGCTTTATCCCAGGGATGCAAGGATTCTTCAATATCCGCAAATCAATCAATGTAATACACCACATTAACAAATTGAAAAATAAAAACCATATGATTATCTCAATAGATGCAGAGAAAGCCTTTGACAAAATTCAACATCCATTTATGATAAAAACTCTCCAGAAAGCAGGAATAGAAGGAACATACCTCAACAT
The DNA here is from genome assembly GCF_019923935.1 of Bubalus bubalis. Classification (NCBI taxonomy): domain Eukaryota; kingdom Metazoa; phylum Chordata; class Mammalia; order Artiodactyla; family Bovidae; genus Bubalus; species Bubalus bubalis. Next base: position 150,702,509 of record NC_059157.1, read on the forward strand.
AATCAAAGCTATATATGACAAACCCAGAGCAAACATTATCCTCAATGGTGAAAAATTGAAAGCATTTCCTCTAAAGTCAGGAACAAGACAAGGGTGCCCACTTTCACCATTACTATTCAACATAGTTTTGGAAGTTTTGGCCACAGCAATCAGAGCAGAAAAAGAAATAAAAGGAATCCAAATTGGAAAAGAAGAAGTAAAGCTCTCACTGTTTGCAGATGACATGATCCTCTACATAGAAAACCCTAAAGACTCCACCAGAAAATTACTAGAACTAATCAATGACTATAGTAAAGTTGCAGGATATAAAATCAACACACAGAAATCCCTTGCATTCCTATACACTAATAATGAGAAAACAGAAAGAGAAATTAAGGAAACAATTCCATTCACCATTGCAACGGAAAGAATAAAATACTTAGGAATATATCTACCTAAAGAAACTAAAGACCTATATATAGAAAACTATAAAACACTGGTGAAAGAAATCAAAGAGGACACTAACAGATGGAGAAATATACCATGTTCATGGATTGGAAGAATCAATGTAGTGAAAATGAGTATACTACCCAAAGCAATCTATAGATTCAATGCAATCCCTATCAAGCTACCAACAGCATTTTTCACAGAGCTAGAACAAATAATTTCACAATTTGTATGGAAATACAAAAAACCTCGAATAGCCAAAGCGATCTTGAGAAAGAAGAATGGAACGGGAGGAATCAACCTACCTGACTTCAGGCTCTACTACAAAGCCACAGTTATCAAGACAGTATGGTACTGGCACAAAGACAGAAATATAGATCAATGGAACAAAATAGAAAGCCCAGAGATAAATCCACGCACATATGGACACCTTATCTTCGACAAAGGAGGCAAGAATATACAATGGATTAAAGACAATCTCTTTAACAAGTGGTGCTGGGAACTCTGGTCAACCACTTGTAAAAGAATGAAACTAGAACACTTTCTAACACCATACACAAAAATAAACTCAAAATGGATTAAAGATCTAAACGTAAGACCAGAAACTATAAAACTCCTAGAGGAGAACATAGGCAAAACACTCTCTGACATACATCACAGCAGGATCCTCTATGACCCACCTCCCAGAATATTGGAAATAAAAGCAAAAATAAACAAATGGGACCTAATTAACCTTAAAAGCTTCTGCACATCAAAGGAAACTATTAGCAAGGTGAAAAGACAGCCTTCAGAATGGGAGAAGATAATAGCAAATGAAGCAACTGACAAACAACTAATCTCCAGAATATACAAGCAACTCCTACAGCTCAACTCCAGAAAAATAAATGACCCAATCAAAAAATGGGCCAAAGAACTAAATAGACATTTCTCCAAAGAAGACATACAGATGGCTAACAAACACATGAAAAGATGCTCAGCATCACTCATTATCAGAGAAATGCAAATCAAAACCACTATGAGGTACCATTTCACACCAGTCAGAATGGCTGCAATCCAAAAGTCTACAAGTAATAAATGCTGGAGAGGGTGTGGAGAAAAGGGAACCCTCTTACACTGTTGGTGGGAATGCAAACTAGTACAGCCACTATGGAGAACAGTGTGGAGATTCCTTAAAAAACTGGAAATAGACATGCCTTATGATCCAGCAATCCCACTGCTGGGCATACACACTGAGAAAACCAGAAGGGAAAGAGACACGAGTACCCCAATGTTCATCGCAGCACTGTTTATAATAGCCAGGACATGGAAGCAACCTAGATGTCCATCAGCAGATGAATGGATAAGAAAGCTGTGGTACATATACACAATGGAGTATTATTCAGCCATTAAAAAGAATACATTTGAATCAGTTCTAATGAGGTGGATGAAACTGGAGCCTATTATACAGAGTGAAGTAAGCCAGAAAGAAAAACACCAATACAGTATACTAACGCATATATATGGAATTTAGAAAGATGGTAACAATAACCCTGTGTACGAGACAGCAAAAGAGACACTGATGTATAGAAGTCTTATGGACTCTGTGGGAGAGGGAGAGGGTGGGAAGATTTGGGAGAATGGCATTGAAACATGTAAAATATCATGTATGAAATGAGTTGCCAGTCCAGGTTCGATGCACGATACTGGATGCTTGGGGCTGGTGCACTGGGACGACCCAGAGGGATGGAATGGGGAGGGAGGAGGGAGGAGGGTTCAGGATGGGGAACACATGTAAACCTGTGGCGGATTCATTTTGATATTTGGCAAATCTAATACAGTTATGTAAAGTTTAAAAATAAAATAAAATTTTTAAAAAAAAAAAAAAAAAAAAAAAAAAAAAAAAAACAATGACCAAGACATTTAAAATTCATTTTATGGATAGACAACAAGGTCCTACTTTATAGCACAAGGAACTGTACTCAACTATACTATGACAGACTCAATATCCTGTGATAAACCATATGTAAAATTTTTTAAAGAAAGAATATTAAAAATGAATCACTCTGCTTTACAGCAGAAATTAACACAGGGCTTCCCAGGTAGTACAGTGCTAAAGAATCCACCTGCCAATTCAGGAGACACAAGAGACTTGGGTTTGATCCCTGGGTTGGAGAAATCCCCCGGAGAAGGAAATGGCAACCTATTCCAATATTCTTGCCTGGAAAATTCCATGGACAGAAGAGCTTGGTGGGCTACAGACCATGGGGTTGTGAAGAGTCAGACAAAACTGGGCAACTGAGCACACACAGAATTGTAAATTGTAACTTACAGAATTGTAAAGCAACTATATTTCAATTAAACATATAAGAAATAAACTCACTCTAGTTGTTTGTTAAATAAAAGGCATTTTGAGATTTTCAGAGCTTTGGATTGCTGGGCACAGCAAGGTAAGGACCTTGATGAGTAAGCTGTGAAATACAGCTGATTCAGTTGTTTTACAGCATATCTCTCAGGAGCAAGAGCATCTTTGAGCAAGCAAGCACCTAACTTTTTCTGGCTTGGTTTCAATATTGTTTAATATTGAAACAGGAAAGTGATAATACATACTACAGGAAGAAGAAATTATGTTTTTTTTCCATTTTCAAGAAGAAAATAAAATAAAACAAATCAGAGATCTATGTCTGGGAAAGAATTTCAGGTATGATTCTTGGCATTAGAACCTACTAGAAACAAATAGATCTATTAAATCTCTAAGATAAATACATTGCCAAAAGAAACTCTGGACTGGATTTAAGAATCCTTTTAATTCTTTAAAAAATAAAGAAATTGCATCAGCACATACTGACTATGAAAATTACATAACTCTAAGTATGTCATACTCCCCTCCCCAATTCCTGCTTCTGTTGCTACCACAGAGGATAATAGACAAGGAAGACTCTTTTGTCCAGTGGAGCCAAACGTGATAGACAATTCTAGATAAGAGAATTCCTTCCAAAAAAAACAGAATCAAAACCTAGCAAACATCCTCCAAAGGCCAGATGGAGGGTCTTCACTGGGCCTTCCAATAGAAAGCGTTAATGTGTGGACCAGAGAAAACTGGGTGTTTCCCAATATTCCATTTGGAGAATGGAAGTTTCTAGTGTATTATTTTGTCTCTACTTTGCCACTGTATATGGGACATGTGGGGAACCAGGGATCTGAGGTGAGGAGGGTGACTAATTTGCTTTAGTTTTGCTGTTTAGTTTACAGATCACCAGAAAACATGGACCCACATCTAGATTTGAAAAAGAAGATGCTACATAACAAAGAGATCTTGAACTTGGAGCTAGATGCTACCTAAGGTTGTCTCCTTTGGGAGGTGTATGGGCATAATTTCTTATCCAGTTTATATAAACTGAAAGGGCTAGTTGCTCTGTTAGCTTCACTCTTTGCAATCCAATGGACTGTAGCCCACAAGGCTCCTCTGTCCGTGGGATTCTGCAGGAAAGAACACTGGAGTGGATAGCCATTCCCTTCTCCAGGGGATCTTCCCAACCCAGGGATGGAACATGGGTCCCCTGCATTGCAGGTGGATCCTTTACTGTCTGAGTCACCAGGGAAGCCCCATGTAACATTGCAATCAGGCATATTTTCTTTCCTCTATGTTAAAATAATATTCAGACCAAAGCAAAATTAACTTAGCTACTTCCTCTGGGACATAGTTGTTCCTGAAAAATAAGATTATGAAACAGCTATCAATATACAGAGAGATGTAGATATAGTCATAGAAGAAGTTGAAGTTGAATGGTTCAATGAAGTCCTACAAGACCTTCTAGAACTAGCACCAAAAAAAGATGTCCTTTTCATCATAGGGGACTGGAATGCAAAAGTAGGAAGTCAAGAGATACCTGGAGTAACAGGAAAGTTTGGCCTTGGTGTACAAAATGAAGCAGGTCAAAGTCTAACAGAGTTTTGCCAAGAGAATGCACTGGTCATAGCAAACAGATTCTTCTAACAACACATGAGACAATTCTACACATGGACATCAACAGATGGTCAATACTGAAATCAGACTGATTAATTCTTTGCAGCCAAAGATGGAGAAGCATTATACAGTCAGCAAAAACAAGACCAGGAGCTGATGGTGGCTCAGATCATGAACTCCTTATTGCAAAATTTAAACTTAAATTGAAGAACATAGGAAAACTGCTAGGCCATTAGGGATGACTAAACCAAATCCCTTACAATTAGACAGTGGAAGTGACAGATTCAAGGGATTAGATCTGAGAGACAAAGTGACTGAAGAACTGTGGATGGAGGTTCATAACATTGTACAGGAGGCAGTGATCAAAACCATCACCAAGAAAAAGAAATACAAAAAGGCAAAATGGTTGTCTGAAGATGCCTTACAAATACCTGAGAAAAGAAGAGAAGTGAAAGGCAAAGGAGAAAAGGAAAGATATATCCATCTGAATGAAGCACTCCAAAGAATAGCAGGGAGAGATAAGAAAGCCTTCCTCAGTGATCAATGCAAAGAAATAGAGGAAAACAATAGAATGGAAAAGACTAGAGATCTCTTCAAATAAATTAGAGATACCAAGGGATAAATTAGATATACCATTTCATGCAAAGATGGGCACAATAAAGGACAGAAATGGCATGGATCTAAAAGAAGCAGAAGATATTAAGAAGAGGTGTCAAGAATACACAGAACTGTAAAAAATAATAATAATAAGTGTTAATGACCCAGATAATGATGATGGTGTGATCACTCACCTAGACATCTTGGAGTGTGAGGTCAAGTGGGCCTTAGGAAGTATCACTATGGACAAAGCTAGTGGAGGCGATATGATTCCAGCTAAGCTATTTCAAATCCTAAAAGATGATACTGTTAAAGTGCTTCACTCAATATGCAAGCAAATTTGGAAAACTTAGCAGTGGCCACAGGACTGAAAAAGGTCAGTTTTCATCCCAATCCCAAGAAGGGCAAAGCCAAAGAATGTTCAAACTGCCACACAATTGCACTCCATTTCACATGCTAGCAAAGTAATGCTCAAAATTCTCCAAGCTAGGCTTCAACAGTATGTGAACCAAGAACTCCCAGATGTTCAAGCTGGATTTAGAAAAGCCTGAGGAACCAGAGATCAAATTGCCAATATCAATTGGATCTAAGAAAAATTTAGAGAATTCCAGGAAAACATCTTCTTCTGCTTTATTGACTATACTAAAGCCTTTGACTGTGTAGATCACAACAAACTGTGGAAAATTCTTAAAGAGATGGGAATATCAGACCACCTTACCTGCCTCCTGAGAAACCTGTATGCAGGTGAAGAAGCAATAGTTAGAACAAGACATGGGACAATGGACTGGCTCCAAATTGAGCAAGGAGTACATCAAGGCTATATATTGTCACCCTGCTTATTTAACTTATATGCAGAGTATATAAAGAGAATACATAATGAGAAATGCAGGCTGGATGAAATCACAAGCTGGAATCAAGATTGCCAGGAGAAATATCAATAACCTCATATATGCAGCAGAGAAGGCAATGGCACCCCACTCTAGTACTCTTGCCTGGAAAATCCCATGGACGGAGGAGCCTGGTAGGCTGCAGTCCATGGGGTCGCGAAGAGTCGGACACAACTGAGCGACTTCACTTTCACTTTTCACTTTCATGCATTGGAGAAGGAAATGTCAACCCACTCCAGTGTTCTTGCCTGGAGAATCCCAGGGACGGGAGCCTGGTGGGCTGCCATCTATGGGGTCACACAGAGTTGGACACAACTAAAGCAACTTAGCGGCAGCAGCATATATGCAGATGACACCACCCTTAAGGCAGAAAGTGAAGAGGAACTAACGAGTCTCTGATGAAAGTGAAAGAGGAGAGTGAAAAAGCTGGCTTAAACCTCAACATTCAGAAAACTAAGATCAAGGCATCTGCTCCCATCACCTCATGGCAAATAGATGGGGAAACAATGAAAACAGTGAGAGACTTTATTTTCTCGGCTCCATAATCTGCAGATGGTGACTGCAGCCTTGAAATTAAAAAACACTTGCTCCTTAGAAGAAAAGCTATGGCAAACCTAGACAGTATGAAAAAGCAGAGACATCGCTGCCAACAAAGATTCATATAGTCAAATCAGTGGTTTTTCCAGTAGCCATGTATGGATGTGAAAGTTAGACCATAAAGAAGGCTGAGTGCTAAAGAATTGATCTTTTGAACTGTGGTGCTAGAGAAGACTCTTGAGAGTCCCTTGGACTGCAAGGAGATCTAACCAGTCAATCCTAAAGGAAATCAATCTTAAATATTCATTGGAAGGACTGGTGCTAAAGCTGAAGCTCAAATAATTTGGCCACTTGATGCAAAGAGCTGACTCATTAGAAAAGACCCTGATGCTGGGAAAGATTGAAGGCAGGAGAAGGGGATGACAGAGGACGAGATGGTTGGATGGCATCACCAACTCAGGGAGATGGTGATGGACAGGGAAGCCTGGTGTGCTGCAGTCCATAGGATCACAAAGAGTTGGACACAACTGAGCGACTGAACAACAAATAGAGTTACAGACACAGATATAGCTAATAAGTAATCAGAAGAGCAGAATGTGGCAGAGTCTAGTCAACTATTCACCAGAGGCTCTTCTTCCTGAGCTCATAGTCAGGTTATATTTCCTCACCTGAAGTTGATGTAGTGTTTCCCTCAATCCTACCCAACATAACATAAGCAGACCTAATGTGTGGCTGTGCCTTTATACACTTCCTACAAATGATCCTCCATGCTCTCTTATCCTATGTGGCTTGAGGTGGACAACCTCAGTGACCTTGGAAATTATGTGGTAAGAATTATAGAATCACAAGATGCAAGGAGACTAGTCCCAGAATCACTATAAGGAGGAAAGCTACCTGCAGACCAGAAATATCAATTGGGTGGTTTTATAAACCAGAAATAAACCTTTATTCTTTTAAGTCACTGAAATGTTGCAAACTGCTTGTTACAACAGTCAACACCACCCTAATTAATATATTAGTTAACTGCCATTTGGAGCAGATTTAGACTCAAACACACACCTGGCTTGGTATACAGAACAAAAGCATGATTCCCCCCACTACACTCCCCTCCGCTACATCCCCTATATGAACAACTATGCAGAGAGGCCCTCTATTTTCTTTATTCACCATTCTTTTTCAAATAGACTCTTGCAGGCTACAGGGCAGAAAATGTGTGTTAGATTTATTTTTGCATCTTCTCAGTAAAGTAAGAGGTGAGCACTCAACAATATCCATTGAATTCAATTGAATTTCTCAACTGCTACATTCCAACAGAAACTGCTTCTCCTTAGTAGCTTGAGACTTCTCAAATGTCTTTCCAGCAAAGACTATGCCTTACTAAAGGTCTTCTATAATACTTTAGGGGAAAGCGTGAATTCCAATAAATTTTTAGTGAAGAAAGAAAAACCTGCCAGGAAAATAAGGTTTTCAAGTTAACAGGTCAATACTAAGCTGTCAAAATCTTTCAAGCAGTTAAGAAAAATCTTTAATTCCCCTAAGTCCCGTAAATAGGTGTCAGTCTCAGGTCAAGGTACTCTGTTCATGCTGCCCTAGAAGTGGATGTGCAAGAATTTCTAGGTTTATGACCATAGGAAATCCTATATACAAAATGAGTCAAAAATCAATAGATAGAGTCACCAAAATGTACTGCAAAAACTCTGGATCCTGTATTTTTAACATAGTATGTGCCATTACCTCCTGAATAGTTTGTGGATAATTGGCACATTAAAAGGTACCAAGCTGAATCCAAAGTCTATACCAGGGTCTGAACTAATAATATGAAAATCTAGCAAAAACATATCTGTAATTAACAAATGATGCTTTCTAAGGCCCATTTGACTTCACATTCCAGGATGTCTGACTCTAGGTGAGTGATTACACCATCGTGATTATCTGGGTTGTGAAAATCTTTTTTGTATAGTTTTCCTGTGTAAAATTCTCCAAGTCAGGCTTCAACAGTACAGTTCTTCTATGTATTCTTCCCACCTCTTCTTTAATATCTTCTGCTTCTGTTAGGTCCATACCATTTCTGTCCTTTATTGAGCCCATCATTGCATGAAATGTTCCCTTGGTATCTGTAATTTTCTTGAAGAGATCTCTAGTCTTTCCCATTCTATTGTTTTTCTCTGTTTCTTCACTCTGATCACTGAGGAAGGCTTTCTTATACCAGACCACCTGACTTGCCTCTTGAAAAATCTGTATGCAGGTCAGGAAGCAACAGTTAGAACTGGACATGGAACAACAGACTGGTTCCAAACAGGAAAAGGAGTATGTCAATGCTGTATATTGTCACCGTGCTTATTTAACTTATATGAAGAGTACATCATGAGAAACACTGGGCTGGAATGAAGCACAAGCTGGAATCAAGATTGCCGGGAGAAATATCAATAACCTCAGATATGCAGACGATGCCACCCTTATGGCAGAAAGTGAAGAACTAAAGAGCCCTTTGATGAAAATTAAAGAGAAGAGTGAAAAAGTTGGCTTAAAGCTCAACATTCAGAAAACAAAGATCATGGCATCTGGTCCCATCACTTCATGGCAATAGATGGAGAATCAGTAGCAATAGTGGCAGACATTATTTTTTTGAGCTCCAAAATCACCGCAGATGTTGACTGCAGCCATGAAACAAAAAGACACTTACTCCTTGGAAGAAAAGTTACGACCAACCTAGACAGCATATTAGAAAGCAGAGACATTACTTTGCAACAAAGGTCCATCTATCTAGTAAAGGCTATGGTTTTTCCAGTAGTCATGTATGGAAGTGAGAGTTGGACTATAAAGAAAGCTGAGCACCAAAGAATTGATGCTTTTGAACTGTGGTGTCAGAGAAGACTCTTGAGAGTCCCTTGAACTGCAAGGAGATACAACCAGTCAATCCTAAAGGAGATCAGTCCTGAATGTTCATTGGAAGGACTGATGTTGAAGCTGAAACTCCAGTACTTTGGCCACCTGATGCAAATAACTGACTCATTAGAAAAGACCGTGATGCTGGGAAAGATTGAAGGCAGGAGGAGAAGAGGACGACAGAGGATGGGATGGTTGGATGACATCACCAACTCAATGGAAATGAGTTTGAGTAAACTCTGGGAGTTGGTGATGGACAGGGAGGCCTCGCACGTTGCAGTACATGGGGTCGCAAAAAGTCAGACAGGACTGAGCAATTGAACTGAACTGAATTTTTTGTGTCTTCTCCGGAGACCAGCTCCTGGTAATCTTCTGTTGAGATGTGTGTTTGATTGCATGTGACCCCTTCACCAAAATCATATGTATATGGACTCCCCCTCCAGACCTCATCAGAGCTGTTCCTCAGAGTTAAGAGTCTGTCTCCTAGGCTTTCATCATCAGGAAGCCCCAAATAAAACTGAACTGACAGATCTCAAGTTGTGTATTTTTTTCCCAGTAATCACTAGCCAATTCTATAAAACTATAATGCCTCTAAAAACAGGTAGAACAATTTTCCTTTTTTTGTAGTCTACTAGCAACCCAGGAGCTTCCCAGGTGGCTCAGCAGTAAAGAATCTGCCTGCAGTGCAGGAGACACAGGAGACGTGGGTTCAATCTTCTGGATCGTGGAAGATCACCTGGAGGAGAGCATGGCAACCCACTCTAACATTCTACAGAATTCCATGGACAGAGGAGCCTGGCAGGCTGCATTCCATCAGATCACAAAGAGTCAGACATGACTGAATCATTGGAACACATGCACATACAGCAACCCAAGATTCAAGAAAACAAAACTATATTAATCACAATATTTCATCCTACTTCTCTTTGAGTATCAACCAGGGAATCAAAGCAAACCACAGAAGGCAACCAAAGAATATCAGAGATTTTTTGTCTCTTTAACTTTAACACATTAGCCAAGAATAATTAGGAACGGTCTGAAAGGAATTGATTTTGTTTTTTTTAAGGCAACAATTCACACTTCAGCATTTATGCAAATTTGGGTAATTTAAATGTATGAGATGATTAAGAAAGAATAATCTCTTTAATTCCCCAAGAGTCTGTATGTTCTTTTCTCCTTATGCAAATTTCTAGGATAGTCTCTTCTTTGATTCTTTTCTTAGATCATCATACTGCTTAAAATAAAGCATTGTAAATATACACAATAAAATCGGAATCTTGCCTATGGCTTCATGTGAATCTATGTAAACACTTGGCAGGAGTGGTATTTTAACTATTTTTGAATTGTCGCTTGCTTATGTGGAAAATGGTGATGGAGGAAAATATAAAGGCAGATATTTATGTAAACTCTTCAGGATAATTTGTCAAGTCTGATAAATGTAGTGCCCACATCTAAACTCTTAAATCCCCTACTACTCTGTGCCCTTGCATCAATTAACATTTAATTTGACTTTTTAACAACCTCACTTATCACTAGTTTTTTCATGCCTGTGAAGCTAACAAATGTTAGCTTTTCAAAGCTGACAGTTTATGATTACTTATAACCAACACAATTTCAGGGTAATGAAATAAGAGATTAATGGACCACTGGGATGATGCAGCCACAGGGCTTGCTTAAAAAGAGAGATGAACTACAATCATGGTGAATGCCTCTTCTGAATAAACATATTTGAAGACAATAGTCCATGGGGTCGCAAAGAGTTGGACACAACCGAGCAACTTTCACTTTCACATACTAATGTCAAGAGGGAAAATCTCAACCTAATTATATTAACAGTGCTTCTAATTGTACACTTCAGAAGTGATTTAAGGCCCCTGTCTATAAAAATTCTTCCACTACAACATATCTGGTATTGGAAGTGAAACAAAAAAAATGTGTCAAAGAAAAGTATGATTTAATAGCATGAAGAAAGCAATAATTTAAGACTCAAATTAATAAAACAGTATCACTATTTTGCTACAGAAAAAAGCAATAGATTTGAAAGTAATTTTTATACACTTTTTATACACACGTGCATACTTGACGTTTAGAAAACATACTGGAATGTTAACTTCATTAAACTTAAAAAAACAACTGTAGTCCTGAATTAGTCAATGCCTGAGAGGAGTCATTTGGCTGTCTTTTTGAGAATGCTCATAGCATTTTACACCTCTAAAGGAAATTCTTTGAATAGAGGATCAGTGTTAAAAAGCAAATTCATGTAGGTATTTGGACATCACCCAGATACATACAAATATAACAAATATCTATATATTATATATTTATAATACATATTTATACATATATATAAATATATTAATAGGATTACTTTACAGAAAATCAATGAACCTTGATAACCACCACATATTCAACTTCTTCCTATTCTTCAGGATCCATCCAATAAATATTAGGTTTTCAGTGCTTTTCCAATACCCCTCTCTAGAATTTCCAGAGCTCTTTATTTGTTCTCTCCTTATGCATTTTAATGTCCATCATAATTATTTCCGTAAAGGTTTTCTCTTCATTATTAGATTGTGAGCTCCTTTCTTCCAGGGCCAACAATAATAATTGCTTTACATAGATCACCTGATCAATACATTTTTATTAAATGAAAGGAAAAATACATAGATTTGAAATATATGTGTGAACTATATATAACTGGATACTCAAGTGGATATATAATTGAATAAATAGCCTAAATGAGAGTATTAAAGTTCAAAAAAATGCATATCCCAAGGGAAAAATTGAACAAATTTCAAGAAACATGGTTTGATTTAAATAATCTGAAAAGATTTGTTTTAACAGTATATAACATGTTTTTTAGTTGCTCAGTCATGTCCAACTCTTTGCAGCCCCATGGACTGTAGTCTGCCAGACTCCTCTGTCCATGGAATTTTCCAGGCAAAAATACTGGAGTATGGTGCCATTTCCTACTCCAGGGGATCTTTACGAACCAGGGATCAAATCTAAGTCTCCTGTATTGGAAGGTAGAGTCTTTACCATTAGTGCCACCTGGCAAGTCTGTATATAACATATCTATCTTATAAAACATTTCCCTTTGTTATTCAGAAGGATGAAAGAAACAAAGGTAGCTGTTTTCAAATTAGACATGTGTGGAATGTCTCATTACGAGCCAGGCATGGTGATGAGTGTCAAGGATCTAAAGACACAAGAGACAAACTCCCTGCCATCAAGAAGTTTGTTTAATTAGAAACAGAGACATCAATTTGTGTAACTGATCAAGCTTCACTTCCAATGGGCACTCCCATAAAGACAAACTTCAGCTTGGAAAAATTAGGAAAGCTGTCAACCACACATAAAGCAGAGTGCAATTTCTAAAAAGCTATATTGCAAATATAGAAAAACAGAAAGGAAGCAATAATCCAGAATAGAAAGTCAACTTGATGTAGTGGTTAAGGGCCCAAGTGTTGGTATCAAATGACCTGCATTAAAATGCTCCCTCTCCTACTACTCAACAATGGTAAAAGTGAAAGTGTTAGCCACCCAGTCATGTCTGAATCTTTGCAATCCCATGGACTGTAGCCCTCCAGGTTCCTCTATCCATGGGATTTCTCAGGCAAGAATACTGTAGTGGTTAGCCATTCCCTTCTCCAGGGGAACTTCCCAACCCAGGGGCTGAACCTGGGTCTCCTGCATTTCAGGCATATTTTTTACCATCTGAACCAATAGTGTTATCATAAGCCAACTCTTCCCCCCACTTTTGGTCTCCTATTTCCCATCTGTAAAATGGTATCACTAAAATACTGATCAACTCTTCAGTTAGGAAGCTGTTAGGATTAACTATAACAGTAAATACTTTTTATAATGCCTCCCAAAAAATAAGTGTTTATATAGTGACAGATGATAATATTATACTTTATTAGTATTTTGTTATTATAATTTGGAGGAAAAAAACTCTTCCAAAGAATAGACATTCCCAAAAGAACACTAGACTTGTCCCCAGTCAAAGGAGTCAGTTCAGTTCAGTTCAGTTCAGTCACTCAGTCATGTCCGACTCCTTGCCACCCCATGAATCGCAGCACACCAGGCCTCCCTGTCCATCACCAACTCCCGGAGTTCACTCAAACTCGCGTCCATCGAGTCAGTGATGCCATCCAGCCATCTCATCCTCTGGCGTCCCCTTTTCCTCCTGCCCCCAATCCCTCCCAGCATCAGAGTCTTTTCCAATGAGTCAACTCTTCGCATGAGGTGGCCAAAGTACTGGAGTTTCAGCTTTAGCATCATTCCTTTCAAAGAACACCCAAGGCTGATCTCCTTCAGAATGGACTGGTTGGATCTCCTTGTCAAAAGAGTAGGGGCCTAGAAAGAAGCAGACTAGGGAGCAGTGGGGACTGTGACCAACAGGAGCATGGGCCACATCTCAAGGACAGACTCAACTTTGTTCAAGCCAGTCATTTACATTCAGCAAACTGGACTAGATTTTCTAGAGCTTCATATTTTCTAAGAAAAAATTGAAATCATTAAATTCATATGAAATTTCCCAGTGATTGTGACAATGGGTAGTTTGTGTGACCTTTGCTCTGAAGGAAAAGTGACTGCATTGTGACAAGGTTCAAAACATAGTATTCCACCATACAGCATCTTGGCATACCGGATATTTTAACATGAAGGAATTTGAGAAAACAGAAAAGGCAGCAAAGTCTCTTTGAATTTCTCCCACTCTTCTCCCCTGAAGCAGATCCTAAGATTTTCCCATGAGAGATGCCCTCTCTATACCCAGAAGAAAGAAACAACCTTATCTCTAAGATGGGGGGAATGCTAAGAAATATCCAAATGAACAGGTCTTTCTAAGGTTCCCCCAACTTAGCTACACTTAACTCCTACTCTTTGTCCTATTATAATTCATCACAATATTCCACTCCTCATCAAACCTAGCATGAAAACACTCAGGTTTAACTATTTCTTGAAGTCTTTATTTCCTTATAATGGTTCCTACATCATGTAAAACTTTCATTAAATAATTTGTATGCTTTTCTCTTGTTTATCCCTCTTTGTCAATTCTATTTTTAGACCCAGCTAGGGACTCTTAGAGGATCAAGGAAAGTTTTCTCTTTCCCTATGGCTGCAAGAATTTACCTGTCCTTTACACTCAATAAAATTTGCTTTCACTTTCAGAAGAATAGAATTTTCATTGGGCCTATAGAAATATACACCAACTACTAGCAATAACAAAATCTTTATCTGTGTAAACAAACAACCAAGAATCACTAAACATCTGAAGGAAATAAACACGTGATACTAACTCCCACAAAGAAAAAAGGTAATTTTAAGATTTAATAAAAATAAAACATCCGATAATTATAATGACTACATTCTGAGATTTGAGATTATTTCAAAGAAGGAAAATGAGGAGTAAGCAGAAGAGGAAGAGGAGAAGGAGGAATAAAATAAGGAGAGAAGAAAAAGAAGGAAAAGGATAAGAGGCTGCTATGGAAAAACAAGAAATGGTCAAACAAGAGATGGCAAGAGTGAATGTCGACATTCTAGGAATCAGCGAACTGAAATGGACTGGAATGGGTGAATTTAACTCAGATGACCATTATATCTACTACTGTGGGAAGGAATTCCTAACAAGAAATGGAGTGGACATCATGGTCAACAAAAGAGTCCGAAATGCAGTACTTGGATGCAATCTCAAAAATGACAGAATGATCTCTGTTCGTTTCCAAGGCAAACCACTCAATATCACAGTAATCCAAATCTATGCCCCAACCAGTAACGCTGAAGAAGCTGAAGTTGAATGGTTCTATGAAGACCTACAAGACCTTTTAGAACTAACACCCAAAAACGATGTCCTTTTCATTATAGGGGACTGGAATGCAAAAGTAGGAAGTCAAGAAACACCTGGAGTAACAGGCAAATTTGGCCTTGGAATATGGAATGAAGCAGGGCAAAGTCTAATAGAGTTTTGCCAAGAAAATGCACTGGTCATAACAAACACCCTCTTCCAACAACACAAGAGAAGATTCTACACATGGACATCACCAGATGGTCAACACTGAAATCAGATTGATTATATTCTTTGCAGCCAAAAATGGAGAAGCTCTATACAGTCAGCAAAAACAAGACCAGGAGCTGACTGTGGCTCAGACCATGAACTCCTTATTACCAAATTCAGACTGAAATTGAAGAAAGTAGGGAAAACACTAGTCCATTCAGGTATGACCTAAATCAAATCCCTTATGATTATACAGTGGAAGTGAGAAATAGATTTAAGGGACTAGATCTGATAGATAGAGTGCCTGATGAACTATGGAATGAGGTTCGTGACATTGTACAGGAGACAGGGATCAAGACCATTCCCATAGAAAAGAAATGCAAAAAAGCAAAATGGCTGTCTGGGGAGGCCTTAAAAATAGCTGTGAAAAGAAGAGAAGTGAAAAGCAAAGGAGAAAAGGAAAGATATAAACATCTGAATGCAGAGTTCCAAAGAATAGCAAGGAGAGATAAGAAAGCCTTCTTCAGCGATCAATGCAAAGAAATAGAGGAAAACAACAGAATGGGAAAGACTAGGGATCTCTTCAAGAAAATCAGAGATACCAAGGAACATTTCATGCAAAAATGAGCTCGATAAAGAACAGAAAAGGTATGGACCTAACAGAAGCAGAAGATATTAAGAAGAGATGGCAAGAATACACAGAAGAACTGTAAAAAAGATCTTCATGACCCAGATAATCACGATGGTGTGATCACTGACCTAGAGCCAGACATCCTGGAATGTAAAGTCAAGTGGGCCTTAGAAAGCATCACTACGAACAAAGCTAGTGGAGGTGATGGAATTCCAGTTGAGCTATTCCAAATCCTGAAAGATGATGCTGTGAAAGTGCTGCACTCAATATGCCAGCAAATTTGGAAAACTCAGCAGTGGCCACAGGACTGGAAAAGGTCACTTTTCATTCCAATCCCAAAGAAAGGCAATGCCAAAGAATGCTCAAACTACTGCACAATTGCCCCTCTCACATGCTAGTAAAGTAATGCTCAAAATTCTCCAAGCCAGGCTTCAGCAATATGTGAACTGTGAAATTCCAGATGTTCAAGCTGATTTTAGAAAAGGCAGAGGAACCAGAGATCAAATTGCCAACATCCGCTGGATCATAGAAAAAGCAAGAGAGTTCCAGAAAAACATCTATTTCTGCTTTATTGACTATGCCAAAGCCTTTGACTATGTGGATCACAATAAACTGTGGAAAATTCTTCAAGAGATGGGAATACCAGAACACCTGATCTGCCTCTTGAGAAATTTGTATGCAGGTCAGGAAGCAACAGTTAGAACCGGACATGGAACAACAGACCGGTTCCAAATAGGAAAAGGAGTTCGTCAAGGCTGTATATTGTCACCCTGTTTATTTAACTTATATGCAGAGTACATCATGAGAAACGCTGGACTGGAAGAAACACAAGCTGGAATCAAGATTGCCGGGAGAAATATCAATAACCTTAGATATGCAGATGACACCACCCTTATGGCAGAAAGTGAAGAGGAACTAAAAAGCCTCTTGATGAAGGTGAAAGTGGAGAGTGACAAAGTTGACTTAAAGCTCAACATTCAAAAAATGAAGATATGGCATCCAGTCCCACCACTTAATGGGAAATAGATGGGGTAACAGTGTCAGACTTCATTTTTCTGGGCTCCAAAATCACTACAGATGGTGACTGCCGCCATGAAATTAAAAGATGCTTACTCCTTGGAAGGAAAGTTATGACCAACCTAGAGAGCATATACAAAAGCAGAGACATTACTTTGCCAAAAAAGGTTCGTCTAGTCAACGCTATGGTTTTTCCAGTGGTCATATATGGATGTGAGAGTTGGACTGTGAAGAAGGCTGAGTGCCAAAGAATTGATGCTTTTGAACTGTGGTGATGGAGAAGACTTTTGAGAGTCCCTTGGACTGCAAGGAGATCCAACCAGTCCATTCTGAAGGACAACTTTGGACATCCTGGAATTTCTTTGGAAGGAATGATGCTAAAGCTGAAACTCCAGTACTTTGGCCACCTCATGTGAAGAGTTGACTCATTGGAAAAGACTCTAATGATGGGAGGGATTGGGTGCAGGAGGAGAAGGGGACGACAGAGGATGAGATGGCTGGATGGCATCACTGACTCGATGGACATGAGTCTGAGTGAACTCTGGGAGTTGGTGATGGACAGGGAGGTCTGGCCTGCTGCGATTCATGGGGTCTCAAAGAGTCGGACA
The DNA here is from genome assembly GCF_019923935.1 of Bubalus bubalis. NCBI lineage: Eukaryota > Metazoa > Chordata > Mammalia > Artiodactyla > Bovidae > Bubalus > Bubalus bubalis. The sequence continues at coordinate 150,720,039 of NC_059157.1, forward strand.
GGACTGAGCAACTGATCTGATCTGATCTGATCTGATGGGGAAATAGTGGAAACAGTGTCAGACTTTATTTTTTGAGGCTCCAAAATCACTGCAGATGGTGACTTCAGCCATGAAATTAAAAGATGTTTACTCCTTGGAAGGGAAGTTATGACCAACCTAGATAGCATATTGAAAAGCAGAGACGTTACTTTGCCAACAAAGGTCCATTTAGTCAAGGCTATGGTTTCTCCAGTGGTCATGTATGGATATGAGAGTTGACTGTGAAGAAAGCTGAGAACCGAAGAATTGATGCTTTTGAACTGTGGTGTTGGAGACTCTTGAGAGTCCCTTGGACTGCAAGGAGATCCAACCAGTCCATTCTGAAGGAGATCAGCCCTGGGATTTCTTTGGAAGGAATGATGCTAAAGCTGAAACTCCAGTACTTTGGCCACCTCATGCGAAGAGTTGAGTCATTGGGAAAGACTCTGATGCTGGGAGGGATTGGGGGCAGGAGGAGAAGGGGATGACAGGGAATGAGATGGCTGGCGGCATCACTGACTCGATGGACGTGAGTCTGAGTGAACTCTGGGAGTTGGTGATGGACAGGGAGGCCTGGCTTGCTGCGATTCATGGGGTGGCAAAGAGTCGGACACGGTTGAGCGACTGAATTGAACTGAACTGATTATGAAGCAATGATTTCTAAAAAAGAATGAAATAAGGCCTCTTCAGCAATATGAACCTTGAGATCAGTATACTAAGTCAGAGAAAGACAAACATTTTATGATATCACTTATATATGGAATCTAAAAGATAATATAAATGAACTTACAAAACAGAAATAGACTTACATACATATCAAGCACAACAGGTTACTTAAGGCAAGAATACTGGAGTGGGTTGCCATTTCCTTCTCCAGGGGATCTTCCCCACCCATGGATCAAACCCAGGTCTCCCACACTGCAGGCAGATTCTTTACTGTTTAAGCCACTCCTGGAAGCAAAAAGTAATATAAATGAACTTATGTATAAAACAGAATAGACTTACATACATAGAAAACAAATTTGTGGTTACCACAGGGAAAAATGGGTGAGGGATAAATTGGCAAAGGGATTACTAGATACACAGGGCTATGAAAGTGTTAGTTGCTCAGTCATGTCTGACTCCTTGTGACTCCATGGACTGTAGCCCCCCAGACTCTTCTGTCCATGGAACTTTCCAGGCAAGAATACTGGAGTGGGTGGCCATTCCTTTCTCCAGGGGATCTTCCCAATCCAGGGATCATACCCTGGTCTCCTGCATTGCAGGTAGATTCTTTACCATCTGAGCTACCAGGGAAGCATCACACTACTATAACTATCAATAAAAGTAAATGACTAGGACCCACTTGATAGTATAGGAAACTATAGTCAATATCTTATAATATCTATAATGGAAAAGAACATTTTATATATATATATATATATAATGCAATTACATATCTCATTTCCAAAATCAAGACATCGACAGACTATATAGTATAAAAGTCTAGGCTGAAAATTAATTATTTCAGCTGAAGAAGTAAACACAGGAATAATCTTCAAACTATATAAAAGGAAAAAAGTTGGAAATTTTTAAAGTCATATAATTATGTCTGGGAAGTCCACAGTAAACTGGTAGGGGCTCCAGAGGAAGAAGACAGAGAGGCATGGAAAGAAATAGACCATGGAAGAAAGTTCCTCTGACCTAAAAATGATTAAAGACTTCAGACGGAAAGAGCCCTGTAAGTTATTAAGTGAGAGAAATTTACCAAGACAAATGAAGGATACTAGAATGTGTTTCTTGAACTGATTATTCTGAGAAACAAGATGCAGAAGCAGCTCTGAAAATAGAGGAGTTATGCTTTTGTAAGGGAAATGGACCTTTGTAACAGACACCTCCATTGTAAAGGTGCCTCTCTCACTATACCAAAAAGAGAAGGATGACTCCAAATCACAGAACCTCATCAATATAGAAGGAACTAATTTATATCTGCAGAGCAAATCACGATGGTGTGATCACTCACACTCACCTAGAGCCAGACATCCTGGAATGTGAAGTCAAGTCGGCCTTAGGAAGCATCACTCGAACAAAGCTAGTGGAGGTGATGGAATTCCAGTTGAGCTATTCCAAATCCTAAAAGATGATGCTGTGAAAGTGTTGCAATCAATATGTCACTAAATTTGGAAAACTCAGCAGTGGCCACAGGACTGGAAAAGGTCACTTTTCATTCCAATCCCAAAGAAAGGCAATGCCAAAGAGTACTCAAACTACTCCACAATTGTACTCATCTCACAGGCTAGTAAAGTAATGCTCAAAATTCTCCAAGCCAGGCTTCAGCAGTATGTGAACCTTGAACTTCCAGATGTTCAAGCTGGTTTTAGAAAAGGCAGAGGAACCAGAGATCAAATTGCCAACATCCCCTGGATCATGGAAAAAGCAAGAGAGTTCCAGAAAAACATCTATTTCTGCTTTATTGAATATGCCCAAACCTTTGACTGTGTGGATCACAATAAACTGTGGAAAATTCTTCAAGAGATGGGAATATCAGACCACCTGACCTGCCTCTTGAGAAACCTGTATGCAGGTCAGGAAGCAACAGTTAGAACTGGACATGGAACAACAGACTGGTTCCAAATAGGGAAAGGAGTACATCAAGGCTGTATATTGTCACCCTGCTTATTTCACTTATATGCAGAGTACATCATGAGAAATGCTGGGCTGGAGGAAGCACAAGCTGGAATCAAAATTGCCAGGAGAAATATCAATAACCTCAGATATGCAGATGACACTACCCTTATGGCAGAAAGTGAAGAGGAATTAAAGAGCCTCTTGATGAAAGTGAAAGAGGAGAGTGGAAAAAGTTGGCTTAAAGCTCAACATTCAGAAAACGAAGATCATGGCGTCTGGTCCCATCACTTCATAGCAAATAGATGGGGAAACAGTGGAAACAGTGTCAGACTTTATCTTTTGGGGCTCCAAAATCACTGCAGATGGTGACTGCAGCCATGAAATTAAAAGACGCTTACTCCCGGGAAGAAAAGTTATGACCAGCCTAGATAGCATATTGAAAAGCAGAGATATTATTTTGTCAACAAAGGTCAGTCTAGTCAAGGCTATGGTTTTTCCAGTGGTCATGTATGGATGTGAGAGTTGGACTATAAAGAAAGCTGAGTGCAGAAGAATTGATGCTTTTGAACTGTGGTGTTGGAGAAGACTCTTGAGAGTCCCTTGGACTGCAAGGAAATCCAACCAGTCCATCCTAAAGGAGATCAGTTCTGGGTGTTCATTTGTAGGACTGATGTTGAAGCTGAAACTACAATACTTTGGCCACCTGATGTAAAGAGCTGACTCATTTGAAAAGACTCTGATGCTGGGAAATATTGAGGGCAGGAGAAGGGGAAGACAGAGGATGAGATGGTTGGATGGCATCACTGACTCAGTGGACATGGGTTTGGGTAGACTGCGGCAGTTGGTGATGGATAGAGAGGCCTGGCATGCTGCGGTTCATGGGGTCGCAAAGTGTCACATATGACTGAGTGACTGAACTGAACTGAGCAAAACTTATCTTTTTACCAAATTTTTACTGGTAACTTTCCCATAATTGGCTTCCCTTACACCTTTCTTTCTTTCTTCTTTAGCTGAAGGTGGTTCTAAGCCAACTCGGATTTTCTCATTTTTCCAAGCCATCTAAATGATAGTTCTAAGCCTGAAGAGTTACTCATTTTTCTCTCTTAGGTATCTCTTAGGGTATCTCTTAGGTATACACAAAGTATACATGTTAATAAACTTGTTTGTTTTTCTTTCATTAATTTATTTTACAGGGGTCTCAGACAAGAAAGGAGGAGGAGAAAGTAACGACAGGATGAAATGGTTGGATGGCATCACCAACTCAATGAATATGAGATTGAGGAAACTCTGGGAGGTGGTGAAGGACAGGGAAGCCTGGAGTGCTGCAGAACACGGGGTCACAAAGAGTCAGACACGACTGAGCAATGGAACGACAACAGATAAGAAAACAGAAGAGTAGAGGAAAAATAATTTTCCCTCTCCTACACATATCCTGGGGAAATTTCTGGATTCCAAGGATAAAGAGAAAATTCTAAAACAATCGATAAAGACAAAACACTTTCCTCTAAAAGTTGACATTGTATTTTTAAAGAATACTAAAAATAAACACTCATTTGAGTGTTCTCAAAACTCAAATGAGAAAATTTTAAAGACATTTTGAAAGTTTATAGTATATTAGTTCTTCTGAAATAATTCCTTAAGAATTTACTCAATATTGTACTTCACCAAAATAACTAAATACAAGAAAAAGGAGGACATTATTTAAGAATGCAGAGAGATTCAAAAATATTAATAATATAGTTTCACACATCTGTTGTTTTAAGCGCATGAACTGTAAAACTTTATGTTACAAATAGATTTATAACAGTTTTAAGATAAACCTCTTGGGAAGAAAAAATTTGACTGAAGGAGGTAGAAAGGGAAGAGAAGAAAAGTAAGCATAACAAATAGAGAAGAGAAAAGCATGGTAGTAATAAATTCAAAATTATAAGTAAACATAAAATATGTCAATAGGTAATATTCTATCATAAAAATACATATTGTCACGTTAGATTCAAAACTATTAATCCAGCTGTAGATGGATGAGATGATAATTAAAACAAATGACATACATAGATTGAAAATATTGAGATGGAAATATATGTCTAATTTAAATATACCCTCCACATGACTGCTCTCATCTCCCCTCAAAAAGAAAAAAAAAAAAAAAAAAGCACCTGTGATAAAACATAATTCAATATCTAGAAATCATTTCAAAATTGCAGGAGAAACAATCACAAAAAAAATTTTTACAAATACCATTATGCAATAAAAAACTAGCATCAAATATAACACAAAATTCTATAACTCTAGGAATAAGTTAATAAATTAATATTCATAGAGGCAAATAACCACACAAAAATTATTGGATAAAATACACAAGAATTATGAGAAAGAGGATTCAAATAAGGTAACTTACTCATCAGAGATTGCACATTTTTATACAGGAATAGGACTTTGAAAGATTGCTCACAAAACACTTAAAGTTTCAAAGTACAAATCATAGAAAACTATAATATTTACCAAATAAAACTAGAATCTAAAAATGAAAGGGTTGACCAAAATATACAGCATTTGTAAATTTTAAAACACTTCTTGGCTTTGATCATCTACCATTTACATTCTTAACATTTCAGGAATTGCTTACACTTTGAAACAGAAAAACCTATTTTGGTAATGATTCTAAATACCTGAGGAACTTTAAAAATAAAAACTTAAATGTGGGGACTCTGCCCCTGAGCGGCAATACTTGTAAAAGCTTTTCCAGGTGATCCTAAAGCACAGTGGGTTTTGAGAAGCACAGCCTATGCAGAAGCCAGCAGACAATTTGCCCTGTGGGGCTGATGCTTTGGGGAGAAACCAACAAGAAACTGGAAAAACAAGTTGAAAAAAAATAAAAGCAAGAAACGAAAAGCACATCCTTGAGAAACTTTTTTTATTGCTAATGATGGAGAGAGTGTTAAAATATAGTAAAATAAACACAATGTGGAAATATATTTAATAAGACCAGGACTCAGAAAAGAAGTATAAAGATTAAAAGTACTGGACATGGAACTTAGGTTCTTAAATCCCTGATCCTAAACAGCTTAGGACATGTTACTCTGTTTTCACAGAATTACAAAGTACAGAGCTGGAAAGGATATTTAGGATGGCCTGATTCAGCCCCTTTCATTTTGTGATGAGGCTTCTGACTTCAGAAGTTGAGAGTATTCAGGGTCATTTGGTGCAAGATGGCAACTAGAACTTAGATCCCTTGGCCCCTTGCTGAATGCAGTTTATCCTGGTTATAAATTAAAATGGTAATATTTCCACAGCATTATTGGAATCCTGAGGACTGCCTTCTAATCCAGTTTAAAAGTGACAGAGGAAACCTGTCACACTGCTTCATAGTGTCACTTTATATTTTAAAATGCTTATGTAAATGGCTTCCCTCTTAGCTCAGTGGTAAAGAATCCACCTACAATGCAGGAGACCCTGGTTCAATTCCTGGGTCAGGAAGATCCACTGGAAAGGGGATAGGCCACCCACTCTAGTATTCTGGCCTAGAAAATTCCATGGACTGTGCGGTCCATGGGGTCACAAAGAGTCGGACACAATTGAGCAACTTTCATTCACTCACTAACAAAAGATCACGAATTTAGAAGTTAGGAATAGCAAGTCAAATGCTAAGGGCAGAACTAATCTGGCAGACCCTTTTATTTGGCCCAGCATGGTGGGTTTTTTCCCCTCTAGCTGTAACTTTAAATATCTTCAGTCATTTCAAGAATGCCACAGGCTCCATCATTTCCTGTTGTTTGCACTGATTCAATTCATATATTTAATTACCTGCCTGATTTCAGCTATTAAGGATAGTTAAAATCATGAAAGTAGGTAAGATTACTCAGAGCAAAGGAAGAAGGCCATAGTCCTGCATCTAATTTGAGTGGATGGGAAGTGGAAAGGACTAGGAAAAAACAATCAAAAGGAAAGGTGCGATAGATAAGAGGAGGAACCAAGAGAAGGCTACAATTCAGTACATAAAATGAGTGTGGATCAATGACTATATGTGCAACTGGAAACAATTTAGTCCTTATTTTATGGCCCTCAGTTTCATTACTGGTTGGAAGAGTTAAAAGAAAAAGTTGATAAAATTGTATTGTATGTATACATTTATCGCACAACAGGAAAAGGAAGTTTGCAAAGTCGTGGATTGAGTTCCTGGAGGATCTTTGAGGAAATGCTGTACATCTATATAGTAAGATCTGTAAGTTACTAACCAGAAATAAAGTGATTTAACAAGGTACAACTTTTATCACCAACTTCATCCCTGCCCTCAACTGCAATGACCACCCGCTGGATTAGAAAATAAGAGAATGTTCTCTTTTTTTCAATGTCTAATTAATACTGTCTTGCTTAGATACTGTTGAAGAAAGTGCCAATTAGTGTCACCATCCAGGAACGGAATTTTCACACAGCTTTAGACAGCATGGAAAAGCTGATACATTCTGGAATACCATTCTTGTTTGATCAAACACTCTTCAATTTATAATAATTAAGAAAATCACATATCTCTAAACACATAAACTTTCATACACCATTTCTAAGAAGAAAATACAAAATGCAGGAAGACTATGAACTCAAATACATAACGGAATACACACTTTTCCTTTAATATCTGAATACAAGCTCCTTAAGGTCAAGGACTGGTCATCATATCTATATGGCTCAGCATAACCACTAATACAAAACTGAAGATATTTTTTTATGCTAAGCACTGGCCATTAAGAACTAACAACTAGCCAACTATAGGATCTGAGTAACCAACAGCCAGGCAGTATCATAGAAAGAATTCCATTGAGGAGATAGATATCATTCCTCATTCCACTTCCAACCTTTACTTATCCTAGGCTTCAATCACGTGGGGGTGCAAGACTTTCATTTGCATGCATTCTTGCTTTTGTCCACTATTTACATATCAATCACTTTGAACAACCCTCAATTGCAAGAAATAAGTCTAAGGGAGGGCATGTCACACAATTCAGGCAAACAAAATGCAAAGGAAAAATGCTTGGGACTTTTAAGAACTATTTTACTTCCTCATAAGACAGAGGGGCAGAAGGACAGTCTTTATCCACTCTACTCCTTCCTTGCTGATTGTGACGATGTCATGTGTAGAGATGATGTTTGGAGGATTGGCAGCCATGTGATCAGATACTAGATATCACCATCAGTGTTGATGGTAGGAAAGAAAGAGTGTGTGTCCTTGGTAACAGAACTAAGCCAGCCACTGAACTAATATGGAGACTGCCTCACTGTGAACTTCTCATTAGGGTAATAAGAAATGTCTTTCTGGTTTAACTCACTGTTAGTCAGATATTCTATTTCTTTTATCCAAATATTCCAATACAATATCGAACACTAAGGCAAAAACAATTTGTTAGCTACTGACAGCCATTCTCCCATCATCTTCTTTGCCAGAAAAGTGGCAGTCCACTATGGGACTGAAAATGCCACAGGCTTGCTTTCCCATCTTCACTTGCTCATCCTAAGTATGTAATGCTACCTTGGCCTGTCATTGCAGGGGGAAGTAGTGTATGAAAGTGTTCTTGTTAAAATTTTCTCCTTCCTAAATGAGACACCTACTAAGAAGCTTTTGTTTCCTTTTTACGTTTTAACATGCTGTGTGAAGATGTGACCTTGAAGCTGTGGCAGCCATTTTGTAATCATGAACAGAAATCTGACAGAAGTAGAGAAAAACCAACCAACATCCCTGACACTTTTGAGTAGTTGAATCAATACCGGAATCATTGCCTTATTCTGTACTTATGGATAGCTGAGCAAAATAAAGTCCTAAATTTAAGTCACTTTTAGTTGAATGTTATTTTATTGATCAAAGATTTCTAACTGAAACATTCATCAAATAGTGTTGTTGTGAGAATTCATGAGAAAATTCAGGTAAAGTGCCTAGTGTTTTTTATAAAATGAGTATTAGAAAACTAGAAAACTTTAACTAATATTACTATTTTTAGTAAGTATATGTATTATAATGTCTGCCTAGACCCTTCCCTTCCTCTAGTACAATCAGTTTCCTTATTTTAGGAAAATGGCCCCCCACTTTACAGGTTCCATCACACTATCTGATGGGGACTGTCTTCTAAAAAGATCCAAATTCACAGGTCACGCTCTTGGTCCAGGAGGAGAAATTAGTACAAAGTTGAGTTAAGCATCGTGCTCCTTCACACTGGTTACATTCATTAGTACAGTAGCTGAATCAGATACTCCAGATACTCATCAAAGACCTCCAGATACTCATGATAGTAGGCTCATGGGGAAAACCTGCCAGAGAGGATGAAACACAGAGAGAAAAACAGGGATAAGAGAAAATAAAAATAATCTGATTGTTCTCAAACCTTTGATTTCAGTTTCTCAGGTCCCATTGTTTCACTGGTTATTGTGTTCCTGAAGTGTGGATATATATCCCCTCTGTGAAATGCCCTAGTATCATGTTAACATATTAGCTGGAATTGAGTTAGAGTTATTAGTTACTATAGTTACTAGATTTCTGATTAACACATTGTTTTCTATCTTATGAAATCTCACCCTTTATAAAATGTCAATTATCAACTCTATTCATTCAGCAATATCGATTTCAGTTCAGTTCAGTTCAGTTCAGTCGCTCAGTCGTGTCCAACTCTTTGCGACCCCATGAATCGCAGCACGCCAGGCCTTCCTGTCCATCACCAACTCCCGGAGTTCACCCAAACTCACGTCCATTGAGTCAGTGATGCCATCCAGCCATCTCATCCTCTGTCGTCCCCTTCTCCTCCTGCCCCCAATCCTTCCCAGCATCAGAGTATTTTCCAATGAGTCAACTCTTCACCTCATATGAGGTGGCCAAAGTACTGGAGTTTCAGCTTTAGCATCATTCCTTCCAAAGAAATCCCAGGGCTGATCTCCTTTAGAATGGACTGGTTGGATCTCCTTGCAGTCCAAGGGACTCTCAAGAGTCTTCTCCAACACCACAGTTCAAAAGCATCAATTCTTCCGTGCTCAGACTTCTTCACAGTCCAACTCTCACATCCAAACATGACCACTGGAAAAACCATAGCCTTGACTAGACGGACCTTTGTTGGCAAAGTAATGTCTCTGCTTTTCAATATGCTATCTAGGTTGGTCATATGTGGTAAACAGTACAGATTCAAAGATGACCAAAGCATATGCTTTCCTTCAAGTTGCCTAATCGTCACAGAAATCCATGTGTCAAGACCATTCCAAAGAAGATATTAGTGCCTGAAAGAGCTGTGGAAATGGAATAATAAAAGCAGGCAAGAAGGCTATTTACTCTAGCCTAGACTGAAGATCCAGGTGCTAAAGAACAGTTGCCAAATGGGACAACAACTGGGAGTCTGAAAGGACAAACAGAATTTGGCAAGGGAGATTGCACTCAGAGAAGTAACTGGATCAGCTATTTGTTGAACCATTAGGACTTATAGACAAATTAAACAGGGAGGCCGAAGAAGTAAACTCTACTCTCAAAATTTGGGTTAACTCTTGGCTTTATCACTAAGTGGGAGAAAAGAAGATAAAATATGGATACATGAGTTTCAAGCACCTTTGAGACATTCAAATGTAAATAGTAAAAACTTTGATATATGGGCTGAAACTAATTTTCTTAAGTGGCTTGTCCTACAAATATATATTAAGGAGTTATCAGCATATAGATGACAATTGGAGACCTGAAAGTAAATGGCATTATGAGAAGAGAATGTAGAGGAGAGAAAAAGGTACAAAAATGGAACCCTAGGGAACACATCCTGCCACGAAAACCAATAGAGCAGAATTTCAAAAAGAGAGTGGTCAATAATTCATACCCAGAGAGAGAAAGAGAAAAGTAAGTCAGTACTAAAATCTGTCCTTTGATTTTAGCAACAACCTTGACAACAGCAGGTTTAGTTTGTAGAATATGATTATATGAATTGAATAATGAATACAAGGTGTGTAAGTATGGACAAGACTGTAAATTACTGTTACTCTTTTGAGAGGCTTAGCGATGAAAGGGAAGAGAAGATTAGGTAGTGCCTGAAATCTTTGTTTTGTGGTTTGCTTATTTATTATGGGGCAGATACGTGGGCATGTTTATACACTTAGATGAAGATCCATTACATAAAGTAAAGATGAGTGAGAAAGCAAGCCAAGACTACTGCGTGAAGATGATGTCAACAGGATCAGATCAAGCTAGATTCAGCCAACTCTCTATCCTAAACCTTCCACAGTCTGCAAGGCCCCCACAGTACTCAGTCCCAAGCTACTTCCCCATTATGCTCCTCCTCCACCACCTCTTGTTCACTCCACTTCAGACACACTGGTCTCTTCAGTCCTCAAACAAACCAAGCAGACCCCAGCCTCAGAACTTGTGTATTTTCTCTCTGCTGCTCCTAGAAAGTGATTCTTTCAAGATCTGCTGGACTCCTTTCCTAATTTCCTTCAAGTCTGAGTAGATATCACCTCATCAATGAAGCCTTCCACGACTACTCTATTAAGTAGCCACAACTCTGCTGCCTCCCCCACTCTCTAGCACTCCTAACCTACTACATGGTTTTGATAGTTTTTATCACATTCAATCATATTATATATCTGCCCATTTATCTGCTTATTGTCTGCCTTCTGTCCCATAATGAAAATTAAAACTATTTATTTGTAATACCATATTTCCAGTATCTGAACAGCACAGATGATGACTGCAGCCATGAAATCAGAAGACTTCTTGGTAGGAAAGCTATGACAAACCTAGACAATGTGTTGAAAACAGAGATATTACTCTGCCAACAAAGATCTGTATAGTCAAGGCTACAGTCTTCCCAGTGGTCACGTATGGTTGTGAGAGCTGTACCATAAATACAGCAGAATGCCAAAGAGTTGATGCCTTCAAACTGTGGTGCTAGAGAAGATTCCTGAAATTCCTTTGGACAGCAAGGAGATAAAACCAGTCAATCTTAAGGGAAATGAATCCTGGATACTTGTTGGAAGGACTGATGCTGAAGCTGAAGCTCCAGTATTTTGGTCATCTGATATGAACAGCTGACTCACTGGAAAAGTCCCTCATTCTGGGAAAGATTGAAGGCAGAAGGAGAAGAGGGCATCAGAGGATGAGATGTCTGGATGGCATCACCAATGCAATGGACATGAACTTGGGCAAACTCTGGGAGATGGTGAGGGACAGGGAGGCCTGGCATGGTGCAGTCCATGGGGTGTCAAAGAGTGAGAAATGACTGGGCAACCAAGCAACAACAAACAGTGGCTGACAGTTGATAGGTGCTCAAATAAATAGTGATTAAACAGATGAATTAATAAAAACACGATGTTTTAGTACAAGCTAAATTAGAAGAGAGTAAAGCCACAGGGAAGTCAGATGAGGAGGAAAAGAAAGAATAGAGAGACCAAAGAGCAGACTTCCAAGAAGAGACTCAAAGCAATGAGAAAAGAGGTTGGGTCAGAGCTTAGAGCATGGGTATAAAACTGACAGACCACATCTGCATATGGGTTGCCAACAGCCATAGTGGCCCTGGAGAGTGGGGACCTGAGGTACAATGAAGGGCAAGCTCTTTGGAGTCCAGAGAACCAGAAGGTCATTATGCTAAGGTGTCGGTTATGTCGTGGTCATCATAGTGAACATCTCCTGGGGTAATGGCAGAAAGTGGTGTGCAGAAGGAAACAACAAATGAGTGAACCAGGGATGTTGGGCGATAGTGAGGGGTGAGATGGAGGACAGGGGCAGAAGGCTTTGGGACACAGCCACTTGGGATGGATTTGAAGACAGTAAATTGGCCTGGATTTTCTAGAAATACATAGTCTGTGATATAAAGAAATGAAGAGCTGGTAAGACTAAAAGTTTTTTTTTATTTTGTTTTGTTTTACCATGGTGACCTATCTAAAAATTTTTCTTTAAGTTTCAAATGAAAACAATGAAATGGTGGAGAATTTTCTTGGTGCCCCAATAGAATGGAATCCAGAGGAACCTCACTGTAATGAAGAATCTGACTCTACTTTTGATGTGTTCTGACAGCTTTTAGCTTTCCTCCTGCCCTTGTGACCTTCATCTGGGAAAGTGGATAAGCAAGCATGGGTGCCCTTGCCTTCAGTGCCAGCAGGAGATTCAAACCAAATAAGCCCTCACAGTGTCCAGCTCCCACCCCACTCCCCCAACCATAAATGAAAACCCCACACTGGACTCCTTTTGTTGCTCTCACAAGTCATTTTCTGACCAGATTGGAAAGCCTGCACTGCTCTTCCCCAAAAGTCTCATTATGTAAGTAGTAAACCTGTTCATACCCTCTGTGCATATCTCAGTCCTGACGATCCAGGCTATGGGTGGGGGTCAATTCTGTTTCTACGTGTACCCAAAAAACCCGGCTACTAAAGACGCTTTTCAGCAAACCCTCACTAATCTTATCAGGCAGAATAAGTCACTCCTTACCTTATGCTCTCACTTCTGTTTATATCTTTAGTGCTCACTACAGTCAAATATTTATTATAACTGACTGTGCATGTATCTGTTATTACTCTGATTAAGATTCTTGAGGATAAAAGTGGTATTTTATTTCTCTTTATATTCCCCAGGATTTCATCAGAATGCTTAATAAATATTAGATTTATTGAAATTTTTAGGAGGTACAAGGGCAGAGTGGCATTCCCTTGGTGACCTGGGAGTTTTTGTTTTGATCTGAAGCTTTAAAAACACAGCTTGAATGTATTCTGTCCCCCATGAGTTCTCAGAGTCCATGATATAGTTCAAATCATTATATAAAAACAGCAAGGCACAACATAAAGACCACTTTAAAAAGATCAATTCTTTCCAAGCAGCTTCCATTCCCCTTATGAAATTACTAAACAGAAGGCTTAGTTGAAGATCCCTAAAAGTTCATTCATTTTCTGTAAGAACTAGGAGAACGCTCATAAAACCAGTTTTGAATAGGAAACCACCCATATGTTTTATGCTGTTTTTCAGGCAGTTAGCCTAATTAAGCCTCCTAGGCAGGTTAGAGTCCCCCGTGGAAACTAAATTGAGTTTAAATACAGAATTATCTCAAAATCTGTGAGCTTTTGATTGATGCCCCAGTTAATTTTGACAACTGAAGTGGCTTCCTGCTTATCTTCACTTTAGAAAGATGAATAATTATGGAAATACCCTCATTAACTCTTTGATGACTGTCACTGGAATTTATAGAAGTTATTATGCCTAAACTCAAGGCCTAGGAGAGAAAAATAATCTATTAGGCATATTTGCTTCAAATTTTCATCTTGTTCCACTTCACTGTCATACCCACAGGCTCTGCCTGAAATATGAAATTGTGTGGCCAATGATACAAGAGGAGATTAAGAAAGAAGTCTCCACTCAGATGAACATGGCTCTCACCAGTACCAAGACCCGTTACATCTCAAGAATGTTTTTTAATCTCAGATGCTAGGAAAGATTGAAGGTGGGAGGAGAAGGGGACAACAGAGGATGAGATGGTTGGATGGTATCACTGACTCAATGGACAAGAGTTTGAGCAAGCTCCAGGAGTTGGTGATGGATAGGGAGGTCTGGCTTGCTGCAGTCCACTGGAGTCCAGTTGGTTGCAAAGGGTCAGACATGACTGAGCAACTGAACTGACTGACTGACTGACTGACCAACAGATTTCATTGCCTGTACCTTCATATCATCTCAACCTGAATAAGCAAGCATTCAAACACTGTAATAGAATCTTTGCTCTAAAGAAAGGGGTTCATCTTAGTCTAATAAGCAAGCATTCAAACACCATAACAGAATCTGTACTCTAAAGAAAAGGGTACATTATGAGGCACCCAGAAATAAAAATAAGAAAATGAATAAATTCAGGGGGATAAAAAAATATTTCTTGGAGTTAGTTTCAGATAGAAAAAAAGGGAATTAACCAAAATTGTACAACTGAGGTTATATAACCCATGTCTACTAGGTTCATCAAGGCTAGCCTGCTAAAACTGCTCCTTGTATTTTCATTCATCATTAACCCTTTACAAATAAAAATTTCACTCATTTTACATTTTTTACATTTTACCTCTTTTTGAAAATGATTTAAACAAGAACTCTCAAACATCACATATTATCCTCAATGTTTTCCTTTAGAAAATGAAGTCAATCATAATACTATCCCAGAGAGGTCCAGGGATGGTCTTAGGTGATTGTAGTACAGTTGAAAATACTTTTTAAGTGGAAAAAATATTAAATCAATATTTGTTATGTATAACAAACACTAGGCAGATTTGTCCTTCCTATGCTTAGATCCCTGAAAATGCAGCTGGGGAAAAAGGAAAGAACTTTGAAATAGAATTTAAAAGATTTAGATCCTTTCAAACTTCATCCTAAGAGCAAGTTACTTACTCTCTCCGAGTTGCATCTCTAAAGAGTCCAGGGTGCTATGATCTCTGTGGTAGGCTGCAAAAAAGGTCCAAACTTTTCCCCTCTCTTTATCCATGCCTTTTGTCCAGATAGTGCCTTCCCACTCAGCTTCTAGAGTTTTGGCTATAGGACTTGATTTGGAAAATATAATGATTCAGGATTAATAATGCAGCAGTTCTAAACCCTGTTCTTCAGAGGCCTTGTGTGCTTCCATTTGCTCTCTTGCATCCCTGTCATCACTCGGAGAACACACCCAGACTGGCCTCCTGGAGGATGAGAAACATGTGGAGCAGAATCCAGTTGGCCAACTTGTCCCAGCCCAGTCCATCCTAACTCAGCCAACAGCCACCTAACTCCCAGTCGTATGAACAAGCCCAGCTACAAACAGCATTGCTATCTAACTGGCCCCATGAGCAAGAAATGGTTATTATTATTATCATTGCAATTTTGTGGCTATTTGTTTTATAGGAATATTGTGGTGACAAATAACTGATACTGTTGGCAGCTTCCCAGGCCAAATCATGATATTACTATGCATCAGAAAAAATAATATAAGCAAAAATTGGTTTATAAATCATAAAACTCTTTCCAAAAGTGTAATTGATAAAGTTACCTGGATGACCTATCATATTAAAAGCCTAGGTAAAATGTGCTATAATTCCTTGGTACACATATGGTATATGTTTAAACAATATTTCAGAGTGTGGTTTTACACAATTTATTCATTTATTTATTCATGTATGAAAAGTCCAGAAAGATTTCAATTCCAATAAAAACATAATAAAATTGCCTATAAATTATTTACGGGATTCTCATATTGGTTTTTTAATAGAAATGTGTGTGTTAGTTGCTCAGTTGTGTCTGACTCTTTGCAACCCCATGGACTGTAGCCTGCCAGGCTCCTCTGTCCATGGAACTCTCCAGGCAAGAATGGGTGGTAGCCATTCTCTTCTCCAGGGGATCTTCCCGACCCATGGATCAAACCCAGGGCTCCTGTATTACAGGCAAATTCTTTGCTGTCTGAGCCACCTGGGAAGCCCTACAGTTCTAGAGAATGACAGCATTCATCTTATATGTCCTTAAACAAAAGCACATGTAAATCATTCCAGACAATTGTCTATCATATCATTCTCTTTAAGTCTTCTAGGAAGTCTACATCTACTTGCTAAGTATGTCAGGTTTTAGCAATCATTTCTTTCAGAAATATTACCACCTTATTACTTAAATCTCTTCTGAATTAATCTAAGATGCAATATTTCCTGTATTGCAACCAAAGTAAAAATTTTAATGACTTAAATGACTAATTGAATTCTCACAATCATTCTTTTGTATAATCCTCAGGGCAACTAGCTTTTTTTGGCTTTACGGTTACCAGCAATTGATTTTGTTTTTATTGTGAGAACATGTACTCTAAATATATAATTATTAACCAAGAAAGCTTTTAATAGTCTATCAATGATTTCACATTTCAAGTTATACAGTTTTTAATCTACAGAATGGAAATACAATCCTCCCAAACTTGAAGAATTCCTCTCAGAGACAAAAATGCCCCAATATACCCCTAAGTACACTCTATCTTGCATGTTCAATCATCTTTCTAAACGCAGTGCGTGCATGCTAAGTCATTTCAGTCATGTCTGACTCTTTGCAACCCTATGGACTACAGCCCACCAGACTCTTCTGTCCATCAGATTCTCCAGGCAAAAATATTGGAGTGGGTTGCCATTTCCTACTCCAAGAGATCTTCCTGATCCAGAGATCAAATCTGTGTCTCTTATGTCTCCTGCATTAGCAAGCACCACCTGGGACACCTTTCTAAGCACAGTACCTGCTATGATATAATAGTTAATGTGATCCCCTAAAGCAAAATGGGGGAAAGAAGTGTATAACCTCAGAAATTTGCTAGACATTTTTGAGCAGTTTTTTAGTTTAGCTGCTCAGTCGTGTCTGACTATTTGTGACCCCATGGACTGTAGCCTACGAGGCTCCTCTGTCCATGGGATTTTCCAGGCAAGAGTACTGAAGTGGGTTGCCATTTGAGCAGTTCTGGTGGCCAAATAGCAAAGCTCAGGCCCCTCCCACTGTCATGATTGGTGGACCTACATTAATGCCCAAGGGCAGAAGAGTAGACAACATTCTTCCCCTTCTCTGCTACTCCCCCAAGTACTTTCAGGGTTGCTTACTGGTTGTTACTACCCCAAGAACCATTTTTTTTCTAGGAGATTATCCAACACTTGCAATGAGAGACTTTGCTTAATGAAGGCAAAGGACATTAAATAGACTATTCTTTCATTTTCATAGCACAGCATAGTCAGATAGAATTCTAACAGAAATGTGTTAAATGACATGCTGAACCAGAATTATATTGTATTTAAGAGTTTTATTCAACTGGTTAAATGTCTCACCTTATATAAAACAGAGCACCCCTAAGAAATACCAGTGAGGTTTGTGTTCCTACAAAAATATGTAACTTGTTTTGGGCAATAGTACAAGAATTCATAGACATATGCTTTAATGAACCATACAGAACATCAAAATTGCCTCATTGCATTACAGTTTCACTTAGGCAGAGAATTACAACTGCTAATGTAGAGAAAAGGATACTTTTATAGAGTCTGGATTATTGTTTTTTCTTTTCTTATTTATTTTTGCTAAAATACATAGGGTAAATTCTTCTCCACCCTATCTCTTCTCCCTGCCTAAGTACTTCAGGAAGTATTTTAAATCCAACCCTGCTATGTGCCCTGTAATATAAATAAAGTGTGTGTGTGTGTGTGTGTGTGTATGAGATCAGTTGTCTTCAACTCCTTGCAGCCTCCTGGACTGTAGGTTGCCAGGCTCCTCTGTCCATAGAATTTCCCAGGAAAGAAAACTGGAGTGGGTTGCCATGCTGTACTCCAGAGGATCTTCCCAATGCAGGGATCAAACCCGCATCTCTTCTGTCCCTTCACTGGCAGGTGGGTTCTTCACACTAATGCCACTTGGGAAGCCCACCAACCAGGGATAGCTCAGTGTTAAAAACTCAGAGTAATGCTTAATTTAAACTTCTGTCAATCCTAACACCACAGTGTCCCTCAAAGGCCACTTCTCTCCTTTTTATCTTCTTTGGAGAGGGCACATCTTAATTACCTTTCCTGAATTAGCGAAGTGGTCTCCCGACTGACCGATGCGGTAGCAATTTCTTTAACTTATAAACCATTTACCACCTCAGAATCAAAGTCACCTCCCTCAATCATAGATCTGATGAAGTCATTCTACCACAAATGGTTCTTCATATCCTTCAGGAATAAATCCACATTCCTTATCATGGCGTGAAAGGTGTTCCAAAATACAAACCTTTTCATTTCTATTTACTCTCCATCTTATAGTGTTTACTACTCCTCAATCAGGGTAGTAATGAAGCATCTACTTTTCTAAGCATCAACTCTTCACTTTTGTGAAGAACAAAAGAGATGATGTGTGTTTCACAGGCTTCAAACAATACCTCGTGTAGAACAAGTGCCCAGTTAGTGTAAGCTATTATTACCCTCATTCTCATTCTACTCTGTACTTTCCATACCTGGCTTTTCTCTGCCTATGCTTTAAATTCAATTCAAATACCTCCTCTTTTGTGAAGTCTTCTTCATGATGTGTCAAAATTAACCTCCCCTTACACTGTGTCTCCACAGCATCACCCTTGAAAATATCTCTTGTATCAATGTTCGGTACCCTCTGTGCTACAGACAGTTCATCCAGTCATTCATTCATTCAATGAATATAGTATTTAAAGTGCCTACTATATAGGCAGCATTGTTCAATGTTTTAGATAATAAAGAGGAAACAACAAAAATGCTTTCTGCTTTCATGAAGCTCACATTCTAATGGGGAGAGATGGATAATAAAGTAAATAAGTAATACAACAGGTGTTACAAAATGCCCAGGGCAGAAGCAGGAGGACCAACTCTATATGCCTACCTGTTTCTTCCATCCTGGAAGTTCCCGGTGGCCTGAGACCATCTCCTTCCCCTTTGCCTCTTATTGTCTAACACTGTTTGACATTGTGTACAATGAATATATATTGGGTTGAACTTGAGTTTGTAGTGAAAACAATATTTTAGGCAAAAGGCTTACACTTTCTGTTTCAGTTGCCTCCTCTGAAAAAGAAATTAGTAATACTTATATACACGTGATTGGGTAAATGAAATGAGATGTTTATATAATATTGATATTTTATACTGGCAATAAGCAGATTCCATCAGATACCACTGTTGTTGTTTTTAACAAATGTCTTGTAATAGTTTATTCATAAGAACATGATCTGGTGAAAACATTAATTTTAAAAACTATTTTGAAAATTTTTAGTAAAATATTGTTATCCTGGCCCACCTATGGAGATGTGAAAATGGTCTTGTTACATCAAACTAGACACACTTTTATGGTGTTCATTAAAACCATGTTTTACTCAAAAAATATTTTAAATTTTCTAACAGATATTTAAGACAAAGAATCAAATAAGTACTTTCTGAATGAGTTATTTAATAAAATAATCATCAAGTTCAAGAATAGCTAGAGATATTAACATAAAGAGTAACAGAAAAGACATCAGCCCCTCTCAAGGGCTATTTATGATAAGAAGAGACCTTTAAAATCTTTTGATCTAACCCTTTATTTTATAAATGAGAACCCTAGAGGAGAAGTCACTTGCCAAATATATCACAAAATTTGGCAGAGCAAGCACTAGGTTTCAACTTCCATCAGGCCCTTTCAAAGAAAAGGAAAAAAGCTCTGCTTTTTCTGCTTCAGACTAGAAAGTGGTCTGTGGCCTCACAAAGGAAAATTATTTCAGCCTCCCATACTTTAAGACTTCTGAAGTACATGCATGTATCTACTTCCATAGTTTCCTGCCTACAGGTAAATATATGACATTTAAGAGTGGCTTTCTATTTTTATCCAAGTGATCTGTTTGAGTGTTTAAAGGTTTCCTTGAACTTTATTCCTACATGGCAAGCATGGTGAACCATTTTCCTACCCAGCCCTTTATGCAGTGTTCTGGCACATGGTAGCCAGACCTAAACATTCTTTATTATGCAGCATTGCTACAGATGGCTTCTCCCTCAAAAAAAAAAAAAAAGAGAGAGAGAGAGAAAAGAAAAGCAGCACTAAAGAACACAGGCTTTTTTTCACTTAATAAAGTCTTGAGGAGGAACAGAGAAGCAATGGAGTTTAATCTAGACATTGAATCACAGATGAAAGAATCCAATCAAATATTGACAAATTAAAAACATCCAAACAGGGTAGGTAAACAGCAACCTGCATAAAGTACCATAACCAGCCTGACAACCAAGCTTTCACACCTACTCTGGGGAAATTCAACAGTCCATTACAGGGGCAGGAAGCAGACCTCCTGAAGGAAAACTCTATAACCAGTGAAGACAAGTTGATAAGACGTTTGCAGAATCATCATTGCACACATGACACCCAAGGTGTTTACACTCCTTTCTCTTCTAAGTGGTTTAGGGGTTTTATAATGAGGAAATATGAGAAATCACAAAAGTAATAAGCCTCTCTCCCACATAGCTGTGAGGAGAATAAAATAAGGCCACTTCATAACATTTCTCCCTTAGGATATTTCTCTTTCAAAAATACCAAAGACCCTTTTCAAGGAAATTATTTGAGGAAAGGTTAACTTGCATTTCTGTTGCTCAGAATGAAAGGAAAGTTGTTTAAGGCTAATAATATTGGAAATTACAAGCTAAAACAAATAATACCATTAGTAATAATATTTGTAATCATGCAGTCTCAGCATCTTCATTGTTCCCTCTTAGTCCTGGCCACCAGCACTTGCCTCATTTTCTGAAAGAAACTCCTACCAGCTCTCCCTTGCCCTGCTACCAACTGAGCCTTTAAATGAAAATTAGAGTGTGCCTTCTGTCTACACTGCACAATGGTTCCTCCTTCCTCTTTGAAGAAAACCCAACATTTCTCCCTTGAGTAGTCTAAGGTCCTGCTGACCTGTCATTCCTCTGCCTGTCTCTCTAACGTCCTTCCTTCTCCCATTGCTTACCACCAGGGGAAGGAAAATTTTTCCCTCTTCCCTTTTTGGTTCTCAGGCTGATCTAATAATCAATTAACATATGATAGACTGGTAGTGGAAAAAAAAATTTAATTACATATGTGTGGAGGCCGCATAAAAATATGGGACCTAAGGGCAAGTTGGGCAGTTGAGGCTTCTAGGCTATCCTGAGCTATGGAATGGGATGAGGGCCTGGGCTTCAAAGGGGAGGAGGGCAATTCACAGAACAATAAATGTTCCTCCTGCCATACAGAGAAACAGAGAAGTCATTTAGATAACATTGGTAGATGGGGGGCCGGGGGGGCCGGGGCGGGAGGGTTGACCAGGGGTGGATGGGAGGGGTGAGGGGGAATGGGGAATTAGTATTTAATGAGGGCAGAGTTTCAGTTTAGGTAGGTGAAAAATTTGGGAGATGGATGATAGCAACAGTTGCACAGTGAATGTACCTAGTGAATGTACTTAGTGCCACTGAACTACACAGCTAAATATGGTTAAAATAGTATGCTTTATATTATGTGGCTTTTACCACAATTTTAAAAAATAATTAAAAAAAAAAGTCTCTAGTAATAACCCTTTATTGGGCCAGCTGCCCTCTCTAAATTCTTTCAGGTACTTAAGGGAGAAATAAAGTTTTTCTTGAGCCTGTGAGTCTTGATTGCCTTCTGCTCAAAATAATCCACACATCAATAAGCCACACATTTTGGGAAGGCTCATTCTGAACCCCTTTACTACTCTCCTGCCACATCGGCTGTTTTACTTTTCTTGACGCATGCCAAGCTGTGTCCCATCTCCAGGCTTCTACCTTTGCTATTCCCTTGGCCTGGAACCCTTTTCCTCCCAGGTCTCCGCACTTCTCCCTAATGCACCATGCCGTAGTGTCTGTATAAATGTCACTTTCTCCTAAAGACTGCCCATTCACACCCTATGGAAAACCACTATCTCAGCTTTGATTCACTCTCCATGCCTCCTCTGGCTTTATCATTTTCCTGGGGGTTTTCACCTCATTGCACTTATCACTATCTGATAACTGATGATGTGCCTGCTTCGTCGCTCAGTCCTCTGACTCTGAGATCTCATGGACTGTAGTCCAACCAGGCTCTTCTGTCCATGGTATTTTTGTTCCAGGTCAGAATACTGGAGTGGGTTGCCGTTTCCTCCTCCAGGGGAACTTCCTAATCCAGGGATCAAACCCCTGTCTCCTGTATCTCCTGCACTGCAAGCAGATTCTTTACCAATGAGCCACTGGGGAAGACCCAATTGATGATGTAGGCATGTGTTTATTTACCATGTGCCTATCCTTACACTAAGCAATAAGTAGTGTTAATTGTGTTAACTGCTTAGTCGTGTCCAACTCTTTGTGACCCCAGGGACTGTTCCCCACGAGGCTTCTCTCTCCATGGAATTCTCCAGGCAAGAATACTGGAGTGGGTAGCCATTGCCTTTTCCAGGGGTCATCCTGACACAGGAATCAAACCCAGGTGTCCTACACTGTAGGCGGATTCTTTACTGTCTGAGCCACCGGAGAAGCCCAAGCAAGCAGTAGGACTTGTCTTATTCTATAACACTTCTCCAGACTCCAGAATAAGGTCTGATACATAATAGGTGCTCTATAAGAAGAGCACATCTACAATGTGCTGTTTTATTGATAATATTTCTAACCCTAAACATACAAACTCCTACCTGATAAAGATCATTTCCATTTTCTTATCTAAGGAGAAAAGAATTCAGGGTGGTTGTGTAACTTTCCCAAAGTCATACAGATAATAAGGGGCTGAGCTAGAAAGGAATGCAGATCTCCCTGATTCAAAAGTCTATTTTCTATTATACAACACAATGTTGAAGACATCAATAAAGTTTATACTAATAATTGTAAATATATATATGGAACTTACTAAGTGCCAGGTACTTGTTATAGGTACTTTATGTGTACCAGCTCACTTAAAGCCCTGGACAACCCAATGTATTACTGTTTTTATCTCATCTCAAAGATAGGGAGCTAGGGCTCAGAGAATTTAAGTCATTTGCCCAGGATAAAAAGCCAGTTAGTGGAAGAATTAAAATTCAGGCTGAGGCCACCTGCATTTAGAATCTGTGCTTCTAACTTTCATGCTACAGAGTGAGCCCAGATACTTCTGCTGTGTAATTTCTAAAGTGAAACAGGTGAGGCACAAAGTGATGTCAATTTCTCCACAAAGGTCATATTCCAGGATTCCCAAAGCAGCTCCTCTGTCACCCAAAGTGTCATATCCTGAGAGCACACACAGAGCTCAGGACTGTCTGGAAAGGGCAATGGTCTACCATGCTGGGAGCCAAAAAAGTAGGAATAATAAATAGTATTTTGGAGAGCATTTCAATTTATTTATGAACACTTTAGCATAAAAGTCCTGAGTTAATTTTAAGATGGTATTCGTTTTAGATAAAACCGTCATACTGAAACCGAGCAGGACCCTACAGGGCTTCTAGGCATGGAAGTCTTTCAAACAGTGGGAAGGGAGGAGATGCAGAGACAAGGGAGGAGCAGCCAGGAAAACACAGTGCAGCTTTGGGGTAAGGTCCTGTTTCTACCTCAAGGGATACACGTAACATTATCTTTGAGCTCTTTACAGAACTAAACCCCCCCAGCAATGGAAGATGTTAGCATTTTTCATTTCAGAGAGGCATTCAAGTTTTGATAGCCTTAAGAAGCAGAGAAGCTCATCAAAAGACCAACTAAAGCCAGATTAAAGAAATGCAGGCGCTGCACATACCCTAATTCTCATCAGAAACCTCACCCTTGAATCATTGCTATAAAACTCTTCACCAAATCCCCCTGGGTTGGGACACACAGTTTTTAAGAAGCATGAGCCTGCTGTGTCCCCCTTTGCCTGGCAAAACAATAAAGCTATTCTCCGCTACTTCACCCAAAACTCTGTCTCTCAGATTCAATTTGGCATCAGTGCACAGAGGTTGAGTTTTTGGCATCAATATCAGCCAATCTACTTTATAACCAAATGCTTTGAATTAAATAGTTTTGTGCCAAATCATTGGTAACTGGATTCCAAACCTATTTTCCAGATGAAAAAACTGAGGGTGAGGGCCGTTAAGAAACAAATATCATATATGGACTCAAAATAAATCATTGCTTCCAAAGCAACAGAAGTAGGAAAGTTTGTAGGAAAGAGCTAACGAAACTTCCCCAAGGCTGCTATCTCTGGAAGGTCTTGCATTTGAGATTTACCTCTGTCTGGCATCTAGGAACATGGCTTTTAAAATATTCACTAAGTGGTGAAGTTGGACTGCTGGGCCAGATTGTTTAAACTGTACAATGTTTCTTATGGTGAGCACCCACCCTTTTTCTCTCTTAGAGTTCAGAATTTTATTGGGCATGGGTGTGTCTGTGGTCTGCCCCAGTGAAAACCCTGAAATCAGTCACAAGTAGCCTTCCCTTGGCAGACACATTACATATATGCAGATGTACTTTTTCTTGCAGAGGGAGAGCGTGCTGTGTGCTACCCTTTCCAAGAGGAAGAGGGCATAGGAAGCCTGCACATGGATTTCTCCAGACTTTGCTGAATGTATTTTCCTCTCCTGATCTGGTTGTGTGTCCGTACTGTGCTGCTCTAATAAATCTGAACTGTGGGCATGAGAGTATGGTGTTGAAATCTGTGAATCTTTCTAGCAAACCACCAAGTGCATGGGTGATCCAGGAGGCCCATGGACAGAAAATCAGTAAGAGAATGAAGGGCCCTTGACAAAGACAATAAACCTGGAAGCCAAGAGGTTCACTGGGACTATGCAGACCTCATAATCTACACCTGAGGAGGAAGCCAGCCCCCATGGCTACAGAATTCACTGATATAAAGAGCATGGATATGCCTCTAATAAAGAATTGTTAGTATTTATTCACCATCAATCAAAACAAGGAGAGGAGGCTACCTGAGCAACTGAAGTATAAACCCCAACACTTTCCAAGAGAGTTAAAATTACAGGAGAGAAATTGGCTTTTCTTGGCTGAAACTCTGCATACTGATTAACAACCCAAAGAGGCAAATTATTCAAATATACCTCCCTAAAACAAATGTCATCTTTCCGGGGGAGTAAAGTGGTATGGAACTATATATAGAGTACACCATTTAAAATTCCTTTTTCAGGAAAATTCCTCTCCACTCTCCTTTGCATTAGATATATTTGGAACCTGGGTAGCAGCCAAAGCTTGTTTCAAAGGTGATGGCTAGCTATTCTCTTGGGTCTTACCTGATTCTACCCTGTGCAATCTATGTATACACTTCAGTTTATGTAGTGCAGTCTCTTAACAGATGCCTACCTGATGGCAAATTCATTTTGGTATTTTAATAATCAAGATCACTTGTCCAGACACCTCAGCTCTCTTTTAACACTTCCCCCATACTAAGCTTTCCAGAAAGAAACTGACCTCCTCATACATGTACACACATATACACACAGGTACAAATTCCATCTATCAAGGTAGATTTGGATTCAGAGAACATTTATACAGAGCTGGCACCACTCATCCCAAATGGCCGAGAGAGCCAATTAGAGCTAGAATGGTGACTTTTGTCATATAAAAAAGACCTAGGAGTCCAATACTCCCATCACAGTATTCACAGGGTTTTTATTTCACAAAGAGCGGGGCTAATGTCAAGCCAACAAGGGAAATCTCCTTTCCATATAGTTAGATTTATTTTTATTGGGAAAAAAAAAAAGATGCTCAGACTGAGGGAAAAAAAGGTCTTTCTTCTTAGTTAGCTAGGAGGAAAAGTAAATATAATTTAGGTCACACCATCACCTTTAAGGGCTTCCCTGGTGGCTCAGACGGTAAAGCCGGAGACCCAGTTTCGATCCCTGGGTCGGGAAGACCCCCTGGAGAAGGAAATGGCAATCTACTCCAGCACTCTTGCCTGGATAATCCCATGGATGGAGGAGCCTGATAGGCTACAGTCCATGGGATCACTAAGAGTCGGACACGACTGAGCGACTTCACTTTCACTTTCACTTTTATCACCTTTAAACACTGGCTAAAGCCTATAAAGGCAATGGCACCCCACTCCAGTACTCTTGCCTGGAAAATCCCAAGGACAGAGATGCCTGATAGGCTGCAGACCATGGGGTCGCTAAGAGTCGGACACAACTGAGCAACTTCACTTTCACTTTTCACTTTCATGCATTGGAGAAGGAAATGGCAAGCCACTCCAGTGTTCTTGCCTGGAGAATCCCAGGGATGGGAGAGCCTGGTGGGCTGCTGTCTATGGGGTCACACAGAGTTGGACATGACTGAAGCAACTTAGCAGCAGCAGCAGCAAAGCCTATAAAAACCCCTACCTTGCCTTTGGAGTCATCAAATGGACTGCATGTGCCCCACTCCCCCACCCCCCCATTCATATATTGAAACACAAACCTCCAATGTGATGGTATTAGAAGATGAAGACTTTGGGAGATATTTAGACCATAAGGGTGAAGTCCTCATGAATAAGATTAGTGCCATTATAAGGAGAGACATGAGAGCTTGCTTCCACTCTCTGCCATTCACATACAATCCAGGAAGCAGAATCTCACCAGCCACCAGATCTGGCATTTGTTATTTAAGCCACTCAATCTAAGGCATTTTGGTACAGCAGCCTGAACTAAGATACCTCATCATATAAGAAGTATAAGTTCTTGCATTCACAAGCTACCAAGATGTTCAGAAAGAGACAACCTCCTCCTTCAGTGAGAAGTGAAAATCTTCCTAAGAGATGACAGTGTACCAGACTCCATGAGTCTGAAATCAGGGTTCAAGAGAAAGAAGGGGAGAAATGAGAAGGGAGGGGAATCAGAACTGAAAGAACATGCATGTGGCTCACACTTTTGTGAAAGGTTTACCTTCAAGAAATCACTTTTTTGTTACATATCTCGATCTGTGCAAAGTAACTGGATCTGAGGAAAACTAGTGAGTTGGGATATAAATTGCAAAGAAAGGCTGAGACTTCTCCAGTCATCTTCTGAAGACTTTGAGGGGAAGAACTGGAAGTATTTTCCCCTACTGGGATTACTAAGGGTACCACTATAATAGCATACATCTCCAGTGGCGAAAAGAATCCCTCCTGGAACACAGATCCAATAAGACAAGTCTGCCCAGGTTGGAAGTTTCTAGAATTATAAATCAGGTGTATTCATTTCAGTGTGCCATTTTCTACCCTAGGCAGGAATGCAGTAGATACTTAACAATTTATTATAGAAGGAGAGCTCATTCCTAGATCTAAAATGCAGCCATATCCACCTCTATTTTAGTCTGTTGAAAATGTATCCTTCTTGTAAATCCTTTACAAAGCTTTCTCTTATTCTCTGGATTGTATAGTCTCTTTCTCCTTAGAATTCTCACTGCATTCCATTATCTTAATAATAATCATTTTAATCAAGGTTGAAATAAAGACATCTGTTTTTTTTCGTTCTCATCCTTTCCCTAGTCCACTCCATCCTTGACCCTATGTACATCTCCCTGTCCATAGGCTCTTATATTATAGTACAGAGCAGAGTGCCTTACTTATAGGAAGTTCAGATATTTTTGTTTGATTTTATATTCATGCAAAATAGAGTATAGAAATTTTTTTTTCTATTTCCACTTCTCACGTGACAGGCTTATCCTTAAATAACATCACAACATTTATTCTCAATTTTATTTTGAAAAGCAAATAATTCTATCATGCATATTCCATAGTCATATCATAATATGGCACATTCTTCTATTCCTTGCCACTAACAATAAAAATCTCTTCATTTATGAACATTTTTATGGTTTTGGAAAGTCTATTTCTTCCATCCTGTGCAGTAGATAAACATGTTCATTTTATCTACTCACCTGATGTTGCACCTCAGGTCAAACTGTATATACTCCAGAGAGATCCTGAGGAGAAGAGCTGACTCAATAGATGATTTGTAAATCCACATAAACCAAAGCACTTCTGATTTCTCATTTGTAAAATGAGATTTAAAACCTTCATCATTATTTATTAAGCATCCAATATACCCAGGGAGCCTAATAAAAGAGACTGCATTCAAAGAGCTTTAAAATAAGACCTCCACTTGCAGCAATGGGACATGGCAGGAACCCTCACTGGGATCACTTCATTTTGAGTGCTTTCCATATTAAAAGGTTCCAAGTATATATGTATTTGGGTGGACAGTTTTGTATGAAGGCTATCAAATGATTCCTAAGGGAGAGGTGATGCCAGAGTGGCAGAGAAGTACCAGGATTAGAGACCTCACAGCTGGAACAGTCGAATAACATAGGAGGAAAGACAATATAAAAGGTTAATGCAGAGCATTAAAAAATTTGCAGAGACACTAAGGCTTTCCCTTCACAGAGATATTAACAAGTTGTACACATCAAGACACATACTCTAACAACTTACCTGTGCTACCTATAAGAAGTATCCATTTCATTTATAACCACACAGAGTACAATAACCACCAACTCTTTATTCAGGTCACAAAATTCCACCCAAAACCAGTCATGACCAGACTCCTAAATAAGTTGTTTTGTTTTGTTTTTTTCCAAAAAAATCCTAATTTTTCTACTTTTCACTTCAGACAATGAGTCAGAGCCTTTCCAACCTTAGCTTCCTCATATAATATTAAGTCAAAGAGTATCAGCATGATTTAAAAAATTGATTCATTGACACAAAATAAATCTCTTAGAATTGAGAATTCATTTGGCCATATCTCCTTTATTCCTTTCCATTTATCTGAGTGGAGTATGTTTTGTTTTCTTTCTCTATGGAATTAATTAACAAAACCCAAGGTAATTGTTTTCATGTAATCGACACCAGTGGTACAAGTACCAAAGACTTTCTAAGAAGAAGCATCCACGACAAAGTCAAAGTTTTTCACTGTACAACTTTCTTTTTTAGTTTTCTTTTCAATTTAGCTTAAAGAAGTATCCTTTATTTTTATTATTTCTACCCTATTTGTCTCATAGTCACAGAACTTAGACCTCAGAGAAACTTGGGAGATCATATAACCCAATTCATTCATTTTACAGGTAAGAAAAAGAAAGGTATTTTATGCAGCCAGGTCCCATGATCCCAGACCAGGTGTTCTTTTACTTTTATCATCCCTCCTCCCCACTCTACAATGTTCCTAGGGGGGAAATCTTCAGCTTTATTTCCAACTCCTTTCTGGAATGCAGCTTCCAAAGATAACTACAACTAGAAGCCCCCGTATAAATCATGTCTAATGATTTGGAAAGGGCGATGGAGTTTCACATCGAAGGTTTATCTCTCAAATCCACACTTCACATTCAGTAGTTAATACCTCTTAGGCAAATACATCCCTTCCTGAGAAATTAATTAATCCTGATTATAAAAATTCAGCTCCCAAGGATTCAAAATCATATTTATCCAAGAGACTTAACTTAGGTAAATGGTTTCCTGTTAATTACCCCTTAAATGCATCTTCATGCTTATAGATAAAAAAAAATTAAAGTTTCAGTTAAAACTCCAGGAAAGCATGTGCTATTAGCAAAACATAGCTTCTGATGAACTTATATTTTCTATTTGTCAAATATAATTTGCAGCTGTGTATAAACAAACTTTCCAATTGCTATAGAAAGTCTAATTTTTAATTTCCTTAAATAAAATTCATGGAGTATGAAGCAAACAGCTAAGAGGAGATGTATTTAAAAGATGCAAATTTTTATTCTGTTCTTGCCATACTTTCTCAAACTGAAGCATCTGGTGTCAAATCCAAGAATTAGCACTAATGTTATAAAGGCATTGTTTCACTGTTGAGTGGTGAAACAGTGTTCCAGGAAGAGATAAAATCAGCTGGTAAGCATAACAAAAGTAAATTAGAGTTAACATTAAAAGCTGTAAAAAAAAAAAATCTATAAGAGATACAAATGTTTTCTTGCTTATTTATGTTTCTGGTTTTATCTTTGAGTTAAAAGGAAACAGTTTCCATTATAAAATGTCATATAAATAACAGATATATATATTTATTTCTGAAATAGTATCTCAGAAGGAGTAGCTTTGTGGTATACATTATTGTAGTACATTAACTATAATGAAGGGTAGGTATGCCACCCTAAAATATGCTTCATTGCTGGAACGATTATTCAAAGTAATAAAGCTCAAAGCAATTTCAAAGATGCAGTTTTTAAAAAATGGTTCCTACCTCTTCTGTTTTGCCTAAAAGCAGGACACAAAATGTAAAGTTGTCTCTCCTCCCCTTTCTACCAAGAAGAGAGAAGTTAGCCAACCGTTAGAGATAACTCTAGACCCTTATCAGTCCAGAGATATCACCAGTTGAACCTACATAACAAACCTTCAACTAGCTCTTATATAGTCTCATCCGTACCCACAGTTTATACATTCACAGATTCAACCAACTTCAAATTGAATATATTTTCCCCCAAATTCCAGAAAGTTTAAAAGAAACTAAATTTGTAACATACCAGCAACTATTTACATAGCATTTACACTTTATTAAGTATTTTGGTATCTGTGTGGGGTCCGAAACCCATGGATATCAAGGGATGACTATATTCTATTTGTTCCTCCAATTATTAATCTTTGCACAGTTTGCTAGTCTAGAAATTAAAGGTCTTTTTCCTTTGTATTGTCACCCCTCTAAAAATTTGCTATTCTTTCTTATATTTAGGGATTCATGGACTGTGATTTTATTCAATGAAAAACCTATTCCTAATATTTTTTTTAAATTTAGACTCTCAACTTGCTCAGATTTAGCCAATAGGAAGCCCCTTCAAGTTGGTGCCTTATATTTTTTTTTATTTTATTTTTTAACTTTACAATATTGTATTGGTTTTGCCAAATATCAAAATGAGTCCGCCACAGGTATACATGTGTTCCCCATCCTGAACCCTCCTCCCTCCTCCCTCCCCATACCATCCCTCTGGGTCGTCCCAGTGCACCAGCCCCAAGCATCCAGTAACGTGCATCGAACCTGGACTGGCGACTTGTTTCATATATGATATTATACATGTTTCAATGCCATTCTCCCAAATTATCCCACCCTCTCCCTCTCCCACCGAGTCCAAAAGACTGTTCTATACTTCAGTGTCTCTTTTGCTGTCTCATATACAGGGTTATTGTTACCATCTTTCTAAATTCCATATATATGCATTAGTATACTGTATTGGTGTTTTTCTTTCTGGCTTACTTCACTCTGTATAATAGGCTCCAGTTTCATCCACCTCATTAGAACTGATTCAAATGTATTCTTTTTAATGGCTGAGTAATACTCCATTGTGTATATGTACCACAGCTTTCTTATCCATTCATCTGCTGATGGACATCTAGGTTGCTTCCATGTCCTGGCTATTATAAACAGTGCTGCGATGAGCATTGGGGTACATGTGTCTCTTTCCCTTCTGGTTTCCTCAGTGTGTATGCCCAGCAGTGGGATTGCTGGATCATAAGGCAGGTCTATTTCCAGTTTTTTAAGGAATCTCCACACTGTTCTCCATAGTGGCTGTACTAGTTTGCATTCCCACCAACAGTGTAAGAGGGTTTCATTTTCTCCACACCCTCTCCAACATTTATTGCTTGTAGACTTTTGGATCGCAGCCATTCTGACTGGCATGAAATGGTACCTCATAGTGGTTTTGATTTGCATTTCTCTGATGATGAGTGATGTTGACCATCTTTTCATGTGTTTGTTAGCCATCTGTATGTCTTCTTTGGAGAAATGTCTATTTAGTTCTTTGGCCCATTTTTTGATTGGGTCATTTATTTTTCTGGAGTTGAGCTGTAGGAGTTGCTTAAATATTTTTGAGATTAGTTGTTTGTCAGTTGTTTCATTTGCTATTATTTTCTCCCATTCTGAAGGCTGTCTTTTCACCTTGCTTATAGTTTCCTTTGTTGTGCAGAAGCTTTTAAGTTTAATTAGGTCCCATTTGTTTATTTTTGCTTTTATTTCCAATATCCTGGGAGGTGAGTCATAGAGGATCCTGCTGTGATGTATGTCGGAGAGTGTTTTGCCTATGGGTGCCTTATCTTTTTGACGAGTCCTCATCACTCCGAAATGGCAACCCACTCCAGTGTTCTTGCCTGGAGAATCCCAGGGATGGAGGAGCCTGGTGGACTTCCGTCTATGGGGTCACACAGAGTCGGACACGACTGAAGCGACTTAGCAGCAGCAGCAGCATCACTCTAAGTACTTCCTTACTTTCTAGCATAGCAAGATATCTCAGGGTTATCTTATATTTTCCCCACACTGGCCCTTGATATCAACTATTTCTCCAAGGAGCCCTGGTTTCTTTTACAGAACAGTTTTTAGTAATCAAGAAATGGGCACTAGGTGTGCTCACTGGTAATGGAATGGCATAGCTTCTAACTGTTAAGTGAACAAAGCTAGAAAAGAGAAAGCACATGTAATGTGTACACACACACGTACACAATTAGTTCATTTTAATACCTCCAAATCTAATTCAATGCCACAGGGTGTATTCTAGTCTTCCATCTATTCCTATTTGTAACTCTCTTCTCCAACGTTTAGAAACTGGGTTTCTATTATCAATGTATTTACTCATTTTCTCAAGCTTGCTGCTGCTGCTGCTAAGTCACTTTAGTCGTGTCTGACTCTGTGCGACCCCATAGATGGCAGCCCACTAAGCTCCTCTGTCCCTGGGATTCTCCAGGCAAGAACACTGGAGTGGGTTGCCATTTCCTTCTCCAATGCATGAAAGTGAAAAGTGAAAGCGAAGTCGCTCAGTCGTGTCCGACTCTTAGCGAACCCATGGACTGGAGCCTACGAGGCTCCTCCGTCCATGGGATTTTCCAGGCAAGAGTACCGGAGTGGGGTGCCATTGCCTTCTCCGTTCCTCAAGCTTACACTACACTAAAAGGAATTTCAGAACCTCTAACTCATACCTCTGTGGCAAGCAACTATTAGAATTCCGTAGCTTGGGGGGTAGTAAAATTTAGATTCAATGTAATGCACAAATGTTAAGGGTACAATTTGATGAATTTTTGACAAATGGATACATCCATTAGCGTCCGTTCCTAAAGACATAAAATATTTCCACTTACTCCAGAAAGTTCACTGATGCCTCATCTTAGTTAATCCCTCTATTTTTCTGGATTCGTTCATTTGCTTAACCATAGACTAGTTCTCAAAATAGTTACCACTTACCTGTTCTCAAAATTTAAATGTATTTAATTACATAGGTACTTCTTTGTATACAGCTTCTTTCACTCAACCCACTCCAGTATTCTTGCCTGAAAAATCTCATCAGACAGAGAAGTCTAGCAGGCTACAGTTCATAGGGTTGCCAAGAGCTGGACACAACTGAGCAACTGAGCATACACACACGTACATCCTACAATGCATAAGACAGTCCCAAACAACAAAATTCATATATCCCAAAATGTCAATAAAGCCAAGCTTGAGAAACCTTTGTCCAACTCAAACTGGTAGGAGGAGAAAGAGATGGAAGAAAATACATATCTTGTTTCATTAACTTACAACTGAGATGATTAAGTGTTTAAACCAGTGAAAAGCACATAATAACATGACTCAGATATAAGTACCTAGGTTGATCTGAAGTCACTGGGGCTTCCTTGGTGAAAGGAATCTAAGCCGATGCTTTCCATAACTAAAAAGCAAAAAGGAGAGCAGGTTTACCTCTTATAGAAGGAGTCACATTAGTAAAGGGTTACTGTTCAAGCTAAATTAAAACAAATCAGTGACATTTTCCTCTTCATTATGTGCACAAATCTCCCATAAAAATCAATGAAAACCACATCTGTGTAACAGAGATCAGAATGCAGCAAATTTCGGCTCTAACGTGCTATCCCTTCCAGGGCTCATAAACCCCACAATTGTTGCTCAGGAACAGGAAGAATGTGTGATGAGCACAGTGGCTCAAGCCAAATCTTCAATGAATCATCCAGAACAGAATGATTTCTCTAGTTTATTAGGCAGCTGAGAAATCTTAAGTTTCTGGATGTGGTCACAACTGGGGCAGAACTCCAGGGAAGTCCAAACTGAAAGGGGAGCCACTGCACTTACAGAAACATTATTTCTCTCAATTATCAACATGGCCTATGTTTACTGTAGAAAATACAAAAATATATGAAACTATAAATAAAAATGTGTGTGCCAAGTTGCTTCAGTCATGTCTGACTCCTTGCAGTTCCATGGACTGTAGCCTGCCAGGCTCCTCAGTTCATGGGATTCTCCAGGCAAGAATACTGGAGTGGGTTTCCTTGCCCTTCTCCAGAGGATCTTTCCGACCCAGGGATTGAACCCCTGTCTCTTGCATCTCCTGCATTGGCAGGTGGGTTCTTTACCACTAGTACCACCTGCGGAGAAGGCAATGGCACCCCATTCCAGTACTCTTGCCTGGAAAATCCCGTGGATGGAGAAGCCTGGAGGGCTGCAGTCCATGGGGTCACTGAGGGGCGGACATGACTGAGCAACTTCACTTTCACTTTTCACTTTCATGCATTGGAGAAGGAAATGGCAACCCACTCCAATGTTCTTGCCTGGAGAATCCCAGGGACGGCGGAGCCTGGTGGGCTGCCGTCTATGGGGTCGCACAGAATCGGACACGACTGAAGTGACTTAGCAGCAGCAGCAGCAGGAGCAGCAGCAGTACCACCTGGGATGCCCTATCACCTGGGAATTAATAGATAAAAATCATTATCTATTAATTCATCATCCAGAAGCAATCACTATTACCTCTTTGGCAGAGCTCCCATTAGGTGAAATTTGTCTATGTAATTCCTTTTTTTACTTACTCAAGATCTATCTGAATATACAATGTTAAACTCTGGCTCTTGTATGGAACATTTTCTCAAGTGACTAAGAAAATCTGTGAAGTGTCATTTTGATATGTACCCTACTAGTCAGTTACCAGGTTTTACCATAATTTTTTCTCACCAATTTTATTTCTTATTGGACATCTAGATTGCTTCATACAGTTCACCATTCCAAATAATACAATGGCAACTATCTTTGTGCAGATATATCTCTCCACATTTTGTATTATTTTCACAGCATACAATCCCCAGTGTGTAATTGCAAGACATAACTTAGACCATTTTAAGATTCTTTATATATATACATTTTTTTTTCTGGTAAACATTGCATTGATTTACCTTGCCTAGAGCAGTATATTCTCCCATAACCTATAAATCCAGCAGATTTTTAACTCTACTTGTTATATCAGGTACTTTGGTATTTATTTATTATATCTTCTCCCTCTCAGAGGCAAGTGACAGAAGAAGGGATCATATCAGGTAAAACTGTTAGGATTAATTTATCCTTCAGTTGATAATAATACATGATGCTTTGCTGTCAAACGTCAAGATAAAAAAAAAAAAAAAAAAAACAAAGAATTCTAACAGCCTAGAAAATACTGAACTGAAATTATAACAGTTTTACCGTTTGGGGTATGAGACATTTAGGCTTCAGATGATGAAAAAAGGTCTTCAAGTACATCTGCTCTGTAAAGTCAAATACAATAAGTTTTTAAAAATTCAGTCTTTGTATGTGGGAGTAAAAGGCAACAAATCACTAATGCTATTATGTTTTCCTGTATGGTTAGTGGGCAGCATTCAGCTGGGTCAACGAGTGTCAGAACAGATGTTGAGAACTAGGAAATGACCCACTTAGAGGAATGTGCACTCTCTGACGGTCTAAGGCTGAGTATTTTCACCTGTGTAGGACCAATTCCAGAAAGAAAAGTCATTTTGGCTTCTGTTCCCTTTTCACCATTCCCCACATTTGATTATGTTACACTAGCCCTGGGAAGTAGAAAATTTAAAAGAAAAACAAGAGAGGAAGAAAAAAGATGGACTTTAGGAGACCAAATAAAGGTATCAATATATTAATAGAACATTGAGAGAGAAACAAATCCTTCAAAGTAGCACAGAGAACTAACCATCATGTTTGTCTTATCATCTTTACCTCACTTTGTGATCTTGAGATTCATCTTAAGGCAAGGGCCACATCTCAAATTTTATTTCAGTTCATAGGAAAAACTCAGCATTTTATCCATGGTAGATATTCATAATTTTATATTAATATAAGTTAATATAAAATTATTTAATTTTATACTAATAATTTTGAGATAAAAATTTATTGAGTAATTAATGAAACATTTATCAAATGTCTGCTATGTCTCCAGTACTATTCTAAGCCAGTACTGGGGAAAGAGTGGTAAACAAAGCAAGGTCTCTGCCTTCACAGATCTCAGAGTCCAGTGTAAGCTTAAAACTTTATTGACAAAAGCAGACACACTTTTGTTTAGGCCACTGCTTTCCAATTTGATTTTTAGCAGTGCATTTTTAATATCTATATCACATTAAAATATCACATATTTTGATCATTGAGACTTTTTTGGCATCCAGTGCAAGCGCCTCATTCAGCTTACCATAGTCCCAGCCCTGGTGAGATATATCTTTGAAAAGTTGACAAAAGAAAGAAAGAAAAAGAAATTGAAGTCACTCAGTCGTGTCCGACTCTTTGCGACCCCATGGACTGCAGCTTACCAGGCTCCTCCATCCATGGGATTTTCCAGGCAAGGGTACTGGAGTGGATTGCCGTTTCCTTCTCCAGGGGATCTTCACAACCCAGGGTCTCCCAGGTCTCTCACATTGCAGGCAGATGCTTTTACCATCTGAGCCACTAGGGAAGCCCCCAGAGTTGACAAGATGATTATCAACTGAAAGTTGAAAATTCCTTGGGGATGATGTGTCAAACACATTGGTTTGTTCAGGCCACAAAACTACAAAATTAGCTGCAGTAGCAGCAGTGACTTGTGACTGGACAACTTCTCAGGCAAAGAAAAGGTATTCAACAAAAATGTATTGCTGCCTACGCCCTGATAGCTCAGTTGGTAAAGAATCCACCTGCAATGCAGGAGACCCCAGTTGAATTCCTGGGTCAGGAAGAGCCCCTGGAAAAGGGATAGGCTACCCACTGCAGTATTCTTGGGCAGGCTTCCCTCGTGGCTCAGCTGTTAAAGAATCATCCTACAATGAGGGAGACCTGAGTTCAATCCCTGAGTTGGGAAGAGCCCCTGGAGAAGGAAAGTCTACCCACTCCAGTATTCTGGCCTGGAGAATTCCATGGACTGTATATTCCATGGGGTGGCAAAGAGTCAGACATGATTGAGTGGCTTTCACTTTCACTGTGCCAGGCAATATTTAGGGACTGATGACCCTGCAGTGAGCCTATGAACAGAGTTCATGCAAAAACACACTGTTTAACCCTAGTTAGAGTCAAGTGTTAGGGAGTAAACAATGACAACATCCCATAAGGTGTTATCAAACACTAGTAAGCACTCTAAAGAAAGCAAAAGAGATTAATGGGATAGTCCATGAGTTGGGGGCGGAGGGGCGGAGTGCAGAGAGGGTGGCTAGGGGGAAGGGAGGTTACACAACAAGGGTTATGGTGGATACATTGACTCTAAGGAGAGAACAATTGAGATGAAACCCGAATAATGGAAAAGAGCCACACATGAAACAATCTGAGGAAAAATTATTTCAGGTGGAGGGGATAGAAAGTAGAATGGCTTTGAGGTTTGAACAACTTTTTTTTTCAACTTTTGTTTTCTCTGAAACAAAAAGGACCTGTGTGACCAGAGTCGACAGGATTAGGGAAAGAAAGGTTTGAGTGAAGTTGAAGAAGTTAGAGAGTAAATCTTGTAGGATCTTGTAGAACCTGTGAGGAACTTAGGTATTTTGTTGTTGTTTGCTATTGTCATTGTTGAACTCCACTGGAAGTCACAGCAGTGTTTCTACTTGACTTGCATAAGAAAAAAATATTGCACAATGGTTTAGATTGGAATATGAATACAGGCTGCTTGGAAATATTAAGGTATTCTAGCAGACAGAGAGGACTGTGACTTGGACTACCTAATCCGTAGTGAAAATAGAGATAAGTGGACATATTCTGGGTATACTTTGGTCTTTCTCCTGGATGGGACCTCAGCTCCATCATTTACTGAGCAAGTTTACACAACCTTTTTTATCTCAATTTTCTCATCTTTGAGATGAAAGGAATATTTCAAAGATATTTCTGTGCCTATTTCAAAGAACTTAAGTCCTTAGGAGACAGCCTGGCACATACTAAAGTGATCAAGAAATATGAGTTATCACTATCCTCATCATTTAAACATGGAGGAAGAAAGGAATTTTAAGTGTCCTTTTGGTCTGGTCTGAGTAACTGGGTAGACAAGGCTGATTTTGATATAGCAAAGACTGGGAAGACACATTAAGGAGATAGGAAACCCAGAGAACTAGGTCTCCTAAGGAGAAGGGGGCAGGGGAAAAGGCCAAGGGCTGAGCCCTCAATAATGTCAAATTTAGAACTGAGGAAGGAGAAAGAGTCAACAAATAAGTTTAAATGAATAGCCAAAGAGATGGGAGTAAACAAGGAGTGTGGGGTGTTGGGGAAACAAGTTAAGGATCTTAGCATTTTAACCCATACCCATTATTTATGAAGAATGCTCAGAGATCTCCTCAAGAAAATTAGAGATACCAAGGGAAGATTTCATGCAAAGATGGGCTCAATAAAAGACAGAAATCGTATGGACCTAACAGAAGCAGAAGATACAAGATGAGGTGGCAAGAATAAACAGAAGAATGATACAAAAAAAGATCTTCACAACCCAGATAATCATGATGGTATGATCACCAACCTAGAGCCAGACATCCTGAAATGCAAAGTCAAGTGGGACTTGGGAAGCATCACAATGAACAAAGCTAGTGGAGGTGATGGAATTCCAGTTGAGCTATTTCAAATCCTAAAAGATGATGCTGTTAAAATGCTGCACTCGATATGCCAACAAGTTTTGAAAACTCACCAGTGGCCACAGGACTTAAAAAGCTCAGTTTTCATTCCAATCCCAAAGAAAGGCAATGCCAAAGAATGCTCAAACTACTGCACGATTGCACTCATCTCACACACTAGTAAAGTAATGCTCAAAATTCTCCAAGCCAGGCTTCAACAGTATGTGAACCATCAACTTCCAAATGTTCACGATGAATTTAGAAAAGGCAGAGGAACCAGAGATCAAATTGCCAACATCTGATGGACCATAGAAAAAGCAAGAGAATTCCAGAAAAACATCTACTTCTGCTTCATTGACTATGCTAAAGCCTTTGTGTGGATCACAACAAACTGTGAAAAATTCTGAAAGAGATGGGAATACAAGAACCACTTCACCTGCCTCTTGAGAAATCTCTATGCAGGTCAAGAAGCAACAGTTAGAACTGGACATGGATCAACAGATAGGTTCCAAATTTGGAAAGGAGTATGTCAAGGCTATATACTGTCTGTCACCTTGCTTACTTAATTTGTATGCAGAGTACATCATGCGAAATGCTGGACTGCATGAAGCACAAGCTGGAATCAAGATTGCCAGGAGAAATATCAATAACCTCAGATATGCAGATGACACCACCCTTATGGCAGAAAACAAAGAACCAAAGAGCCTCTTGATGAAAGTGAAAGAGGAGAGTGAAAAAGTTGGCTTAAAACACAGCATTCAAAAAACTAAGATCATGGCATCCAGTTTCATCACTTCATGGCAAATAATGGGGAAACAATGGAAACTGTAACAGATTTCATTTTGGGGGGTCTCCAAAATCACTTCAGATGGTGACTGCAGCCATGAAATTAAAAGACGCTTTCTCCTTGGAAGAAAAGCTATGACCAACCTAGACAGCATATTAAAAAGCAAAGGCATTACTTTGTCAACAAAGGTCCATCAAAGCTATGGTTTGCCCAGTAGTCGAGTTTGGATGTGAAAGTTAGACCATAAAGAAAGCTGAGCACCAAAGCACTGATGCTTTTGAACTGTGGTGTTGGAGAAGACTCTTGAGAGTCCCTTGGCCCGCAAGGAGATCCAGCCAGTCCATCCTAAAGGAAATCAGTCCTGAATACTCATTGGAAGGACTGATGCTGAAGCTGAAGCTCCTATACTTTGGCTACCTGGTGTGAAGAACTGACTCATTAGAAAAGACCCCAATGCTGGGAAAGACTGAAGGTGGGAGGAGAAGGGACAATAGAGGATGAGATGGTTGGATGGAATCACCGACTCAATGGACATGAGTTTGAGCAAGCTCCAGGAGTTGGTGATGGACAGAGAACTTGGTGTGCTGCAGTCCATGGGGTCACAAAGATTCAGACATGACTGAACTGAACTGATACTTTTCCAATAAAATAAAAGTTAAAAGTACAGAACCAATTTTAACTTCTCCATAACAATGCTCCATACCAATTTTAAAAGCTACCTGTGGCAGATTCATTTTGATATTTGGCAAAACTAATACAATTATGTGAAGTTTAAAAATAAAATAAAATTTAAAAAATTAAAAGCTTGCAATGGAAAAGTTGAGGAAACACCTTGCAATTTGGTTTGGGATATATGCTCGTTCTTATCTTAAAAAGAAATCTTCAAAGCTGTTTCCCTAGAAATCTGTAATTTACTGGAGTAGAAGATAACAGATGCAATAAATAGAAATTATCATATAAATGTTAAGTCCTACTACTCTATGCGAAATACATTTCCCATGTGACCGCAAAGATATGAAAAACAATGCTTAAGTTTATCATTCAGTTTGAAAAAATCAATATAAGCGATTGATATAATTTTATTGAAAGTTAGATTCCACATGATTGTTAGATAATGGAAAGCATTTTTGGAGAATGTACATTATAGAAAAAGTAAATAAATTAATGAACTCTTACCTGCCAAGTGATATACAAAAGAAAATAGAAAATCCCATTGATATCATGGACAATAACCTTTATTTCTAACCCAGCAGGACCTTCTATATGCAGGAGGTATAGGAATTCTTACTGTTAAATTAGTGATAAAAATCATAGATTAGGTAAGGAAAAATCTATAATTTCTTTTTTTTTTTTTATCAACACTGCTTCACCATTGTGTTCCTTAATTTTTACAGTTAAAAAAAAAAAAACACTTTTTAAATCATACCTATAGTTTGTACAGCATCATTTTCCCACAGTCAAATTATTCCATGTTCATTTATACCTTGCTTTGTTCACAATGCACACAAAATGTGATTGTTTTAGCATTGCATAAAACATAGAAGAATAAGTTAATTGAGTGCATAGTAATCAAAGGAATTTAAGGGGAGAAAAATAATAATTCTACTAGCAAAATTAGAGTGCAGAATTTGAACTATTTTGTCATTACAGGCCTAAAAAGGGCCGCAAATTCAGGTTTACATTTCCAAATCATCACAGTAAAGAGGAGACAAATATCAGAAGATTCAGCTTTAATGAAAAATAGAAGATGAAGAGAGGCATAGCTCTACATGACTTTAAGGCCTCAGAGAAATTTCTACAATAAGTCCTTAACACGTATATTAAGAATTTATATTATATATTTTCTTGTATATATGTGTATATAGATATATATATATATATCCATGCATATTATTTCCCTCATTCTCATAAAATACTTTCTAAGGGAGGTTTTAATCTTTAAAATTATCACCTTAATTGTCTGTGTATTTTTCAGTCTCTGTGTAGATATTTTAGCATTTTCATACCTTGCCTTAATCTTTGACTCTACCCTCTAACTCATCCTCCCACAACCTATCAATCTCAACTCCTATTGATTTTTCTTCCTAAATATTCCTCAGATCCTTTTAATTTCTCCTTCTCTTCACTGTCTCCACTAATTTCAGTAAATATTCTCACACCTGAATTCTATGGCAGCCTTGCAGCTGATGTATCACTGCCCACAGACATTCTCACCATCTACTTTAAAATGCCACTCTATTCTTCTAAATCTCTTTACTTTGGCCTCATTATCTTAAGAAACAATCCAGGACATTAACACTGTTTCTAAGTCCTTCGTAACTAGGTCCTTATTGTTTTTTTAGAATCATTATTCCTCCCAACCTCCATTCTTTCTCTCAGCCATATTATAAAATTTGTCTCCAAGCTCTTCCTATCCTAGCTCTGACTTTTGCACTGGTCCCTCTGTTTGGAATAAAGACCCCACCTCCACCTGACTCCTCCTCAGCATTTAGGTTTCAAGTTATTTCTCTGGAAAGCCTGCTTTGACTTGCCTCCCTTTAGTCAAATGTCTCAACATAGCATTGTGTTAATACTTTCACTGGACTTTTTTCTTTTGTAGCCTTTATCATTATTTAATCACTGCTGTGATCTAAATGTTTGTGTCCCCGCAAAATTCATCTGTTGAAAACCTAATGTCCAAGCTGATGGTATTAGGAGGTGGAACTTTGGGGAGGTGATTAGGTTATGAGGGTAGAGACCCCAAAAAATGGGATTAGTGTCTTTATGAAAAGGTCCAGGGAGCTCCCTACATCCTTCTGCCATGAGAGGACACAAGAAGCCTGAGACCTGGAAAGGGGCCCTCACCAACCGTGCTGGCACCCTGATCTCAAATTCCAGCCTCCAGACCTGTTAGAAATAAATGTCTATTGTTTATAAGCTACCCAGGTATTTTGTTAGAGCAGTCCCAGTTGACTAAGGCAATCTCCTCACTTCCTACTCAGTTTTACGTCTCTATGACTATCCTGTATGTGCTAAGTGACTTCAGTTGTGTCTTATTCTTTGTGACCCCATGGACTGTAACCCAACAGGCTTCTCTGTCCACGGGATTTTCCAGGCAAGAATAACTGGAGTGGGTTGCCATACCCTCCTCCAGGGGATCTTCCCCATGCAAGGATTAAACCCATGTCCCCTGCATCTCCTGCATTGGCAAGCAGGTTGGACCATTACCATTAGCACCACCTAGGAAGCCCATGACTATTCTTTACTCCAGTTTTATTTTTCAAAGTTTAGTTCTTAGATCACAACTAGGATACTTATTTTAAAATGCAGATTCCTGGTTCCTAACTATACTGGACTCAGAATCTCTAAGAATGGAATATAAGAACATGCTCTTTTAATGAACACCCTAGAGCATGCTATAAAATACAAAGCCCCTATATAATTGTAAGTTTTGTACTAGTTACATTTAAAAAGGTAAACAGAAGTAGGTGAAATTTACTTTGCTTGTATTTTTAACACAATATGTCAAAAACATTATTATTTGAATAAGTAATCAATATAAATATAAACATATTTTACATTTTTATACTAATTCTTCAAATCCAGTGTGTAATTGATGCTTGCAGTACATCTAGTTCAGACTAGCCACATTTCAAGTGTTCACTGGCCTCTGAACTAAAGAATGTTACTTGCCATCCACCTCTGTAAGGATTAGGTCATTAGCCATTGCAATTGCTGATCTTCAACACCCCCTGAAAGGAGTTCTGGAGAGAGATCAGGAATGAGACCTTCTGTGCTCTGGGAAAATCTTACATAACAGACGTTCTGATAGTTAGATATTTTCAGGAGAAAAATTTTTGAAAGCAATTTCTTACATCTTCTTATACCTAGAAAAGCACTAAAACAGAGACCTGCTCCTGGTGACTAGTGGCAACCTTCTTGTGACCAGTAGAATCCTTCTGCCAAGATGTATGCTGAGATTACATGTACCTCCTTCACAAAATCATAGATATACTGACCTTCTCCCCTGGTTTCCGCCCACCAACCTCTGCAGAGAAGTTCCTTAGAGCTATCTGAGTTCTTCTTCTGGATTGTAGTCCTCAGGAAGGTCCATCCAAACAAAACTGAACTCACAGCTCTCATGTTCTGCCTTGTTTATTCAGTCAACAGCCACATGTAGCAAGTAACTGCCATTTAAGACAGAATAATACAGATGATTCTGTCACTGGATACTGACAATTTAACTCCAATAAAAGAGGTTATGATCGCCTTTCAGATCATTTTAACTCATATATATGCCAAGCACATAGTAAATGATCAATAATTTCTTATTTTGCTGTTGAATATTACACTTTTCAGGTTTAAGAGCATAAAATGATCCTGAAAAATCAGAAAAAGAAGTCTTTGAGAGATAGCTTACATATGGCAAGTTGCAGCATCTCAAAGCTAAAATAAAAATGTTTCTATTCCCACAGCCACTTCTATCATGACTGCCATGTTGCCCTCTGTTATAATTACATTGAGCCCAAAGGTATAATTGCCACTTGAAAACATCTTGAGCTGGGAAACATTGGGATAAGAAAATGTGGAAAAGCCTGGAGGAACCTACAAGCAATAACATATATCACTAAAAATTATAACAAAACACACACTCCCACATATACATTTCAGCAGCATTCTTCTCTACAGCCGACATTTCCAAGGCCATGAATTTAGCCTCACCTCTTGAACCATGTTCCCACTTAAAGGTTGATGATTATTACCCTCAAAAAGAAAAGAAGCGA
Organism: Bubalus bubalis; assembly: GCF_019923935.1. NCBI lineage: Eukaryota > Metazoa > Chordata > Mammalia > Artiodactyla > Bovidae > Bubalus > Bubalus bubalis. Next base: position 150,764,380 of record NC_059157.1, read on the forward strand.
GGAGCTATGATCTAAACACTGAGACATTAACTATCAAAGAGTCTGTTAAATGTCATATTAACCTGGTAAATTCCTGTTTTCTCACTTTCTAAGAGAAAAAAAAAAAAATTAAAGAAGCACAGTGCTTATATGATATATAACAAAGAAACTCATTTTTTTCCAAATGTCAACAGATACTTTTCAAGTCTATCCTGAAAGAGTAACACAGTAACCTTGAGAAAGGAAAGGACTAAAGAATAGAAGCCCAAATTGACCCCAACTTTGCTTATCTCCATTATTTTTAATGTGCAAAACAGGAGTAATAAGGAACAATAGATTTTTCTGCATCCTATTGACTTCAATGTAAGAAGGAGAAAAAAAACTGTCATTTTTCCATATGGTAATCCAATTCATGTGTTGTTTATGCTATTTGGATATGTGGAACACTTAAAATTAACATCTTCAAAAGTTTTATCAACATATCTGCATTCAGAGGGAGAGAAATTTATGTAAAAATGACCTCTGCTGCTTCAAGGGTCATAAGAAAAAAAGAAAGAAATGAGAGATGCTGCTTTCAAAGCAAACTCAAAAAAAAACAGTGAAATTCCAGCTCAGCCTTTAGTTTCTGATGGCTCACTCCTCTCCTTCTACACCCTACATGCTGTGGAGGGAAGGGGGTGGAACATGTATCCTTACTATCTAAACAGGAAGCCACATAAAAAGCTTCTGACTAGATCAAAATTTGCTGAGGAATCCATCATCTTCTCATTGCTGGTACCTATTTTTCTGCCTGCTCTCCCTAGATGTTTCAGCTGTGTGACTGTTTTCTAAATTTGTACCCAGACTTCTGAACTCCCTTCTGTGTTCTCCTGGTCCTTCTTTGCTTAATCCCAAGGCATCAATCTGAAAGCAGCTTTCCTATTTGCCCATTTCTGGTCCCCTGTAACCTTGCTGTCGTTGTTCAGCCACCCAGTCGTGTCTGATTCTTTGTGACCCCATGGACTGCAGCACACCAGGCCTCCCTGCTGCTGATGCTGATGCTGCTGCTGCTGCTGCTGCTGCTGGTAAGTCGCTTCAGTCGTGTCCAACTCTGTGTGACCACATAGTCGGCAGCCCACCAGGCTTCTCTGTCCCTGGGATTCTCCAGGCAAGAATACCGGGGTGGGTTGCCATTTCCTTCTCCAATGCCTGAAAGTGAAAAGTGAAAGTGAAGTCGCTCAGTCATGTACAACTCTTGGCGACCCCATGGACTGTAGCCTACCAGGCTCCTGCATCCATGGGATTTTCCAGACAAGAATACTGGAGTGGGTTGCCATTTCCTTCTCCATCAGGCCTCCCTGGCCCACACCATCTCCCAAAGTTTGCTCAAGTTCATGTTCATTGCATCGGTGATGCCATCCAGCTATCTCGTCCTTTGATGGCCTCTTCTCCTTCTGTCCTCAATCGTTCCCAGCATCAGGGACTTTTCCAATGAGTTGTCTCTTCGCAACAGATGACCAAAATACTGAAGCTTCGGCTTCAGCATCAGTCCTTCCAGTGAATATTCAGGATTGAACCTAATTATAGGAATTAAATTACTGGGCAAGTTAACCTAACTCCTGAATTACACTCTCCTGAATGCACATCATGCCTAGTCTAACCTTTTGATTCTGTTCCTAGATAAACAAGAATTAAGAGTTAAGCAGTAAAAAAAAATGACTAGCTCTCTAAACAAAAGAGCCTCCTTAGCAATCTTGTGGACAGATCACGTGGGCAAGATAACATCTGAAGAGAGAGTCAGTCAGTCTGCACTCAATGGAGAATGATGCAAAACGCAACCTCCTACCTCAATCATTCACCAAGATTCTTCCCCCATCTGCCCCTTTAAAAACTGTCATGACTGGGCAGAATATTCAGAGTTGTCTCTGGGCATGAGTCTGCCTTCTCCCCAGATAGCCAGCTTTTCTGATTAAAGCACCTTTTCCTTTCTACTGATACTTGCCTCTCAAATGACTGGTTTTTGAGCAATGAGTTCACCTGAGTTCAGTAACAACTCCAGCCTGGAGGGTGGACCCTGTAGTGTCTTACACACCTAGTTCTGGTTCCACTCTGTGTTCTGCACCAACCCACAACAATCCTGGCACTAAGGAAATTGATGTTAAAAGAGCACCGGCAAGCTGTGGTTTCCCAGTGTCAGTTTCAGGGACAATGCAAATAGAACCATCAGGGAAGCTGAGGAGACAAAAGTACTCTGAGCAGAGAAAGCTCCTGTGCTAAAGGATGAAGCACAGCTGAGGGTCTATCATATTGACTCAAAGTTCCAAACCTTCCTCTGCCCTTTGCTTCTAATAAATATAACATGAAATGTACACAGAACAGGGAGATGTGTGGCAGCGTGGAGCCCAAATGCTTTTTCACTTCATTTCATGAAGATCTGAAACCATGCAACAAGGATTTTTACAGTAACTTAGGTTAAATCTAGGATGATAGATAAGTTTTAACATTTGACTCCTGTATTTCTCCATCTGAAATATATCAGCCATCTCTTCTCCATTTCCTGTCACTTCAGTGTTGTTTTAAGTCTTATAAAAATTAAATAATCTCTCTCTAAAATGAGACTTATATAAGAGGATATATGTTCTTAGAGTGGACAATTGATTATAAAGCTTTACTCTCCAAAATGTGGCTGCAAATTGACACCAAACTGGGAGAGAAGGACTGAAAAGGGTTCACTGTATATAGCAAATTATGAAATTGCTGGTAATTTGGTATGCCTTTTGTAAATGAAAGACAGACTGTAATACATTGAAGAATGAATGAATAGGAAATATAGAAGTGGACACAGCAAGTGTTCATTCTTTCAAGAGACTTCGTAAGTTAAAAGAGGATCCCAAAGTCCTGGAAGAGTTTTAAGAGCAAAGAGATTTGGGCATTGTTATGAACTCAGTGGAAGGAGTCAGTTAATTAATAGATCTTAAAACAATAATAAGCTTTTAAACTATCTGTAAAACACATATAACAAGCAAAAATGTAAACTCTGAAACATAAAAATTACACAGGACATAGATTCTAACCAAAATATAAGACTCCCTTTCCTACACACACATACATATGTACCTTCTAGGAAATTATAAACTTCATTTTAAATCAATTATAATCTTTTAAAAAACAAATGACAGTGAAAGCACTACATATCAAAACCAATGTGATGTAGTTCAAATAACATCCAAGAGAAAATAGGCAGATGAAAATGAACTGAATAAAAAAGAAGATAAAAAATGCACAAAGCAGAATTCAGTTAGAGAAAGCAGATAAAAGAAAAATCAAATAAGCATAAATAAAGCAAAAGAATATTAACTTAAGGAAAACATCACACCTAATGGTGAAATATTAAAAGAGGTTGTATTAAATTTAGAAACACTATCATTTAACATTATCCTGGAGATTTTAAGTCATTGCAAAACCAGACAGGAGAAATATGGGCCATAAACATTGAAAAGGAAGATAAAACTGCTATTATCTGAGAATGGTATGATTGCCTAATTACAAATATGGGAGAGAAAGAGAGAGAAAAGTTTAAATATTAGCCTTGAAAAGAAAGTATCTCTTTAGTTGATTCTACAGGGAAGGAAATAAGAATGTGGCTGCAGAAAGCTAAGACTGGGCACCCAATTGACCATTTCCTCTCTGAATTAGATGAACATTTCCCAAGTGAGAGGAAGGTGGGAGTTGAGTAGAGACTTGAGAGTTTGTGGAAATCTGGAATAACCACACAGGTCAATGCTTTTTGACCAAATTTGGGGAATCCAAATTTATACAGGTGAATTTATACACCAAAAATTCAATGATGGAGACAACCAACATTTTTGCATTACTAGACTATTTGTAGTGAACTCAGAAACTGGTGTAGCACAAAAATGTATTGTGTTTGGGACAAAAGAAATTTTCAAATAAGGGGTGAAAGAAAGTGGAAGTGATAGAGAACTATAGCAAGTGCCAGAATCATTGATTTGCTTTGTCAATCTATGTAACTTTGCCAAATTATTACAAGAAAGCAAAATGCCCTATAGTTATCTTTTTTCCCGGTTCTTTTATTTTTGCCTGATCTGCAATATAGATGAGCTACTGAAAATTTGCATAGAATAATGTTATTATTTAACTGCTGAAATTGCACAATTTACTTGCAGACCAAGAATAGAAAAGGTAAATATGCATTACTTAAATTCTATTTACATGACTAAGTAAATGAAGATTTGTTTTTTAATCAAACAAAGCATTTCTGCTTTAAATGTATAAATGGAAAGGTATAAATAGAATCTTTCATTGTTCCTCACTGTTTTCTGTGAGGGTCAGAGAAAATTTTTTTTAATTATCTCCTATTATCCCAGATACTGCTTGACTGACCTTTATGCATCCATATATATACACACACACACAAGCACAAGCATACACACACTCCCTCTCATCTCTACATATGAAGGGTACTGATGTGACTGCTCACACACAATTAAACACACTCCCTTCTCCATCTAATTAGATCACTAAAAATTATTTAAGCGTGTCTATTATATTTCTGTCTCCTTGCAGCACATAACAATACAATCCCCTCTTGTTGAAAAGTGTGACAAGGGTAATCATAACTTTCTATTACATTTGGAAGTGGTGGGTGAATTCACAGGGGGAATAATTTCAGAATTTTGATGGACGATTTGTGTGCCGAAGCTCCCATTTCTATTAACCAAATCTGTGCACATAACTCTTGCTGAACTCTTTAGAATCTAGACATCAGGAACTGCATTAAATCAAGGTTAATACCAATGCACAGGTTGCTATGAATGTTCCAGATCTACAAAGGCAGTGGGGACACAAAAGGAAGCAGCTTTATTGGAATGCATCTGCAATTCAGTCATCTCATGAAACAGTGTGAAACAGTGTGCTGTAAATTCGCAAGTATAATCTGTGCTGGAAATACTCAAGCTGTACTGTAAATTCAATCTCACGCTCTCTAATGGGAATTTATCCTGGAGATGAGTACAGTATCTGCTACTGGGCTGTGTAATTGAATAGGACACTCTAATTGAAAAAAAAAAATCTGCATTTACATAGCCACACATATATAAAAAGTCAAGATGATGCCGTACTTTAGAGGCAAGATAATTTTGCAAGTGCTGAGAAATGTTTAAATATTAATGTTGCTTGTGGTTCCAAATTATGAAAACCAATTCCTCATCTTGTTTTCAAGGCAATAAGACTAAAGTCACTTGCCTTTGTTCAAATATTGCAAAGTGTTAATCATCTTGCTTTTAAGAACCCAGTAAAGGCTGCAGCTGTTAAAACTACACTTATGACCTACAGCTTATGAGATATAAATTTATGTGATACACCACATCGAGCTGATTGCTTGGAAATCTCAGCTCTCTTATTGACTGATTTTACCTATTATGATATGGCCTTGAAAGGAGTCACCACCTTTTGTTCTGGTTACTAATTTTACCTCTTGGTACAAAGCTGCAAGTCAGCTACTCTTCCTCCTAGCCAGAGAGTAGTCTGTATACTATAGATCTATGCTTCTCTGAAAATGTACAGAGTGGCCAAACACAAACTGGCATCATTACATGGATTATGTAAACTGATGTTAGCTGGGGCGTCCATCCCTGAACTCTAGAAAAGATTAATACAAGAGCCCTATAATTGAGGAAAGACAAAATGGATCTTAGCTTGAAATATGCAAGGACAAGAGGGTCCTTTGCATCAGACATTTCAGGAATGCAAAGAATGGAGATTTCTTAAGCATCACTGTCTCCCAAGAACAGAGGACTCAGGTAAAGTTCAGCTTTGTTAGAGTGCTACTGAACAATGCAGAGGGGATCATAAATCTCCAGGGTGGGACAGAACAGGGTCTAAGGAACAGTCCCTGGAGGACTCTTGTTGGAAGTTTTCCTGTAAAAGAAGAAAACTCTTTGTCAAGAAGTGATGGCAAAACTCCATTGTTTTAGGGTTCTGGACATCAGGCATCTTAAAAGAGGGATGCCTAAAATGAACTAGAGATACATTAATGTACCCCTCACTACGGGTAACCAATTCAGTGGATACCAAGAAGTCAGAGAAGGAAATCTTTCAGGTTTGTATTCCACTCACTGAGTTTTGTGAAGCTTTTGAGCTAGAATGGTGATGCTCTTGGTGTTATGCACAGTCTTGGTTACCACTTATATTGGGTTGACCAAAAAGTTTGTTCAGATTTTTCTATAACAACTTACAGAAAAACACAAACTTTTTGGCTGAACCAGTATAAGGGTGTGCATGCCCAAAGTATTTCTCCAGACTTCCAAAGTGGCCCAGGCAGTAACCTGTTCAGGGAGTCTTTGGGACTATGCATGACCTGCTAAGGTTTAGTTCAGTTCAGTTCATTCGCTCAGTCATGTCCTACTCTTTGAGAAGGTGTCAAGGATTATTATATCACGTTATCAGGCTTCAGAGTTCCTTCAGATCTTGGGGAAAAGGTCCAGTTGCCAAGCAACCTAGAATCCCATTAGGAATTTTAGCTTTCAGTGATGCTGAGCCAGGTGGAAGAAAGAAAAATTTGAAAACTTGGATGAATGATAGCCAGATTTGAAGGGAATAGAAAAATTGGTAATGATTGACAATTTGGGCTTAGTAACAAGATTCAGCCCAATTTCTGATTAGGTACCAACACTGGTTTTTCTATAGGTGGAGACAAATTCAATTAAATCTCTATAGAAAAGACAGTTTAAATACCCATCATTTACCCACAATTTAAAAGAGGTACAGAATACCATAGTGTTCATAGCATCACTATTTACAATAGCCAAGACATGGAAGCAACCTAAATATCAATTGACAGATGAACGAATAAAGATGTGGTACATATATATAATGGAATATTGCCCACATGTTAAAAATGATGAAATAATGCCATTTACAGCAACATGGCTAGACCTAGAGATGATCATACTCATACTAAGTGAAGTCAGTCAGAGAAAGACAAATATGATATGATGTTGCTTATATGTGGAATCTAAAAAAAAAAAAAAAGATAGACGTGAACTTATTTACAAAACAGAAATAGACTCACATAGAAAACAAACTTGTGGTTACCAAAATGGAAAGGGGAGTAAGGATAAATTAAGAATTTAGGATTAACAGATAACACACTATTATATAAAATAGATAAAAAACAAGGACCTACTATATACCATAGGAAACTATATTTGATATCTTATAGTAACACATAATGAAAAAGAATCTGAAAAAAATATATAACAACTGAATCACTTTGCTGTACACCTGAAACATTGTAAACCAACTATACTTGAATAAAAAAATAATTATGTATACCTATGACAGATTCATGTTGAGGTTTGACAGAAAACAGCAAAATTCTGTAAAGCAACTATCCTTCAATAAAAAATAAATTAATTTTAAAAATTCTCATACAACTTCAGTAGATTATCAAAGTTAAGAAATGAACAGTAATGCACTATTTTTAGCTAATATAATTAACTTTATTCAAAGTTACTTTGCTGAATACCTGAAATGAACACACCATTATTAATCAACTGTATTCCAATATAAAATAAAATTTTTTAAAAATAAAAATAAATAAAAGAGGTGAAAAATAGGTCAAAGAAAATGAATGAAAGTGTGCCACAGAGAATGCATAGTTTTCCATTGAAATACTAAATTTCTCTTTATGGTCATACTTACTTGGATCTAAAAAAATCTCAAAGAAAGACTATTCTTAATTCAAAATAAGAATGGTCTTATTAGATTTAGTCTTATTATATATACATAGGTATAGTGAGAATGGTAATTTATCTTACCTTTGGTAATTTATAAAAATGGTAATTTATCTTATCTTTTGTTTTGCTGGGCATTTTCATACATAATTTCAGTTTTGTATTTTTAAAAAGCTTCTTAGGGCTAGGAAGCCAAGCCAAGAACTTTCTAGCAGACCTACCCAATAGTACCCATAAATTTGTTAGAATTCTCCTCTTGAGTTATCTAAAAGATCCTGTTTTAGGGGTGGTGTTTGGGATCCCCAAGAACATTTTGGCTTAGTGATTCACTAAAAGGATTCACAGAACTCAGAAAACCCATTATATTCACAGTTATGGTTTATTACCAAAAAAGATATAAACTAAAAACTGCAAAGGAAGAAGTTCACAGGGAAGAGACCAGGAAACACTAGGTAGAAGCTTCCTGTTGTCTTTTCCCAATGGAGTCCTATAGACAACACTTAATTCTCCCAGATATGGTGGATGTCAACACATAAGAGTGTTGCCAACCAAGGAAGTTTACCCAAACCTGGTGTCTGGGGTCTTTATCAAGGATCAGTCACATAGGCAGGGTTGACTGCCTGTGCAACTGATCTTAGCCTCCAGTCCTTCCAGAGATGAAGCTGATGGACCAAGGTTCATCATTCCACATGGCCCAAGGTCCCCACCATGAGTTATTTAATGTTCTATTTTTTACATATTGTTAGCATAGAACACGGAGAAGGCAATGGCACCCTACTCCAGTACTCTTGCCTGGAAAATCCCATGGACAGAGGAGCCTGGTAGGCTGCAGTCCATGGGGTCGCTAAGAGTCGGACAGGACTGAGCAACTTCACTTTCACTTTTTAATGCATTGGAGAAGAAAATGGCAACCCACTCCAGTGTTCTTGCCTGGAGAACCCCAGGGACGGGGGAGCCTGGTGGGCTGCTGTCTATGGGGTCGCACAGAGTCAGACACGACTGAAGCGACTTAGCAGCAGTAGCAGCAGCAGCAGCATAGAACATGTGATGCGGTTGTAGACCCTCAAGTAAACAAAGACTCTTATCAGTTAGGATATTCCAAGAGCCTAAAGGTTACTGCCCAAGAGCCAGGTCAAGGTCCAAATCTTTCTTTAGCGTGTGCAGGGTATAGACAAACTAGATACTGAACTTACTTACCCTTTACTGCACTGGGCCAACCAGGAAATGACTTCCTAACAAATCTATGATGTTGGGAACCTCATAAGCAGGTGCCAAGTTAGCTTTTCCAGGAGGGCTTTGTAAGAATTGACTCCATAGAGTCAGACCGCACTCTTTAGGAGTAACTTCTCATATCTGAAGTGGCTGCTTATATCTGATTAAATGAGCATCATTATCAAATATGACATCATTATAAAATATGACATAAATGATTTCAATTATGTCCTCATAATAAGAAAAACAGATTCTTATTGAGACTGTATATTAATAAATAATTATTTTAACGTAAGCATAAGAATACTTGTAGAATTCTTCAAGAAGAAAAAGGTATCACTGACAAAATTTTCGTTTCAGTTTACAAAAGCGCATCATGTCTGACTCTTTCTGACCCCAGGGACTCTAACCCACCAGGCTCCTCTGTCCATGGGATTCTCCAGACAAGAATACTGGAGTGGGTAGCCATTCCTTCCCCAGGAGATCTTACCTACTTAGGGATCTTCCCTATCCAGGGATTGAACCTAAGTCTCCTGCATTGCAAGTATATTGTGTATCAGCTGAGCCACCAGGGAAGCCCAAATAGTTATACATTACAGATAACTAGAAGAAATGGGAATGGGATTCTCTTTATATCCAATAAATAGAACATTAAAATCTCAACAATATTCCAAACAAAATCCATAATCATCCTTGATAAGTTCCTTTCATCCTGTATAACAAATTCTTATTCTTGATCCTGGGTCAGCAGTCTCATAAGTCTGTCAGCTTTTTAGCTAGAATTCTAGAAATCTTGACTCAACCACTGGTCTCAAGTTATTAAAAAACAAACATAGTTACCAGTGGGGAAGTGAGGGAGGGATAAATAGGGAGACTAGTGTTGGTCTTTAGTACAGACCAGAGCCTGGTGGACCGGAGTCGACGAAAAGAAAGAGAGAAAAAGAGAGAGAGAGAGCAGTATCTCTCGGGTTAGGTGCATAGGACTTGTACCGCTCACAAAGGCACAGGGTGTCCTCTCAAGGAGGTCTTGAAAGCCTGGGTGAGAGAGTGAGCTCGGCAGGTTTCCATGCTCCAAAAAGAATGAAGACAGAAAGAAGGACGCGGGGGACCGAAGTCTCTAGCGGAAGAAGGGTATTTTATTAGCAGAAAGTCAGGCTTACATATCTTTAGTAAAATGATTACTCAGCCATTACAAAGAATGAAATTCCATCAGTTGCAACAAAATGGATAGTCTATTACATACAAGGTCATTGACTCTGAAAAGAGTCACTGAAGGGAGCTACCAAAAGGGATCCAAGCAAGTACCCTTTCCCATGATCTCAGTCCTGAGAACTGCATGCAGCTCTACTCGTTCCCGGAATAGGAACTGATAAGGAACAGAGAATCCTTGAGAAATGGCACACAAAGGAAGAAAAATGCAACATATTGGATTCCTTAAAGCTGAACGTCCCCTGACAGACTAGGACTGACATATACACATGATGATATACAAACTAGATAATTAAGAAGGATCTACTATATAGCACAGAGAACTCTACTCAGGAATCTGTAATAATCTATATGAGGAAAGAATCTAAAAAAGAGTAGATATAAGTATGTGTAAAACTGACTCATTTTGTTGCATACCTGAAACTAATACAACATTGCAAATCAAATATCAGTTCAGTTCAGTTCAGTCGCTCAGTCATGTTCGACTCTGCAACCCAATGGACTGCAACACACCAGGCCTCCCTGTCCATCACCAACTCCCGGAGTTTACTCAAACTCATGTCCATTGAGTCAGTGATACCATCCAACCATCTCATCCTCTGTCATCCCCTTCTCCTCCTGCCTTCAATCTTTCCCTGCATCAGGGTCTTTACAAATGAGTCAGTTCTTCGCATCAGGTGGCCAAAGTACTGGTATTTTAGCTTCAAAATCAATCCTTCCAATGAATATTCAGGACTGATTTCATTTAGGAAGAACTGGTTGGATCTCCTTGCAGTCCAAGGGACTCTCAAGAGTCTTCTCCAAAACCACAGTTCAAAAGCATCAATTATTTGGCGCTCAGCTTTCTTTATGGTCCAGCTCTCACATCCATACATGACTACTGGAAAAACCATAACTTTGACTAGACACACCTTTGTTGGCAAAGTAATGTCTCTCTTTTTAATATGCTATCTATGTTAGTCATAACTTTTCTTCCAAGGAGCAAGTGTCTTTTAATTTCATGTCTGCAGTCACAATCTGCAGTGATTTTGGAGCCCAAGAAAATAAAGTCTATCACTGTTTCCACTGTTTCCCCATCTATAGGCCATGAAGTGATGGGACCAGATGCCATGATCTTAGTTTTCTGAGTGCTGAAATTTAAGCCAACTTTTTCACTCTCCTCTTTCACTTTCATCAAGAGGTTCTTTACTTCTTCTTTGCCTCTGCCATAAGAGTGGTGTCATCTGCATATCTGAGGTTATTGATATTTCTCCTGGCAATCTTGATTCCAGCTTGTGCTTCTTTCAGCCCAGCATTTCTCATGATGTACTCTGCATATAAGTTAGATAAGCAGGGTGACAATATACAGCCTTGACGTACTTCTTTCCTGATTTGGAACAAGTCTGTTGTTCTATGTCCAGTTCTAACTGTTGCCGCCTGACCTGCGTACAGATTTATCAAGTGGCAAGTCAGGTGGTCTGGTATTCCAATCTCTTTAAGAATTATCCAGAGTGTGTTGTGGTCCACAAAATCAAAGCTTTGGCATAGTCAATAAAGCAGAAGATATTTTTCTGGAACTTTCTTGCTTTTCGATGATCCAACGGATGTTGGCAATATGATCTCTGGTTCCTCTGCATTTTCTAAAACCAGCTTGAACATCTGGAAGTTCACAGTTCATGTATGTTGAAGCCTGGCATGGAGAATTTTGATCATTACTTTACTAGTGTGTGTGATGAGTGCAATTTTGCAGTAGTTTGTGCATTCTTTGGCATTGCCTTTCTTTGGGATTGGAATGAAAACTAACCTTTTCTAGTCCTGTGGCCACTGCTGAGTTTTCCAAACTTGCTGCTGAATTGAGTGCAGTACTTTCACAGCATTATCTTTTAGGATTTGAAATAGATCAACTGGAATTCCATCGGCTCCACTAGTTCTGTTCATAGTGATTCCTAAGGCCCACTTGACTTTTCATTCCAGGATGCCTGACTCTAGGTGAGTGATCACACCTTTGTGACTATCTGGGTCATGAAGATCTTTTTTGTATAGTTATTCTGTTTATTCTTGCCACCTCTTCTTAATATCTTCTTCTTCTGTTATGTCTATACCATTTCTGTCCTTTATTGTGCCCATCTTTGCATGAAATGGTTCCTTGGTATCTCTAATTTTCTTGAAGAAATGTCTAGTCTTTCCCATTCTATTGTTTTTCTTTATTTCTTTTCATTGATCACTGAGGAAGGCTTTCTTATCTCTCCTTGCTATTCTTTGGAACTCTGCATTCAAATGGGTATATCTTTCTTTTTCTCCTTTGCCTTTCACTTCTCTTCTATTCACTGCTATATAAAAGGCCTCCTCAGACAACCATTTTGCCTTTTTGAATTTCTTTTCCTTGGGGATGTCTTGATCCTTGCCTCCTATACAATCTCACAAACCTCCATCCATAGTTCTTCAGGCACTCTATCAGATCTAATCCCTTGAATCTATTTCTCACTTCCACTGTATAATCACAAGGGATTTGATTTAGGTCATACCTGAATGGTCTAGTGGTTTTTCCTACTTTCTTCAATTTAAGTCCAAATTTGACAGTAAGGAGTTCATGATCTGAGCCACAGTCAGCTCCCAGTCCTATTTTTGCTGACTGTATAGAACTTCTCCATCTTTGGCTGCACAGGATATAATCAATCTGATTTCAGTATTGACCATCTGGTGATGTCCATGTGTAGAGTCTTCTCTTGTGTTGTTGGAAGAGGGTACTTGCTATGACCAGGGCGTTCTCTTGGCAAAACTCTATTAGCCTTTGCCCTGTTTCATTCTGTACTCCAAGGCCAAATTTGCCTGTTACTCCAGCTATTTCTTGACTCCCTACTTTTGCATTCCAGTAATAATAACGGAGAAGGCAATGGCACCCCACTCCAGTACTCTTGCCTGGAAAATCCCATGGATGGAGGAGCCTGGTAGGCTGCAGTCCATGGGGTCGCTAGAGTCGGATATGACTGAGCGACTTCACTTTCACTTTTCACTTTCATGCATTGGAGAAGGAAATGGCAACCCACTCCAGTGTTCTTGCCTGGAGAATCCCAGGGATGGGAAGCCTGGTGGGCTGCCATCTATGGGGTCGCACAGAGTCGGACATGACTAAAGCAACGTAGCAGCAGCAGCAGCAACCTATCATAAAAAGGACATCTTTTTTGGGTGTTAGTTTTAGAAGGTCTTGTAGGTCTTCATAGAACCATTCAACTTCAGCTTCTTCAGCATTACTGCTCGGGGCATAGACTTGGAATACTGTGAGAGTGAATGGTTTGCCTTGGAAACAAATAGAGAATCTTCTGTCGTTTTTGAGATTGCATCCAAGTACTGTATTTCGGACTCTTGTTGACTATGATGCCTACTCCATTTCTTCCAAGGGATTCTTGCCCATAGTAGTAGATATATTGGTCATCTGAGTTAAATTCACCTATTTCAGTCCATTTTAGTTTGCTGATTCCTGAAATGTCGATGTCCACTCTTGCCATCTCCTGTTTGACCTCTTCCAATTTGCCTTGATTCACACACCTAACATTGCAGGTTCCTATCCAATATTGCTCTTTACAGCATCGGACCTTGCTTCTATCACCAGTCACACCCACAGCTGGGTATTGTTTTTGTTTTGGCTCCATCTCTTCATTCTTTCCGGAGTTATCTTTCCACTGATCTGCAGTAGCATATTGGGCACCTACCGACTTGAGGAATTCATCTTTCAGTGTCCTATCTTTTTGCCTTTTCATACAGTTCGTGGGGTTCTCAAGGCAAGAATACTGACATGGTTTGCCATTCCCTTCTCCAGTGGACCACATTTTGTCAGAACTCTCCACCATGACCCATCCGTCTTGGGTGGCCCTACAGGGCATGGCTCATAGTTTCACTGAGTTAGACAAGGCTGTGGTCCATGTGATCAGATTGGTCAGTTTCCTGTGATTGTGGTTTTCAGTCTGTCTGCCCTCTGATGGAGAAGGAAAAGAGGCTTATGGAAGCTTCCTGAAAGACTGACTGAGGGGGAAATTGGGTCTTGTTCTGATGGATGGGGCCATGTTCAGTAAATCTTTAATCCAATTTTCTGCTGATGGGTGGGGTTGTATTCCCTCCCTGTTATTTCAGTTCAGTTCAGTTCAGTCGCTCAGTCATGTCTGACTCTTTGTGACCCTATGAATCCCTGCACGCTAGGCCTCCCTGTCCATCACCAACTCCCAGAGTTCACTCAGACTGACGTCCATCGAGTCAGTGATACCATCCAGCCATCTCATCCTCTGTCATCCCCTTCTCCTCCTGCCCCCAACCCCTCCCAGCATCAGAGTCTTTTCCAATGAGTCAGCTCTTCGCATGGGGTGGCCAAAGTACTGGAGTTTCAGCTTTAGCATCATTCCTCCCAAAGAAATCCCAGGGCTGATCTCCTTTAGAATGGACTGGTTGGGTCTCTTTGCAGTCCAAGGGACTCTCAAGAGTCTTCTCCAACACCACAGTTCAAAAGCATCAATTCTTCGGTGCTCAGCTTTCTTCACAGTCCAACTCTCACATCCATATATGACCACAGGAAAAACCATAGCCTTGACTAGATGGACCTTTGTTGGCAAAGTAATGTCTCTGCTTTTCAATATGCTATCTAGGTTGGTCATAACTTTTCTTCCTAGGAGTAAGCATCTTTTAATTTCATGGCTGCAGTCACCATCTTCAGTAATTTTGGAACCCAAAAAAATAAAGTCTGACACTGTTTCCACTGTTTCCCCATCTATTTCCCATGATGTGATGGGACCAGATGCCATGATCTTCGTTTTCTGAATGTTGAGCTTTAAGCCAACTATTTCACTTTCCACTTTCACTTTTATCAAGAGGCTTTTTAGTTCCTCTTCACTTTCTGCCATAAGAGTGGTGTCATCCCTGTTATTTACCTGGGGCCAAACTATAGTGGAGGTAATGAAGATAATGGTGACCTCCTTCAAAAGGTCCCATACATACACTGCTACACTCAGTGCCCCCAGCACTGCAGCAGGCCACTGCACACCCACGCTTCCGCCAGATATTCCTGGACACTTATGGGCAAGTCTGGGTCAGTCCCTTGTGGGGTCACTGCTCCTTTCTCCTGGGTCCTGGTGCACATAAGGTTCTGTTTGTGCCCGCCAAGAGTTTCTTTTCCAGTCCTGTGTCAGTTCTGGTGGTTCTATGGTGGGGTTAATGATGACCTTCTCCAAGAGGGCTTATGCCATACCCAGGTAGGTCTGCTGCACCTGGAGTGCCTGCCCCTGTGGCAGTCCACTGCTGATCCATACCTCCACATGAGACACTCAAACACAGTTCTGTCTCAGTCTCTGTGGGGTCTCTGGGTCCTGGCACACACAAGGTTTGTTTGAGCCCTCTTAGCCTTTCTGACAGGTATGGGGTTTGATTCCAAACATGATTTCGCCCGTCCTACTGTCTTGCTGGGGCTTCTCCTTTGTTCTTGGATGTGGGTTATCTCTTCAGAGCCACTTCAGTGCCCTATACTCCAATAAAAATATTTTAAAAAAACTATATTGATCAATTCCAATTAAGTTTGTCTGAAACATAAAAAAAAAAAATTAGTCCAAGAACTCTACTAAAAAAATATTATTTTCTTATTCACATTCCTGATAGAATTAAGACCTTAAAAATAAAAAAGAAGCCTGTGCCCAAATGTACTGTGTATGGTCCTTTTCCCTGGGCCTCTAAAACAGTCCTTTATTGAAAACAAAGTGCTCTGGCTATAGCTGTTTATAAATCTTTTAGGAAAGTATTAAAAAAACATAAACAGACTATCTCTAGATGACAAAAGATATAAAATAGCTGTGGTTAATATATTACTGATAATTTTCAAAAGAGAAATATCTAACCAGAGTTCATTATAAGAATAATGGAAATGAAATTTAGTTGTGTCTATGACATATAAAACTAGATAACTAGATAAAAGTCAGTCTTAAAAGTTCTAGACATGTCTATAAACATAATTATTATTCCATTTAAAGAAGAGTAGATATTGTACCTAATCTATAAAAATAGATTAACATCTTTACAAAGAAAAAAATCTTCAGGTATAACATATACTAATCCTGAGATATAATTTACCATGACTATACCAAACATGTAGTTAGAATATACAAAGTAAATATTAAGAATATCAAATAAAAAGATTGTCTAAGTCTGGAGTAGTTATAGAGTAGTTCTTAAACATCCATCGAAAACTAGTAGTGTGTGAGATGTTAAATTCAAATTAAAAAGTAAATCTAGACCAAGTTGATGCTTTAAAAAATAACTGACAGCATGATGTAAAATAATTTTTAAAATAACTGAAATTATGCTTTGAAAATATGGTAACCTTACAATGTTGTCTAATATCAGGCAAAGCAGCACTAGAACCCTGATAAATAAAAACATCTTATGGGCACTAAGAGCATTAACAAATCTCTAGGACCTTCCATACAGCATATAATTTCTGAAATATTTGTTTTAATAATGCTTAACCATATAAGAATGACCTGGGGATGGTTAAACATCTCTTTGGATTTGACAATACTTCCCAAGCAGCTCATCATCCCCCCAAATTAACAATTTCTAACAGCAGTTTTTTTACATGGTGAAAGAATAAATCTTTTGTGATTTCCAGAGGCCTCTCTAAGAAATACAAAAGGCAGTTTCTGTCACAAAAGATATGACACAAGTTGGGGAAGGAAAAAAAATAATCAAAAGTTGTTAGGAGATTCACTATTGTAAAGTAATTAGCCTCCAATTAAAATAAATAAATTTATATTTAAAATAAAAGAATTGGATCATGGGTACCTGAATTACAATACTTTGCAACTCATTTCAAAGTAGCAACAAAACATTTAAAAATAAACATAAAAAACAACATGATTATAGAGAACTTTAATGTGAGAAGTCTTTGTTTTTTTAAATAATCAAGGAAAGAATAAAGCCAACATAAACCACGAAGATTATTCTATAACAGAATCTCTGTTATCTAGATAAACTATGCAGAAGCTAATAACCATTTGTAATCTATTACTAAGAGCAGACCCATAATCCAAGAAAATTTTGCCATTTTGAGATAAAGAAAATCAAATTCTAGTTTTGCATTAGTATAATTTGATTCCAAAACTCCTTTAGAAAATCTTATAAATAAATCCATAAAAACCTTAGCCAGCTTTGATTTCAACAAATAAAATTCCCTTTCTAGATAAGTTTTACAACTTCCTATATCCATTAAGCTTTGTCATGCACCTTTCATTTCTTATTCTAGAACAACCAGTTATATTACTTTAAAACAATACTACTCTCTCTTTTAACAAAAATACATCTTGCATGTCTTGGATACAAAGTTGTTCCTCTTTGCCACTATTGCTCCTAATAGAGTCTCATTCATGTACATTAATTATCACTTTCAACCACAGTAACTTGTATTTCACAGAGAAAACTAGGAGGTGAATAACGTGAACTGTTACACACCAGCATTTTGCAGGAGAGTAGACAAGCTCATGAATACACATCTCACAACCTCTCACAGCTGTTAAAGTATAACTTCTCAAAACAGCAAACATAAACACATTTTAAGACCCAAATATACATATATAGTCTGTCACTTTCAAAAGAAAAATAATAGTATAAACTTAAAATTATGCCTAATAATTAATGCTTCAATATTCTATCTTACTTAAAAATGATATGGGTATCCAATGCATATTCATTAATTAAGACAACTAGGAACTTACAAACTGTAAAATGGAACTTTTATTGACATAAATTTAGCCAGAATAGGACTTCCCTGGTGGTATAGTGGATGAGAATCTGCCTGAGAATGCAGAGGATATAGGCTTGATCCCCTGATCTGGGAAGATTCCACATGTGTAGATCAACTAAATGTGTGTGCTATACCTGCTAAGCCTGCATTCTAGAGCCGCAAGTCACAACTACTGAGTCTGTGTCCCCTAGAGCCTGTGCTCTGCAACAAGAGAAGCCACCGCAATGAAGAGTAGCCTCTGCTCACCTGAACTAGAGAAAGCATGCTCATAGCTGCAAAGACCCAGCACAACCAATTAATTTATTCATTAATTAAAATTGAAAAATGAAAGCTGGCCAGAATAATAATTTGATTAGATGTATATTGCTTTTTCATAATCTTAGACACCAACTTCAAGTAATGGTAGTTTACTATATCAGTGAACTTATATAAGTTTAGGAAGAACTTACTCTATAAAAATAAAAATATACATTTGTGTTATACTTAATGGTTGTAACTCCGAGAAGACTATCTGTTTTTAATTAAACCAAAATTATTAAAGCAGTATTTTCTGCCAAAGATTTACCATAATTACATGAACTGGAATTCTTAAAATATTTCTGAGTTAGTTTCTATAAACACACCTCCTTTTTCAGACTGAAAATATTTGAGGTCAATTTCCCTAACTTCTGGGAATTTTAGGAATATTCAATTTATATAAGTACTGTTTTATCTCTAGGACATCAAATGAAATTCTTTTAAGATATTTTATAATTCAATTTAGTAATAATATCCAGAGATAGAAAATATTATACACTCACCCAGTGAAAAGTTAAAGGCTTTTTTAAATCAAAGACCTAAAACCATACAAAGAAAGAGAAAGCATATGACTTTAATTCTAAAATCTGGCCATGGGTCAAGCATAAACACAGAAATACAGACTGACAAAAGAGCTGTATTCTTTCCAGTGGGTACAAATTCTTAATTGATTTGACCTCAAAGTAGATTGAGAGAGAAACACAATGACTAACAAATCAGATTCTCTGTTGTCTTTTACCCAATAGAAACAGAATCTCTTCAAACCATTAACCTGTTTTCAAAGATCAGCAAATTTTCAAACCATAAAAACAAAAGCCAGCACCAGAAATCAAAAAAGTACTCACAATCAATAATGGGGACTTCCCTGGTGGTCCAGTGGTTAAGAATCCACTTTCCAATACAGGTGACAGGGTTGATCCCTGTCAGAAAACTAAGATCCCATGTGCCGTGGAGCAACTCAGCCTGGAGTACTGCATCAATTAAGCCTGCCTGCCCCCTGGCTCTGGAGCCCAAGCTCTGCAACTAGAGAGAACCCTGCATGCTCCACGAAGATCCCGCATTCTGCAACTAAGAGCAGATGCAGCCAAAAGTAAAAATAAATTAATAATTAATTGTTTAAAAAAGAATCAATATTAAATCCTTATCATTGTACCAGTGGACAAGTGTCCAGAGCACAGAACCAGGAGTTGGACTCACTGTTATGGACCCAGACAGTCAGTCAGGAAAGGAGCACAGAGGGCTTGGAGAAAACTTTATCTGGGTGAAACAAAGGAGAATTTGCCCAGAGGACCAATTCAATCCAAGTCCTTCTGGCACCAAAACTGTGAAAGACAAAAATGCACAAGACAATTAGTTACAGTTGTTAACTTTTGTAGGTTTACATTTCCTTAAAAGTGTTTAACCTTCCCTAGGTTGTATTTATGTAGGCTATGATTTTATTTAGGCGGTTGCAATAGAGAGAATACTCATTAGTGAGAAGCATCTCAAAGGAAAGGAAGAGGGTCTGGGGGTTTTATAGAGGTGAATAAACAGAGAGTAATCCACATATCTTTTTTTTTTATATAAATTTATTTATTTTAATTGGAGGTTAATTACTTTACAATACTGTATTGGTTTTGCCATACATCAACATGAATCCACCACAGGTATACACGTGTTCTTGAGACAGGATGCAGAAGGGCTTATTTTAGAACAGGCAAGGGCAAAGTTTTCTTTTGGGATTAGCTCTTTTCTGGAACATAAAAGCTGGGGTGGGGATTTCTTTTGTTGCTTTTTTAGGAGTACAGGGCTCAGGAAAAGTGCAACATTGTGGCTGTGTAAGAATCATTACAAAAGGTTAAGAAGACAGCTGCTGCAGCTGCGAAGTCGCTTCAGTGGAGTCCGACTCTGTGTGACCCCATAGAAGGCAGCCCACCAGGCTCCCCCATCCCTGGGATTCTCCAGGCAAGAACACTGAAGTGGGTTGTCATTTCTTTCTCCAATGTATGAAAGTGAAAAGTGAAAGTGAAGTTGCTCTGTCATATCCGACTCTTAGTGACCCCATGGACTGCAGCCTACCAGGCTCCTCAGTCCATGGGACAGAGACATTCACAAAGGGGTGCAATCCTCAAGGCAACTGTATTTCCCTTAAGAGTGTAACATGTTCTAATCATCTCCTTGCCCAAGCAAACAAAACTGATTGCACATCCCTGCTCTGAAATCCTTTGGTCATTCTCCCATGCTGCTCAGTCACCCACCTATCTCTTAGTTCCACCTGACTCCATTCTGTTTTCTGCCAACAGCTTCTCAGGAGAAAAAATAGTTTTCCACTTTCTTATGCAGAGAAATTAAGCTTGCCTTTTCCACTGCCAACAGCCAACTCAGCTCTGGGCCTCCCTCTGCTGAACAAAGATTTGGACAAAGCTCCAAAATGATTATTTGCCAGATCCTCAATAAACTTTTAACACAGCTTGACACCCTTCACTAGTGTGTTGGAGAGAATAGGAAGATTTCATTCCTCCACTTACAATTCAATAACCCCAGAAAGGAGAATTATTTAAAATATGGAGGTCCTATTGTTCCTCCAAAAGGAGTGATTCATTATAGGAACCCTGTTATTCCTCCTTTCTAGGGGTGTATTCAACTCTTCTGTGTTCCTCTAACATACTCAATGTACTTCAGTAAACTGCACCCCGACATGGTACCTCACACTTTGACCATGTCGAATTTCACCCCATCAAATGCACTGAAGCATATTTTCTTCATCCCCAGATCCTAGAGAATGCACTGCCAGAAAGCCTTCTCATAAGTTAATTTTGTCAAACATTATCCAATGTTGGTGGCAGCCCCAGACAAAACAACTGCAGACGTTCTTCCCAATTAATATTGTCCATCAGAGAAGAAACAAAACCTTCACTCCATCTTCCCTCACTCCTGCCTCCATCCATAAACTAGGTGCTTCCTAATTGCTGCTTATGCAATTCATCCCCTCTCTCTCCCTTTCTCTCTTCCTCCCCACCCACCTCTTCCACTTAACAAGCATTGCTCTCCTCTTAGTTGCCACCAATTCTATGGTAGGTAGAGAAACAGAGATGTAGGACATGCCCATTGCCAGAGAAGACCTGCTGGTGCTCTGTGAAAGATCTGACACTGGGTGAAAAAATATAAATATAGTTTAAGGATCAGAATGGGAAGCCCGGTTTTGCCTTGAGTGCATGTAGTGTTCTGCAATTCAGCTTCACCAGTAGTGCTAATCCCCTCCCACAGATTGAGAGCGCAGAGTGGAGAAGGAGTGTGATTGTTTTACGTCCTTAAACCCCAAAACTGACCCCTTCTAAACCCATTTTTGCGCCAGTCCTTACACGTTTGTTTTAACCAGCTCCTTCTGTGAGGCCACTGTAACCTGAAGAGAGGCTCATTTCCCTCCCCCCTTGGTTTGCCATTTCAGTAACTAAATTAATAACTGATATGTTCATAACTGATTTGATAATAAGGTGAGATTACTTAGAATTTCATTTGAACAAAGGTGTCTTCAAGATAAAAAAAAATGATTCACTACAAAAGAAACTGTGTCCTCTAAATGTTCACTTCAATATTATATACACATATAGTATTTATTTTAACCAATATTAATAACTTATTGAGCATTAATATGCCAGGCAATGTATTAAGTATTATTTGTATATAAACAAATTTAATACTTCCTGTGTGGAAAAAGTATTTTTTATTTTAAAAAGTTGGGGGACAGAGAAATTAAATAACCTCCCAAGGCCACATAGTGAGTGGCACAGCCATGTCTCAGAGTCAGCATTTTTTTTAACTCCAAAGTCCTTTATCTTTCCAATCAACTAAGAATTATTAATTTAGATGTAATGTATATATATACACACATGCATTTATTTATATTTATCTTTTCCTCAAGAGTATGAATTCTTTTCCAAGACCCAAACTTGCACTCTTACTTTGGAAGTAATCTGAAGCTGGAGGATGGAAGGAAGAAAGTAAAGGAGAAGAAAGAGCTGGAGGGTTTTGCCACCGAAGGCTTGGAAGCATCAAGGTCCCCACACTCTTAAGTGGACTATCTGAGTCCTATGAAGAAAAGAGATAGAAGGTCAGATAGCCTGAAATGACCTAAATAGAATTAAGAACAAGTTATCCTTAGAGGATTTAGAAAACTCCAAACAGTTATGCTAAACAAAGTCTCCAGGTTTTTTTTTCCCATCTCCAACATTTAAATAATAGGTCTCTGAGATCATGAAATGACCCAGAAAGTTGAAATTAAATCTGAGTTATTCAGAAACAACAATTACACGATATATCATACACATTATAATGCCATTTAATAAACATATTTTCTGCAACACAGAAATTCACATATAAGATCTTATTGAGATCGTGAAGGAAAGAAATCCTATCAATTTCTAGGAACCAAAATAAGGTATAGAAAATCAAACAGTTCCAGTTCTCACTAATTTCGTATGCTTAATTTGCCTACAATCCTCATTTCATTTATTGCATTGTCAAATTTATTTTGATAAATATAGCAAACATAAGAATTTTCATTTTTCTTGTAACTTTGGTCTCACTATCCTCCCTTCCCATCTGGCAATGTAAATTGCCAATCTCTATATACGATTTTGTTGTGGAACCTCAGCTTTGTGATTGGGAAGAGGTTTCATCTATTTGCAGGCAACATCCTAGTCAAAAAATTGGAACTAAGAGCAAATTATTTTTCTTTCTATGAGGTTTAAACTATATAAAGAACACATACTAAAAAAAAAGAAAAAGAACACATGCTTACCAGATATGTTTAAAAAGCAAGTTTTAATGCCACCTTCTCTAAACCCTTAAGCACTTAATCCCTTAAACCCTTTCCACATGGGAGCTAAATGTAAATTCTAATCCCAGAAAGGCCTGGGCAGAGCCTGGCACACACAATGCCAGAGTGGAAGCAGAAACATCACACTTGTAGCCTCCAGAGAGGAGCAGTGACTCCTCCAGTGGGTCCTACCTACATCAACAGGAGGAACAAGGGTCTTTCACACCCAGCTGTCAAAGCAAAGATAGAGCTTTAAAGAAACCAAGGCTCATAGGCAGTGCATCTGTAATCTACAAATCCCTCAAGTACTCCACCAAAACCAATCAAGGTCCTATCATTCAAATAGAACAATTTGCAACTGCATGCTTATAACATGTAACCTACCAACTTCAACCAATATTGTTAAGATATTACAAAATCAAAAGAAGAATCTTTCATTACAAGTAGCATTTGCCTAGAGGATGGATGTTATAAAAGGTTTTCCCACAAACTCTACAACGCAAGGAACATAATAGAAGAGAGACAAAATGACCAACAGCCTGGCAGCCTAGTCCCCTTCCCTCAACTAGTGATTCTCTAATTTAAAATCTTAAATCCATTTTACATAGGTGCTTACAGATGAATAACAAGCACTTTCATGCTTTTACATAAAATGTATTTGGATTATTTTCTAATAATCTATTAGTTATTAGAACCTTATAAAGAGAATTCACTGTTTGCAAGGGATTTTTAGATTTCAACTTACTAATTTAAAGATATGAGGGTTTTTTTTTTTTTTTTTTTTTTTGAGTATAAAGAAAGTTTAGTCACTCAGTCATGTCCAACTCTTTGCAACCCCATGGACTGTAGCCTACCAGGCTCCTCTGTCCATGGGATTTTCCAGGCAAGAGTACTGGAGTGAGTTACTGTTCCATAAAATAATACTAAAGTTAATGCATGCTTTATATATGTTGCTGCCAACAGGTTTTCTGCAATTTCTCTATTTTGTTTCTGTCTAGTCATTTGTTTCCATGAAGTTATCATACACTGGAAAGTAATTGTTATAAGGTTAGGGGACCAAAGGTCCCTATGATCTTCTCAAAATGGCCATGGCTTTAAAAGTTTGAGAATCATTACCCATGAAGACAGGTAGCCACAGATTTCTGTACAAAGAGGGAAATTACCCAATTATAAACAAAGCATAATTTTTCCATTAAAACTCTTTAAACTGGGATAGAATGTGTTGCCTGAGAAATTCTTTTCACCACTTAATGGGCTTCTCATCACTCAAACCCTAAACTCTAACTTTGCCTCTCTCTGATCACAAAATTGTCAGAATGCCTAAGTATACTTTATCCACACCTTCTCGGGAAATAATTCTATCCAGTTGCATGGTCTTATATAGGCCAAATATTCCTAAATACAAATCTTCAGGTGCAGCCACTATGGAAAACAGAATGGAGTTTCCTTGAAAAATTAAAAAATCATTGCCACATGATCCAGTAATCCCACTCCTAAGCATGTAGCTGGACAAAACTATAGTGCAAAAAGATACACGTACCCCTATGTTCAGAGCAGCACTATTTACAATAGCCAAGACATGAGAACAACCTAAATGATCATCAGTAGATGAATGGATACAGAAGATGTGATAGATATATATATAAATAATATGTATATATACACACACACAAGCATGTGCAATGGAATGTTAGCCATAAGAAAGAATGAAATAAAGCCATTTACAGCAATATGGATGGACCTAGAGATTACCATACTAAGTGAAATAAGTCATAAAGAGAAAAACAAATCCCATATGATATCATTTCTATGCAGAATCTAAAATACAATACAAATAAACATATTTACAAAACAGATTCACAGACATAGAGAACAGATTTGTGGTAGCCAAGGAGAACAAAGTACAGGAGGGGAGGACTGGGAGTTTGGTGTTAGTAGATGCAGACTATTGTATCTGCTACAATAGGATGGATAAACAACAAGGTATATAGCACAAGGAACTAAATTAAATATCATATGATAAACCATAACGGAAAAGAATATGAAAAAGAACACACACACACATATATATAACAGAGTCACTTTGCTGTACAACAGATATTAACAATAATGTTGTATATCAAGTATACTTCAATAAAATTTTTAAAAATAGAGATCTCTAGTCCTGACCTTGCCACTGAGCTACAGATTATTATATTCAACATGATGCTTAATATTTCCCTTTAAATGCTTAATATATTCCTTAAATATAACATGCTCAAAAGAAAACATTTCTATGCCCCCATCCACATATCTTACATCCAATCCTTCCCTAGCCTTTTTCATTTCAGTAAGTTGCTCCACCCAAATACTAATGCCCAAAGCCTCATCAGAGTCCTAGATCAAGGTCTCATCCTGGCCCTCCCACATGGTTTGTGGTCTTCCCAAGAGTCCCTGCAGTTTTAGCTCCAAAAAATAAGCCAGATCTACTTGTTCTCTCCCTTTACGTTGATGTCATCCTGATCCAAGCCAACTTCAAGTCTTACTTGGACTCCTACAAGAATCTGACTTTTCAATATCCACTTTTGAGCACCTCCTCTCATACCCTTCACATATGCAAATACACACGCGTGTGCACAAACACACACACATGCACTCTCTTCCGTGTAGTACTACAACCAGAGACATCTTTTCAAAGTGCAGGTAAGATCATGTCACTCCCCTACTTAACATACTCCAATGACTTACATCTTAAAGTAAAATCTCCTTACTTACAAAATTAGACATTGAGTTGATGAGGTTTAGAGGAGATTTTGTTCTTGAGGCTATAATGGATTTAGACTTTTGGGAACTTGAAATGGTATAAATAAACTTTGCAAGTGGGACAAACATGAATCTTTGGGGGCTAGAGGGAAGACTGTTAAAATAGAGCAACGGCCATCCAAATTTTCTCCATAACCTGTGAATATGTTATCTTCTTTGGCAAAAGGAACTTTGCTGATGAGATTAAATTGAGGATTTTGAGATGACAGGATTATCCTGGATTATCTAAGTGACTACAATATAATCACAACTGTCTTCTATAAGGGAAAAGAGGAAGGAAGACAGAGTTAGAGAAGGAAATGGAACAATGCAAGCAGAGATCAGAGGTGGGGGGTAGGGGGGTGATTTGGGGAAGGAGCTACTAACCAATAAATCCAGTGAAATTCTAGAAGCTGGAAAAGGCAAGAAAATGGACCCTCCTCTAGAGCCTGCAGAAGGAATGCAGATCTGACAACACCTTGGTTTTTGCTCAAAATAACTGATTTTAGACTCTTGAACTTCAGACTGTAAGATAATTAAGTTTGTTTTTAAGACAATTTATGACAATTTATTACAACTGCAATAGGAAATTAATACAGACCCTCATAACGAAGGCTATTTGATGTGTGTGCCTGTGTGTATATGTCAACAAAATTTACTTTCATACTGTATTCTTACAAATTGGGGTTTTAGGTGATTTCTCTAATCTGTTCTTATTGAGTATTTTGTTGGAAAACTATCTAATAGCCAAAAAAGAAAAATCAAAACTTTTCAATTGTTCCAAAGAGAAAACTAGAATGAGCTCACTCATAAATACAAAAAGTTTTTTGAATTATCTCATTTTAGCTTAAGAATTTATATAAATAATTTTTACCCTATAATAAATGCATGTTTGTTTAACTTTAAGAAAATGAGATTTTAAATTTCCATCAGGTAAAATAACTCCATATTCCACATTTTTTTTTCGGTAGCTCCTCGTTGGTTATCTATTTTACCATTTTTCTCATTAATGTATACACAGTCACATTTATGAATTTTAGAAAATGAGCTAAATTAATACAAAGGGCACTAAATATCAATTTACCATTCAATTTCTTTTTTCCTACTTGGTATCATTACATTTTAAAAATTCATATTTAAAAATATGAGAATAAAAATAATGACTATTTAAACTGTTAAATGCCAAGTCAATTACAAAGGAGGAAAGTCCGGAATTTGAGACTATATGCAGTGCCACACTTATAAATGCTTAAAAATCACCCTCTAAAAGGAAAGAGAAAAATGTCCTAACAGCTTTTACTTATTTTTATGGTATAAATACTTCCACCATGGATGATTTCAAGCTACCAATGGGATGTCACCCAGCTTGCAAAAGTTTCTGAAAAAGCTTTACAGTTGATTCTTATGAGCCAGAGATACTAGCTCCAGCACACCACCAGTTGTATGGCACACAATTTTTCAGCTACCAGTAGTTAAAATTTTGTATCTGTATCTACTAAGGAGTCAGGTCACTCAGGTCCACAGATGTTCTTTTATCTCAGAAAAACACTCATGCAATGATATTTTTATTGAAGTTGAACAATATGCCCTTTACTTCACTAATGCTTCATTTTTAATGTGCATAAAATGAACTACCTTTCTTTTTGGAAAGACTACTTTGTGCTAGGCATCTAATTTTATATCTGTTAAGTCCATTAATTCTCCTACAGCTCTAGCATCTCAAGTAACTCATAGTTTCCATAACTAACTGTCTGCACCTAACTCTCAAATCTTTTTTCTTATTGCAGCAAAACAGCCTTTTTTCACAATTGTTAGTTGAGTAGATTCAGCCACACTAAATTAAACAAGCAGTAGATTCACTCATTTTAGCCATCCAACCTTTACATTTTATCTCAATACCTTTTTTTACTGGAGGAAAAAAAAACGAAACAAATTTTGACAAGTCCCTTCCACATTATGGTAGAGCAAGCCTTCCACATTATCCTTCATTCTAAAGTTATCCACAAAGAAGCATTCAAAAAATAAAATTAAATTAAAAAAATAATAATAATAAATAAAAAAATAACTATTTGTCTAAAATGTATACTTTTGTCCCTCCCACCTCTTTCCCCTTAACTCTGATTCACAAGGAAAACATCAGGAGTAGACTGATGTAGGGTGAAAATGAAGAGGTGGGCTTCAATGTATTGAGGATTTCTAAAGCAGCTCTTCCTTTTATAGATGTGGCCCATCTGTGCACATGTCTGGACAGTTTTTATTAAAATTTCCTTACTGAACATTTATTTATCCATGAAGCACTTTACAAAATAACCTCTCTTTATATATATTGTTATAAATATAGCAAGCATAGCCAAATTTTAAAAGTCAGACTATTATTATCCATGCTTTTATCCAAACAAGTGAACCTCACTCTCTCAATCAGTATTGAAAGCATGCCTTTGAACACATTAGAATAGGTAATGCTTCATAAGGGACTATTTTTGTTAGCTTGGCTGCCTGGTTTTGCTCCAAAATAGATTCAGCCATTTCCATCACACAGTGATTCCAATCACAGGAGTGTCACCTTTCAAGGTGAAGCCAAAACTGACTTTAAGATTTTTTAAAATACCTTTCTTTTACTACTTGGACTTTGGTTTATAGTCTTTCTGGCCAGGATGTTTCTTCTTGAATGTTTTTCTTCTAAGTTTTCATGATTTGTAAATATTACTGCAAGAGTAACAAACTCATACATTTGCCAGTGAAGAGGGAATTTTTTTCTTTTTTATAAATAAGAGCTAATATGGCTTAGGTTCATCTGTGTTTCTGTGATGACAATTTATTATTTAAAATTTTTAAATATATTATGTATTTTTACCTGTCACCTCATTCAGTAGTTACAGTTGGCCTGACATATTAGTTATTCCCAAGCTTATTATGAGGAGTTTTAGAAACAATGTCAAGTTTGTTTCACATTTGCTGATTTCTGGTTGCTGTGAATTTTCTCTCATTATCTATTTTATTTTTAATGGTTTATCCTATACTTCAAAGCATTTCTTTTTCCTCACTGAATGTGCTAGCACAGTTGAAGGCTTAATTTTAAATGGCTATACTTTAAGAAGATAGATAAAGAATGACTTTAAAAATACAGTACCCACACTCACAGATTTAGATTTGGGATACAATCATGTCAATCAGGAAGCAGCTAAAAAAGGAGGACCTTCTACATAGAATTATACACAAAGGCAAAATATTTGGGTACAATTGCAGCAAGTTGAACTTATCTGTAGGAACTAAATTGTTTAGTGTATAATCAAAAGTTTAAATACTTGGCTCAAAAGAAGCAAAACTATTTCAGAAAAAAATGGCATAGAGCATCTGCAGACATCCAGAGTACTCACATTCTGCTCCTTTACTCCGACTGCCAGTACATGGGTATTATATGGTATGGCCCTTTGGGTTCAACTG
Organism: Bubalus bubalis; assembly: GCF_019923935.1. Lineage (NCBI taxonomy): Eukaryota > Metazoa > Chordata > Mammalia > Artiodactyla > Bovidae > Bubalus > Bubalus bubalis. The sequence continues at coordinate 150,793,589 of NC_059157.1, forward strand.
CACCATCTCAGATGGCCCATCTCAGGCATCCAATCTTTCAGTTGTGCTCTTGTGTTACTTTCTCTTTCTCTGGGCTCTCAGAGCAACTAACAACCAATAAGGCATTTTGCTATTTCTGCTTGCAATAAAACCATTAAAAACATTTTCTTATATTTGTGCTGTGCAGTGTTTAGTTGCTCAGTCATGTTCAACTCTCCATGGACTGCAGCCTGCAAGGTTCCTCTGTCCTTGCGAACTCTCCAGGCAAGAATATTGGAGTGGGTTTCCATGATCTCCTCCAGGGGATCTTCCCAACCCAGGGATTGAACCCAGGTCTCCTGCATGGCACGTGGATTCTTTACCAGCTGAGCTACCAGGAAAGCCCTTTTAAATGTTTAACCACCTTTAATTATAAATTAAATCTACCTCATTCATTGTTATCAAGCACCAACCACTGAAGAAGCAGGATGGAAACAAAGTTTCATCATGATCAGGGCATTCCATTTCATCCCATTTCCTGTACTGAGAGAATAGTACAAGATACAAGAACATGCCTTTCACCTAGAACTGTGTTTCTCAACCTTTTTTTAAATACCACACTCCTAAAACAAACTTAGACACTTTTTCCTAATTGCCAACCCACACCCAAAGGTTTAGTACTACAGATACATTAAATATCTGTTTATGTACTGCATGTACACCTATATAGCTAAAAGGTATATTTTTGACCTCCCAAGAAACAATCTCCACCCCTTTGGCACTATATTGCTTCAGTTGAAAATGTATTACCTAGATCACACTTTTTAATATTTCCAGATTGCTTTTTCTATTATTTTTTACACATACATGCACATATACTTACTTTTATACTAAACAATTAAATTTATTATGTGATTTTATAATTAATAAACTTTTCCAGAAAAATTGACAGTCCAGAAATAAGTACCATATTCACCTTGAAGCATAGGAACCTGGGGACAAGCCTAGCCCAGTTAGAAACCTATCCTATTCCATTACTACATGCATGCATGCTCAGTCGCTTCAGTCGTGCCAGACTCTTTGCGACCCTATGGACTATAGCCCACAAGGCTCCTCTCTCCATGGGATTCTCCAGGCAAAAATACTGGAGTGGATTGCCATGCCATTTTCCAGGGGAACTTCCCAATTCAGGGATCAAACCCACATCTCCTATGTCCCCTGCATTGCAGGCAGACACTTTACCATCTAAGCCACTGGGGAAGCCCCACCCTATTCCATTAAACCCAACTGTAAATATAGTAACTAACTCTCAGCAAAAAACATCCATGGTAAACCCTCCAATATGAATTAGTTTCAAAATGTACACCTATATAGTTGGATGATCAGACTTAAAGAAATGAATCCTTAAAAGATATCACCATAAAAGATTATTTTAGTTTTATACTGGATGATCTGAGCACACTTTTATTTAAGTAATCAGCATAACCTATTCATAATCAGTAAGTTATTTCAAATCTAAAAAGCATCATTACTTTTTCCTGATAATTAGGCTGAGATAAATGGGCTCTCCAGGTGTCAAATTAGATCTAGGGGTTCAATCAGGTCACTCACCAGAGTCTGGCCATGATACTTGTATGTGAAAACCTCCTCACTGCTAGTTCTGGCAACTGAGTCCTCATTCTTGTACAAGGATTCATTTGAGCTCTTTAGAAGTGATAAAAGTTTATAACATTCAACTTCATAAGATCCTAAGTGGTTTCTTCTAAAGTCCATTTTTCAAACATATCTGTTTTATATATTTAGATATGTGTAAAACATTTTTTATTAAAAAATATTTTCATGATAAAAATGTGTTTCAATATACCTCCATATATTGAATGCTATTCCCCTTTCATATCCACTCATAATGTGGATACGGATGTGTTAAATCATAGGTCCCTAAAAGGAAGGTTGTGCGTTTTATACAGTAACAAAACTATGACAGGAAGTAAAGATAACACTCTCCAGTTCTGAATCTCAGAAGCAGTCCCCTTCAAGTGACAGAGATGCGAGTAATCAACCCACTCAACTTCTAGGAAAGTGTGTATTTCTTTGTTAAAGCCAAAGGGAATACAGAAAGACTGGTTACAGGAAAAGAAAATTCTTTTAATAATAATTCCATATACAAATGATATCATACAGTATTTATCTTTCTCTGTCTTACTTATTTCACTTAGCATAATGTCCTCCATGTCCATTCCTGACACTGCAAATGACAAAATTTCATTTTTTGTGACTGAGTAGTGTTCAGTCATAAGTATATATAAATGCATATATCTATATCTATATAGATATAAAAATATATATGTCAAAAAAGTTTTACAGAATTTATAACTTCAAAAACTGCCATAAACAAAATGTCCCTTAATAAGGTGCTAAATTATAACTAAACAATGTAATGGAGTATTATTATTTATTTAAAATAAAAGGAAGCTTTTTGTGTATGATTGCAGAACAATCTCTAAGACAATTAAGATGTGTTTAAAAAAAAAAGAAAAATGCACTGGAGGAATCAACCTGCCTGACTTCAGACTATACTACAAAGCTACAGTCATCAAGACAGTATGGTACTGGCACAAAGACAGAAATATAAATCAATGGAACAAAATAGCCCAGAGATGAATCCATGCACCTCTGAACACCTTATCTTTGACAAAGGAGGCAAAAATATGCAATGGAGAAAAGACAATCTCCTTAACAAGTGGTGCTGGGAAAACTGGTGAATCACCTGTAAAAAAATGAAAGTAGAACACTTTCTAATACCATACACAAAAATAAACTCAAAATGGATTAAAGATCTAAATGTAAGACCAGAAACTATAAAACTCTTAGAGGAAAACACAGGCAAAACACTCTCTGACATAAACCACAACAAGATCATCTATGACCCACCTCCCAGAGTAATGGAAATAAAAGCAAAAATAAACAAATGGGACCTAATTAAACTTAAAAGCTTTTGCACAATGAAGGAAACTATAAACAAGGTGAAAAGGTAGCCTTCAGAATAGGAGAAAATAATAGCAAATGAAAAAACTGACAAAGAATTAGTCTCCAAAATATACAAGCAGTTCCTGCAGCTCAATTCCAGAAAAATAAATAACCTGATCAAAAAATGGGCCTAAGAACTAAACAGATGTTTCTCCAAAGAAGACATACAGATGGCTAGCAAACACATAAAAAGATGCTCAACATCACTCATTTTCAGAGAAACGCAAATCAAAACCACAATGAGGTACCATCTCATGCCAGTCAGAATGGCTGCTATCAAAAAGTCTACAAACAATAAATCCTGGAGCTGCTGCTGCTGATAAGTCGCTTCAGTCCTGTCCAACTCTTAGTGACCCCATGGACTGCAGCCTACCAGGCTCCCCCAGCCATGGGATTCTCCAGGCAAGAGTACTGGAGTGGGTTGCCAGTGCCTTCTCCCAAATCCTGGAGAAGGTGTGGAGAAAAGGAAACCCTCTTACACTGTTGGTGGGAATGCACTCTAGTACAGCAACTATGGGAAAACAGTGTGGAGATTCCTTAAAAAATTGGAAATAGAACTGCCATACAACCCAGCAATCCTACTGCTGGGCACACACAACGAGAAAACCAGAACTTTTCTGAAAGAGATACATGTACCCCAATGTTCATTGCAGCATGTTTTCAATAGCTATGATATGGAAGCAACCTAGACGTCTATTGGCAGACAAATGGTTAGGAAAGTTGTGGTACATATACACAATGGAACATTACTCAGCTATAGAAATGAATGCATTCGAGTCAATTCTAATGAGGTGGATGAAACCAGAGCCTATTATACAGAGTGATGTAAGTCAGAAACAAAAGCACCAATACAGTATATTAAGCATATATATAGGATTTAGAAAGATGGTAACAATGGCCCTATATGTAAGACAGCAAAAGAGACATAGATGCAAAGAACAGACTTTTGGACTCTGTGGGAGAAGCCGAGGGTGGGATGATTTGAGAGAATAGCATTGAAACATGTGTATTACAGTATGTAAAATAGATGCCCAGTCCAAGTTCGATGCATGAAACAGGGCACTCAAACTGGTGTACTGAGACAACCCAAAGGGAAGGGATGGGGGGACACATGTACACCCATGGCTGATTCATGTCAATATATGGCAAAAACCAGCACAATATTGTAAAGTTATTAGCCTCCAATTAAAATAAATAAATTAAGTAAAAAAAAAAAAAAGAAAAATGCAGAAAAGAGGGTATATATTGTTATCTGTTCCAAAGTATGATTACAATCATATGCTTATATAGACAAAATATTTCTGGAAAGACACAGCAAGAAACAAGTAACAATGGTGGTCTTTCAGTAAGGAAGCAAGAAATCAAAGAATGGAAGAGAGCCTTCCTTTTCACTGCACCCTCCCTTTCTAGATATTGAATTTTACACCATATGCGTGTATCACCCATTCAAAAACAGAGAAATAAATATCATTTTTTGAAAATAAATAAAACTTTTAAGACTCTAAACTTTAAAACAAAACTCTCCCTTCTCCAGGAGATCTTCCAAACCCAGGAATGGAACCGGGGTCTCTTGCATTGCATGCAGATTCTTTACCAGCTGAGCTTTGTGGGAAGCCCTAAAGTGAAAGTGAAAGTCACTCAGTCCTGTCTGACTCTTTGCAACCCATGGACTGGGGTTCTCCAGGCCAGAATACTAGAGTGGGTAGCTTTTTCCCTTTTCCAGCGGATCTTCCCAACCCAGGAATTGAACTGGGTGGGGTCTGCTGCATTGCAGGCAGATTCTTTATCAACTGAGCTATCAGAGAAGTCCCAAACGTTAAGACTTCAAAGCATAATCTTGGTGGCTAAGTGTACTATCCTCCAAAAAAGCAATTAAACTAAGGGACTGGCAAACTTTTTCTGTAGGTTCAGATAGCAAATATTTTGGGATTTGAGAACTGTAGCTCTCTGTCACAACTTGACTGTAGACTCTTCCAAAGAAACCCAAAAGCAGCTGCAGATGATACTTACATGAATGAGTGAATGAGTGTGACTGCACTCAGCCTGATAGAACGAGGTAGTGGGGTAGGTGAGGTCCACAGCCCGTAGCTGACTGACCCCCTCAGCTAATTCACTATGTTCATTGTTATGAATGATTTTTTTTTTCCTTCTCTATTAGTCCTGGTTAGAGAAGGTCTGAGAGATAACATTGGTTAAGAACTTATAAGCATAAATAAATAACTCTCAAAGGCAAATTATATATATCAAACACAAAAAGATCATTATGAATAACAAAATCATATCCATTAGCTATCATGTGAGTGAAGATTTATTTTCTTCTTTATGGAATATGTTGATGTCATGTATTTAAATGTTGAGTAAATTTAATAGAGAGAGCAGACAGGAATAATAAACTCTTACTTTTTTTATTGCAGCACAGATAATAATTTAAAGATGCTGTTGAAAGCTAATTGCACTAGGCTAATAAAAATATTGCATCTCAAAATAATAAATATTGACAAATAAAATCAGAAGAATTTATGAAACTATAAAATATATCTACTCTTTCTACAAACTAATGCAGTACATTGAACAGATAATAAAAGTTTTGAGTAGATAATAAAGGGTAATGGTTTGGCTTTAATAACTTGCAAGCTACAAGTACCTCAAGTGAGAATATTTTTATTAGCACTAAACTCAGTGTTCTTGCTTATTAGCAGGATTTGCTTAGTCATAATTTCAGTGATTCTTCTTTCCTTGTACACTAAAACCATTGTCAAGGATTTTTGTGCATCTCAATTGTCAAGAGAAATAGTGTTTACTTTTATTTGCTCTCCTTGCAAGTTTGCAGTGTGCATTTAAACAAAGTTATCAACATCTGAGGCTTTCTGTAGGTCACATGAAAGCACTTAAAACTTAACAGAAACTTAATAATGCTCACGTTGGTTAAAATGTCAAATGGCAAGCAGCAGGTGTTTAAACTTTATTAGAAATTAAAAATATACATGCTATTTAAAAAAAAATAATTTTGTAGGTAAGGTTGTCCTTCCAGAATTCTATACCAAACTTAAAAAAAAGAGAAAATGTTTTACTAGAAATGAAGGGAAATGTTTAACAAGGTGGTGTTGAGGTACCTTCAAATAACTAAAAGACATGGTGTCAAATACCTTGACTGACAAAGTAATAGCAAGAAACCACCAAGGTTAAAGCAAGTTCAACCATACTGTTGATGGTCTATCATTACAGTGACTCCAAATGCTTTCATAAGCAGCATCTTCACTTGGCCAATAAAAGATGACAGATAAAAGCTGTGGTACAGATAGATGCTGCTTCGCTCTGACTCAGACCCTCAGAGGCATCTTTCACTTTTAATCTTGGCCCGAAATTGGTGGTGAAGATCAAGGCATCTTTCTGTTTTCAGTCCTTCAGCATCACTGTCCCATTGTAATTCACTGGGAAATAACCATTGTATTTCACTGGGAGACAGTTTGATCACGAGGCTGTCAACAAATCCAAATTTCCTTACAGTAAAATTTCTTTTAATACTTTTGGATTAAGTGTGCTTAGAATCAGGACATCGTATATCCTAAATTCTGAAAAATACACCAGTTACTTATAAGCTTCTGTGAGATTTGCCAAGTTACATCTGTCAAAGACACACCTCAGAGCTCTAGCAGGACTTCAAGGACTTCAGATCTATAACTTGAAAAAGCATCAGCTGTATTGCTGTATATCCCTCTGGTAATAAAAGGATGAAAATCAAGTCTCCTTGGTCAAACTCCAGGAAGTTTCAATCTTCCAAAAACTAAAAGGCTCTTTATCAAAACATCAACATAAACACTAATAATGCATATTCTATACGAAAAAGGTATGGAAAACAAAACCCCAAATCTTAAAGACAATACTTGAAAATAGTTGAATTGATTTGACCACAGAAAAGTTAGAAAGAATATATGCAAAAAAAAAACCACCCACTAGAAATGCAAAAGAGAAGTTGGGGGCATAGGCATATATATATTATATATATACATATGTATGTATATATAAAACATACATGTCTATCAACATATGATTGGTGCATTTTACAGAGGATGACAGAATTTACATAATTTCCCAAGTTTATCCAGCCAATGAATGACACAGTTATCCAAATCCAGGTTTATCTGATCAAAAAGTTATTATCTTGAATAAAGCAGGCTATAGAATGAGTCTAGTTATATAAATAGGTATTGTTACACCTATGGAGAAGGCAATGGCACCCCACTCCAGTACTCTTGCCTGGAAAATCCTTGATTCTAAAATCCTGGAAAATCCCATGGATGGAGGAGCCTGGTGGGCTGCATTCCATAGGGTCGCTAAGAGTCAGACACGACTGAGCGACTTCACTTTCACTTCTCACTTTCATGCATTGGAGAAGGAAATGGCAACCCACTTCAGTGTTCTTGCCTGGAGAATCCCAGGGAAGAGGGAGCCTGGTGGGCTTCCATCTATGGGGTCGCACAGAGTCGGACACAACTGAAGTGACTTAGCATAGCATAGCATAGCATCAGTCTTTATATACCAAATTGTTAGGATTTAAAGAAACTAAATTTCTGTGGCATATACTTTTAAATTGTTTGATCATTTCTAAATGGATATACACATTACTTTTATATATAATGCTCCCATGTTGAAATAATGTCAATTAAAATAAGATACTATTTTTCATTTACTGAATTTGTTTTCAAAATATGTAATAATCAGTCTGGGGTGAAGGCTTGGGGAAATCAACATGTTTATACATTATTTTGGCATTTCATATGATTATATGTGTGTGTGTGTGTGTGTAAGTCACTTCAATCATACCCGACTCTTTGTAACCCTTATGGACTATATCCTGACAGGCTCCTCTGTCCATCAGATTCTCCAGGCAAAAATACTGGAGGGCACTGCCACGCCCCCTCCCATGGGATCTTCCCAATCCAGGTAGTAAATCCACGTCTCTTACATCTCCTGCATTGGCAGACAGGTTCTTTACCACTAGTGCCACCTGGGAAGCCCTTCATGTGATTACAATCCTTATTTATTTTTTATTTCTAATTTTCTTCTCTAAACATATATTTATAATTTTATTTTTAAAATAAAGATATGGGAAATCCCATCAACTTAAATAAAATCAGCAACAACAACAGAAATAGATTCAAGTGTAAAATTACATATCCAGAGTTTTCTTTTCTTTTGGTTAGAAAAGTACTGTTTGGGGCTTCCCTGGTGATCCAGTGGTTACAAATTCACCTTGCAATTCAGAGAACACTGTTTCTATCCCTGGTCTGGGAAGATCCCACATGCCAAAGACTTACAAACCCATGTGCCACAATTACTGAGCCTGAACTCTGGAGCCCCAGAGCTGCAACTACCAAGCCCTTGTGCAGTAACTACTGACGCCGTCCTTCTCTAGAGTCCATGCTCTGCAACAAGAGAAGCCACTGCAATAAGAAGCCCAGACATTGAAATCAAGAGTAGTCCGCTCTCTCTGCAACTAGAGAAAGCCCATGTGCAGCAATGAAGACCTAGCACAGCTAAATATATATATATATATATATATATATATGTATTTTTTTTTTTTAAATGTTGTTTTACTCTGGGTAGGGTTGCACTTTCTTTGATTTAGTCAGAAACTTGTGGTACCTCAGGTCTGCATGACACGCCCAATCCTTCTACCCTCCTTCAGAGTATCAGAAGGACACTGTTCCTGGCAAATAGGGAAGTTTTCATTATTTGACTTATCCCACTTTAGCACAATTGAATGATGCTGAAGCTGAAACTCCAGTACTTTGGCCACCTCATGAGAAGAGTTGACTCATTGGAAAAGACTCTGATGCTGGGAGCGATTGGGGGCAGGAGGAGAAGGGGACGACAGAGGATGAGATGGCTGGATGGCATCACTGACTCGATGGACATGAGTCTCAGTGAACTCCGGGAGTTGATGATGGACAGGGAGGTCTGGCGTGCTGCGATTCATGGGGTCGCAAAGAGTTGGACACGACTGAGTGACTGAACTGAACTCAACTGATGCCTTCCCAGGATTTCCCAGTGCAGAACTGGATACAAAGCTGACCACCTAAGATGCTGCACCCTGACGGTGATGCTGGATTTACTCACTGTGAGAGCCACTGTTCTAAAGTGGCATTAAAGACCTGTTTCTCTCCCACACTATGGTGCTCTTCCTCATTTGTCTTACCCGGCCCACAGATATGGTCAGTGGGCAGTAGCTGTTTTTGCTATGGCCAAACCGCTGTCATTGTGGTTTTAGGTGCCTTCACTCTCTACTATGATAAGCAGCCAGTAGCCTACAATCTTGTTTCTCCAACTGTGTCCCTGGAGCAGGAACCTTAGCACCATCTTCAAGCTTGTTAGAAGTGCAGGGTTAGGGCCCCACCCCACGCTTCTGAAAAAGAATCTGCATTTTAACATGATCCCCAGGGTATATACACACATCAAACCTGAATGGCATTTCACAACTCCCTTTCCACCTCAGGCCTTAGAACTTTAGCAGGAGTCAAGGAAGAATTATTTTCCTGAGGGTTCAGTTGCACTTAGAGTTAAGGTGGGTCTAGTTTGGTTTCGTTTGGGTTTTGAGTCATGTTAGGGTTGAGCAGAAATCAGAAAATCATTTTGTGTAAAAGACTAGAGTGCAAATACTTCAGGATTTATGGACCCAAAAGTCTCGAAGCACTCAACTCTGTAGCCACAGAAACAGCAAGAAAGTAGCCATAGACAATGTCATGGGTGTGGCTGTAATCCAATAAAACTTTCTGTACAGTTGGCATCAGGCCAGTTTGGCTAACAACACCTGTCTAGAGACTACTCTTTTGTCATGCTACATATACTGATAACTCTTGAACTTAATGGTTTACATAACATCAAAAGATAGTAGAATTCAGGCTACTGACTTTCTGAGTGGCAGCATGATTTAAGGTAGTGTTTTGAATATTTGAATCAAGTAGTTTTGGTCCCACCCCAGAGTCATTAAATCAGATTCTTGGAAAGGTGAGACCCAGGAATCTGCTTTTTTTTTTTTTTTTTTAAATTCTCTGTTGTGATTTTAACGTGCAACCAGAACCACAACATTTTGCTTTGGGTTGGCATATGGGATTTTGTGTGCCTAAACCAGGATGTTCCCAGACAAACTAGGCCAACTTGTCACCCTAGGAGTTGAGAAGCACTAGTATATAGAGAATGATCTGAAACTGCATCACTTATAAAGCTGGTTGTCTCTTTTGTAGCTTGGAGAAAGTTTGCTAACTTAACAAGCCATTGTTTCCTCGCTTTTAAAAGGGAAATAAAGCTACCTAACATACAAAGATTTAAATGCATTATTCAAAACATAACATGCAGTAGATGATGAAGAAAATCTCTTTCTCTGCATCTTCTTGGACTGGGTTTCTTTTAAACATAGCCAGAAGTATTTAGGGCAATTTAAACTAACGAAACTCTAGCGCAGTCTTTTATTTATTTTTTTTTTAATTATTTTTTATTATTTTTTTTACTTTAAAATATTGTATTGGTTTTGCCATACATCAACATGCATCCACCACGGGTGTACACGAGTTCCCAATCCCGAACCCCCCTCCCACATCCCTCCCCATACCATTCCTCTGGGTCATCCCAGTGCACCAGTCTTCTAAAATAAACTAATTTAACTGCCAGTGAAGGCTGAAACATGACTCTTTAAAATTTAAAAAAAATATATATATATATATATGTATGTATCAACCCACATGGATAATGAGAATGGAAGTGTAGAGATAGCAGACAAGAATTTTCATTGGAATGGATGAGTAGAAATTGATTCAGTGCATTAAAGAAAAGCACCTGCCAGAGATACCTCTAAGAAGCAAGCCAATTTGCTTCTAAGAAAGTACTACCATGACCATGGGTACCACAGAGAAGTGGAAGAGGCTAAGAGTTACAATACAAGATTGGTTCACAACAGTATGTGGACCTCAAACCTCCCATGTTCCTCTCCATCACATGGGGTTAGGTAACACCTGCATACCAGCTGACTTACACAAAACCAGCCCATCTCAGACAGGAGCCTGCAGCTTTGTTCTCGGAAAAAATAAAAAAGGAGTTTGCACATCAGGTACAGTAAAGGGCAAAATGAAAAATGAGACTAAAAAGCAGTCTGCATATGAATCATGGGGCCCCCCCCATACCCCTCTTTGGTTTTCCCAAACCTGTAGCCAGGCTATTCCCCCCATGATGAAAACTGAGAGATTATTTTCTGGAGAAAAGAAATTGCCTAAAGTAAAATGTATAAATAAATATTTCTACAGGAACAATTAGGTGTCTTCAAGTAAGTCGGCCCTCGAAAAAGCACCTTGCCTGAAGGCACGCCCCTCAGACACTCAAGTGATAACATTTCAATTCATAGTGTCTCACTATCAAATATGAAAGGACAGCCAAGCAAGGCTCACTAATAATTGAGGAAAGACACCAGAATGAATAGGATAAGCAAGCAGTAGAAAAGCATCCATGCAGACAAAATAGACAATGAGAGAATAAAAGCTCTAAAAATAAATAAAATGACTAGATTAAAATAGAAAAAAGTAAAGCATGATGCAAAAAAAAAAAAAAATGAGAAAAGAATGTTTAAAAGAAAAGTTTAAAGTCAAAAAGAACTCTTGAACATTAAAATAATAGCAGCAAAAATAAATAAACAAATGAATACAAAATTTATAAAACTGATCAGAAATTAAATTGCCCAGAAATTGACCAGAAAAGAAAATAAGTTACAAATACATACACACACACACTCAGGTTTTTTTGTGTTGTTTTTTTTTTAAAGAGGAAAAATGATAAGTCATAGAGAGTCAATCAAGGAAGCTGACATTGAATTAATACTTGTAGGAGAGGAAAAACAAAAAATATTAGAAGAGTGAAAAATTGTGAAGAAAATACAAAATTCCCAGAACTAAAGTTGCTAGTCGTTAAGTGGAAAGGTCAGGAAATTCTGCCAAGAAGAAGATAGAAACCAAGATTCATCACTATAATTTTTCCAGGAATCAGAGATAAAGATGTGATCCTAAAAGCGTCCAGAAGTACATTTAACAAGAATTAGAATATAGTCACAGAGAAGGCAATGGCACCCCACTCCAGTACTCTTGCCTGGAAAATCCCATGGACGGAGGGGCCTGGAGGGCTGCAGTCCATGGGGTCGCTAGAAGTCGAACATGACTGGGCGACTTCGCTTTATTTTTTCACTTTCATGCATTGGAGAAGGAAATGGCAACCCACTCCAGTGTTCTTGCCTGGAGAATCCCAGGGACGGGGGAGCATGGTGGGCTGCCATCTATGGGGTCACACAGAGTCGGACACGACTGAAACAACTTAGCAGCAGCAGCAGCAGCAGCAGAATATAGTCAGATTTCTTAATAGACAGTGCTAGATGCTAGAAGACCATGCCCAGCAAGAAAATCTCTCAAAAATGAAGGCAAAACAAAATAACATTTTTAAATATGTGAAATCTGAAGCAATACATTACCAGCAAGCATACTCTGTTGCTCAGTCATGTCCAACTCCTTGAGACCCCATGGACTGCAGCCCACCAGGTTCTTCTATCCATGGAATTTTTCAGGCAAGAATACTGGAGTGAGTTGCCATCCCCTCCTCCAGGGGATCTTCCAGATCCAGGCATCAAACCTGTATCTCCTGTGTCTCCTGCATTGGCAGACAGATTCTTTACCACTGAGCCAGCAGACCCACTTATAAAAAACATTAAGGGAATTCTTTCAGGTAGAGAGACATGATATTCAATGAAAAGGTGGCTCTAGCAAAGGACTGACGAATACAGGAATGCTAACTACCTGGGGAAATATGAAGACTTAATCTTATTACCTAAATCTCTTTTAAAGATAATTAAACGTTTAAATAAAAAGAATAATAATGCATGGTAAAGTTTGTAATAAACATAACACTAAAATATGTGACAACAATAACACAAAGGTCAGAAGGGGAGAAACGGAAGTACCTCATTTTAAGAGTCGTGTACCTCACAGTACACAGTACACACAGGGTGGTACACTGCCAGGAGACTGTGAGATACTACAAACCCTAAATCAGGTGCTAAAACAACAACAACTTTTTAACGTTATGAGAGGGAGGTTCAAGAGGGAGGGGACGTATGTGTACTTATGGCTGATTCATATTGAAGTTTGACAGAAAACAACAGAAATCTGTAAAGCAATTATCCTTCAGTTAAAAAATAAGTTAATTAAAAAAGAGATCCAAGCCTAGGGGGAAAAAAGTTATAACTAATAAACCAAAAAGGTGGGTAAAACAAAATCATGGAAAAATACTCAATTAAATCTAGAGAACTAATAATATGAGGAAAAGGAGAACAAAGAACAAATAAAACAATAGAAAACAAATCATAAGATGACAAATTTAAATCTAACAATATCGATAATCACATTAAATATAAATATTACCAGCTAAAAGTCAGAGATTATCATATTGATTAAATAAGGCAAGACTCAGTTTATGCTGCCTATAGGAAATACACTGTAAGATAAAATTCATAAATGCCCAGCCAGAGTGATCAGAAAATAAGGAGATAAGACACAAATTGTCAATATCAGAAATGAAAAAGGTGACTATAAATTATACAGTCAAAGAATAACAATGTAATATTATGAATAACTTTATGTAGGTAAATTTAAAAACTTAAATGAAATGGAAACATTTCTTAACTATCTCAAAGTACCAAAATCACCAAGAATAAATGATGTCAGTACTGAATCTATTATGGAAATTTAATTTTCTAATTAAAAGTTTTCTCACAAAGGCAACTCCAGATCCAGATTGCTTCACTGGTGAAATAATGAATTTGAAGATACATTTAAGGGAAAATCCAATTCTGTACAAAATTTTCTACAAAACTGAAGAGAAGGTAATATTTTCTAACCATTCTATGAGGCCAGAATTACCCTGATCCTAAAACCTAAAAGAAATATTGCTGCTGCTGCTAAGTCGCTTCATTCGTGTCCGACTCTGTGCAACCCCATAGACGGCAGCCCACCAGGCTCCCCTCAAGGGAATAAAAACCTACAGACCATATTTCCCATGAAACTATATGCAAAAATTTAAAGCAAACTTTAGAAAATTAAATCAACAATATATTCAAAAGTATAAATTCATCATGACCAAATGTTGTTTAGCCCAAGAGCCTAAGATTGTTTTAACATTTTAAAACCAATCAATGTATTTCATAATACTAAAGAACAAAAAGGAAAAACATATTGTCATTCCAGTAAACACTGAGAAAGCATTTAATAAAATCCAACATCCATTCCTCATAAAAGCACTGGCACACTAGGACTAGAAGGGCATTACCTCAATCTGATAAAGGCGGCCTATCAATAACTTATCACCAACATACTTCATGAAGAAAGACTGAACGCTTCACCCCGGAGATTAAAACCAGCACAAGGATGTCCACTCTCACTATTTCTAGTCAACAATACTAGGTGTTCTAGACAGGGCAATAAGGTTAGAAGGGAATAAAAGGCATTTCTATTGGAAATAAAACATTAAAAGCCTTCATCCACAGACAGCATTGATCATCTACGTGTAACATTCAATAAAATCTACAGAATTGCTTTTATAACTAATAAGTGAATTTAGCAAGGTTCAGGATGCCCAGTAAGTTAATTGTATTCCATACTGTATTTCAAACAATTAAAATTGAAATTTTACCCAAAAAAAATCATTTAGATAATATTAAAAATGTCTGGCAAATGATGTGTAAGAGCGCTACACTGAAAACTACAAACCAATACTGATAAAAATTAAAGAGGATATAAATAATGGAGAGATAAACCTTGCTATGAGATTTGAAAGTTAAATATTAAGATGTCACCAAGACAGGATTTCTCAAAGTAATCTATAGGTTTAGTGATCCCAAACAAAATTCTAGCTAGTTTCTTTTCTTGTAGAAACTGACAAGCTGATTCTAAAAGTCCTATGGAAATGCAATAGGAAACTAGTAAAAATTATTGATATTTATAATACCACTGCTGCTGCTGCTAAGTCACTTCAGTCGTGTCCGACTCTGTGTGACCGCATAGACGGCAGCCCACCAGGCTCCCCCATCGCTGGAATTCTCCAGGCAAGAACACTGGAGTGGGTTGCCATTTCCTATAATACCACAATATTACACAATTCCAGAGTGAATGACACTACTTGGAATTATTCAGCTCTGTTGTCCTATTGACTATGAAGGCTACTCCATTTCTTCTAAGGAATTCTTGCCAACTGTAGTAGACATTGGAGAAGGAAATGGCAAACCCATTCCAGTGTTCTTGCCTGGAGAATCCCAGGGACGGGGGAGCCTGGTGGGCTGCAGTCTCTGGGGTCACACAGAGTCGGACACGACCGAAGTGACGCAGCAGCAGCAGTAGTAGACATAATGGTCAAAGTATTGGAGCTTCAGCTTCAACATCAGTCCTTTCAATGACTATTCAGAACTGATTTCCTTTAGGATTGACTGGTTTGATCTCCTTGCAGTCCAAGTGATTCACAAGAGTCATCTCTAACACCACAGTTCAAAAACATCAATTCTTTGGTGCTCAGCCTTCTTTATGGTTCAGCTCTCACATCCATACATGACTACTGGAAAACCATAGCTTTGATTAGATAGACCTTTGTTGATAAAGTAATATCTCCAATTTTTAATATGCTTTCAAAGTTTGTCATAGCTTTCCTTGCAAGGAGCAAGCATCTTTTAGCTTCATGACTGCAGTCACCACCTGCAGTGACTTTGGAGCCCAAGAAAATAAAGTCTCTTACTGTTTCCCCATCTATTTGCATGAAGTTATGGGTCTGGATGCCAAGATCTTTGTTTTTTGAATATTGATTTTTAAGCCAACTTTTTCACTCTCCTCTTTCATCAAGAAGCTCTTTAGTTCCTCTTCACTTTCTGCCATAAGGATGGTATCATCTGCACATCTGGGATTATTGATATTTCTCCCAGGAATCTTGATTCCAGCTTGTGCTTCATCCAGTCCAGAATTTCACTTGAAATATACTCTGTATATACATTAAATAAGCAGGGTGACACTATATAGCTTTGACATACTCCTTTCCCAATTTGGAACCAGTCCTTTGTTACATGTCCAGTTCTAATTGTTGCTTCTTGACCTGCATACAGGTTTCTCGGGAGGCAAATAAGGTGGTCTGGTATTCCCATCTTTTTAAGAATTTTCCACAGTTTGTTGTGATCCACATGGTCAAAGGCTTTAGCATAGTCAATGAAGCAGAAGTAGATATCTTTCTGGAATTCTCTTGCTTTTTCTATGACCCAATGGATGTTGGCAATTTGATCTCTGGTTCCTCTGCCTTTTAAAATCCAGCTTGAACATCTGAATTTCATGGTTCATGTACTGTTGAAGCCTAGCTTGGAGAATTTTGAGCATTACTTTGCTAGTGTGTGAAATGATTACAATTGTGCAGAGTTTGAACATTCTTTGGCATTGTCTTTCTTTGGGATTCAAATGAAAACTAAACTTTTCCAGTTCTGTGGCCACTGCTGAGTTTTCCAGATCTGCTGGCATATTGAGTACAGCCCTTTCACAGCATCATCTTTTAGGATGCACAATAGCTGGGCTAGAATTCCATCACCTCCACTAGCTTTGTTCATAGTGATGCTTCCTAAGGCCCACTTGACTTAGCACTCCAGAATTTCTAGCTCTAGTTGAGTGATCATACCATCAAGGTTACCTGGGTCATTAAGACCTTTTTTGTATAGTTCTGTGTATTCTTGCCACCTCTTTTAATATCTTCTGCTTCTGTTACATCAATACCATTTCTATCCTTTATTGTAGCCATCTTTGCATGAAATATTCCCTTGGTATCTCTAATTTACTTGAAGAGATCTCTAGTCTTTCCCATTCTATTGTTTTCCTCTATTTCTGTGCATTGTTTACTTAGGAAGGCTTTATCTCTCCTTGCTATTCTTTGGAACTCTGCATTCAAATAGGTATATCTTTCCTTTCTCCTTTAACTTTTGCTTCACTTCTTTTCTTAGCTATTTTTAAAACCTCCTCAGACAACCACTTTGCCTTCTTACATTTCTTTTCCTTGGGGATGGTCTTGATCACCTCCCCCTGTACAATGTTACAAACCTCCTTCCATAGTTCTTCAGGCACTCTATTGGATCTAATGCCTTGAATCTATTTCTCACTTCCATCGTATAATCATAAGGGATTTGATTTAGGTCATACCTGAATGGTCTAATGGTTTTCCCTCCTTTCTTCAATTTAAGTCTGAATTTGGCAATAAGGAGTTCATGATCTGAGCCTCAGTCAGCCTCCAGTCTTGTTTTTGCTGACTGTATAGAGCTTCTCCAGCTTTGGCTGCAAATATAATCAGTCTGATTTTGGTATTGACCATCTGATGATGTCCATGTGTAGAGTCCTCTCGTGTTGTTGGAAAAGGGTGTTTGCTATGACCAGTGCATTCTCTTAGCAAACTCTGTTAGCCTTTGCCATGCTTCATTTTGTACTCCAAGGTCAAACTTGCCTGTTACTCCACATATCTCTTCACTTCCTAGTTTTGCATTCCAGTCCCCTATGATGAAAAGGACATCTTTTTTGGTGCTAGTTCTAGAAGGTCTTGTGAGTCTTCATAGAACCATTCAACTTCAGCTTCTTTGGCATTAGTGACTGGGGCATAAACTTGGATTACTGTGATACTGAATGGTTTGCCTTGGAAATGAGCAGAGACCATTCTGTCATTTTTGAGGTTGCACCAAAGTACTGTATTTCAGACTCTTTTGTTGACTATGAGGGCTACTCCATTTCCTTGAAGGGATTCTTGCCCGCTGTAGTAGATATAATGGTCATCTGAATTGGTCCTAATGAGGTTTCTTTGGTGGCTCAGCAGTAAAAAGAATCTGCCTGCATTGTAGGAGATGCAGGAGACTTGGTTCCATCCCTGGGTCAAGAAGATCTGCTGGAGGAGGGCACCAAAACCCACTCCCATATTCTTGCCTGGAGAATCCCATGGACAGAGGAGGCTAGTGGGCTATAGTCCATAGGGTCTCAAAGAGTTGGACATGACTAAAGCAACTGAGCATGCACGCATGCACACATGGTTTTAATGAGAGATTTGAAATATCTTTTGAAAAATTAGAGATAACTATCAAGAAATATATTAGATAATTGCTAACTATAGGAAAAGAATACAGTAAGTATTAACTACAGGAGAAGCAAAAAGTTGGAAGGAATTGTAATCATAACATACTACTTGACTATCAGAGTATATTTTCAGATTTACATTCCTGTAAGTGATTATTGTTTTATTAAGATGTAACTCTGCATAGAAGGCTACAATTCACGGGGTTGCAAAGAGTAGAACACGACTGAGAGACTGAAAGGAGAAGGGGAGGGATTTGGAAGAGTGATGTAGGAGAGCTAAATGCCTACCTAACATAAAAGAAAATCAAAAGATAGAATCTAGAATTGATACATCAAAAAACAGTATAAGCATATTATTTTTACAAGTGAAGTTAATTATTAGGAAAAAAATTCTGCTAAACTGTTAAAACAGTTATGACTGGGGATTAAGACTTTTCACAAGAGTGGAACATGTAACAGATCAGCTGTTGTTGCTACCTTATGTATTATAAGCCTCTTGACTTATAATGTTTTAAACAAACTTTTTTAACCTCTGTGTATTATTAATAAGGTGATAAAATTATAAGAAAGTTTACACCAAAAAAAGTAAGATGCACATCCTAAGCTTCTTCAAAGCATCAGGTACAATTCTAGCTGTCATCTCCATCTCCTGACCTAGGATCCTTCTTCAGACCCACACAAATCATCTTGTGGTCACACCACATACAATGAAATTTATCTTCACACCCGCTGTTCACTCACAAATCAGAGCACTAGTTGTACACAACCCATTGCTTATCTATTTAAAAAACTCATTGTAAATTTATGTAAATAAACAGTGACTATGAAACATGGCTTTGAAAAAGTCCATGGAATTCTCCAGGCCTGAATACTGGAGTGGGTAGCCATTCCCTTCTCCAGGGGATCTTCCCAACCCAAGGATCAAACCCGGGTCTCCTGCATTTCAGGCAGATTCTTTACCAGCTGAGGCCCCAGGGAAGCCCAAGAATACTGGAGTGGGTAGCCTATCCCTTCTCCAGAGGATCTTCCTGACCCAGGAATCAAATCAGGGTCCCCACCTTGCAGGTGGATTCTTTACCAGTTGAGCTACTGGAAGCCCTGGAGAATTTTACAGAAATCAAAATCAGTGATTCATTCTTTCCTACCACATTAAAATGAGATCAAATTGTTTTTCAAGGGGTAATTAAAGAGCTAACCTTCCTTATGAAAAAAAATACATATATGAAAAAGAGCAAGGAAGGTGATTGTGGGAATGAGGAAAATAGAAATGAGGAAAGGAAAAGCAATTAGAAGAACAAAAGAAATGTCATTTGCTTCCCTTTTTATACCAAGTTTCATGAAAAATAAAAAGACTATGAAAGTAAAGCAAGAGTTCATATCCCTCATGTCCACAAACCGCTGCCTTGGACTAGTCACCTGGAACTCTCACCATCTGAAAAGTGAGACCCCAGCTACAAATCGAGTCAGGCTCAAACAGAATAACTTCTGTTGAGAACCAACTGTTTGCAGCCTTTGAAATGGCTTCAAATCTAATCCCAAATTGAAGCTGAGAAATAATTACTAAGTAATTAAAAGTTTAAAATTAGTCATTACAGCTAGCATTAATTAAGAGCAGCATTTATTCATTTATTCCACAAAGGAATCCTGAATGCTTATTAGGCACTAGGCTTTGTTCTAAGTGAGCGATGAGCGATGAGCCAGAAAGGTGAGAATCCTGCCCTAGTGGAGTTTTGCATAATAATGAAAGAGTACAATAATAATAAGGAAACTGATACAAAATATGTCAAGTGGTGAGAAGTGCTGTGGATTGGATTTTACTGATGAACAAGCAATATTAAATTTCCCCTCATTTTTCTAATTGTGTTCCCTTCCTCTAAACTTTATTTGGTCTTGCATGCATATCTGCTAAGTCGCTTCAGTCGTGTCCGACTCTTTGCGACCCTGTGTGTGGACTGTAGCCTGCCAGGCTCCTCTATCAAAGGGATTCTCCAGGCAAGAAAACTGCAGTGGGTAGCCATTCCCCTTCTCCAAGGGATCTTTCCAACCCAGGGATTGAACCCTAGTCTCTTATGTCTCCTGTTTCGGTAGGCAAATTCTTTATCACTAGTGCCACCTGGGAAACCCTGAGTAGTGCTTTGAATCATAAAGCAGTATGTGTGACTATAAAATCAGAATAAAGTTGCTCTATTTTACATGAGATAATTAACGAAGGTCTTGCTGACAAGAAGGCATTTGAATAGCAAATCACTGAATTCTGACCAATTCCTGCCCAGACATACTTGCTTTCATATTCAAACTACCAGATGACTAACTCCAGTCCTTAGAACCCTATAAGGGTCCTTGCTTATGTCCTCCTTTTGAGAAGCCCCTGAGGTTTTGTCAAGGTGAGACTCTCTCCTTGCTTAGCAAGTTTAGTAAGCCAGCTTTGTATAGTTAGCAGGTTTCTCTTGGGGTCTCTACAGGAGTTCTGACAATTAAGAGTTTTCAGCATATAGATGGTATGTAATACAGGAAGACTGGGTAAGACCACCTAAAGATCAGAGCAGGTGAAGATGATACAAGGCCTGAGAGGGGAGTCCTGGGGCAGTTCAACATTTAAATTCCATTCCCAAAAAACAAAACAAAACAAAAAAAAAACACCCAGCAATGGAAATGGAAAAGCATTGTAAGGGAGGTCAGATGAGAAACAAGAGAGGGTGTGTTCCAGACTAAGTGGGGTTTTAAGCACGACTCTTACAAAGGAATCAGCTCTAATAATTCAACAAGAATAGACTCAAATATGAACAGATTGTTTGAATTGAGAGTAGACAAATTTGTTTTTAGAAGTCAGTAAGAGACGTAAAATAAGCAAAAGGAGAATAAAATGAGACAAACACATTTGACCTAAGGTCCTTGACACATAGAAATGATCTGAAGGAATTTGTTCAAATACTTAATTCTAAATAAAGCGATAACATAAAGAAATACTTTACAAATCAAAAAGGTTTTGAGGCTGTGATTCTCAACCTTCTCTTACTACTCTCCTGATTAACTATTTTCTCAGCTTTGACACATTCCTCTTCTTCTTCTTCAGCTTTATTCATCTTTCTCTTTAATCAATCTTCCTTCTCCTCAGCATGATCTATTTCCGCTCACTTTATGAAGCTGTCAGTGATAGAGTCGAATTTAAAATAGGCAGGCACAAAGCAAAGAGACAAATGTAAAACCAAAAGGAAGCTCTTAAAAGACAAAAGGCTCAAACCCAAAGGACCTCTTTATGCAAAGACAGGAATTGTCTAGCATGAATCTTTCAGCCACATATGGATAATAGAGATAAAAACTATACAGTGTTAGAATTGGAAGAGGTCTCCTACCTCAAAGACACCATGCCATTTTAGAAAGTAAAATTGAAAGTAAATTGCAGATAGATTAACCAAGTTTTCTGATATTGACCCATTGGAAGTTGATCTGAAATAAATCTGACTCCCAGTTTAATGCTTTTCTCTCCAATCTGAATTGATATCAGAGGTATTTCAAATAAAATAAGTAATAACAGTTTCTACAGTCCTTTAAAGTGAAATTAGTTTTTTTTATATAAACCAAAACAACTTATCAAATTGTTTCAATCTACTTAAATGTTTTGCCTTGAATGTTTTCATCAGTCAACTCCTTTCCATTGTAAGACAGTAAACATCTCTTATTCATGTCAGTAGTTTCAGAATGTGAAAATTATGCTGAAAGAGCATATATAATGTTTGAAAATCCAAGCAAAAATATTCAAGGACTAGAACTACCACATTCAGATCAGATCAGATCAGATCAGCGGCTCAGTCGTCTCCGACTCTTTGCGACCCCATGAATCGCAGCACGCCAGGCCTCCCTGTCCATCACCAACTCCCGGAGTTCCCTGAGACTCACGTCCATCAAGTCAGTGATGCCATCCACATTAGTATCTACTTATTAGAAAGATGTTTCAGTGGGTTATAGTCCTTAATCTACTTTTGAGGCAAAGACAGTTTTGTTTTGTTTTGTTTTGTTTCTTTCCCAAGTCTGTAAAACTTTTTTTAACCATAATTCCAGAATAGAATTGAGTTGGACACAACAAAAGCAACTGAGCACACACACACCAGGATTTGTGCACACACAAATCAGAATGAATACCATGCTAATGTTAAATGTGCATATTTTTAGATAGTCTTTTATAATGAAATAAGTTTTTTTTTCCTAACCAAGAATGAACTTAATAACAGATCTGTAATATTTTCCCATTTCTAAATACCTTTTTTTGGTTTGTCTTTGACTCAATGAATTTGTCCTAGATTTTCAAACCTTGAGAATCCTCATAAAATATTTCCCTTATTTTACTTTTTATCAAATCCAGATACCTTTCTATTTAATCTTTAGAAAGCCATAAAAGGGGAAATTCATGTTTAATTTGTATATATGAGATCAATTAATATGATTATAATATATCCTTTATACTCTAAGTCATTCTTTAAAAGGATAAGGTAACTTAAAATTCCACAATAAGCCACAAATAAAGTTAACACACAAAGTACTTACAGTAAAATTAATACAGTCATACATTTGGCTCTGAGCTTCCCTTAGCTAAAGCAAACGGATGGGTACAAGTAGTTACACAGTTCATAGTATCCAGACAAAGAAAACCACACAGCTGTTCAATACATGTTTTCATGTTTCTGTTTAGTACCAAGACCAGAGAAAAAAATTCTTTTGTGAATAATCCTGAAAAGATTCTGCATAATACATGAACAAAATCCTTAGCATACTTAGAATAAATAAACCCCAAAATTTCATAGGGTTGTTTGCTCCAATGTCCCTTAAGTACAAATCAACACTATGCAGGCACTATGTGGATGAGAGAGGTGAAGACAAATAAGACTCTTGAATTCTTTCCTCTGGTAAGCCTCACAGAGATCAACAGTCACAAAATCTTACAAATTCCACATTCATAATTCTCTCGCTGGGCCCTCTCCTAGTTTCACCCTCATTTTATCTCACCTGACTTATTGTGGAGCTTCCCAATTGTTCTCCACCTGTAATATCTCACTTTTCCGAGCTACCTGAAACACAGCTCATGCATAGCATGGATAACATAACCATAGCAATGTTCTGGTTATGTCACTCCTTCTCTCAAAATCCATTTTGAACAACAACAAAAAATTAGATTTTCTAATTTGTTCATACAAGACCCTCCATGATCTGGTCTTAACTTGGTAGTGGGACCTCCAATCCAACAGAGGTGAGCAGGTATTGGGGCAGAAAAACTGATGGAGGCCATCTGAAGAGGCTGCTCCTCAAGTTCCACTGACCTGCCAGGGAACAAGGTGAGTCTCTTGTCTCAGGAGAAGGAAGCTATATATTAAAAAAAATTTTTTTTTTAATTTTTGGCCATGCTGTGAGTCATGAGCAGTTCCCCAGTCAGGGACTAAACCCACACTCCCTGCCGTGGAAGCATGGAGTCCTAACAACTGGACCACCAGGGAAGTCCCAGAAATCTATATTTTTATATAAAACTTCCTGATTTTTAAATATATGAAACTAGTTCAAAGGAAAACGTGATACTTTTCAAGCCAGTGAAAATATGTCTTCAGGTGGAATGTAGCAGGAGTGCCAGTTTGGTCCATGTGTTTTTCACTCTGTCCTTTCACACTTGCAGCTGAACTGTGTCCTCTACAGTCAACATTTCAAGCCTCCCCTGTACTGTTCCTTCTGAAAGCCTAGATTTTTGGGGGCCGGGGGGGGAACCCTTCTAGGCCCATTTCAGATACCAATTCCACTAAGTTTTTCCAAAATCAGTTAAAAGTAATTGTCTTTGCTCTGCTGCTGCTACTGCTAAATCACTTCAGTCGTGTCCAACTCTGTGCGATCCCATTAGACGGCAGCCCACCAGGCTCCCCCATCCCTGGGATTCTCCAGGCAAGAACACTGGAGTGGGTTGCCATTTCCTTCTCCAATGCATGAAAGTGAAAAGTGAAAGTGAAGTCGTTCAGTTGTGTCCGACTCTTAGCGACCCCATAGACTGCAGCCTACCAGGCTCCTCCATCCATGAGATTTTCCAGGCAAGAGTACTGGAGTGGGGTGCCATTGCCTTCTCCAGTTTATGCTCTGAAGTCCCACAATATTTGAACTCTGCTTTTTAAAGGCAGTGAACACTCTATCAAGTTCAGGCATTACTTTCATGGATACTTTTTTTCTCCAATTAAATGGCCCTGAAAGCACAGGCCATGTTTTATTCAACTTTAAATACTCCATATCAAATTATACCATCTTTCACCCAATCAATTCTCACTTATAAGAATTAATTACCTTAAGATTGTTAATGGAAGAATTTAAATATTGAGTTATACCCATTATAGTCTAGATTTGTTTTCAGTACTTAGAAGTCATGCATTAGACAGATGGCTTTCTTTTCCCCTTCACAGTGTGTATACATATTTCAGATAGGGAACTTTCTGGCATAACATCAATTTCCTTTGCACTGAGTTCTTTATTTTCGCATGAAATGAAGGTTTGCACTCCCTCAAGCACATCCTTAAAATATCTTGACTCCACATGCAATGTGTAGATTGTTTTATAAACCAATTTTTAGGCCTATGATATATTTGTGCCATTTGTTGGCAAATACAGTATTTTCAAATTGGTGTAAGTTGGCCTGAATATTTTCACAAGCTGAGCAGTAACATCATTTCAAATTTACCAAGTAACTATTTTATAGCCCTAGATATTTTCCTAAATTGGGTTAGTTTATATTGAAATATACTTTTCAAAAGATTCATATGTTTTAATCAAGAGATTAAGAAAACAGATATTCTAAAAGCCACTCCTATAACCCAGCTTCCCCAGTGACCCCAATAATGATGATGCCAATCTATATTCATTTATCAGCTGTCCCTCACACACCCCGCCTCCTGGAGGATTCAAAATATATCACTAATTTGCAAGGGAACTTAACTATCATTCAAAATTTGGAAAATAAAGTCAGAAAAACTTGGATTTAAAAATATATATATAGATTCTAGAATGATACAGAAACTAGACTCTCCTACCCCTCAAGCTGTAGAGTAGGCAGGTCAGAGTTCCCTGAATGTAACATGAAAAAAGTAGAGATTTGAGCAAAGATGAAATACCATGGGCGTTAAGGAGACTTTGGTTGATATCTGAATTTGAGTAGCTGAAGTTCAAACCGGCATTTTTACAATTTAAACTGCATGTTTATGGAGAAAAAAGATTTAAAAGCCAAGTGCTGAAAACTGAAATCTTCTCTTGAATAGTTGTTCTGTTTGAAGAATTACAGACTTGTCAAGGAACAGCCATAACATTTACAAAAACATGGGGACAGAGCAAATCAAATGACAAAACATGTGAAGAAGTTTTTTTTTTTGGTCCTTTCTGCTAAGTAGAATAGACATACACATGCACTGTCCTGTACCTCTCAAATTTAAGATTTGCTTAAAAAGCTATAATGCATTAGTATACTGTATTGGTGTTTTTCTTTCTGGCTTACTTCACTCTATATAATAGGCTCCAGTTTCATCCACCTTATTACTGATTCAAATGTATTCTTTTTAATGGCTGAGTAATACTCCATTGTATATATGTACCACAGCTTTCTTATCCATTCATCTGCTGATGGACATCTAGGTTGCTTCCATGTCCTAGAGAATGGCATTGAAACATGTATATTATCATATGTGAAACAAATTGCCAGTCCAGGTTCAATGCATGATACAGGATGCTTGGAGCTGGTGCACTGGGATGACCCAGAGGGATGGTATGGGGAGGGAGGTGGGAGGGGGGTTCAGGATGGGGAACACGTGTACACCCATGGTGGATTCATGTCAATATATGGCAAAACCAATACAATATTGTAAAGTAATTAGCCTCCAATCAAAATAAATAAATTTATATTAAAAAAAAACAGGTACAAAGGAAAAAAAAAAGCTATAATGCTAAATGCAAATCCTATGTGAACAAGTTCATAGGAACTCTAATAAAAGAAGCTTGCACAGTCTTTGGAAATAGATAACAAAATCCTTGATGATCATAAAATACTGGTTGGTAATTATACATTTCAAATTCTTTCCACCTGTATTTAAACTTCCAGTAGAATTCTAAGTTCCCACTCCAGTGTTCTTGCCTGGAGAATCCCAGGGACGGCGGAGCCTGGTGGGCTGCGTCTATGGGGTTGCACAGAATCGGATATGACTGAAGTGACTTAGCAGCAGCAGCAGATTCTAAGTACCTGACAGTCCACTTCATAGGTTGTCAGCTGCCAGGTGAAAAGACAATGAGGAAAGATTACAAGTGAAAGATCATGCAATATATACATGTGTATGTGTATATGCTTTAAATCAGATAAACATAAATCTATTCCTTTTAAAGCTGACACTTGACCAAGAACACCAGCAAAATTTTAATTGTTTTGATCTAAGACCTTTTGAATATACATCGTATGAAACATCTATACTTTTTGGAGGTTAAAATGATGTTGGTGTCAGAAAGCGATGTAATCAGGTAGTGAATAAAAACAACTTTGTGATGAGTCTGTCCTATGAAGCAATAAAAAGTCTGTGCAATAGAAGCCTAAAGCCTTGGAAAGAAAATGTCAAGTTGAGAAATGCTTTGACATCAAGATAATGCACAAATAAGAGGAAAGAATACTTGAGTTGAGGAAACAATTGAAAGAAAAACAATTTATGTGTAATATAGAAGCTTCTGTACACATTTAAGGCATAACAGGGCTGGTAAAGGCTTCAGAAAATGATGAAATATTCTGTTGTTTTCATAGAGAGAAAGAAGAAAACCTCACTGAAAAATCACCATTCAGAATACCAGATTCAAAGCAGCTCCTAACTTTTATGTTACACTGAATTTTTCTTTATAAAATCTTGAATTGGAAGGCAATTTCCTTCTAAAAGCAGCAGCAGTGTGGTAGGCAGAAGAGCGCCACACCCCAAGGTGTTCACATCCTAATCCCTAGAACCAGTGAACTGTCATCCTCCACAGCAAAAGGGATTTTGCTGATGTGGTTGAGGACCTTGAGATGGGGGAGATTATTCTGGGTTATCCGGGTGTTGCTAATCACATGAGTGTTTAAAAGCAGAGAACCTTTACCAACTAGGGTCAAAGAGAGATGTGACTACAGAAGAACAATCAGAGAGATTCACATTGCTGGATCTGATGACGGAGGAAGGAGGCCAGAAGCCAAGGAATGGGTGGTCTCCCAGAAGCCAGAAAAGGCAAGGAAATGAATTTCCCCTGAAGCCTCCCAAAAGGAATGCAGTCTTGATGACACCTTCATCTT